>NW_026095860.1:11024047-12229414 GCF_023614345.1 Adelges cooleyi
ATCTAGAATTATCCATAATGTGTTTTGTAGAATGGCATAAGGACGTTCAATCCCCAACGAGACGGCCAATCGCAGCTCTCGCAGGTGCATGTGGTGTGTAGCTAAACGAGACATGTCGCTACAGGTCCATTGCCGAGACCTTGGGTTTCCTTGCATGCAGCATGACTCATCTGTGAGATTCAGTTTGGTCAGTGGCCAGTGCAAAGAAACACGTCGTGAGTCGCTTACGGTCCCGTCGTCTTCTCTTCATATTTCTGTATTCCGTTCGAGCCACCGTCAATTAACCATTAGTTTAACCGCCAGTAAATATAGACACTTCATTTATATCTATGGTAAATAGATTCCAAAACATAACATATTATAACACAAAACGTCTGCGGTCTGAAATAGGTATAGGTACAATTTATTTTAGTACATTTTTTTTCCATAAAAATCATCTATAAATTGATTTTTACAAAAATGTTATGGGTTAATTGGGCCTGATTGAAGAATCCCTCCATTGAGAAAACTCAAGAGATTTAATAATTATAAAAAAAAATTAAAATGTGTTTATTTAGAAGAAAAATATCAATTTAACCTAGAACGTTTTGTTTATACTTTTTAAGTTAATTTTAATTAAAATTAAATTAATATATGTATTTTTTTCAGTTTATAAAATTAGTCATAGAGATCAATTTCAATATGGTACACATTACCACAGGAATAATCAGCATATTAATGGTATTCATTCTAGTAAGTTATAATTTTTATAAATATTGTTTTATAAGAATAAAAACCAGGGAGTTATTTTTTTAAAATAAGTTCAACTTTAACTGTTTGAAAAAAACTCATTTTTAAAATTTTTTTTAACAGTTATTTTAAATAAAAGTTCTAGCTTAAAAATTTTTTTTTTAAAACTGTTAAACAAAAGTTCTAGCTAAAAAAAGTTTTAGGTAACTTTTACTTTATTCCTTCCAAAATAAAAGTTATATGTACAAAAAAATTCAATTATAATGCAAGATCCTTACTATTTTACTGCTCAGCACTAAAAAACTTCAACTCACACGAGTGAAAAACTAATGAATTCCAGTGATACAGGAAAATATTTTAATGTAATCTGTAGAGAAATATAATGCAACATTTATTTTTTTCATTATGGTTTTACATATTATTATTAAATATTTTGTTGCTTTTTCATAAAATTGATTGTGTTCAAAAAATTAAACTGGCAATTATATTATGGAATTTTGATTATACTTATATTAAATTGGTATAATATTATCATTTGTTTATTGAAATAAAAATTTTAATAAAAATGAAAAGCATAATACTTTTTTTATTAAACTTATTCATTTAATTCATTTACATCAATATGTATAAGTAAAAGTTAAACTTTAACTCTTATTAATAAAAGTTAACCGTTTCATTCTACTCCTGATAAAAACCGTTCATTATACATAACATAGGGCAACTATTTTTTTAAAGCTTTGCCATCCCTCTGTAAATTATATTTCTTCCCTTTTCTGTCATTATTTATAAAATGTGAACTTCTTTATGTATAAAGCCTTATACCTTGATATATCTCACAAATAGCCACCAGGTGTATAAATATACATTTATCGCAGTTCACTCAATTTAAGGATTTAGTTTTAAACTCTGACTACTTTTAAGAATTATCTAAAATAATCTACTATGTTTATCATTAACCCTGTTGACGCTGCTGCAGAAATTAAATTGTACCCTTATGTTTTTAATTTCAATTTTTTCATTAAACTGACAAAAAACAATTAAGTTTTACATAACTTAAAATTATAAGCCCTTATAAAGTCTAAAAAAGTAGCCACGAATTCTATTACTAATAGTATTATACATTTTATTTTATCTATTAGTCTGTTTTTATTTTTAAATTTTAACATTGTTAGCTAATATGGTTATTACATACTATACTATTTATAGGTAATGCAAGGAAATGTTTCTAAATCAATTCCAGAAGGAGCACTTGATAAAATAAATCAAACTGATACCGAGTGTCATACAGATACAGATTGCTATGGGCTTGATCAAAATACGTACTGCGATACCTCTATAAATTTATGTTCTCAATGTGTTAACTGCAGCTTATACTTCAGAAAACCTAATTTGTCAATTGAATGCCCTAAAGATATAGATAACTGTGGTTCATGTCTAGATGGGTAAATATGAATTACATTAAGATACAATTATGTTATGAATAAATAATTAAATGTATTAGGTACTTTGAAGAAGTTTTCTTTGGCGGAGAAGTTCGTGAATTTTGTATTACAAAAGTAGAACCTTCACTTCCATCACCGGGTAAGATTTATATTTTAGTACATAAATACAATATCAAATTTTCTTCTAATTTCAATTTCCTTCTTATCGTAAACTTCTTAAAAGTATTTGTAAACTTCATATTCTATTTTATTGTCCTTCTCTATCTGATAAAGGTTTAACATTGTACTTCTTTTCGAAATCTCTTGATTTTCCTTCTAGTATGTTGTTTATAATGAAATTTTTTAAAAATAAAGCTAAATGGGGACTAAGAATTCATATTCTTTTAAACAAAAAATAGATTGGTTAGATAGATTTGATAACTCAAAGAGGTGTTCTTTCCAGTAAGGCATGCCTTTTAATTTTTTGAATAAAAAATTTATCAGTTCTAGGCCCTTCATCAAAAAAATACTATCTGTTAATGAAATAGTTTTTTTTCGGTTAAATGTTAATAACTTTTTTGACCTCTTAAAAAAAAAAAAATGTATGAAACTTTTTCTGTAGTGTTTCTGGTCAGTTTCATACAGGATAATGTGTTAAAAACTGTCTTAATTTTATTTTTATAATATATTTTTATCTAAATAAATATATTTTTGTATAATATAATTGAAAATTTGTTGGTTAAAGCAAAACTAACTTGGTCATATATGAAACACTAAAAAATTAATCATGTTGAGAATTACAATTAATATTCTTTAAGTATATTTTTTTGCATACTGTATGTAGAAAGTATACACCGTTATGGGGGTTGATAATATGACATAAGTGTACACATCATTGTCACTGACAAAATATAACGCCTACCCTGTTTAAGATACTTCTTAATCAAATAATTTGCATATTATATTAATATGCTTTCAATTTCATTTACAGAGAAAATCAGTTCATCTTTCAACTGGTCAAATATAAGCATAATTAGTATCATTGTTATGTTTTTATCATCTTTATTATGGATTTATTTTTACAAAGGTAAGCAAAAATAAAATAAACCTTTTAAAACACTTAATAAAAACAAAATGTTTTATTTAATAAAGGAAATCATAGTGTAAATCATAATGTACCATCTAATTTTCAAAATGGTACAACACCACCGCCATCATATGATAGTTGTATGAAATTGGATAATTATGTAACTGGTAAGAAATTAAGGCTATTTTAAACAAACTTATTAGTTATGACTAAATATACAAATTAATGTTTTCCAGATGATGTGCAGGAGTTTCATTTGTTCACTGGCGAGCAACCTCCTAGAAACGAATGGAGACATCAAAATGCAGTACCATTTAGATTGGTAGATGATAATATTACAGAGTAAAGATATTAAATAATCTATGCACCATAGGTCAAGTATAGTATAGAAGGACAATGCTCATATATAGATATGGCGTTTCTTATTTTAATTTCATGATATTTTTAACACTGGTAAATTACAGAAATGTAGTAAAATAGTGTTGCTGGTTGTTGTTGCATTGGTGTTGCCTATCTATAGTATATAAAATCTATGATGTTACTAAACAAAATTTGTATTCAAAAATTATTAATTAATTATAAATAAATAAATAAATATAAACATTAATAAATTAAATATTAATGTTTGTCAGAATGAATGTTCGTGTAGACGAAAATGAAAATACTGAGGAAGTCGATGGAATAGATGGAAGTATTATAAGAGGTATATTAAATTTAAACTGCTACTTAAAACTATTGCTAAAAAAAAAAATGTCATTTTAATTTTAGAAATAGAAGCACCAGAATTGCACGACGAAGAAACTATGCCAAGTGTTTGGTCTCCCCCACTGCCGGAACTGTAAGTCAAATTATATATTAAGATTACATTTTTATTTCATGAAATATACAGTTTTTTAATTTGAAATCTTTATTTACAATGACATAGAGTTGAAACAGAACAATCTAATTTGGAAGCATCTTCACCACCATCAAAGCGGATCAAATTGATCCAACAACAGTCTGTTTAACTTTGTTAACATTCAAACAAACAGTGAAGAATGTGAGCGCTAACCTTCATTCCACTCAGTACAATTTATAATTAAGTCAACTCCTCTTAGTTTTACTCTTAGTTAAAAATTAGTTTAAAACTTTGCAAATAATTAATTACTTGACTTTGATACGGGTGTATGTATATCTATATTTTATAAACTTGTCTTAAAAAAATTCTTTATATTTTATTTCCTCCTATCTTTAATTATAGTGTATATTTTTTATTGTTACTATTTTTGTTTAAATTTTAATTTAATTGTCTAAAGACTGATAAATGACTTGTTTATAAACAAAATTGTATGTGAAGTAAGGTCTGTAACACAGAAATGTGTTAGATAAAATCCTTCATAACATTATAAATTGCAATATATTATAGAAATAATAACTTGAATAAATGTTATATTGTGTTATTATAATACTATATGTCTTTTATTACACTTTGAGTGAAGTATTTTTTTATGCTAATGAATGTTAATTATATAACACTTGTATCATAAAAATTATGCTTTCTTACTAAATATGAATTTAAAAAAATGATTTCTCGTACGCAACATTATGAATCTATTGTTATTAAAACCATAACAAATATCATGAATATATTGAACAGTTCTATAAATTAAGTAAAATAGTTATATTACTGAATATTTAATTTCTTTTCTTTTTTCTAGAATAAAATGGGTACATAACATCTGTATAAAAGCAATTAGTATTCTTTACTATATTAAAATGAATTACTTTTTTAAGATTTCTTATTGTTTAAACTTTTAAACATTTTTTACAATAATGAATTACTAAGATTTATTATACAATAAGAAATTTTATTTGATGATGTATAAACGGTAGATTATATTTATTATATATATATATATATATATAAAATGTTAGACCTATTAGTGATTAGAGAAACGTTAAATTAAAATTAACATATAATATATTAATATACACATTGAGTTAAATGATAAATTACCCATTAATTATCTTTTGAGAATTCTTCATTGTGTAATAAATCATCAATCTCTCGCTTTGCTTTGAGCCGTTGTTCTACAGGAACAAAAATGATTTCATACGTTCTATAAGCAAATAATCCCGTGGAAATAATTGTTAAGCCAACAGCTACTGTAACGACGCCTTTATGCATTGTGTCGAATATCTTGTTCATCAATCTAACCATGGTGAAATTTATTTGACTTCTATATAAGTTTAAAATAAAAAAATTAAAATGATATGAAACACTATTTGGTTAAAAGTAATAGTAAAACTGTGTAAAGTATTTATGAATAAAACTATTTTTTAAGGATAACTCTTCATAAAAGAGCTTTTTAAATAATTATTCAACATCCAAATTTTATTATGGAATTTTTAATTTCAATTTTAAGTTTTCTGCATGGAAATTGGAAATTATACTACTGCGTGATAACACATTCGAACGTTATCTGATTAAAAAAAAAGTATCACGAAGCGGAGGTATCAACAGTGTTGATGGTTGAAATGTACAGGTTATTGCACATCGTCCCGAATTGTTTTCTTCAGAAATAAAATGGCAGCGTTAGGGGATATCAATTCTACTATATTATATTTGACTGTATACGTCTTGTATACTTAATTTTGCTGGGCTAGCCTCACGATGTACAGACGATTTTCTCTACATCGTGGCTAGCCTTTACGCTGACATATTTGTTTTTATCATCGAATATTTAATGAAGAATAATGTGCAATAACCTTGTGTATTTCAATCATGATGAAAGCCAATATTATAGTTTACGACCAGCTTCACGGAGAGTATTACAGTAGCGCCTTCTAGTAATCTCTTTACCAATGCATATTAATATATATATATATATATATATATATATATATATATATATTAATTATGAACATAAACTCTAGTTTCTTTTTTTCTCTGATATATGGCGCTACAGGGACATTAAATCTATGCTGGGCGTACGTTAACAGACCGCACCTCTTTCTCCTCGCTCCATCTTGTTATAATTATCACATCATAGTATAGGTACATACTTTTAGTTTCAGGTGGAATTATTTCCCTGACCTTAGACAAGTGTAGTGTATACAATAGTGAATAGAGTATAGACTGGCGACCGCGCAAGTCGTAATGGACAACCATTTACACTTTCCAGTCTTCTTCATCGTAGTATCTACGTATTTGTTGGGAACTATCAAGAACCAGCAGGGATATTTGGACATCTGTTGCACAACATAGTAATTTGTGTACAGACAGCAGCCAGCAGGCCGCTCAACTTTAATAATATGGATTATGGCCACAACACACTGGAATTGATATTAAAGTATGGATTCAATATTTAAAATGTATAAGTATGTAAATAGTACAATCTTATTGCATATGGATATTAATGAAATGCTTAAATGTTAATGAAAACTCGTTCAGAACTAGTTTTCTCATTTAAAACTTCATCAATCATTCAACAATAAAATACAAGCCGGACTATACAGTGTTTTTGGTGAAAATTTTACCTATATGGCTTTGACTGAACCGGACAAATACCCATTACTCTATCACTGTTCATATACAATTTTATCCATTTGTATATTTTCATGACTTTCTGATGGATTTAAAATCCACTGAAATTATGTACCTAAAATCATCATGTACCATCATCATTCATCACCATCACACTCATAATCACCTCGTCAGTTTGGTTAGAATTGAAGAATGATATCAATAATATTTGATTTCCAATTTCACAGCACAGGCATTTGCCATACATCTTCCATTTTAACCAAACCGGTAAAAATGTATGGCTAAAATTATCTCCAAAACTAATAATGTACGCTGTAATTATAAAATGTATAATTCTTCTACTTCTTTATGTTTTTTTTTTAATTAGACATACAAGACATTGGAGTCAAGTTGTTCTAGATTGAAAGAACTTAGAAAACCTAAGCAATCTCTTTTAGAATATATAGTTTAAACAAATATTATAAATCCACTTCACCACAATATGATATGATTTACTATAGCGTATCCTTTTTATTTCAATAACAATTATCGTTAGTGCTCTCTGAAGACATTGTTCAAGTAAAAAATGTACATTTGTTGTGAAGGATATTTTTAATATTTAATTTAACTTTTTTTGTTGTATACCAGTTTTATAAATAAATCTATTTTTTTTCTCTTGTTTATATAAGGAATTCATTTTTAGAATGAATACATGAAGGACCCTGTCATCAAACTTAACATTATTTCGAATTAGTATTATTTATTTTGGGTGTATACCTGACATTTTATGAGAATCTCCTTTTGTTCATATTTAATTTTGCCGGCGTAATTATTTTGTATCATCAAACAGAGCGTGACAATTTTGGAAAATCATTGGGATTGAACTGTTTGGGCTTTCATATCTCAAGGCTATTATGATATTTAATCTTTGTTATTATTACTCGTACAATTTTTGATGTCTGATAAACTTTAATTTGTGTGGTCGCCTGAAGTTTTTATCAAATACTGGCACTTTTATAGTGTTTTCATTATAGCAATTTCACTCCAAATTAATACATAGCATTGTATTATTTATAATATGAAAAATAATGTGTGTTCTATTAATATTTGTAAAATTAAAATAAAAAAATATTATGACTCCATGTATTTAATAAATTAGTGTTTTTAATTCAAATACTTGTATAACAATAAAAAAAATAAAACTAATGCCTAGTGTAATTAGTCTCAACAGCAACTTAAAAACTTTTTTGTAATAATATTTGATCATCTGTTTGTGATTAAATATGGCAATGAATTACCAAATCACAAATCATTCTATTTTTCTTTATGTTTTGCATCAATTATAATGAGGTTCGTATGAAATTATTATTTCCTGGAAGCTCCAAATTATGTGACGATAAATTATTCTGATAAGAACTAAACATGTTATAATAATATACTATATATATATATATATATATATATATATATACTATATATATATATATATATATATATATATATATATATATACTGTGTTTCATAAAACAGGATTGCAGCTAACATTTGATAGAACATCAATATTTATTCATTTAAAATGAACTACCTACTATGCTATCTTGTTTTAAAAATAAAATATAATTTGTTTTTATAAATTAATGAAAAAATGTCTATTATAAATATTTATTTATTTTTTGTATTGGATATAAATGTTTTATTTTTTTTAATCCTAGAGCAGACTGCAAAAGATGATTTAGGTATTTCTAAAAACATTTGGATCTTATGTAAACTGTATTTAAAAGACTTTCATTTTTCTTTCCACTTATTTTCAATATAAAAATGTATTTTATACTAGATTTGGAATGAACAAAGTAGAGAAAGATGATATTTTTTTAAATGAGATAGATTTATTAGGAAACCTATATTAGGAAAAATTACTATCAACACTGTAAACACTATGTAACCTTTATCCATTAACAAATATTACCCTAAATCCTAATAAAAACAAACATTAATATACATTTTTTAGTACAAAATAACAATTATTAATTCAAACATTCATTATTTCTGTTGCAGAAATTGACTTTAATATCTAAATTTATACTAATGGAGGTTGATACGAAATCATCTCAAGAAATGGAGAATGTTGAAATAATGCAACAAATGGATTTGATTAGCAATCACATTACACATACAAATGAAATCCGCATGAACATTCAGTCTGAAATTGATTCTTTTAATATTTTGTATGCAGAATGTGCCAAATGTACCCGTATGTTTCAAAGATTTTCTTTTATAAAAATTTGTTTGTAGTATTTTGAAATAATCATTTGCTTTTCAATTTTAAAGAACACTTGCAACACATGAGAAACCAAAGAATGAGTATCCCTCAAGGTCCAGAAATAGAACGTAAATTAAAACAAGAAAAAGAGCTGTACGAAGGACAACTAAAAACACAGTCATTGAGTCTCAACAACGCTCTTTGTATTTACATTAATAAATTAAACGAATCTTTAAATTTGCTCAGTCCCGTACAAAGTCATATAATCGATAAAGCTTTGATTCAGTGGAAACGTGAACAGCAGTTAACTGGTAACGGATACAAATACATCAAGGATATAGACGTCATACAGATATGGTATTTGTTGATAATTAAATTAGTTGAAGTGATTTTAAATACTAATTATACATATTATTATTATTATTATTTATATTAAAGGTGTGAAAAGTTGTGTGATTTGATATGGATAACGCGCTCACAAATTAAAGAAGCCGATCGTTTCAGAGTAAATTTGGGTCGTTATTTTGAATTACCCCAGTCATGTGAGATTATAAATTCTCTTCTAGACTTGACCACGCAACATCTAGCATCTTTAGTATCCAGGTATAGTTGTGAGAGAGAAAACTAATAAATAAATTAAACTTGCATGTTAATAATAATTATTATCGTTGTATAGTACGTTCGTTATAATAACTCAACCTCCACAAGTTCTAAAGACTAATACGAGATTTGTGGCCGAAGTACGTTTACTGATTGGAGGTAAACTGAATATCCACATGACTTCTCCCGTGGTATGTAAAGAAAACTATCTTGTTGTTTATACTCTAAATTTGATGAATACTATTTTTAAAATGTGTTGATTTTTTTTTTTTTTTTTTGTCTAAGGTTAAAGTTTCTATAGTAAGCGAAACACAAGCAAACCAAATAATTGGCAGAAACAAACCAGATGGAGAGTCATGTGGTGAAATACTTAATTGCTCAGGAAAAATGGAGTACCAACCGGTACAGAGACATCTTTCTACCAATTTTCGGTGAGTAAAAACTGTTATAAAATTGTTGAAAAAAAATATATATGCACTGCTAATAATTATTTCCATATAGGAGTATGCAGCTAAAGAAAATTAAGCGTACCGAGAAAAAAGGAACAGAATCCGTTATGGATGAAAAGTTTTCAATCTTATTTTCTTCCAAGTTCTATATTGGCAATGAACTTCAATTTGAGGTAAATAAAAGGAATATCACATTAAGAGTCTATAAAAATTAAACAATATTATGTATTGCATTAAAAGAATTTAAGTTTTAAATAAATGTAAATTAAATATTTATTGTTTTTTTTTTTCATCACAGGTATGGAATTTATCTCTACCTGTTGTGGTCATTGTACATGGTAATCAAGATCCTCACGCTTGGGCTACTGTTACATGGGACAATGCTTTTGCTGAACCTGCTCGAGTTCCTTTTAGTGTCCCCGACAAAGTACCATGGAGAAGTGTTGCAGAAGCGTTAAACATGAAATTTTTTGCTGCAACTGGCCGTGGCCTTTCCGATGAAAGCTTAACATTTTTGGCTGAAAAAGCTTTTAGGTAAATTTTGTTTAATTCATTCTTGTTATAGATAATTTTACTTATTTTCTACTGACTATTGATTCTCACTCAGTTACAATAATTTATGCTATTTGTTTTTTTTTACAGAATTAAAGCTATTGATTTTAACAATATGTTGTTGTCTTGGTCATTTTTTTGTAAAGAACCTTTACCCCAAAGAAGTTTTACATTTTGGGAGTGGTTTTATGCAGTAATTAAGATAACTAAAGAACATCTTAAGGGACCTTGGACCGATGGGTAACTATTTACTATAAAATAACTGATACAAAAATATATATTAGCCTCTTTTCAAAAAAAGTCATTTTTATCTGTATCGCTGATTGCAGAAACCACATAAGTAAATTTTTAATTGTGTACCTACAAGGGTCTTGTTTTAAAAAACTTTCATGTCTAATTTCTAAGAACGATCTAAACTAGTGCAGAACCATTATTAATTTAATATATATATTTTTTTTAATTCCAATGATTAGTTATTATTGTCTAGTGTGGTTTTTGCAATCAGTGATTCAACTGTAGTTGTGGTTTCACCCGTGTTGTACTATTTAGGGTAAGTAAAATGTTTAGGTTAGGTTAGATAGTAAAATTGTTTTGTTTGTTTAAGGGCAATTATGGGATTTATTGGAAAATGTGATGCAGAAGAAATGTTAACCAAGTATACAACTGGTACATTTTTGTTAAGATTCTCTGATTCAGAACTTGGTGGATTAACTGTGGCCTGGGCAGGTTGTAAGTTCTAGCTGTATCTATTAATATAATTTATTACTTGCATTTTATATTATTTTAAACTATTTGTAAGTTTATACTTGTTCAAGTTCTGTTTGCTTATTGTAGATTAATATTTACATATTATCTCAATATATGTCTGATGATATGGTCACATTTCTATGTGTTTACCACAGAGCCAATTTTTGTTTTTAATAGCAACATTTTTTTAAGTTCCGAAGTGACAACCTAGCTATATCTAGATAAACACATACAAAATCTATACCATACATTTTTGCATCCATTCATTAACTGTGAAAGTCTGTTCTTTTCTTTTATTTAATTATTAGTATTATTATTATTTTTATAACGTTTTTATGAACTCACAATCTTGTTTCTGTGATGTGGAATCTTGCAATTCAAAAAGACTTATTTCTCAACAGCTAGCAAAAATTATGCGTGGTACGTTTGGGCTTGAACGGTGCTCAGATAAGAGCGGTACCAGGTTCAAACCCGTTTCCATCATTATACTTTTTTACATTTTCATACAACTTTTATGATATTTTATATAGTAATTACAACCTAATTTCAACTTTTATGATAATATATACAGTAATAAATCTAAAATTATAAGCTTTTAAATTGATTACTAATTCTTATAGTAATCCTTCTGACCATGCAGCCTTTTCTAATGTATGGTTAACATTGTACATTTAAATATATAGACACGTACATACGAAAACGAAAAAGAACAAAATAACTAAAGTAGATTAAAAAATTAATCTAAAAAAATAACGTTTTTATGCGCCTTAAAAAGTATAAAATAACTCCGGGGGTCTTGATAACCAAATAGGACAGGTGAACTAGAAAAACGTGGGGCGCATGTTTACTACTTCACACGTCTGAATATATAATAACATTCTCTTCTCATTAATAACTATCTTAACTCATAATTCATGCACAATCATCTTTTCTCTTCTAAATAAAATAATTCTTAATGACATGTCATGTAAAATTGAGCACCACATTACTTTAAATGTTAAGCAAGTAGGTAGTTAACAAAAAAATTGAAGCAACCTACATAAAACAAACTTTGGAGAGAATAGCAATTAAGTCTTTTCAATTTGCAATGAAATTTAAGGCAAGTGACACGGAAATCCATTAAATTTCATTTCCGATAAAAAGTCATACTATCACTTTCTGATCCGTTCGGTTAGAGAGACAGCATTATGAGAGACAACTTAATGCATTAGCATGAAAGCTTAGGTTTAAATATCTAAGTAGAAAGATGCGTTCCACGTTTTTCTAGTTCACTTGTCCTATTTTGTTATCAAGACCCCCGGAGTTATTTTATACTTTTTAAGGCGCATAAAAACGTTATTTTTTAGATTAATTTTTTAATCTACTTTAGTTTTAAAATAATTATGCTTAAGATAAAAGTGATTTTAAGAGTGTTAAAAATATCAATAGTTAGCAGATCAAAAAATTACCATAAGATTTATACTAATCATTTATTAATAATATAATATAATAAATTATATACTATATACTTTAAATGATGATGGGATATTTTTCTTTTTTTCTTTACAGCTAATGAATCTGATGCTTATAGTTTGCATCCATTTTCTGCTAAAGATTTATCAATACGCAATTTGGCAGACAGGCTTTTAGATTTGCCATATCTGACCAAATTATATCCTGATATTGATAAAAATCAAGCATTTGGAAAATACTATACACAGCCTCCAGGTATGTGTTAGAGATGATGTTTTTTTCAAGCACTAAATATTAACATTTTACTAGAATTGTGAATTATAAAACTACACATAAATTGTATTTTTAGCTGCTTGCAAGGGGTTTAACATTAACTTCCTTCGGGAAGACTATGCTAACCTGGCGAATTTTTTACAAATTAATTAATAGGTAGTATAAAATCTACTTGAACCCTAAACCATAAAAATTATACACTTCTTGCGTACACGTGTTACGACAACGATGTTGTCATCTTCAGCGCTAACAACAGACTGAGACCGATTACGGGCGAACATCTCCCTCTATACATAGATACAAGGTCATTATACCGGGTGTGACGTCATACCGGAAATGATGACTCATTTGTCAACACATTTTATAAATTTTAATAAAATGTTTTGTAATGGACTTAAGTCTCAGTTTAACAAATTTGTCCTATTTTTAACATTTCTATTGCTTCCCTAATATTAAGTTCTTTAGAGTTATTTACATTTTTTAGTAATTTTACTGATTTGATACTATGATTAGTGTCCAATAAATGTTCTGCAACAGGAGATTTGTGTACTTCTTGGTTTTTGATGTTCCTTATGTGTTCTTTAAACGTAACCCCAATATTTCTTTTTGTTTGACCTACATAACATTTAGCACACTCTTCACATTGTATTTTATAAATCCCGGATTTTTCTTCTTCCCCTATTTTATCTTTGGTACTACCTAACAAAGATTTTAATTTAGTACTTTTCGATGCGACTAGAGTTACACCGTAATTTTTAAAAATGTTTGTTAACCCCTTTGAAATACCTAGTAAATAAACCATACCCGATCTAATAATTTTTTCATTACCCCTCCTACTGAGCGTACTGGCTGTTCTAACTTCCCTTGACCATTTTTGCTTATTGACTAATCTAAAAATCATATTTGGATCATACCCATTAAATTTAGCTATTTCAATTATTAAGTTAAGTTCTTTATCAAAATCATTTTTTAACATAGGAATATTTACTAATCTAAAACCATACTGTTAAATGCTGCCATTTTGTGTTGCCAACTGTGATTCGAATTTTTCGGTATGTACCTAAATGTGTGCGTTTTCTTCCGATAAATCTCAAAACCTAAATAATTGTCCATTCTTTTAATTAGTAAATCAAGGAAAGGTAACTTTCCATTGATTTCTTTTTCATACGTTAATGGTTAAGAAGGATAATGAGAATTTATATTTTGAAGAAAACGATCAATATTGAAGTCTTTATCCACTATAGCAAAAATGTCATCAACATACCTAAACCAAACTTTCGGAAAATTATTATTACTATTTTTAATATTTGTTTCAAACCTACTCATAAACACTTCCGCCAAGAAAGGTGACAATGGATTACCCATTGCTGTGCCTTCAGTTTGTGCATAGAACCTATTCTGAAACTGAAAAACATTTTCTCATACATAATTTTGTTAAATTTATTAACTCACTAACCCTGTCTTTTTCTATATTTTAATTATTTAACCAATCTATTAAAAAACCTATTGTTATGTCTATGGGAATACTTGGGAATAAAGCTACCACGTCGAAGGATATCAGTCTATTGTTTGGTTGGATTTACAAAACATTTTATTAAAATTTATAAAATGTGTTGACAAATGAGTCATCATTTCCGGTATGACGTCACACCCGGTATAATGACCTTGTATATATGTATAGAGGGAGATGTTCGCCCGTAATCGGTCTCAGTCTGTTGTTAGCGCTGAAGATGACAACATCGTTGTCGTAACACGTGTACGCAAGAAGTGTATAATTTTTATGGTTTAGGGTTCAAGTAGATTTTATACTATATATTTAACCATAAGTTTGCTTAACAGTTTTTTCTAGATTAATTAATAGGGTTTATTAATTTTTAATATTTTGTATTTTTGTTTTAAATGATGTAAAAAAAATATATATTTAAGTTAATAAATATTTTTTATTTTAATATTTAGACTTGAGTATGCCTGTTACAAGAAACGGATATCTTAAACCACTATTAGTTACCCATGTACCTGGATGGGGCGGACCGAATGGTCAAGGAATAAACAGTTTTCCTAATACTTCACCAAATCACATGTTTCATACTTATTTGTAAACTCCTAGTCCTTACAGTAGACAACAAATTTTGTGAACAACAAATGATTAAAGAAGTAAGAAAAACATTTAATATTATATGAAACTGTATTTCATTAGCTTTAGGTGATATCTCAGTATTTATTTGTTTTTTAAAATTAAATTATTTTCTATCTCTAATGTCTAGTTATGTCTAATAAAGCGATGTGATAAATAGTTCTTGCATTTTCTTCGTTAAAATTTGGCATACCTAATGTTTTCGGTTAATAAAGGGTCAAATGGTCAATGGTAAGAAAGAAATTTAAAGTTACCCACTTAGAAAAATATGGACCACCATAGATAAATTTTAAAGTTTAAAAGGCTCTAAAATTTAAAAAAATTGAGTCTCAAATATAAAAAATTAGCCTATTTGATAGGATATTAGGTTTAAAATACTTTATTAACTCGACTATTATTAAATTAACTTAAAATAATAATAAAACAAATTCGCTCATGAAATAATTGAAAGTTTTTAAGGATTTTTAAAAATGTATTGATGTAATGATACGTATTGTAGTATTTGTTCAGCTCCTTGTTGAAGCTAAAGTTGTTATGTTAAAGCTAACTAGTTATTATTTTATATTATTATATCATTATTATCATTTGATACAATATAAATGAATAAACATTTTTATTGTCTTATAGGTGTAGAATTCACTTCTACACATGTAAAAATATTCATTGGTTTTTATAAAATATATCATTGTTATTTTGTGTTTTAGCAACATCTACTAAAATACGCAGTTTCCACTTAATACAACGCCATTGACAAAGGTAATTTATTACAGTTTAATACTAGATTATTAACAAGAAACATTAGTAACGCATCTCCTTAATTAAATCGTTGGTTTACTTTTTCAGAAGTGGTTCATGGCTTCAAGATACTTTCAAAAGAATGCATTGGCAGACCTCTAGTTGGAAATCAATGCTGTAAATGTGCACTTCACATCAGTTTTAAAAATGTTTTTGCGATACATGCCTTTTTTTACTTATTCACTGGTATTTAATTTAATTCAATGTACTCTCCATAATGTGATTACATATTTATATTTATAATGTACTTACTTAAGGATATGAGAATTAAATATTAAATAATTCAGGGTTAAGGGACAACATTATAGGGGTAGACGAAGTACCCATCCCAGTTTGCGACCACACTATATATATATAGATATGTTTTATTGTGTACTTTTTTATTTTATACAGGGTAACACACCTCTTTGTTATATAATTATGATTATTTACAAATTGTTCACCTCAATTTATAATAAATATAAAATTAATTAAAGAGCAGAGCGGTGGCCAAGTGACTAGAAACATATTATGTTTTGCTCTTGAAGTTAGGATTTGACACAAGGTAGCCATGAAAATTTGCTCGTTTGTGACCTCACAAGTATTTGAACTGCCCAATAATTGATAAAGTAGTTATAGTTACCTAGAACCATTTTTTGATCTCCTATCTCGTATGGGGTCAATCGGGTAATATGTTAAAATAAGGATTAAGTGGATGTGAAACTGTCATTTTTGACATTTTGTTTTTCTTTAAAAAAAAGTTTATACACTTCTATTTAAAATTGTGCTTAATCCTTAAATGGTTTGTTAAATTTTAAATAACTATCAGTCAGTGAATATACAAAAAATAACATTGTCTTTAAATGTGTGTTTCTTTAAATTAAATGTTTTACTGTTTATATTATATTATGCAGCAATGTATTAATTATTTTTAAGATAGCTATAAGGATCTGTCGTTAGCGCTGAAGATGACAACATTGTTGCTGAAATACATTTACGCAGAGAGTGTATTATTTTATGGTTAAGGGTTTTAAATATTAATTTCTTTAATCTTTATTAGCTATAAAACCTTATTCCTGTAATTAATTATAAACATATGAAAAATAAGCTGTTTAAGCTCCATTCTATTTAAATTGTTCAATGAACAAAGATGACAAGTACAAAAATGTATTTAAATACAACATTTATGGAAACTTTTTTTTTTTTTTGTGATACTCATATTTAATGATTGTATAAAAATATCAATATCCAAAATTTTAAAATATTCCCCTTAAAAAAAATTATATTTATGTAGTTTTATAAATCTGAATACAGTGATGAAATTTCTCTTGAACCTTGAGTTGTTTTTGTTTGTTTTTTAATTAACCAAAAGTTGTATAAACAATAGTTTTGTGTTGTTTTAGTGTGATCCGTAAGTTTAAAAAATTGTGTTCAAATTGGGATTTTTATTCCATTTTTTTTTAATGATTTCAGAACTGATCTCGGATATAACATAGATTTTTTTTCATAATTTTTAAACTAAAAACATTTAAAATTTAAGTTTGGCAGCTATTTAAAAAACTTGGTGATGAGTTTATTTTCCAGTTTTTTTCGAGAACATGTTTTCAAAAACTACTTGACCGAATCGAACGATTCCTTATTTGTCTTAAAAACTACATTTTATCTATACTAGTTCTATTGAAAGGAAAATAAAGAAGATAAACGAAATTGTTGGTGCTCAATTCAAGAAAAGTTCTGTTCGACCTCTCCCATAGATATTTTAAAGAATACAGTAATAAAGGGGCCTCTAGGGTACTGGAACTCGGTTATAGAATAAACAGGCTTTGTATGATCTCGAATGAATGCACCTTGCATGGCAATTGGCAAAACAAATTAATTTTACAAGAGGGTTTTTTTTTAAAAATTATAAAAATGAAGGACCCCATATCATTTTCAAAAAATTTAGTATTTCCGACCTCTTAAATATTTATTGACGCATATCAATCAACGCCGAATTAAATACAGATTTTTAAAAAAAATGTTTCATTGTTTCAGGCATGAGTCATGACTAAATAGACAGGAATTTGCTAGATAATACTGCGCAGGATAATTGCCCGGACTTGGAAAAAGAAGTTTTTACCGTGTTAATTTCTCATTATAAATTATAACATCTTCCATGACTGAGGCACAACATCGAACGCGTGCAAAGCGCAATTATAGGAAAAGTTTGTAATCTAGCAACCGTGCCTACTTTGAATGTCATAAGACAAGCACATGGGACATGGCGTATGTTGTATAATACTTGTAAATTATATACCAAATACCCATTAGTCATTACTCGTCGAAATTTTACCTGTGGGTGTTACTCTTTATCGATCGGCGATACGTATTTTTTTTAATATGAAGTTAGTAACAAGTGATAAGATCACCTGTATGACTTCTATGATGTTAGTAACAGTAAAATTTTGACAACTGTTGCGCAGGAATATTGTTCTAGGTATGAAATATATTGAAATATTAAAGAAAATCATTAAAAACTTAAATTGGTAATACTGAAATGATTGGTGTCTAGCAGCAGCTCTAGCTATAGCATGTAGTATATACACTATAAAGACATACAGTGTATTGTGTTTTCTGTGTGCATAATAGTGTTTATTATTTGGGTAATTTATTAATGATGACATATTAGCAGTAGCAATAATTATCTCAAACTATAAATTCATGTTTATTAAACAACAATTTTTGTTTTTGTACCAGTGAAGTGATTTGTTTGTAGCTTACGACTTACTACGCATACAATGTATAGTTATACAAAGTGCTCTTAAGTTGAAACAGAAGTGCGCGTAATATTATAAGTAATTATTATACATATTATACTATTCTGTACATTTTGTAACTAACCACATTTTATTAAAATATATTTTAAACGATTTATTTTATTCACTCAAAGTGTCTCTAATAACTTCGTGGGAAAAACTACAACAACAGAACTTGCAAGGTGAAGACTTTCAACGTATATATGGTGATCATTTCCCCATTGAAGTACGTCAGTTGCTATCACCCTGGTTTGAAACTAAAGTTTGGTAAGATCATATTCTATTATTAAATATTGAAACTCTAGTTACAACTATTTAATTTAGATTGAGTAATTAATGAACCGTGTATCTTATTTATAAATATTAAATTGCCAATTATTTAGAATTAAAACAATTATTATAGAAACAAAATGTTAATATTGGCATATAATATTTAAATAATTATAACCAATTTCTATATTACTTGTACATCAACTTATAATCGATAATTTAGATAATGAGACTGTGGCAAATATAATAAATCGGCATAAACGCAGTTTAGTTCCTAGTCGCTTTTTTCAAAAATGTTTTTTTGTAATATATGTATTTTTTATTTTGGAAACTATGGTGAAATCAAATTTTGGCGGTCAGACTTACTTTAAAAGCTATGAGCAAAATCTTGATTTTTTATAAGTGCAAGAACTTCATAAATATCAAATTTTTAAAATAATTGTTTTTCTTCAAATTACATATTTTTTTTTATGTTTAAAAGAATGGTGCAACCAGAAATGAATATCATACTCTTATTTTTTAAGTTATGAGCAAAAACTTAAAATTGTTATCAACTTTTGTATCATACTTTTTATTATATTTAAACGCTTTTGGTAAAATCAAAATAACCCTTGCGTAATTACTTTTTGAGTTCGTAAAAAACTGTCAAGGTGACTTTTACGTGCGAGTGACACTATATCTTGACGGTTACTGGCCGATTCGACGTCCCGCATTTCCTTCAAGCTTAATTTGTGACTTGATGCTTTTTTTTATACATTTCTTATTTTATTCTTAAATTTAACTGGACTTAATTTTAAACCTGTTGACTCCCTCTAGACAGTAGCCTGCAAACCTGGAATATTTTTAGTTTAGCAGAGTGAACCAACAACACTTTGTGACCCTCGCTTTATTTGACTTAAATTCAAACTTGACCTAACTTTAAACCTTTAACTTCTCCTAGAATTGTAGCGTGTAATGCTCGCACTTAATACTTGTAATAAAATCGCTATACATTATATGATTAATGTCAATGTCCCACATTGCTTCGTCTTTTATGGTTGTTTTTTTTATTTTTACACTTATTAAGTATTTTTGGTAAAAGTTCACTTTAAGGGGTACACTATTTGATGTGATTTTTTTACCACCTTGTAGTGTTTTTACGCTGATTACGAAGTCAGAAATCGGCGGACTCTTCCATGTCAAAAGTTATAGCACTTAACATTTTTCTGCATGTACTACAGCAGGCAATGAGCGACTAGGGTGGGCTAGGTTTGGGTTCTATAAGTCAATGATTGTTTGCATAACAGTATCGGGTTAGTTTAGTCTTTTACATGAGCTATTTTTTGCTCAAGGGTTTTAGGGACATGAGCCCCTTATCCTAACCAGGTGCTCGATTCTTAGGCTCCCGGAGCTCGTGGTTATTGGGAGTCATTTTATAAAGTTATAGGTTTACAAATACTAAGTAGGTGTAAAAAAAAGAGGGGGGATTACCAAATGTTGGTAGTAACTATCATAATAAAGTGCATGCCCGGTTGTAAATTTACTTTATGTTGATTTTAGGTAGAGTTACAATTGTAATTTTATTATTATTTTTTTTTTTTTTTTCAATAAAGTTTCAATTACAAGCCATCAGTGTGTCAATTTTTCAATTTTTTGTTTTTTTTTTTCTACCACACTACATCAATTAGATGAGATACAGTGGCTGGCGTTACTACTGTGGGTGCAGGGGGGCCTCTGCTCCTGGGCACATTCTAATGTAGGGCGTTATTGTACGGTTTACTAACACGTTAACATGTAATATAGGGCGCAAAAAGAAATGTCTTGCGCCTGGGCACTTAAGTCTCTAGTTACGCCACTGATGAGTTACAAGTTTTAAGTCAGGTTAAAAGTAAAATAAAAAGCTAACAGAAAAGCCAAGACAGTAACGTTTGGAAAATCAATGTTTTGAATGAAGTTTTATATCTAAAATTATATTTTATTCATTGCACTATTTTTTAAAGTACATGTGTATTTAAAATATAACATATTACTTGTCTAATAATAAGCTTTTGGAAACCAAAACCTTTTGAGTTCTACATCAAAGCATAAGTATACCTATACTATGTAGATTAGAGTAAAATTATATGTATAAGTAATATGATAATATAAATAGGTACTGGTTTCTAAAGTGATGCTACTTAATCTATTGACAGATTTAGATTCTGTGTAAAAAATTCTAAATAATTAATGTATTTTGGTTTTTGTTGCAAAATCATATTCAATGTTATTAATAAATATAATATAAATAGAAGAAAAAGTGTGGTTTTATTCAACTAAATAAAGTAGTTTTCTCAAATAATGTTTTTTTTCTTTTTAATACATTATTACGTAAAAACATGACGAATAATAAATGTTTTGTTCGATTTTATTATTTAGAAGAAATAATATATTTAATTTATGAAATAATCAGATAAAAAGTTTACTAAACCATTTTTTTTCTGTTTTACATCAATGAGATATAATGCTTATTTTAAATTGGTTTTCCTGGAACATCCGAATTGTGCATTGATAATTGGTTCTGATAAAAAATAAATATGTTCTTAACACACAATGCATATTTCTCAAATAAAAAAAAAACTGCAATTACTATTTTAAGTGACCATACATATAACAACATAATATATTAAATTGTGTGTTTTATGAATTCTTATAAATAACTTATAATATAGCTTATTTAATTAATAATTGTTTATAAATAATTTATTTACTAATATTTTATGGTTCTTACATTTCATAGGGCTGACATTGATCCCGATAATTTAGAACACGAAAACTACATTAAAGATTTATTTGTTTCTTTTGTGAATGAAATAGTAGCTAAAGCTAATTCTATGGTTACAAATGACTTGTTTGTTAACAAATTGAAATTGATTGACACTGCCAAGTTGTACAAAGTAAGAATTGTGTTTTTTTCTTAAAAAATAATATTCTATTTGTGTATTTGGTATTAAGTTCATATATAAAAATATAATATTATAAATAATACTTTTTTCTCTTTGAGAGAATAATAATTGTATAAAATTATACTTTGACAACTTTTTTTTTTTTAAAGGAAAAATATTCACAAAATCCAAAGGAATTAATCAGAATTATTAAGAAGTGTTTAGAATCAGAAACAATATTGGCTCAACAAAATAATGTAAGTATAAATTTTTTTTTTTTTAAGAAAAACATTTTTTAAGTATATAATGTAATTAATTTAATTAAATTAATGAGAAATAAATAGTTATTATTATTTACAAAAAATCTCAAGCGCTTAGTGAACTTTTGGACTTTGGTATTTGATTATAATTATTGTTATTAATATCATCTAGTCACTAATGGAAATAAACACGAAATCATCTCAAGAAATGGAGAATGTTGAAATAATGCAACAAATGGATTTGATTAGCAATCACATTACACATACAAATGAAATCCGCATGAACATTCAGTCTGAAATTGATTCTTTTAATATTTTGTATGCAGAATGTGCCAAATGTACCCGTATGTTTCAAAGATTTTCTTTTATAAAAATTTGTTTGTAGTATTTTGAAATAATCATTTGCTTTTCAATTTTAAAGAACACTTGCAACACATGAGAAACCAAAGAATGAGTATCCCTCAAGGTCCAGAAATAGAACGTAAATTAAAACAAGAAAAAGAGCTGTACGAAGGACAACTAAAAACACAGTCATTGAGTCTCAACAACGCTCTTTGTATTTACATTAATAAATTAAACGAATCTTTAAATTTGCTCAGTCCCGTACAAAGTCATATAATCGATAAAGCTTTGATTCAGTGGAAACGTGAACAGCAGTTAACTGGTAACGGATACAAATACATCAAGGATATAGACGTCATACAGATATGGTATTTGTTGATAATTAAATTAGTTGAAGTGATTTTAAATACTAATTATACATATTATTATTATTATTATTTATATTAAAGGTGTGAAAAGTTGTGTGATTTGATATGGATAACGCGCTCACAAATTAAAGAAGCCGATCGTTTCAGAGTAAATTTGGGTCGTTATTTTGAATTACCCCAGTCATGTGAGATTATAAATTCTCTTCTAGACTTGACCACGCAACATCTAGCATCTTTAGTATCCAGGTATAGTTGTGAGAGAGAAAACTAATAAATAAATTAAACTTGCATGTTAATAATAATTATTATCGTTGTATAGTACGTTCGTTATAATAACTCAACCTCCACAAGTTCTAAAGACTAATACGAGATTTGTGGCCGAAGTACGTTTACTGATTGGAGGTAAACTGAATATCCACATGACTTCTCCCGTGGTATGTAAAGAAAACTATCTTGTTGTTTATACTCTAAATTTGATGAATACTATTTTTAAAATGTGTTGATTTTTTTTTTTTTTTTTTGTCTAAGGTTAAAGTTTCTATAGTAAGCGAAACACAAGCAAACCAAATAATTGGCAGAAACAAACCAGATGGAGAGTCATGTGGTGAAATACTTAATTGCTCAGGAAAAATGGAGTACCAACCGGTACAGAGACATCTTTCTACCAATTTTCGGTGAGTAAAAACTGTTATAAAATTGTTGAAAAAAAATATATATGCACTGCTAATAATTATTTCCATATAGGAGTATGCAGCTAAAGAAAATTAAGCGTACCGAGAAAAAAGGAACAGAATCCGTTATGGATGAAAAGTTTTCAATCTTATTTTCTTCCAAGTTCTATATTGGCAATGAACTTCAATTTGAGGTAAATAAAAGGAATATCACATTAAGAGTCTATAAAAATTAAACAATATTATGTATTGCATTAAAAGAATTTAAGTTTTAAATAAATGTAAATTAAATATTTATTGTTTTTTTTTTTCATCACAGGTATGGAATTTATCTCTACCTGTTGTGGTCATTGTACATGGTAATCAAGATCCTCACGCTTGGGCTACTGTTACATGGGACAATGCTTTTGCTGAACCTGCTCGAGTTCCTTTTAGTGTCCCCGACAAAGTACCATGGAGAAGTGTTGCAGAAGCGTTAAACATGAAATTTTTTGCTGCAACTGGCCGTGGCCTTTCCGATGAAAGCTTAACATTTTTGGCTGAAAAAGCTTTTAGGTAAATTTAATTTATTACCTTTATTATTGTTATGTAGTATTTTAGGACCTCTCTTTAAAAAAATATAGAAATCTTATGTGGTAATTTTTAATTTACTGTCACGTTTTTATAGAGATGGTTATAATTTAAATACATTACAACTGCCTTGTACTACCAGTTAGTTGAAAACATTTCAATGAATAACATTATGGTTAAGTAAAATGTTCTCACAGTGTTCAATGACATAGTTTTTAAATTTATAATTATCGACATTAGTACACAATATGTTTTACTTAGTCAATGATGAATAAAACACCATCTATTATATAAATATGACTCTTGAGAGGGGATGACATTCATTTTGTAATGTTTTTTTATTTAAAATTTTTTTACATTGAAATAAAAAGCATTATTTTTGACACTAATAGAATGCAAAACGTGGATTTCAATCATATGGTGTTGTCATGGTCTCAATTTTGCAAGGAACCATTGCCACAAAGAAGTTTTACATTTTGGGAATGGTTTTATGCTGTGATGAAAATAACAAGAGAACATCTGAAAGGACCATGGACTGATGGGTTTGAAATTATTATTTAATCTTAAGTTGTTATACATGTATATAATAAAAATATATTAATTTGATTTTTAGAGCAATTATGGGATTTATAAGAAAATCTGATGCCGAAGAAATGTTGACTAGATATGCTACTGGTACATTTTTATTACGTTTTTCGGATTCAGAACTTGGCGGATTAACTGTTGCCTGGGCTGGATGTAAGGATCTTTGTTTTATAAATAAATTGTATAACATATTATTAAAAATGCCTTTGGTTTTAAGCTTCAGTTTTTAAATTGCAACAAAGAATAATCTTAATATGCTATTTTTTATTGAATAGACTAGACGTAAGGTTTAATAATTTGTAAGCCTTTCTTTTTTTAATTACATTACAAATGTTTTCTATCTTATGCTTAATAAATAATTAGTTTCATAGTATGATAATATGTATTTTATATTTTTTTTTTTAGCAAACGAGTCTGACGCATATAGTTTGCATCCCTTTTCAGCTAAAGATTTATCCATAAGGAACTTAGCTGATAGGCTTTTGGATTTACCGTATCTAACTAAATTGTATCCTGATATCGATAAAAATCAAGCATTTGGAAAATATTATACACAGCCGCCAAGTAGGAAAAAATTATTTTATCAAGATATTTTTTTAAATTTACTTTTATATTGTGCTCTTAAACTGTATTTGAAAAAGTTAAATTATTCTATCGTATTTTTTTTAAGCAATCGTCTCATTGTACATGCTTTGGTTTTACAATTTTCAGATGTAAGTACACCTGTGACAAGTAATGGATATTTGAAACCACTATTGGTTACACATGTACCTGGGTGGGGTGGACCAGGAACCAACGGACAAGGAATGAACAGTTACCCTAATACGCCACAAAATCATATGTTCCATGTAAACAGTCCAGGAAACTGTAGTATTAGAGAAACGTCATCTGTACACAGTGAACCAGTGAATAAGTATGTAATATATTTTACACAAATAATTTATTATATTTTAAAATGCACCGTTTTAGCTTGAATTTGGTGTGGTTTGAATAAATAAAAAAAAAATTTAAAGAAAAAATAAAATTAGAAGAAGTGAGTGGGAAATAGTATATTTATCTAAAGTAGTGCCATAGTCATAATTTATTATAGTCAATATATTTTATGCAAAGTTTTATTTTAGCATGTTAGAATTTTTTAAATGTTTATTTCTTTGTTTGGTGCTCGAGGGCATACAAATTTTTCACTCAAGCTTAAAAACATATTTATGTGTAACAAATATAATAAAATGTCCTGACAAATCTCATAAATATTATTTTTAATCAGTATACATACAAATAACTAATCTCTCTAACACTTAATTAATTTTTTCTAATTTTAATTGTGTAAATATCTGACTTAAATTAGCAAGTATGTTCTTCTGTTTTTTAAATTGCTCTAATTGATACGTGTAATGTTTGTAGAATTTCTGTGATATACTGTCATAAAGACTTTCTAAGAATTACATAAACATTTTCTATTGTTCTTTCTATCATTTTTCACATAGCATGGTATATGACAATGAACAATTTATTTTTTCATTGTCTTCAACCAATTTGATGATTAAAACATAATTTTAGCATTGAATTTTCAATTTGCCTCATACGTAGGATCTTTAAAAAAAAAAAATTATGTAATACGTAATTGTATGATAACCCCCCTCACTTCTAATATTAGTTTTTAGATAGGTATGTACATACATATTGATTATAATATATTGCTTTAGAAATAGTATAGAATTCTTATTGCAATTTGGTAAAATTGATTGACTTTGAACAATATTGCTAGAAAATTTTAATAAATCAAAGATCAAGTTACCCACACTTGTAAAAATAGTTAAATATAATAGTATATATTTTATTAGTTAGTGGTAGAAATATTTGAACTTTTTAATGTTTTGTCTTGTTACTATCTTTAGACACTTCTTATTTTAATGCAAATTATGATGATGTAAATGCTTATTTTATTTATTTTTTTATTCATAAAATATAAAATAATGAGATGCAACTTTATTTATAAAAATGATTCATTAGATATATTATGGCAATTTTTCCTATAAAGTTATTTATCTTAATCATTGTAAAAAAGTGCCAATTAAGGTATTTTCATGACAATGGGAGCATAATAAAAAAATGATCATTTGAGATAGTAATTTAAGTTGAAATGTTATTTATTTTATGATAAAACTGGTACAATAACATGTTTAACCACTATAAGGTTTGAGCAATTTTTCTGGTTAATAATTCAAATCAATCAATACAAAATTTTATTATTAAAATAAGATGCTGTAATGTATGATTAAGAGGACATCATACAGGCGATTTTCCAAAGTTAAAACATGCCTAGGCAGAATTCGTTTTACTTCTTGATGATTTTAATATAACAAAAACGAAAGATAACAAGATTTTAGAGACAATGTCTTTAAAGACATCAAGATTGTCTTTAGAGACAATATCCTTTTTTGTTAATAAACCTAATATTTAACATTTAAAATCTCATTTTTTTACTTTTTTAAAATAGCTATTACTTTCTTTCATGTTATTTTCAAAATTAGATATGCCATTGTCTCTGAAATGTTGGTATCATTCGATTTCATAATGGGTGTTTTTGCTTTAAAACAACCATGGACTTAGTAAAACGCATTCTCCGTAACTATGTTTAGATGAAAAAAAAAAATTAAAATTGCTGACTAAGATGCTGTGATAGTCCCAATAATAAATTAACTGCCAAAAAAGAGTTCTAATTACTAAACAAATAATTACACATAACCGTTAAAGCTTCAAATTAAGATTTTGCAAAAAATTACCTATACGTAACGCTTTAATAAAGAAGGGGTATCACATACTCTTAATGTATTTTAGATATTTTCAACTTAAATTGGTTGACCAACATTTTATAAAAAAAATTTAAAGAATAAATTGACAACTGTGGCTGACACCATACCATGCTCGATGTTAACTTTCTTATTGAAAAGTTTATTAATTTTTATTATTCTTTAATTTGGAGAAATAAATAAAGTTTATTTACTCAATATAATATGTCGATGAAGCTGTTTTTGTACAGTGTTAATGCTCTTATTTACAGCCTTTTAGTAATAATAGGAGTAGTGGTAGAATTGGTAGTAGTGGTAAATAAAGAGAAATTTTCCCTCGAGTTTTAACAAATTAATAATATTAACTAAAAAACTACCTCTGTTTTATGAATATTTTTCATTCAGTCATAAAATGCAAGCTATCCCTTTTTTTCTGTTGCCAAAGATTAATTGAGTTGAACCTACTACCTACTTAAAAAAAAAACATTGTAAAGTATTAATTAGAAAAATTAAGATTTTAAATATTTTCCATTATGCTAAGTAATTTTCATGCAAAAAAATATATCACTTGCATACATTTGAATGCACTATAGCACTTTTGATGATTGTTTATTCACTGCTTTTATTATATCAACCCTTTGCTTCTTAAATTTATCTATGTAGATTCTTTGAAATTACATTTTCTACAAATTTTCTTTCTTTTGTAATTCATATTTATTAATTACATAACGTGTATATAATCTTTAAAAAAATAATTTTTTTTTAAATTTTGCTTTCACTCTGCAGTACATCTGACAGTACCGCTCAAGGTCGTTTTTTTCAGCCGACATCCTGTGACGGGATTTTGAAATGTTAACGCCCGTACTTTTGGTCCTGGGACCAGGTAGCCAAGTCAAAATTAGAAGTTTTATGTTTTCCCCCATAAAATATTGCCTCTTAATCTTTGATATTCTTACTCACCGCTAGATTAGAATAAGAAGCCTATTATTTTATGATAATGTTCCTAGTCATAATCGATTACCTTTTTACATATTATATACTATTAACTGTATTTTAATATTTAACATATATAATCAAGTGTGTGGTTACTGGTTGAATTTATTATTAGATTGAGATAACTATTATAAAAAATAAATATAATTGGTTTTTGTTATGAAAAAAAAAGTAGTAGTGAATAATTAGGAAAAAAAGTTAGTCTAGAAATTATATTATGTATGTACGTTTAATTATATTTAACTATATAAACATGTTTAAAAGGGTGTCACACTATTGCTTATTTACATCTAAAACATGTTTTTAGAGAAGCACTATTCTAAAGGGATTGAGCAGTTTAGTGTGCATAAGTACATTTATACAAAATTAAAGATCAAGAATTGATAAAATTTTGGCATGAGTGGTTATAAGACTTTTAAAAATTGTATGATTGAATGTCATAAAATTCAGCTCCTAAAAACTTTATCACTAATGTTCTCTATCAAAATCTAGATAAAGTTTTGATTTTAATTTTGTATAAATGTACTTTAATGCTAAACCTTTTCCGTTTCTCAAAAAAGTGCATATTCAAGATACATTTTTATACAATAATTGGTTAACAAATATTAAATATTCATTATTATGGATTTATTTCCGCTTTGATAATATATATCTGAAAAAATGTTAGTATATATTAAGTTTATTTTAAAAATGTCTACAATTTAATCCCTAATAAATAGGTAGTGTGTGACGCCCTCTTAATATTAGCATTAATTCTAGTTCCTCGGTGTTAACTAGTTTGAATCTCTCCATCATTATTACAAAATATATTATACTACTATTTATTGTATCTATTATTAATATAGTAATGCCGTTTACAAATTAAAAACTTAAATAATTTATACATGAGTATTATTTTTACTTGATTGGCTTCTAAAAAAACAAACAAAAATTGTTTTGCTTATTTAGTATGATGGCATTTGGCAATGACTCCTTAGAAATGGATTTTCCTTCGAACTTAAATGACATATCGCATGTGGATGAAGCGTTTTTTTAATACAAAATAAAACAACTATTTAGATGTGTTAAATATTATTAGATTAGGTAAACCATTCGATGTCATAGTAATATTAGTGCATACACTTAACTGCTTATGTTAGTGATCAACTATTTTTATCTTCTATTAAATGTTCTTTTTTTTCTAATTTATATTATTTTAAACGTTTGACATTTATTGTATACTCGGTGTTATGGGACACCCCAATATTTCGACCTGAGTGATTTTTTCTTTTACAATTTTTTATTTCTATTATTATTATTATTATTATTATTATAATAATTACTTTTTTTTTTTACCGCCATAGATTTATTATTTTAAAAACGCATTTATTATTATTATTTTTGTATATTATTAAACATTTTTGTGATCATCAAGTCCTTATGGTGCCTAGTAAACAAACTGCTTCGTTTCACTATTTTACTTTTATTATATTGATTGTTTGATATTGAATTTCCATCAATATTGATCAGGTTATTCCTTATATTTGGTTTTGTACTTAAATATTATATCTATGTTAGTCATTTTTTTTTTAAATTTTTTTTTATTAATATTGTTGTGTACAGATGATCTATCGAGTATACTCACTTAACATTTTGACATTTCAATTTATGTAACTGTACTACAAAAATCTATTTATACTTATTATTGATTGCATCTATAAAAAATTAATGCATACTAAAGTTTTTTATATTAGGTATTTAATGGAGAGTGAGTATTCTTATTAATCACATTGTGTTTTCCCATAATAATTATTGGATCCCGTTAAAATACAAAATTATATCTACTTATTGTATCTTAATGTTAAACTAAAAAAAAAAATTAGAGCATAGAACAATTTAACATAGTTTTTTTTAGATGTGATTTTATTGTAATTGAATAAGAATGATATTCATGTAAAAAATATTATGTCCTATGAAAATAATTTTATTATAAGAAAATCGAATGCTACACTAGTTTAAAATTCTAGGTTTTTTACGATACACATAATATAATAATTCTGAATGAATAATTGTAATTTTTAATATTTTCAAATTTAGTTACTATAGACGGTATAATTTATACGTACACTCTTTCACTCTGTTAAGATATATAACTCAATTAAAAGTAAAACATGGCTCAACATTTTATTGGTATTCAAAATACATGGTAAATAATGTATTTTTTTAATTGAAATGATTTTTAGTCAAATATTCTAATATATTTGGACAAAAACAGAGTATTTTATGCTGAGTGAAGCCAATCGATTTTCCTTCTATGCTATTAAATTTTGACACTGTTTGATGTACTTTAATAATGATACTTATTTTTAAGCATTTAATACATACATAATGTGTTTTTTCATATAATACACAATATACCTAAGATTCTGTATGTTTTTTTAATATTAAAACTAAATGGGTATTCAATGAATGTTTTTTTTTATTCTAAAACACAAGTTAATTATTTTTATATATTACTTGATATAGTATAAATTATGAGCAGGGGCGTAGCTAAGAGTTTTTTTTTGGGTAGGCCCACTATAAACCATTTATAAACAAAGTTATTAATGATTATTTGTATTAATAATTATTTTTATTTTTTACCAGGTCTACCTACTGGCTACGCCCCTGCCTTATTGCTTCCGCATCACATAATATCATAGTGTATTCGTGTAGGAAACCGAATAACTATCCTCTAGGTAACAATATGTTTTACTGTGTAGTGTTTTTATTTGGTTGATCCTTGTGTCCTTGTACGCGTATAATACTATATAACATTTATGAAAATCGTATATTTTTCAGGGCTCAAGTAGGTATAATATACCTAAATAATTATTACCTTATAATTTAACTTTTTTCATAATTATTTCTTTTCATCTAAAATCGTTTGTATAATGATTATGATTCTCGTCAACCTATTCGATGTTTTTTCTTGACAGACTTGATAAAAAATTCAATTATCAAGACTATTATGTTCATTTGACCCGTTCATTGACCGTTGTATTGGAAACCCGGCTTAGTAGTTTATAATTTATTTATACTATCACACAGCCAATTGAGGGGTGGGGGCTGAAGCCCCCTTAGCCCCTCCCCTGGGTACGCCACTGTACAATAGCACATTCATTAATAAATTATTTTATTATCAATTTAAAAACCGGAAGAAATAAATAATTTTGATTTTTCAGTCATTAAATGTTTGATACATCGGAGCACCTTAATGTTGACACAACTTGCAAGTATTACCTACCTATAATTTGCACTACAATTGTATTTAAAATCAATATTATGTCATAAATTATTTTCAACAATTATGATAATTATTATTACACCTAGATATAATTTCATTTTTATTTTTACTCGTACTTAGAAATATTTAGAGAGAATAAAATATGTAGTTTTTCATTATTTGACTTGAAAATGGCTATCTTGAAAAAAAAAATATGTAATAAAAAAACTATTAAAAAAAATAAAACAGGTAAGTGCAATAAAAACCTTATATTACACCATTTGCTTATAGCGCAAATGAGTATAAATTATTTTTAAAAAAAAATCTCAAAAGTTATTTCATTTGTCAAATCTTTGTGGGCCACCTGTATATAAATACAGGGTGATTCATTAAGGATAAGACACTCATTGTTTCGGAATATGTTAATATTTTGAAAGTTTCTATCACCAATCCTTGAAGGCCAAAAAGGGGGATTTTAGTTTTTTTTTAAATGGCAACATATGTTTTTAACTACATAAATTTGTAGACAAAAAATAAAAAAATATTTTAGCGTTTGAATTTTCATTTATTTGTTAATTTGTTATGACTTTAAAAAGATTTGATTTTTGACTGTATTTCTTAATATTTTCAATCGTTATACAAACACGAGTAGTTTTATTACACGCATAAAAATAATTTGATAAAGTGGGTTTGTAAAACCAACCTGTGTACCTGTGTTGGAATAGGTAATCTGTAGATAAGAACCGTTTGTCTATCATTATTTCAAAGTCTTTTATACCAGTGGCGTTTTTTTGTTAGAGTGTTATCGCCAAATGGACAATGCGAACTTAAATATGAACTTTATGTGCTACCGGTTTTGGAAAACCGAAAAAACATGATAATTATTAAGAGAAAATGTAGTATCTTAACAGAGGCATAGCTAATGAACAAATAAATGAAAATTCAAACGCTAAAATATTTTTTAATTTTTTGTCTACAAATTTATGTAATAAAAAATTATCAAAATATAGTACAATGTGTACCAAAAAATATTGGAAAAAAATATTTCTCGGAATATATTAATATTCCGAGAAAATTAGTGTCTTATCCTTAATGAATCACTCTGTATACATATTTATTAATTAAATATGTCTTAAAAAGTCAACATGTCTTTGAAGTATCCATTATTAGTATATTTCATACGAGTTACGACTTAATTTGTCAAAAATCAAAGAATTTCCATTTGACAAAATAGATAATATTATGCTTTATAATTGGTCTATGTTTTTATTTTATTACGTACAGTTAATAAAAAATATCGCACGTATTAAATAATTACTCATCTAATAGAGAATAGTCGTATTGGTAAACCTTATAGTTAAATAATATTCTTTTTAAGAAGGCGGGCAGTACTTGGACTAGGATATGTTGAAAAGTTTCCGTCCAGTACGCGCTATCTGTTTGTCAATACTTTGACCTATTCTTGGTTAAGTATGTTGCAAGACGTGAAACCAATTAGGAAGCATACAAATCATTGCGTGGGCTCTACTTATGTAAAAATACTGAAAGACAAGCCACCGGTAAGCACACTACGTAAATTTGACTGTAAGTACAATAAATTGTCTATAATGGTAGTAATTATAACCGAAAAAAAAAGAAGTGCGAAAACACTATAATTTATAATTTGCTTGAAATCGACGCATACACTAAAATTAAAGATCCCAAAGTTTGTACTTAACAAATATATTTTATTTAAAATTTTACAAAAAAAAAATGATGCGTACCTAATGATTTTGTAAATTAATATACATACATATGTACAAAGTCATATATATATATATCATATGTAAAACACAATCATGATATTCATAATGTAGGTATTTAACAAGTGATTATAAATGTAGTATTATAATAATTGTATTATTATAATTGGTATTATTAATTATTTACATAAAAAATACGGTAATACCAATTATAACTATTGTCTATAGATTATAAATATTATAGAATATAGATAGCCACTGGCATGTATTTTTTACTGCGCGTAAATTTTTACCGTTGTATACAAGCTATACTGTTTGGCGGTAGATACCCTGATATTATTTATAGTCAGTGTTATAACTAAAGTTATGAATTATTGTTATTTTTTAACAATATGGTAAGTGTTTGAATATCTTGGTAAAATATAACTTAAACAGGGTGCTGGGTGATCATTTTTTCGTGAACCACTCAATATTTCGTATGGTTTAATAAGAAATTTAATTTTTTTTCAGCATGGAACATCATGCTTTAGCCTTGGCCCCCCTAGACCGAAAACGACACTAAATAACGACATTAAATTGCGATACTAAAAGTAGCGTGCCTACTTAAAATGTATAATCTTTATATTTCTATGTATATAAAAGAAGAAGTCCTGACTGATTCATAATCAACGCACAGCCTAAACTAAGATCGGTAGCTAGCGACTTAAAATTTTCAGAGTATGTTTGTATTATAGTCTAGGCGAGCAATAAGAAAGGATTTTGAATAATTTTTATTTTAAGGGGTTGAAACCAATACCTTTAAGCATTAGTACATCATTCATCCGATCGCCATGAAACTTTGGGAAGTTGTTGAGTACACTCCTGCGAAGGTTTCTGGCATAGTAATTTTTGAAAATTTCCCCCCTAAGAGTGGCCTTAAACAAAAATTTTGTACTTTAAATACGAAATATTTTTCGTTGCTAACCCAACACTTGGCTTGTAACCATGGTAACTACCATTTGTAGTTATTTTACTCAGCCCTGGCAAACTAAATCCTGGGCCACGCCGGGTAGGGACAGCCTGTAACATATAAAGGCGCGTATTGACTACGCGCCATGTTTGCCCGCGGTAAAACGTTCATTTGCCGCGCGAGCCAATACACATCAAAACTTCTATTTAAGTGCGGCAAATGAGCCAACAACCTGTTCAGAACCATCCCGAATCTCGTTCAGTTTTCACGAATCATCTATGGATGTTTCACGTGCACGAGCAGCTGTCGCTTTTATTGTGATGCATCATATTATCCAAAAAAAACCTAAACGAATAGTACAACTATAAACATTTTTTTTGGTATCGTACCTTTATTATCACTTATAGTCATCAGATTAAAGATCAGACAAACTAATAAAAAAATGTATTCCAATTGAAAGTGATTTTATCCGAAAGGACTAGTACAGTAGAGTATAGGCATCAAAGCAACGAGGGGACGGAGAGGTCACGTCTACAGGAATTATAAATAAAATCACTTTCAAGTAAACGCTTTGATGCTTATTTGTAAATACAGCACCTCAATTTAATACTTTCTAACTTTGCTGGTTTATACTGTGCTTGGTTTGGACTGTACTGGCTTGAAAATACTAACTACCGATTTGTATCGAAGCGGTTTTTCGAAAGTGATTTTATCACTTTCAAATTTAAAAATTCCTGTAAACCTGTGACCTCCCCGTCCCTACTATACTGGTTTTTAAAATTATATTTAATTTAAGATAATTTTTTTTTAGCTTCGATGTAATGGTGAAAAAGTATTAATTTTACAATGTGTTTCCCCTCCCCCCTATTTTTTGTATACAAAAATGTAATAACACAGTTATTTAATGTCTTTTAAAATAATTTATATTCAATTGCTTTTACAATCTCCAGTTTCGCATCGAAGCATGTATTTGAAAGTGATTAGTTATAATAGTTCCTAAAAAAACCCACTAACTTCATTAATCTGGTTTTTTTTTAATATCCATTTCTGTAAACACACTTAATTTTGCTCATTCCTTTGAGCACTTAATTATAATGTTTTTTTAATTAATAACATCTACTGCCCTCTTCAAATAAGCAGATCTTGAAAGTTGCAGATAGACATTTGTTTTGCAGTGTTGTGGCAACCAAACCCGATATTTTTAGTACAGAATTTAATGTCCGATACCATATGGCACATAAAACAACCAATAGTAGAAATAATAATACACTTTGTGTATTATAATAAAATTGCAACTGGACAGCTATTTAATATAAAATACAAGTTTCATAAAAAAAACATAACACATAATAATAATATGATATATATATTTAAACATCTTTTTTTTTGTTCCATGATATTTTAAAAATTGAATAGACAAATAACAAGAAATGAGAAGACAAGGTTTTATTTACATTATATTGTCTTACTACTACAATTGTGTTTTACTCATTTCCGAGTTTTATTGGTTGGCGTCTTTGCTAATACCTACAGCAGCTGCTCTAATGACACGATTGTGTAACTTGTATCCAATTTGTGACACTACAACAACTAACCCTCCTTTTTTACCTTCAACTACCTAAGAAATTATAATTTTGAAAAATAAATACATGTTTTTTAAATTTATTATATTGCTAAAAATGATTACTTGTTCAAATAGAGCTTTATGTTCATTAGGATCAAATTCTTCATTTAATGGATTAACTGATACTAGTCCATGTCTTTGAAATATCTGAAAAACCAAATACCAATCATAATATATTATATAACATTGTAATATTTCAACTACAATAAAAACTGATGTTTGACTATGTATGTCGACTATTTTTCAACTTTCTTGGATGCTCATCTTGTAAAATCTTAAATAAGGTGTATTTGATAAAAATCTCTAAAGCAACTTAAGATTAATTATATCTAGGACTAAATATAAAACATATTATTTACTAAGGTAACTTGATTAATGCAAATAACTAACCAGGCTACATATTTGCATAAGTTGAAAAGACTCGTTTTAGAATAACTGTTTTTATATAGAAATATTGTGAACAAATACAGTTGTTGTTGATTTAATTTTGAAAGTTCTTCAAAAAAATAGCCATAAATTATATATTATTCTATATTTGTACTGGAATCAAATGATCAAACGCAGTAGCTCTAGCGCACCCAGTTAAAACACCTATACAATTGCTCCACAATTCGTTTACTAACATTTTTAAGAGCGGTTGTTCTAAATTAAAAGAGAGGAAGAAGTAATTAACTTGTATGAACATAAAAAATATACTAACCGTTTGTAGCTGGGATTCTGTTGATACTAGGCCTTCATACAAATGTTTTAAATGTGGATTTCTATCAGAGACTTCTTCTTTTGGTACTAGTTCAGTAGCTTTCCCCAAACTATCAGCAACCTACACAATTTTTATTGATAAAAATATGAATATAGGCACACATTTTTATACCTTACATCAAGTAGATCTTTACAAAATCCTTGAATAGCGTAGATCTTGGCATCTGCTATTTGTTTTACAGCTTGCTTACGTGTATTTTCCATTTCAGCTAATGATCTTATGAATTTGTCCTGAGTAAAAAATAGTAGTGTACATTTAATTTACAATACTGTAATAAACTATTGTGATGGGTATTATTAGACTAGATATCAAATTATTCAAAATAAGTAAATCATTATTAAAATAATTCAAATTATTATTTTTATATTCAAAATATTTGTAACCGAATATTTTATTTTTTAAATTCTTATCGCAAATACGTAAAACTCCATTATTAATATATACTGTTAACGTGTATAAAAGGAGTAAATTTGTTTATATAAATAATATTATTCTTAATATTAATTTTGTTAAACTAAATTTAAGTAAATAAGTACTTAATTTGTACCCTAAATGTTCTTTAAATCTTGATTTTAATATAAAAAAAATAATATTACAAACCTTAAGAACTTGATTTTCTTCTAATAACTGTTCATTTTGTTTAACTATATCTTCAACAGTTTTTTCATCGCTTTTCTTTGTATCATTATTAGTATCGTCTGATCCTTTGCAACGAACTATGTTATGACCCAACACTGAAGTTACCCTAAAATAATTTTTAAAAATTGCAAAAAAAGGTTTAAGATATGTAGCTTAAACAACAAATTATAATAATGTTGTGAAATACTTAAATTACCAGGCTAGTTACAAAAAAATAATCCGAACATTAGACTATATTCTTAATATCTCACCTGATTTCTGATGCCAAAACATTACTATATAATGATTTACCGACTTTAAAAGACTTCATAAAAAAAGTCATTGTGAAATATTCTTATAGGCAAGTACCGTTAGTAGCAAAAATCTGATGAATATATAACTTGTACTCCGTGCGGTAGCCGGGCAGCCGTGTGGTTTTAGCTTCAGTTTCACAATTTAATGTAAGATAACTCATAATTGATAACAACTATTAAGAAGATTCCCATTGGCCAATTTTCTCCAACACAATAAAGTCATAGTAAAATCACAGGGTAATAAAAATATAGGTATATCAACAACGACTAGTGATAATAACAAAATGGATGTATGGCTGGTCCACTTAAGTCGCTATAACTGGTATTATAGGTCCAGACTACAGAATCGTGAAATAAACATACTTATTAACTATTTATCCTAAATCAAGATGGAAAGCAATAATTATCTTTGAAATTATTATTTTAAAAAATCACTGGAAAATTAGTATAGGTATTGGGTAATTATTTTATTGTTAAAAATCGATTACTTTTCAATCATTATTTATCATTTAACATATTTTATAAAAATATACCATAGAATTACTGTACTCGACGATATCTGTATTTTATGCTCTAATGGCATGATTAGAGGGGCTTAGTTGATAGTTCACTCGATACTTAAATTCAATCCTGCTAATAAGTTTTCACTTTTCCATGGTACTAAAGTGTGTGGCTAAGCATCATCTCCTTAAAAAATTGAAGACAATATTACGTCATTGACTCCAAAGTTAAATTGAAGTGAAACAACCGTTTATTAAATAATGAAAAATTTAACAGCTAGTTCGTTAGACAATTTGACCTGCGACACAACGTCATGCGTTGCATTTTCAGAGCATAATCATATAAATAAAAGAATAATTTGAATTTGTAATAATTATAGATGAGGGGAAAAATGCAAATTATATTAAAAAATAGAAATAATCCATTTATATAAATTATAAATTATAAATAACAAAATAAAAAAGTTATTTTACTGTTTGCAAATGTATGGTTAAGCTGATAGGGTTTTATCTTTTGATGATAACATCGATTTCTGTTTACACAATACATATTTTGATCAGATAAAATTAGTAATAATATAAAAAATGAAGCTAACAAATAACAATAATTATAAGCTAATATAAGTAATATAATAGCAGTAGGTATAATGATTTATCTTTAATGATTTTTGGATAGTGCAGATATCAGTACGTCAGATATGTTAACCTAATTTATTATTAGTCAAATATTACGGCAGTAATAAGGATATGAAATAACAGTATTTTATAAGAGACATAAGAGAACCAACAAAATGTCTTCTAGTCAACATTTGTAACTAATTTATTGTGAATGTAAGTTTTATTTAAAACAAGGTAGCAGTACTAAGTGATTTACATAAAGTGCACAAAAATGTATAAGTACCAACTACCTATGTAATTTTTTTCAAGTTTAGAATTATAATAATTTGTCTTTAACCATTTTATTTTGACTAAATTATAAAACTTGTTCGAAAATTTCGAAACATCTAAAAAATAAGTAATATATATTATATATTTACATAGTATTTGCATATAACTACATTCAGTATTGTTTTTCATTTGTTAATTTTTCTTTTTTTTTTGTTACAAGAATTAAACGAATAAAGATATCAAAACAAATCCTGTGGAAAACATAGATGATTTTCGTTTATCTAAATTATATCATTCAATATTTTAATTCTTTTAAAAATTCTTGAGATTTATATTCTTTCTGTGTTTTTTCGAGAACATTTTTGTATTAATCTAGACTATAAATTTTACTGTTTTTTTAGATAAGCACCACAAATAGTCACTAATAGTGTGGTAAAAATAATTACTACCAATATGTAACGTTCATATTTCGTTAGGTTACTTAAAATTTTCAACTATTCTTTATTTATCAATGATAAAAAGTGTCTATACTCTATTCAGAATAAGAATGAATCGACGGCTGACTTGTGCGCATGGGCGTGGCGTCACTATGAGCAATGGGCCTCGAACACTGCCGCCGGTGGGCTACAGCAGAAATATAAAATGGGCGGTGCCTGACTGCCGCCGACGAAAACTGGTCGGCCGCATATTCATTCTTATTCTGAATAGAGTATATTTTTAATTTATAGTAAATTTAATACAAACTGTATTGGTTTTATTCTAATTTAGCTATTGATATATTAATTATAAATCTTATTTTATTGTGTACTATAGGTTATTTTGTAAATTATATGTGTAAAAGAAAGAAGCAATTATGAATAGTCAAAATTTTGCCATAGCAGAAAATCTGATACCATCATCATACATTCAACAATCTGTTAATGCACTAAGAAACAGAGAAAATCTAGCCAAAACTCTTATGGAACAAGTATGTTTTGTAATTATTAAATTATAATTTCTTACTAAGATTAAATTTTACTCTATACAGCGTAAATGGCCAGATAATGGATGGGACGATGCATCAATTGAATTGTTTCTTTCAAACTTAGCACTCATGGACAGTAATAATTTTAGAGAGCATGCAGGTGTTGGAGAGCGTGAAGGACGCGTCGTTTCTAATCTAGTTGCGAAACGTCATTATCATATGACACATGGTATTGGTAGGTCAGAAAATATTGCCGAAGTTCAACCAAACGCTACTGGATCTAGCTTGATGATTAAACTTGTTAATGCTATGCTTTTAGAGTCCATCCGATTTATGGGTAATTAATTAAAAAATATTCAATATAACAAGTTATTTTATTTGTTGAATCTTTGTGGGACACCTGTATATACTTTTTAAAATATATATGTTAACTTTTGTTTAGGCGTTTCCAGTGCAACTGGTTGTTTTATGGTTCCGATAGCGACTGGAATGAGTTTAATGTTATGTTTGTTGACATTAAAGCAAGATAGGCCTGGAGCAAAGTTTGTGTTGTGGTCTAGGATAGATCAAAAATCATGTTTCAAGTGCATAATTAGTGCGGGTGTGTGTGACTAATTTTTGGATGTTGTTTTTTTTTAGAATATTTTCCTAGAATATTCTATGTACATAATTATTTACCACTATACATTGTTATTCTATGTATATTTTTGGATAAAGTTATTATACTTAATTTTATAACTGTGTGGTATTAGGTTTGCAACCCATAATTATTGATCCAGTACAATGTGGCGATGAACTGCACACTGACGTACAAGCAATAGAGGCACAGCTTTTGACTATCGGATCTGATAATATTGTGTGTATAATGAGTACTACCAGTTGTTTCGCTCCAAGAGCATCAGACTCGCTCGAAAAAATTGCTACTTTATGTCAAAAATATAACGTTCCACACTTGATCAATAATGCATATGGTTTACAATCTACTCGAATCATGCACTCAATTCAAGATGCATCCAAGTAAAATCATTATACAGCTCATTTATTTTAGTAATATTTTAATAGCACAAACATTTTTTTTTTATATAGAAAAGGACGAGTTGACGTTTTTGTTCAAAGTACTGACAAAAATTTTTTAGTACCTGTAGGAGGAGCAATTATTGCAGGATTTGACAAAAATGTTTTAGAAAAAATAACCAAAAATTATCCAGGTAAAGGAAAACGATTAAATTTGCTGTGTATTATTACATTTTAAAAAAGATATCTGGTCATTAAAATTGGTTCTAATTTCACTTTTTATTTGTTGTAATTTTCAGGAAGAGCATCTTGTAGTCCCGTGATGGATATTTTTATAACATTGCTGTCTTTAGGCACTAATGGTTATAAAGAATTAATATCTCAGCGTAAAGAAGTACACCAACATTTAAGAAACGAACTCGGGAAAATTGCTGCTAAATATGGTGAAAGATTATTGGATATTCAGAATAACCCCATTTCCATAGGTATACAATTTATAGATTTATAAGTGTATTATAATATATTTTATGTACAATATAAATTGTACACAATTTTTTGTACTTTATGAATACACGTAATTTTATGTCAAAAAAAATTTTAATATTTATTTTAAACACTTAAAAATGTATGTTCTTACAGTTCTTTATTTTTGTGCTTATTATGTATCATTTATAACACTTACCACTATTGATATATTATAATATTACTATCTTCATATTTTCAATTCATAACACAATTCAGAAACGCTAAACTTTTTTAAAATTTTTATTATTATTATACAACTGTTAACTTATACAAGTATACAACTGTATTATAAATTCTTTTGTGTGTATTGAATTTAATTTATGAAAGAACATTTTTCTAGCGATGACGTTAAAATCTTTAAGTGTTTCAAATGGAGCTGAATCGGACACAAAGAAATTAAGCCAGTTAAGTTCTATGATGTACATGCGCCATGTTACAGGATGCAGAGTCGTTTCTTCAGTAGAAGTAAAAGACGTTTGTGGATACAAATTTGATGGTAACTTACACTTGGTTTTGACTTTAATAGTTAATCCAAAAATAATGGTTTTTGTGTACTATAGTGTCATATCTGACAATGTTTTAAGTCCTTATACTTTTTCTTTCAGGTTGGGGCGCACATAAAATAAATTATCCCTGCCCATATATCACTGCAGGTGCATCAATAGGAATTACAAAATCTGACATTGACTTTTTTGTACAAAAGTTAGATAAAGTAATTTCCAGATTAAAAAAAACACCAATTTCTAATATAGAAACTCCATCGTCTTCTGAAGGAAACGATTCTACTTCGATACGGCGAAAGGCCACAATTGCATCTAGTTACCGTAGTGCTGTGAATGGAGTCAATTCGATAGAAGACGGTAGCTCGTCCACATCTCGCACGTCTAGTGTTGACAATTTACGTAAATAACACTGAAGTTTTTGTTAAGACACCATTTTAATTTAACTATATAAGTTTGTAAAGTAAGTTAATAAATTTATTTCTAGTCAATTTTTGCTTGTAGGGCATAAAAAAAAGATCTCGAGTAGGTAATTTGTATTATTTTCATTATTGAACTGTTTATAGACTGTTAACTTATTAATATCCAACTATAATAATACAATTTCTCCTCGAACTTTGGTAAAACGTATTATAATTTTGTTTTTATACTTTAAGACTATTAATGAAAAACCGTGATTAAAAATTAAAGTTGTGAAGTTTTTTTCGCTAAAGCCTAACCAGACATTTTTACTAATGAGAACCTAGTTTACAAAGCTTCAAAATAGTAAATTTTGAGATTTTTTTTATACAAAATATTTTTCTATATTTTTGAAAATTTCATAGAAGTATGAAGCACAAATTGTATACATACAATTTGTAGTCGAACATTTTTTGTTTTAAATAATCATTTTCATTAAAGTTCTAGGTATATAAATATAAGTATTATAATCATCTATTTTGCTAAGTGTAGATATTATGTAACAGCTTCCAATTTTTGAATGAAAAATTAAATATGTGTTTTTTTTCTTTTAAGTTATAACATATTTTATTAGGTAAACTGGAAAACAAATTAAGTATATATAAGATTCTGACAAAGAAAAATAAATGTTAACACATTTATTTAAAAAAAATAATAATTAAATATTACCAATATAAAAATTAAAAAATAATATTATAAACTTCATTTTTCCATTTTTTTAATGCAGATTTTTACACTTTTAAAAAAAATACCAAAAACGGATTGAATGTTCTATGGTGCAATAATAAAAATAAAAACAAATTGAAAATGTAGACTTTGTAAACGAGGTTCCTTCCTATGTCCAGTTGCATTATTAAGACGAAAGCAATAGAAGTAATTTTTTTAGAGTGTTTTTTCCCTACAATTTGTATGAAATGACATTACATTCTAGGTTATAATTTCAATGTAATATGATATAATCATATTGTGTAATATCTTTTAAAAGTGTAAAGGATAGAAAATATGAAAGGGAAAGAAACTCATTTTATCTTTGATACAAAGAGAAGATACTTTTGGTAAATTTTTCAAAACACCTCTAAGCTTAAATCACAATATGTTTTATTATTGTTATTTTGAAACTTAGAATTTATTTATTTCTTCTACTTAGACGATGATCCTCATCAAATAAGTATATGGAGGGGGGGCACATGAATGAACTTTAAAGTATGTACAATTTACATTACTGAATTGTAATAATTCTTTTAAAAGTGTGCTTTTAGTATTATATTTGAATATGAAAGTAATTTTATAATAAAAACAGGGTGACCAAGGCTTAACAGTTGAAATTACTCAGTAAAATTAACATTTTTATGATAGCCATAATACAATGTTGTAATTTCGTCCACGTTGTTAAAAAAACAAATTGATACTTTTCTTTAAGCGTTGTTGTAATAATGACATTAAAACTGATAATATGGTTTTTAAAAATATTGAGATAAACTCCATGTTATAAATATATATTAGCTTTAATGCAATGCATATGGTGTATTTGTTTAATTGAATCTACCAGTTTTAAATGTAGTCGACCTATTTTTAGCCAAAATCAGTGTCTAACATTTATTGTTAAGCCAAGATTTTAAACATTTTTAAAAAATTGTTTATGGACTTAATAACTTTGGTAATATTTGACGCGATAGTATGCTGAAATATTTTTAAAATAATTTACGCATTAATTCAATAATTACTTATGCATTCATTTATTTATTAACTCAAAGTTGCAACAACTCAAAACGTTTAAAAATGTTATGTACTCCTTTCTGGATGCATACATATTATATATGATTATATCGTATTATTAAAATCTCATACACCCCATTCCCTTACCCAAGTATGCAGAGCTTGCCTGTGACAGAAAATAATTTTTTTGAATTTTTTAGAATCGAACTATAACACTAGTACTTCACTAACACACATTAATTTCGAAAAATTTATTTTTAAGTTATGTTGAAATTTATCTTTAACCAATAATAATAACTGAACACTTTTTAGTCTCTATCACTGTATTAAAAATGTTAAAATTTTTGTAGTTTTGAACGGGGAAATAAAAAATTACACATATTTGCGCCTAAGATTAAATTATAAATATGGTTTTTTATAACAATGTGCATAATATTTATTGATATTTTTTGAAATTATTATTATGATATTTGGCATTAAAATGATTTTTGTAATAAAACTTTTCTAATATATAAATAGAAATTCTTAAAAAAGAAAAACATTAAAAAAAATCTAGTTTATTTTAGTGTATAACATGTGAAAATTAATTGATCATATGCAAACAATTTTGTTGTTATAATGCTACAATTACTATATAATTATTAATGGTGCTTTAAGATTTTTTAGAATATTAAGTCTTATTTTTAGAGAATTTTAGTTAACTAATTTATTTTAGTTGATTGCTCAATGATAATAATGTCATCACCTAACTGATTCGGAAACGAAAAGAACTGATTCCAAAAACAATAGTACTTTTTAAATGTTTAAAATAGAGGTCTTTATTTCATGTGAAATTAAAAATACAGTCACTCGCACATACTCGTATGTGTACAGAACACGTGCATCATTGTAATAATATTCGTGCGCCCGTATATTAATATACACATACAATTATTAAAATATTGTATAAAATAACTATTTTTAAAATTTTAAATAAATTGATTAAGTCTGTCCTTAATTATTGTCTAGTTCAATAAACATAACATATATTAAAAAACCATGTTTTCCAAGATCTTAATCCTATTTGGATTAGTATTTAATTTGGTTACATACAATAAAAAACATCAGTTAAATGTTAAAAAAAATTTCAGTTTGTGTTCTTCATACGAGACTTAAATGTGCCACTATGCTATTTTGCTATAGCAGAGTGAGCCGTGGCTAGGAAATAGGCTTCTATCAAATTTTACAATGGTAATTAATAGCTATATAGCTCTGCAGAGTTGGACATAATGAGGATTTTCAGAAATTTGAAAAACTTATACCCGAATGCGTTAAAATAACAGTTTTAGGTTATAATATAAATTTAGGTTTTCAATATCCTCTTTAAAACATTTTAGGATTATTAAAATGTATGAATCCGGATTTTACTCAACTCTGTAGCTTTTCTAAAGTACACATTTTAAAACGCAAGCTATAAATATAAAATATTAAGTTGTCAAAACAAAATTTTTTTGGCTTTTGTATTTTTTATATTAGATTTTGTTAAAATGTTAAAATGATTTTAATAAATCCCTAGTAAGTTTAAGCATTTTTTAGACATGTTCTATCGCCATTTTTCTAATTATCATTTAAGTTGCATAATTTGTAAAAAATTTATGTTTTAATCTTATAAAATATGTACTCGCTGATCAGTAGGTACAATGATCATTGAAATAGAAACCAGGCGGAAAATATTAACTTTCACAATTAGTTTAATCAAGTATTACTTGTTGTAAGTTTTTTTGATGTGATGGAATACTGACTTGTTTCATTTAACTATGTTATTATTATTGTTGTTACTATTAGCACACTTTTTTTTATATATATAAAATATATCATGAAATCCATTACTATGTTGTGTGATACATTTTTGTTAATTAATTATTATAACATAGTAAAATTTAGTTTCTGCGTATTATCAATATTGGCTCAAGTTAATGCTTAATGTGTAACATTATATTAAACAACTATTATTTCCTTTATTATAGTATGTAATTTTTATAAGTTCAATTGGTTTGGACAATCAATGATTTTTATTTTTATGATTTAGGAAAGCAATGTTTTATTAAAACCAACAATTACTAAAATTTAGAGATTGCTTGTAATACATTTTTAATACATAATGTGCATTAATTTGTATTGATATAGTCTTTGTTCATTTATTTACAATTTCTCACTGATTTTTATAAAAAAAATATTATTTTTCTGCTTAAAAACTAAGCATAGAAATAATGTAAAAATTATTTTATGATTGATAATTTATTTACAATAAACAAAATGAGTATAACTAGAAGTAGTATAATCGAATATTATTTCCGGAAGGCGATACAACCTTTAGTCCCCATCTCCAAAAAATGTTGATTAATAACCTATGATGGAATGAGACTCAAAAGTCAGATAAATGGAAAATATTAAAGGATTTTATTTATAAATTAGACACGGCTTAAGCATGATATTAAATTGGTTTATTAAACGAATAATATTTATTTTAAATAATAATTTAATGAATATAAAGCATACATTATGCATTAGATAAATACATAGACATGGTTTTATTTATAATTTAAATATATGAAAATTTCTAGTGATAAATAATAATATATTATAATTGGTTTTTAAATTTATATTACATGCATAAAGTTTTTTTGTAGTTGTTAATTTTTATTTCTACTTACTTTACCATAGGGAGAACTTGGATTTGTATTTAAGAAATAATTACCTTCTTTCCTGTAAACAATTAAACAGTTTATATGGTATAAAAAATTTCATGTAAGTTTCCGTAAACAAACTGTTCTATAATAAAAAAAATTCTATCTATATATACAACATAAGAGGGTAAGTTAATATAATCATTCCTAAAAAATCGCATTTAACAAGGTAATTAAATTTAAATGTAAAATATTTAAATGCATTAAAAAAAAAAATAACGAAAAAGAGACATAAGTGTGCATAATTATTAAAACTAAGTATTATTTAAGCGACTTTTTTTAACTATCAATAAATAATTCAGGTAATACACGAATCACGATGGTAATATTCAAAATATTTCCTATAATAATTTTATATATTATGTCGGTTAAATGATTTATACTTACGACTTATCGTAGGGCGATTTTCCTAACTGAACCGCAAGATCTGTATTGTTTGAACACAACCCTTTATTGTAATCTTCGTAAGAGGCACATGGAATAGCAGTAAACGCATCTCCCTTGTTTATAGCTTCGCTATAGTAATAATAAGCTCTTCGATGACTGCAAACCGCTGTTAAAACGAAAAATAGTAGCATTTGTATATATTTATGAACACCTACAACTAAAATCGTAAGCATTGTACATGCGTAATCAATAACACAGCCAGGTTGAGGCCAATCGCCGCCGTTTGGATAGAAATCTCGGTGTCCTAAATTTTTTTTAAACCCAAGAAACCCTCCAGAGGTATGTACCACTTCAACTAGTTTGGCATGACTATAATCAAGACGTTCGTCGGGACCTGAATTCGAAAATAAAACCTCTGCTGGGTCGAGTCCTAAAAAAAAAAAAAAAATTTGTATTTGTTCATTGCTGATTAATGTTGTGACAATTAAGAATGTTTATTAAGCTACCGGTTATGTGCTTGACTTTTCCATACTTCATTTCATTATTTGTTAGGCTAACAACATGAGCTCCTAGCGAAAATCCAACTAAATGAAAATCTTCTGCGCGAGCACCCGTGGATGATGTCATATGATCAATAAATAAAGCCAAATGTTTAGATACATGTTTGGTATTTTTTGCTGCCGAGTTGTACCACGGAACAGCAGCTAGTTCTGACCAATCCACGGTAAATACATTATAATCGTTGTAACCCAAAAATGCTGCATTAAAACAATTCAACTTCATACGTCATAATATGAATACAGGACACATTAAATTCATTTTTTTTACCAAAAAGTACTTATATGTAATCCCTTAAAAAGTAATGTGTGGTCTTTGAAAGGCAGAAAGGGCTGCTTTGTCAAATATACACGTGCCAGTAAAGTAGTATTTTACTTTGGGGAAGGGGCTGAATATTTATGAATCCAGCAAAGTAAAAACTATAGGTTTTCTTCTCATCAGTTAGTACTTGGGTGTTGGGAATAAAACTAAAAAGTAAATGTAGGTAATTCACATGAATTTCTTTTTTTTTCCTTTCTAATTAACAGTATTTTTCTTATTGATTAATTAATCATACAGTAATGTTTTATAATTTGTTTTTAGTACCACCTGAATAGCTAAAATAACATTTTTTTGTAAAATACATTTAGTGAATAATCTAAAAATACATTTTTTTTCACTGAAAAGAAAAGATCGGTTATAAATTTAACAGTTGTGAGTTGGGTAAATATGTATTGTATCTAAACATTGACTGTCTCGCTCTATCTTCTGACCTATCTTTAAAACGATAGACAAACTTTTTTTTTTAACTTTCGCTATCAATTGTAATAAAATATGAAAATATTGTCTTCGGTCAATAATTAATATATAATCTCCTGACGCTTTCCAATGGCCAACGTATACTCTTCTTAAATAATACGTCTAGTGTAAAAGTAGAAAAAAATATATTATAGTAACATTATCTACTAATTATTTCATACTCATTATCGCCAATCGAAGGTTTTTTTAATAAAATACAGTTCATTATATAATACATGTTTGTTTTATTTAAAATAATGATTACCTATTGTTTTAGGTGAATTAAATACACCAAAATTGGATGTGCAACCCTACTCTCTTTTGTTGGAATGAATGGGGTTTATTTAGTCAATTCATAAATTATAAAAATTATTTTTTGAAACCAAATATGTATAACATATATGTATACATATAACTATTTATGAGACATTATGCATATTTAGATGCATAATCGTATAATCACGTATTTAAATCATTTTTATTTTTTAGATACTTTCTGGAATACCGCATAAATCTGCTATGTTGATTGTATTTGTATCTCAAAACAGTTAACTTGGAAAATATATTTGTTGATATGCTAACATGGTAACACATTCATTCGTATTTAAACAACATTGTATTCAACTTATCATTATTCATATTTACACAATATATTGTTATTTCAGTATTTTTATATACTTGTATGATACAAGTTGTTTCTACTCTAGGTACCTTACTTTACTCAAAATAATTATCTACCGCGGTCTTATGTGTTTCAAAAGGCCTAAAATTAAAACTTAACCGGATGAAATCTCATCAAAGTCAGACTATGAAAATTTAGTGGACATTAGGCCTAACGAGAATAGCTTGAAAACTCGTTGTATCCTAATAGTTGCAGCTGACGACAACGATGAACAGAGCAATCATTTTTCAGTAGTAAATCGAAGATATTGAAAAATCGATTTTAGCGTTACCAGGTATACAAGAGGATTTCCTACAAAAAACCTTGAAACGCCTTGAAGATGGAGCCAAGTTCCAATGGACACAATGGACAGAATTTCGACAAATGTCTGATTGTCGATTAGAGTATATATTATATTTATACATATCTTATTGGTATCGACTACGCTACAAAGTTGTGCTGAGTAGAGTAAAGAGTTATCATAACGACGCCATTGAAAAAGTTAGTAAAAGTTGCTATATTCCTACCAGAATAAGTACGGTTAAAATGTCTTTAATAGCTTTCAACGTAAACCCGATATCGGTATCGAATCTAATTGATTGAAAATATCAATCAACCATTTACCATCTACCATTTTTATGAACTCCAAAGTTTATGAATACATAAAATTGTTACTCCAAATTACAAATGATAATCTAGTAATTTAATATTAGACCACACTTTAACACACGATTTACCTATAGTTTACTGAATTAGTCCTTAAATGATAAGTCAAAATTTAGATCCTTTCAACTCGGTATTAAAAAAAACAAAATCTTTATTTTATATTTTTTTATTTTTTATTTGTGTGTAGAATCTTAAAATAAGCGAATTTTAAGGTTTGCAAATTGTGTAGTTCTTTGTAACACATATCATTTTCAAATTTTTTTAAGCATAATTGAAAAATAGATGTAAAAAAAATGCGTATTTAACTTATAAAAAAAAATAGCTAAAATTTCACAGAGAAGTCGAAAACAGAAAATTATCTTATATTTACACATTATTATTTCAACTGCTTAGATTACCGTGGTCGTTTTTTCGACTTTTCTATGAATTTTACCTCTTTTTTTTTTTTTTTTGTTATTATGGAGAACCCAGTTTGAAATTTGAACATTTTATGTAAAATTTCCTCAGCTTTCAATTCCCTTCATGGGAAAATTTATATTCATTTAAATTTTTTTAGGCATGCCGGTTTGCCAATTTTAGGCTGTAATTTGAAAGTTGTATTTACCGTACATCAGGTACAGTAGTTTTTCCAATGGGGTTAAACTTTAAATTCTTAAAGATAAAAAAGTTTCCCCGCCATTTTTTTAAAGGATTGATTTAAATTGCCCCCTACTGATTCTTATTATTATCGTGGCTTTTCAGTTATTTAAGTAATAGTTATGACATACCATCTCTAAGTAAAGGAAACATAATAGAATCCGTAGCACTGTCGCCAAATCCATGCACCAAAACTTTAGATTTTCTCTCTGGTCGAAAATACTTAAATACTGGTAAACATTTTTTATCCATTAATTGTTCTTCTGCCTTTATTGGATTATCTCTGTACATATAAACATGTATCAATCAAAATAATGTTAGGTACCTATATTTATTTTGGGTTTAAACTGTACCGACGTATATGCTTGAAGTATAATATGTATTATAGTATAACATATCTACTATGTCCTTACTATTGTGTACTATATAGATCAAGTTAACTGTTATTCCAACTATACGTCGTTTTTAATTTTATGTTAAAACATCCAAATATCTAATATAAATACCTCGTATACAAATAAAATTTAATGTTTTCAATTAATGGTTCTTGTTCGGAATTGCGTTCCAACCCAGACAGAATAGCCAATTGTGGATCACCTCGACCATTGGGCAATAACATCCATTTAATATCCTCGTTGTCTTTATCATCAACTTGGTCCTCCGTTACCAAATACTTTTTCTTGTAATTTTTCTACAAACATAAATAAATATACTTTATTAAATATTGTATTTAACAATTACAATTTGATATACCAATTCAACATAATTTGGAAGTAATATCAAACAAATTAAGAAGTACATTTTAATTGACATGTTATTAGTGTTGTATACAAGTTGAAGTTTAAATAAATATAAACCGAAGACATAATGTTCTTAGGAACCGTTTTTTTATTGTATGCAAATTTCCTAAGGAGATATGACAACCCTCTTTTTTTTTACAGGCGTATACATATTTGAATAAAATAAAAATTAGTCTTTGTTGTGAAGAGTTATAGATAATATAATTACTATTTTAAACAGGCTTTGAATTTAATATATACAGTGTCCTATATTATAATATTAATCGTATACTTTATAGTTTATTTCATTAATCACGAAATAAAGTACTTATTCCAACTTATAAGTGTAAAACTCAAACAGATGAGATATATTTTTAAATCAAAATTAACTTCTGTAACAATTAAAACTTTAAGTAAAACATAGCTTAGAGTTATCACAGTAAAATCTAATATGTATTATATATATATATATATATATATATATATATATATATAATAGTTGGATGATGTATAGCTGAGACATAATCGTTTTTACTTTATTTTACATACGAGGAAACATTTTATCGCTTGAATTACAGTTCGCAACTGTTTATTGTTGTATTATCATTGAAGTATACCATTCGCATTTTAATGTTTATTTTTAAATATATAGCTATACTACTAAATACATAATATAATCATTGTATAATCTACATATTTATTTGATGTCCCTTACAAAAAAAACCTTTTGTAAGTTTTTTATGATTACAATTTACATATTTTATGCTATTCTTATAAATTTGTAAAGTTCGGCGCCGCCAGAATTAATATCAATATTTGATAAATTAAGAAATTGGTATTTACCATAACTCACTTTACACAAAATTCCACTTTTCAAACGTTTAGCTATTATTATTTGACTACTACGAATGTAAAGATATTACGAATGCATGTAGTCTGTTTTTAAGGAGTTTTATACAGGTAATGTTTAAGAAAAAAGAGGTTTTTATAAATTTCGACCATGTTAATTAATTTATTATTTTTTTTATTGATACTTCAAATCCATTAATTTGATGTTATTTATTTAAATTGTCAATAGCTATGTATTTAAATATAATAAATATTGTATCGGTTGTAGAAAAACTGCCGTCAAAGCAAAGTGAATTCTATTTGTCGGAAATACGGAAATCTTGTATATAATCAAGCTGCAGAGAATGCGGCATGTAAAACTGCTGCAACTGTAGTCTGTATCGGCACTATCTACAGCTGCTATAATACCTTCGGCGATCATTAAAATTATTTTCGCCATCGGATATCAATTAATTTATTTAGCCAACGCCAGATAATTTCTATAACTGGGTATGTCATGCACTAATGTCTAATACATATAAAGACTATAATATTTTATAGGTGTTCGGCCTGTTCCCTATATCGCCTGCATTCCACATGGCACATTGTGTCGAACAAAGTTGCAATTTTCAGTTCGACCGACGACCATAGCCATAAAAAACAAACTGTACGTTTAAAAATTATGTTTTGACAACCTGCTTCCATAATTTAAATGTGATATTACTCTATATATTCATCACATTAAAAATGTATTTTTCCGTTTGTTATCATTGCATAAATTACATGTATAATATATAGATAAGACTGTGACATAGATAACATTGCAATTGATAGAGTGAATAATATTTCATTGGTAAATAGGTACCTAGCAGTAATTAGATATTAATTTGATTTTGGTATGATCGTCATTACGTAGTGCATAGGTCAATTAATCAATGAAGGGTTTTCTATGCTAGATATTTTGCTCTATTGCCGATCCATCTACATTAAATAACGAAGGATTATCAATTAAATTTGTAAAAATGGTTAAATATTTTGAGAATCAAAGTCTATTTCCTTTTAAATGGGAACAAGTGGTTCACGGTTTTTGGCAGAGGTACCCAAATCCTGAAAGGTAATATATTTTTTTGAATAAAATAGAGCATAATTAAATAACACTGACTTTGCTGTATTTAATTTTTTAGCAAGCATGTACTGTCAGAAGATGTGTTGCATAGGGAGGTCAAAGACAAAAAGTTACATTCAATAAGAATGTTCACAAAAACAAACAAATTACCAAAATGGGGTGAACGGTTTATACACAGCAATGTAGTTCGAATCGTGGAAGAATCGATAGTCGATCCAGCAAAAAAGACTTTAGTAACGTACACAAGGAATATAGGTTATACCAGTGTTATGGTGTGTTCTGTTTTGTCCAAATAACTGTGGTACTCCGTACTTTAATTAATATTTGTAATAACACATGCTTTGTTAGGGTGTCACTGAAAAAGTTATATATAAAGTAAATGAAGAAAATCCTAGTACAACAGTTGCCGAACGATCGGTATGGATTGAATCCAATGTGTTTGGCATGTCAAAAGCAATTAAAGCATTTGGCCTACAAAGGTTTAAAGTAAATAGTGCCAAAGCAGTCAAGGGATTTAATTATGTGCTCAATAGTATGTATGGAACAAATGTTGCCAATCCTACTGCTGGTGGATTAATGCATCAGAAAGAAAAGTTTAAGGACGCTTTGAAGCAAACTAATTACAAACCAGGATCTTATTATGTTCAGTAAGTTAAATATTATTTTTAAATTAACCATTTTTTTTTTACATTTCTGCAGTATGTACAAGTAGAAGTGTACATTTGCATGATTTCAATGAGTAACGATGAGCAGTGGTTCTGATGTTCCAACGTTAAGGTAACCTTATGACTAAATTTGTCGAAACATCAACAATTGTATAATTTTTCTTATTAAGTGGTTGTTACTTATGCTATATTGCCTAAGTAGTAGTTATCCAGCACATAAGCACCACTGATAACTCCATATTGGCTATTCATATTTTTTGTCACAGGATTCTAAAATTATTTCTCGCTGATTATCAAATTTGCCTGGCCCAAATTACCAATAAATACTTCACTCATACTTAAATATTATACTATATCTTTATGTAACCCAATTTACAAAATGTATAATAAATAAAAATGTTTTATTGTGGTAATGCCTCAATATGTGATGGTAAATTAAGTTATACATTTGTAATGAACATTTTTTTTAAAATTTATTTGTTTCAGTTGAGTATCTGATCAGATTCTTCCTTAAGACTTTCAACGTAGTTTATGATCAACATTAAAAGGTAGACAATTAAGTAATTTTAAGCTGATACTTGTTGTATGTAGTATAAGTGTTATTGTGGTATACATTTTTTTCATAATTTATTATTTTAATTTGTGTACAGTTTTTAAATAATAATTTTTGTGATCGCCTCTATTAACTTGTCACTACTTGTTTTGGGTAAGAGTGTATACCAGTTACATTGTGATTAGGGTAATAAATGCACGCCAATCACACTTTAATCAAGTGTGACCAAACATAACGTGAATAGTAACAGATTAATCTTAAGCTGTTTGAAGACATTAGGCGTTTAATGACAAACTTCTCAATTTAAATGCTTTAATTAAGAGGACGCTAGCTAAACAAACTTAATTTTAAGTGTATAACTAATTGTTTTTTAAACCATTTTATTTTTTTTGCAGTAGGTTTAAATTTTTGAAATTTTGCAAACATAGAAAACAATATTATACATTTTATGCATTGGTTAGGTTATGTTATTTCTAATAGCTTCATCTTTATCCATTGCTTAAAATTCACCTTTTTCCTGTCTTTAATTTATTTTAATTAAAACTTATTTAATTGCAGGATCAAATAAAGACCTACGATGTACATTGTAAATTATTGTTTTCAAGTGTTATAAAATGTTTGGGATTCTATGACCACTATGGACTAAATATGATGGTTTATAACTAATTATAATGAAGAAACACAATCATTCGATTTTATAATGGTTTTTACTCTAAAACCATCATGCACCGAATAAAACACAATCTGCTTAGCTATGTTCTAGTACAAAAAAAAATTAAAACTGTGGCAATAAATATGGTGAAGGTGTCATAAAATAAAATAACTAACAATAAAGAATCCTAATTATACTGTAGAATTATTTTACAGTAGTATTAATTTTTACTTAAAATTTCTCGAAAAATTGCTTATGCCAAACACTAAAAATTAAAGCAAAGAAATGATATAATGTACTATTTAAATAAACCCTTAACCATAAAATATAATAATACACTTTAGCGCGTCTCATTTCTTAGTATGTTGTATGTGCTGATTGGTGGTAACTTAGCTGCCGAAATACGTATACGCTTTAGAGTATTATTTTTGTTATGGATTTATTTAAATGTTTTATTATTTTATTTCTTTACTATATATTCCACAAGTGTACTTAAGTTTTTCTCTTAAAAATTGTTGGTTTAACGTCCTTTCTTAACAAATACAATTAAATATTAAAACTAAAGTATTTATTACTGATTTATCAATAAAAATTTAAAACTGCTTATCAGTTAACTCCAATTTAATAGTATTTTAAGCTTATATTAATTAATATTAATCTAATGCAATTTGTTGATAAGTGGTATTAGACAAGTTATACTTTTAATAGAACATTATCATTTTATTGAGAAAATTAAATATGTTTAGAATATTTACATATTTTTCTTTTAAATTTATAAAGACAAAAATATTGGATAGTTCTATAGTAGAAAGTTTGTTTTGTAGGAAACTAGTTTTATGTTAAATTGGCTAGCATAATTTGTATTATTAATTTTGTAATTCTATTATATGGTTTTTATGTTTGTAGACCTCAAGTTAAATCAAGAACGAACATCCATCGTTTTCAAATGTAATTTTTTTAGTTTAGTGTATATACATTTTGTTTATTTGGTTTAATTTCTGTTGGATAAACATTTGTTGTATAATTTATTAATTAATGTATGTTTATATTTATTAATATGTTTTCCATTTTCATTGTATTTCAATTAAGTATAATAATTTGAAACATTACAACTTGTTTTTTAAGATAAGTACAATTTAATTAAATGGTTATGAAAGCCATTATTTTGTTTTAATGTATATTTTTTTTGTATGCATACATTTGTATGGAAAACTAAATACATTTCCTGTCAACATTTCTGCCAGAAAATTATATGTAGAAAACATTGTCGTTAAATAAACTGTTATCATTATGTTTGAATTATATTAGTTTAAATAAATTTAAAACAATTCTGCACCTACAATGCTTCCAAAAAACCAGTGTATAATTGTTGAAAAAAATTATGTATAGCAAATTCAAAATAATATATTAATCTCTAAAAAGTCTTAATCAAGTCATTATATATATAAGATTTAAATTTTCAGATTTTGTTTTATAGGGTACCTACTATTCCACAATCAACATTAGGACATGCATACAAATTGTTGTACATGAGATCTTTTCAAAGTATTTAATCGTTTTATTTGTAATATTTTCGTCTAAACCAAAAAAATATCTCTTAATTGTAATGTGGTATTTAATGTGCACTTATCCTGTTTAAGTGTTGAGCTGTGTGCTTATATTGTATACATATATTCATATAAATAGATAAATTATTTACCGTTAACTATTTTATAACGAAAAATTATTTATATAGGTGCTTGTAAAATCAAACGAGTAGTGCGCTTATACAATATACAGCGTGATCAACTATCGTGAACCACTCAATATCTCGGTGGGTTTAATACTATGCGTTACCGTTTAAGTTTCAAAAGTTGCTATCGAAAAAACTTAACTAAGTTGGAAGGGGGGTAAAAACAAAAGAATTGTGAACAATTGAGATCACATTGCATAAAAACACTATGTATTGTATGTAAAGACAAAATTTAATTTCTCATCAAACCCAGTGAGATATTAAGTGGTTCACGATAAGTTGATCACCTTGTATACAAATATTATCTCGTAACATTATTTATTTTTTAAAAAACAGTCAACTGTTTTGTCTTCTCTATAAATAAAAGTGTTTTTAGTAGTAAATAGTTATAGAACAATAATATATACTTAGCATAGCATAAACACCATATCTACTAGCTGGTATTTTATCACGAGAAAAAAACCTTGACATTTTTAAAGGAATTACCATTTTTTTAATGTTAAGATATATTGTTTATTATATATATTTTAATTTTTTATGCATGCATTAAGTGTTTGAAATGAGGTTTATACCGAAGTGCTCGTTTTGATTATAAAATCATTAAAAACCACGAAAACATACATATTTAAACTTTTACGGACTAATAATTTAATATAATGTAACTTATTAGTTATTTGTTTTTAAGTACCTACGTAAAACCCGTATTGTTTTCTGTATTCTGTTTTGGAGTATAGTTTTTGTCAATTGAACTAGGTTATTTGTAATCGTTATTTTTAACTTTGTACGAGGAAAGTGAAAATATTCTTAGTTGGTAAATATTTTTTCTTTCAGAATTCATTCGCAGAATAAATCACTATAACGTTCATTATTGCGACGTAATTTTTTTTTTTTACCGTTAACTCAAAACGTATTAAATACTTGTCTTTGTCATAATACGCAAAGATTATCCTCTTGACAATAATAGCATTCGTCGCAAGTTCAAAATTCTATGTACCGCAAAAACTATGTTGACACAGTTCCAAATTTAAGGCTATTTATAAATTACTTTTTTTTCCTGTTCATCATCACATTCAATCGCAACTGTTTAAGTCTAGAGCTACTACTTATATATCATTTGTAAACAAATCGAACGTGTATGATGTTCTAAGCAGCGAGGTAGTTTTAAAATCAGCGGTACTTAATATAAAATCTTCCTAAATCCAAGTTCTAAAAAAAAGGAAAATAATGTGTTTATTAATGGTTTGAAAATTATAAACCAATTATATCGGAAAGTTCAAAAAGACAAAATTAATAACATTAAGATTAGAACAATTGAATTGGTCATTAATAATATGGTAAATTACCTTAGAATGTTTTTTTTACATATTATTACTAGATGATAGACTCAATAATACTATTATTAATGAATGTAATTGACGCCGAATAAATCAGTGACTACAGAAAAATGAATGATATAAATTTTTAAATAAATTTATATAAATATTTATGAAGATACTAATTATTATCTTTATACCTATTATCATAAACTAACATTTAATCTCTGGTCTATGAATAAAATTTATATAAAATTGATTTTGGTTAACTATCTTTAATAAAACAACTCTAAATTACTCCGATTTGGAAAACCGTCAGAATACTTTTAGAAACAACCAACAGACCAAACAAACAAAATAGTCACTCGAAATTTCCACAATAAACATATTTTTAGTAGGTAAATTAGAAAATAAAGTATAATATATGTGTATTGTATTTCAATTATTTCATTACGCCGCTTTAGAATCTAGATAATTAATTGTAAATTAACGTTGTGCGCGTTATCGCACAAAGTTAATTGGTGTATTAAAATTTAAGAAAATCGGAGAACGAATTAAAATTACAAAAGAGGTCAATCCGACTATCAGACAAGTGAACATAATTTTCAATTCTTCGCAACTGTATTGTTCTGAAGAACTTTCTCAATAACTAGTAGTACCTACCTACAAGTATAATTTAGTATGGCGAATTCTTAAATACCCCTTTTCAAAGTTAACGGTTAATAAATATTATTTGTTTGTTAGTGATTGGAAGTCATAAGGTCATAGTATTTATACATTTTCACCATATAACATATTGTTTAAACTTTAACGTAACTGACGTCAGATTATTCGTTATTACCGTCGTCATTCAAAATATATAATGTGTTTTATCTGCTGTCAATAACATTCAAACATTTAATAAAAATGTTCCATTGCACGAACAATTATTGCATAATGTGTGTTAACTATATTATAATGGTCAAGTATATTATTAAATAGGTATGTTGAGGGCACAACATACGTACATACTATGTACGTACATACTGTTATTCCGATATTTAATGGTCTCTACAAAATTATAAACAGTTTATGAAAATAATATACTTATTATCTGCATTTAGATTCTATATTAAATATAATAAAAATTGAAAAAATATATACGCGTCTCGTTATAAATAAAAAAGAATTTGACATACTGGATTTTTTGCAAGTTCCACTTATTACAAATTCATGTTTTATACTTTATACGTTTCTTTAATCAAGTAAATGGGAAAGAGCATTATTTGCTCAATTTTATTGTGTAGGTATGACTTCTGATCTAAATAAATATGTTCTATTTCATAGACCGTACACTGTATTATAATGCTAAGCTAGAGGCATATTTAAGAATAATGGGGCCTGCGGGGGGGGGGGGGGTGAAACAGTGTTCGCCCCCTGTTTTTTTGTTTGAAGAGTAGGACGTTCATAGGTATATATATGTACAGCGTATATTGTATAATATATATATATGTACATACAAATTGTACAAAGCCGTAGCTGGTAGTTATAAATTATTCATAAGGAAAATGTGGCGTGATATTACAGTTAATGTAATAAACACAATTCACAATCTCGGCGTTATTGCAAATCATCGCTAACCTAACTAATACAATTTTTATTAGAGTTCCTATAAGATATAAGTATACATAGGTAATAATATAACTTACACGTACTTGCTGGTAATTATTAATTGATCACATACAAATATACTTGTACTCGGATGCGGGGGTTGGACGTGTAATTTCAAGTTTTATATAGCGGGCAAAATCGAAACGGTTCATATTTTTTTTAAATCATGATTTAAATAAATATTTATAATTTAAACGAATGTTTATGTACAAGAAATAAAAAAGTTCAGTATTAAAATGTATAATAAATAATAAGTAATAATAATAATAAGTTGGTATACTGTCTAAAGAACAGCGGAATATTTAATATTATTACTGTTTGATTTAAAATTGTTGAGGGTTTTTCAAACTAAAACATAAAGATATTACAATTTTATTAATAACTCGTTATACGTTAACACTAAAAAGTAATTCTTAACTCAGTTTTTTTGGAATTTAATATAAATTTTAATCTAAGTTCCAAGCATGACTTTGGGTCATTTATAAAGTATCAAATCAATCCAATATTAACATCATAAGAATTTCAATAAAAGTATTTAATAAATGACGTTTTGGACTGTTGAAGCACCTAACAATATAATAAATACCTATTTTAATTATAATAGGTATTTGTGCCTACGTATTTTTACACATAATTAATAATTATGTGTATCTAATATTTATATACACGAGATTCTCGAGAACCTCAATTGAACGGAGTTCTAATTTTAAATTTACAGTTATAACTGTTCGTTTAAAATCGCGATACAGTTGTGTAAATTAATGTCATTAATAATTAATCTCATATACAGCGCTTTTCTTCATAGATTAATAAATAATTAGACTTAATAGGTATGCTCTTTGTCTAAATGTTATACATTTATACTATGATATATATTACCAATAGAAGCTACGCAACACATTAAGTATAAGAAGATAGGACGTAATTCAGTCTTAAAGAAAATTATTGGAGAAACATTAGCTGCATACTATGGCGTACCTAGGCTTATTTACACAATTATTAGCTGTAAACATTCTAATAATTAAACATGTGTAGGACGTACATCGCTATACCCACGACTTATGAGGTCTAAAACAAATCAGGTAGATAACTTGATAGGCTGAAGTCATATATTGTCATCTATACTTAACTGCTTTATTTTCACAACTGCTAAGTTAGCGGAGTCATAGGCGAACATTTTATAAATCTTAGGCACCCCTTAACATATGTTAATAGTCCTAAAGAAAATGATTATTTAAGTACAATAACTAATTTTAATTTTAGCATTGGTAAGGAGTTGTAGCATGCAGTGGCGGATTTACGGGGGGGTGGGGGGGGGTCCATGGGGTCTGGACCCCCCCCCCCCCCCCGTAAACGCTGATATAATGTTTTATTTGAAATTAAGTATATATTTAATGTAATAAAATAACATGTTGAAGTATAATTTTTTGATATTTTAAAATGTTTTCAATTATCTTATCTATTCTTGTGTAGGCAAACGGAAGAGTACCTACTAACTGCCCCTATCGAAAGCTGGTATGTGTATTAGCCATTCGCATTAAATTGCTGATATTATGTTAAATTATTGACGATTATTATAGCTACAATATCTGTATTTCCAGTAATCGATTATGTTGCGATAGTGAATTTATACGTATTTTTCCTTTTAACAGTTCTTTTAGAAGGGACGATTATATTACTATTTTATACTGAAATACTAGTATTGACATTTGACTGACGCGGACTTACGGTAATGCAATACGAGTAGTCGAACTCGGGAAATTACAAATTGTCTAAGCTTAATTAGTGAAATTCGAGATTTCTTCATATTTCCCAAACGAAAAAACGTTTTATCACAGAAAATCCTAGATTCTTCTTATGACACTACAAAAAAAAACCCTGAAACGTAGTTGTGAAACGAGGTGGATTGAACGATACCACGCAGTGCATGATTTTTATGAGGTTTTCGAATTTGTTGAAGAGTCTTTCGGTGAAATATCGGAATGGAATGATAGTGATACTAGTGGAAAGGCACAACGATTGCAAAAATCCATGTTAGATGGAGAATTCATTATTGCATTATTAATTTAAAAAAAGGATTTGGATTTGGGTTACCTCTATCAAAACAATTGCAAAAAGTAAACATTGATTTGAGATTAGCAACTAAATTAGCTGCTGAAACTCTAGAAGAAATGAAGATATTTAGAAATACTGCTCAAAAAACATTTCAACAAATATATACAGCTGCACTTGATTTAGCTGGAAAATTTCAAGTAGATATAACAATGCCTAGAATTACAGGAAGACAAGTATAGAACGAACATTCAAACAAAATCCACCGAAGAATACTACCGTATATCTATATTTATTCCATACATGTTTATTCTTACATTAATGAACTTGAACAAAGATTTGTCCATCATAAAAGTACACTTTATAATTTTCAGTCATTATTTGAATCCGAAGAAAATGAAGATAACTTCATAAAATTAGCCGATTATTACAAAGATGATTTGGAGTCCATAAACCATTCGTTATTATCAACGGAGTACAAGTTATGGCGAAGAAGATTAAAAAACATGACGGAAAACGCACTCCAAGCTATGACTGTTTGTAACAAAGAAATATACCCAAGTGTCTTGAAATTATTCCAGATCCTTGCTACTTTACCAGTCTCCACTGCATCAAATGAGCGCACCTTTTCAAATTTGAAGCGAATCAAAACGTATCTAAGAAATACCTTGACTTAAGTAAGGATAAATTATTATGTCAAATTTAAAAAAAAATGATTTGTAAAATTAATTAATAAAAATATTATTTTTAATTAAATTTCAGGCTCGATTGAACGGCTTGGCAATGATGTCGATTCACAGGGATGAAAGCTGTTTAACAGTTGATTCAGTATTAACCGAACTTTGTAAAAAAAAAAAAAGAAGAGTCGATTTTGTTTTGTAAAATAAATATAATATAATATTTAACATTAAACTTTATGTGTGAATGACGATATATTTTATAATATATAAATAAAAATACAGGCAACACTTTTTTAATAGAAATAATGTCTTTGAAATATACATCATTTTTCAGGACCCCCCCCAAGAAAATGTTGAAAATCCGCCACTGGTAGTATGCAGGTTGCATATTTTGAGACCTCGACTCTTTGAATTTTCGTTCGAATGGTACCTACTCCATTTTAATTAAAATGGTTTTATAGCGTGTTTCTCGTTAATTAACCGACGGAGGCCACGGTATGTTTGATTTGTATGATAATAGAGTTCGAACGACGTCCTTGGCATTTGCTTCGGGTGTTTGAAATCAAAAGAACAGATAATTATTTTTGGAAACACCACGTGGATGATTGAAAGCACTCAGCCAGTCTACTTTTTGTTTATTGTCTCGTCAATGAAATAATTAAATCTGTTATTTGAACGACATATGGTGAACTCAAGTTTAGTTTAAACTCAAGTCCAACGTCGGGCAATCATTTTGAAGAAGACCGTTCAATATTAGGCACTTTTTTATCGGGGCGCAATTTCAATTTTTAACTCGGGGGAGGGCTGGACATTTTTTTTAAATGTATATATATATATAAGTAAATATATTTTTGTATTTTAAAATTGTATGCATAACCTAATTTTTTTGGTGGGGCTATGTCTAGCATTGGATGGGATAAGCCCACCCTAGCCCCTCCGTATTTGCGCCTATGATTAGGAGAGCATTATCGACGTGAGACGTCTCACATCGGTGACGGCGGACCGCGGACGTCGTGTCGACTGTCGTCATAGGATGGAAATCGCGCCACTGTGCTGTGCCGGTGAACCGTGAAAAGTACAAAAACGTGTTTACCCGGTACCGACAACAACAACAGCGATCGGTGGAAATGGAAAACGCACGATGAATCACGATAAATTAAATTATTATAATATTTTGTTTGTCATGGTTAGTGATCCCCGCCGTCCGTGTGCTGGACGTTAGTTTGTTTCGCGGACCAATGGTAAACGGCAAGCGCAGTCGCACGCGCCGCACACGGACCACCGCCGTCCACCGCACTTGTTTGTGCGCCGAACCCAACAGCTGTTTTGTCAACAACAACAAAGACTCGCGTGCGACTCGGCCGTGCGTATTACACTTGTGTGCGCGTTTATGTGTGTGTGCACGGCACTGTTCGCCGATTGTTGGCTGATGCGGTTGTTGTCTGGTCTCTTTTAACCCGTTCTTGTTGTTGCGGTCGTCGATACACTGCGACTTCTCAATAGCAATTAACACCCGTTAGTTATTCTCTCCGAATCTCATATGCGACGAATAAAGTGTTCGTTTCGTCGTGTTAGCCCTGCCGTAGCGTTTCAGTAGTAGTGTTCCAGCAGTAGAGCGCCTATCCCTTGTGTTAACCCCCGGGAATCGTCGCGGTCGGCACACAATGAACCGCTGCGACAGTGGACGTCCAGTCGACGACGACGACGACGATGACGGCGACGTCCAGCGGTCCCGCGAGTGCTGGTGGTCCAAGAGAATGGTGCTGATGCCCGAAAAACGCGAACAGCAAGACCCCATGGAGCCGTATACCTGTGAGCGAATCGTCGTCATGCTTATCCAACTTAAGGAATATTTAGGCCCATACTGGTTGACTCCTTGGTTTTTGGCCTATATCTATCCCACCATACTGGTGTACGAGTAAGTATTATTATGTTTTCAAATTCTGGATGAATACTCGCCCAATAGAGATATTTATAAATTAATTTAGCCAGGGGTATTGTATCGATAATTAATATCCCTTTTGGAAAAATGTTATCTAAAGATTCATTGCAAAAGTAATCATAAACCTATTAAGCTTAACTAACATTTATAAATAAGTGGTTAATTAAATTCAAATTAAACATTATTCTGCAAATAAACATGTATATAACAAGTTGCAATAACTAGTTTAAAAATAAAAACATTATTTGCATTAAAATAGTCTGTTTTAAATTATTTTTTACAACTTCATTTACATAAATTATTAAAAAATACAAATTGTTACGAGTTAGTCATGTTGTTATCTAGTTTGCTTAATTACCATAATTTTGAATTAAACATTTTTAATTTTAGGTAGATAGTTAAATTTGATAAATTCTCAAAAACATTATCAACATCCGATATTGTGTCGTATAGTTTGTTCTAGTTTGTACACCGTATATACCTAAGAAATAAAACATAAAAATAATTGGAAAAAACTGTTTGAAAAATAATTATATAATTTGTACTTTTTTTAAGCAAATCAATTTAAAATTATTAAATGTCAACTGATTTTTTGTTTGTTAATAAAATAACTTATGTTGTTTATACATATAAAGGTATCATGTGGGACAATAATTTAAGCCCAATATTTGGTCAAGGTCATAGGCCGAATGTTGGCATTAGTTAATAACACAGCATGGCTATTGTTTTTTAATTTTTTTTTGAAAAAATTATTTTATTTTAAATAAACATTTAATAGCGGCAATTAAAAACTAAAAATTAAAATTTTAAACAGACATTACTATTAAAAGTTCAAACTTTAAATAGGAAAAAAAGATGACGCAACAATTAGATTTATCCCTATATTTATATTTGGCCAAGATAAGACTATGATAAAATGTTCAATCATTGCGAGACATGTAAATAAATCTATAAGAAATAAAAATATCAATAAAAGCATTGTAATGACAATAATATGTTAAAAAATGTATTTTTAGTATTAAGGGTATCCATCTCGATTAAGGTTGATTTTCTGTCTATAACGATGGATTGCCATAGTTCCCCATATATCATAATTAACAATACAATAAAAGTATTTTCAAATACATATTCATTAATGATTCACACCTAGCCATCTAGAAATGTACTACAGTAAAAGTGTAGTTTTCTCTTATTTTTTGGGTTTTTCTTAATAAAAAAAAATAGTTACAGATTTTTAAAAAAATTGGCACTAAAAGTGTACTACAGGATAAACTATAATAAAAAAACAGCTTCTCATGAGAAAAGGGTTAATGATATTTTTTTGGTTTGTGAAAGTTTATCAATATTAAAAATTTGGAACTAATTTAACTGTATTTAGAAAATTAATAGAGCGACGTAATTTTAATTTGAAAAATATGTAAATCTGTTAGGTATTTTCTCGATATTAAAATGGAAGTGGTGAACTTTTTAAATTATTGGCCCAATAAAGTATCTGAGGTACGAATTCTGATCTATAGAGTAGCTACACGAAAAATTTGGTTCATGGTATAAAAAGGTATTATGGGTCCAGAGAAAAACCCTAGCTATTTTTTTTTTGTTCCATGAAAACGCATTGAATCATGGATATTTTTTTGAAAAGTGAGTCACCATATCCAGATAAAATTCTCCCCTCCATATGTCACATTTTACAAAGTTGTCGATTTTTTTATATTACATATTGTCTTATTTGGTATCGCAGTCAAATTTTTTAATGTGACCAGACAGCGTTGCATATTTGATGATAGGACACTAATTTGGAATGACTTGACCCCCCAGCCCAAAATAAATTGTTTAAAAAATGCAAAAGGTTTAGGTTCACAGCCGTGGATTGAACTGTAGAGTGGTCGCGCAAAACACACCACATTCAGCCAATGAACCTGTGTCAATGACTCGATTTTATCCCTGGAAATAATCGTTGTACCCACCACAAAACATATTCATGTAAAAAAAAACACATCGTAAAACAATACAATACCTATAAAATAATAATAATAAATAATATATCTAAATAAAAATAATAATTTATTTTTGAAAACTTGACTGGAGCCTAAAGAATGTACTTAATCTTTACTGCAATTTTCAGATCTCATGGTATTTCTGGAGCTTTTGTGTATTGTAATATTATGCAAATAATATTTTTTGTTGGCTTTGAGTTTTGGGATGAAAGTTTTAAATGGACACCTTTACATTACACGTAATTATCTTTTTGCTATTAATTAATATTGTTTTTTATGTATAATTTTAGTTTTTTTTTTTTTTTTTAGTATAAGGTCATATATTTTGCACGTTTTGGATCTACAACAACTAACAAAGAATATTGATGAATTGGTAATTGTTACAACTCAGATTTTTTAAATAACCCTACATAATTAATATTGTTATTTATATGATTTAGATAATGTTCTGTTTTTGGGTTCTTTCTTGGGCTGCAGTCCCTATTGTATGTTTCCTATGTGGACATATAGTTGAACTACCTTCAGGACGTCTTGAACGGATGACTTCATACACAACAATGATGACTGTTACATTTGTAATAGGTAATATCAGTTGTAAATACTTGATAATCAAGAAATAAGTATAAACTATAATTCTTAACCTATGTAGTAATGAAACTTTTAGGGAAAAAATATTTTTCAACTTGAAAATTTTACCCTTGATGTTACCAACTTGGATGACAATCGTGGTTTTTTTTTTGGTTCTATTTAGCTTTACCGATTTTCCGTGCTTTCCAAACATTTACCCTTTCCTTTTTCAATACAATTTTTACAAATTGTTTCAAGAAATATAAAAAAATAAGTATAATTTTTTTCAGCTTACATTGTTCTGATGTTGTGGGTCGAAAAAAATTTGATGGAAATTGAAACAGATATAATTATGCCGTCATCATTACAACGAGATCATATTGAAGATTCTATGTTACCCGGTAATTTGAAATTAGCATTAATACATGATTACAATTATTGTAGGCATAACATTTTGATATTACATTTTAGATATACCCGATTTGGAAACGGTTTACGAAGATATTTCTATACCTAAAGAATTTAAAATAGATCACATTTGGCAAGGGTTATTGGAACATGAATGCAACAGAAGTATTTAAAACATTTTCAAACTAAACATTGCTAGAATATGTATAATATGTAAATTATTGTTTCATTTTAGGTGATACTGTAAAAGAAGTATCATTAAACCAAATTGAACAAGGAGAAGAGGCTAAAGAACTAGAAATGGATGTGATATCTTTATCGTCCAGCACACTAAGTGATTTTGACATAATATCTGACGAGGAAATTAATCTTCTACAATAAACATTTTATCAACATAAAAATACTGCTAGTTTTAATGTGCAAAAAAAAAATGATTTGTAGTTTGTCAACTATTTAAGAAACTTTCGTCTTTTTACACTTATGTTTGTTTAATGTAAAATGTGAACTTTCAATTAGCTGTATCTTTATGTAGATTTATTTGTCAGGATTAGTTGTTTTTATTATAAATTGTTAAAATTGTTAAATTATAGGTACCCAATACAATTAAATATTTTAAAGTTTACATTTAAAAATGAGATACGATAAAATGTTGTATAATATTGTTTTGAATATTATGTTAGGTTTTACTTTTCAGAAAATTGTTTGCAACTAATTATGTTAGAAATTACAGAACATCGCCGTACATTTTTATTATGATCTCATGTACACAAATAATAATAGTGCCATTTTTTAACATTTTTTTTTTTTTTTGATTGACCTAATTGATGACAGAACACAAGTCTAGATTCGGTGTTGACATTTTAAAGATATAAACATTTCTCTGATACAAAATTTTATATTATACTGTAGAATATATATTATTGTCTTAAATTATCTTTACATGGTTTATAAACAATCATAACGCTAAATTTACTTTTATAACTCGCTAAAATGTATTGCACTTGTATTTTTTTTTTATAGTTTAAAAACTATAACATAAAATCATACTATTTGTTCATAAATAATAACTGTTATTAGTATTATCATCTATATTAATGATTAAAAGTAATGTTTTAACTTAACAAGTAATCTGGCATTTTGAAATTTGGCATTTTTATTATTTTATTTTACTGTGATCTAAAAATTTCTGAACACTTGCTTCTGTCTTGGTTACATTTGAGTATATATTTTTTTTTTTTTTTGGAAATTACTAAAATTATTTTTATAGAAGAAAAAAGTACATTTTAATATTGTAGTAAAGATTTTAGGTTACTTAAAAAACAATTCATGTGCAGTCTTCCTATGTCTGCCTGATTAAGTATTTGTGTTATGGTGCTTTTAAAGTATTATTATTATTATTATTATTATTATAATTACAGTTATTATTTTGTAGTGAAAAATTCTAATATCAAGTGTGATTATTATCTTTATTACATAATTGTAGCTTCCTGTGTTTTAGGATGAAAAAGAGCTTTTTTGTGAATATATATATATACATACATACTATTGTTTTTATAGAATTTTGTTTTTCCTATTTCAAACAAGCATACACTTAATAATTATAGTCTTAATTTTAACATTAAGATTGTTAAACCATCATGAAAAACAACTGAATAACTTTTGGCCCATTTGGGAAGTAATGTATTTAATAATCTTCAATACTTGCATAATATTTTCTATTAAAATCAAGCTAAATAAGCCAGAGTATTTGCTCAGTTTGTAATATATAGTGTATGGTTTTTGATAAATGTATCCACATAATGTGAAATCCTGTGCAATATCTGAAAGTGAAGGGACTTTGACGGCATAAAAGTAAGTATTAAATCGAGCAAAAGCCACTTTCCGAAAAAACCATCCTGTTTAATGATGGTAGAAAAAATCCCATCTGTGATTCGAAAATTCAAAATAATAAATTTCACTGTTAATTCACAAAACTCGATTACTAATTAATTTAAATTACCCCCGACTCGTATTTAAATGAATTGAAATAAGTTTACTAAAAAAAATATGTTTAAAAACAGAAGAAAAAGTTTTTTTTCGATCAAATACTGTTTATACTATTTTCGGTGCCATGTAGATTTATTATGTATACAATTTGATATTACTAAAACATTTATAAAACAAACATACACGGCGCGTTCATAATGAAAATTTGAAATCATATATGGACGGAAAAGTGTTTATACAATATATACCGTACATAGTACTAGGTCATATAAACAAATTCGATGTGTTATTTTTTACTTCTTCGAATACAAAGCTACAGTTCTTTAGAAATTTTATTTTTGCGTCCCTGGACAGAAGTAAGACCAATATGTGTTCTTACTGAAAATAATCCGACCTGGCAGTTAATGTCAAGCATATTGTGTGTTTTCGTCTGTTATACTACGTGTCTATTTAATTATTAATTTATATTTAACATAAATAATAATCAAATTATGGTTTATAGAAATACTCTACAAGTTGTAACGAAACTAATATAACAGGGTTGAAACGTATAATACGGTAAAGTATAAAACACATAATTATAAACGTTTTATACCGTATAAAAACAAAATTTTAAGTACATTTATATTTTATATATTATGATATTATATCTTATCTTATCGCGGTAGTATTATTCATTGTACTCGTGATATTTATAACATTTTTAGTGTATACTGTGTAGTGTACAGTATACAATATACTTAAAACAAATGACAACTGTACATGAGTATATTATGTTTATAATTTTTTAAATATAATTAATTAAATATATATAATTTATGACTACCTAATTATATTTGTACTAAGTATAAAAAATAAAAATCTAAATAATATCTGAAGTAAGAAGTATTTTTAATTTTTTTAGAAAGAATTTCAAAACAAAAACATATTCTACGTTATATACGTTTTATACGTGTATATTATAAACCCTGTAATATAATGTTTTAACAAAAAAATGAAAAAATTAAATAACCATTATTCAATTATTGATTATCACAAATATATTATATAATATATAGATCTATGTTGATTATTTATCTAATCTGTGATATTATCAGTGTCACAAATAATCACACAACACCACGACATCGGTTACAGTGTAGCCAGTCACTTTGAAATAATTAAACGGTTTTCAGTTGGTACGTAGTGTGATAAGCGGCGTAAACAAGTCTCAACTCTTAAGCGAAATCGTTCATTTCCATGCCTTGTGCAAGTAACACTTTATTCAGTTTGATATTAACGTAACAAAACGTTGAAATTAAGAAATTAATTATTAACCCGAAATTGTGAAATGACAATCGTTTATGTGCTAAAATTTTGAAGAAAAATAAAAGTCAGAACGATTATTATTTGTGTAAAAATAAATTAAACAATGGCTGATGCGGCTGCCCGGCAGCTTCAGTATGAATATAAAGCGGTAAGTTGAAAAATGTTTTGTATATACCTCATTACCTAATATTTAAAATAAATATGGTGTGTATTTACTTTAGAATTCCAACTTAGTCCTACAAGCTGATGTACGTCTTATTGATCGGCGTAACAGAGATGAGGCTACGGGTGAAGTATGTTCACTTGTGGGCAAGTTGGATGGTACCAAAATGGGTGATAGATTTCAAAGAACCAAACCAGTAAAAGCCGAAGAAAGAAAAGCCAAGTTAATATCTTTCTTATATTAATTGCTCAGTTATTTTGTATAATGATTATTTTTAATGTTTTTAGGAGACAAAAGCGTGACGAAGCACAGTATGATTTTGCCCGAATGAAAGGCACTACCCTATTGTCAGATGGTGTTGATGATATGGTTGGAATTATGTACAGACCAAAGACTCAAGAAACTAGACAAACATATGAAGTATTATTAAGTTTTATACAAGAAGCACTTGGAGATCAGGTATATAAATGTTTTGTTCCGTATTAATCTGTTAATATTTTTTTATAATTCTTAATAATATACTCCAATTATCTGTCTTAAGCCTCGAGATATTCTTTGTGGAGCAGCCGATGAAGTTTTAGCTGTATTAAAAAATGATCGTCTGAAGGACAAAGAAAAGAAATCGGATACCGAGGGTCTGTTGGGTTCTCTAGCTGATGAACGATTCGCTCTTTTGGTAAATTTGGGGAAAAAAATTACTGATTTTGGAACTGACGACAAAGGATTGGCTAGTACCGGTAAATGACCATACAGATAACTTATTCTATATACTTCACATTCTATATATTACATTTGTATTTTATATTTATTATGTACCTATTGTTAAACAAAATATTGTAAACTATTATTTAATCCATATAAATATGTAACATCTATTGTATATTAAAATATATTTATAATTTTTTAGAAGACAATATTGATGAAACCTATGGTATAAATGTTCAGTTTGAAGAAAGTGAAGAAGAAGACGATGAAGATGTGTACGGAGAAATTAGAGAAGGTGACGATCACGATGATGAAGGTGAAGAATCTAAATTGGATGCTACAATACACGCAGAGAATGTATGTATTTTAATAAAATTTCAATTTATACATAAAAAAATATTCAAGTTGAGTAATTTTCAATTTTAGTTGGACAAACGCACAGTGAAAAAGCCTGTTGAGCAAGCAAAAAAAGAAAAAAGTTTGCATGCATTGGACATTGATGCTTATTGGCTCCAGAGAAGTTTATCTAAATACTATAGTGACGCTATGGCTTCACAGGCCAAAGCAGCGGAAGTATTGGCTGTACTGAAAAACGCCGGTGATGATCGTGATTGTGAAAATCAACTAGTACTCTTACTTGGTTATGATTGTTTTGATTTTATTAAAGTATTGAAAAAAAACCGGCTTATGAGTAAGTAAATAACAATTTAAAAAATATATATAATAATAATCCTTATATTATTATCTGTCAATTTTTTGTTTTAGTACTATTTTGTACACTTTTGGCATCGTCACAAAGTGAAACTGAACGGGCTTCGTTGAGGAAAAAAATGGAAGCTGATCCATTTCTTGCACGTATCTTACGTCAAATGGACACTAAAGAAGTAGACGATGTTAAAGAAAATAGCGCTAGTGCTGGTAACAAAAAAAAGCGGATCGATGATGATTACGATGAAGACATGGATACAGGTGATCCAAAACAGCAAGTTGCGGGCAGTAGAAAAGTTTTGGATTTGGAAGACCTGGTTTTTGCTCAAGGCTCCCATTTTATGTCCAATAAGCGATGTCAGCTACCAGATGGATCTTTTAGAAAACAACGCAAAGGTCAATAAAATAGATAAAAACATATTTTTTTTCTTATTGACCTTGGTGACCGACTTGGGCACAAGTGTTGGTAATCGAATTGTCTGTAAACTGTATACTAATTCTCAGGTTTTTATTCCTCAGGTTACGAAGAAGTACATGTTCCTGCATTAAAACCAAAACCGTTCAATGAAGAAGAAGCGCTAGTGCCGATCGACAAGTTGCCTAAATATGTACAACCAGCTTTTGAAGATTTCAAAACTCTCAACAGGATTCAATCTCGTTTGTATAAAAGTACACTCGATTCCGATGAGAATTTATTAATTTGTGCACCTACGGTAATTGATCATCATTAAAATAAAATTACAACTGGGATATTATAATTTAGTAATAATCTAAACTATGTTTATGAACTAATTTCTTGATTTTACATTAAGGGTGCTGGTAAAACAAATGTAGCCCTATTGTGTATGCTCAGAGAAATCGGAAAACATATTAATAGCGACGGAACTATAAATGCTGACGAATTCAAAATAATTTATATCGCTCCCATGAGGTCTCTCGTACAGGAAATGGTTGGAAGTTTTGGAAAGGTAACATTGTATTAATAGCTGTAGTATAGATTTTTTTAAAACCATTCTTATTACAATTTATTTATTTGTTACTTTTTTTTTAACAGAGATTAAGTAGCTACAATTTAACAGTGTCTGAGTTAACCGGAGACCATCAATTGACACGCGAACAAATACAAGCAACTCAGATTATTGTTTGTACACCAGAAAAATGGGATATTATTACAAGGAAAGGAGGGGAAAAAACGTTTGTGTCACTCGTCCGGCTTATAATTATTGTAATTATTATTATCAGCTTTCAATGATCTAAATTTAATACTATGATAGTGGCAGAGTGGGTAAGGTGGCGGTGTGCAGTACTCATTGTCACCTGTTGTACACTCGGATCACGGAAGACCCTGTTTACTAGATGAGAAATTGTCTAAAGAGGCTTCTTCGGGATGGAATAACAACCCACCCCGGAATAAATTAGTAAAGGCAGCCTTGGGCACCCTACTCATAGGAGGCAGTCAGACTTTAATAATTTGATTTAAAATATATCTATACTTAAAAAAAAAATTATGATTTTTAAAAAGATTAATTTTTCTATCTATTTGTTGTAAAAATGAATCAAAACTTCAACATGTTTTTTAATAATTGATAATTTTTGGTATCCTAACAGGATGAAATACATTTATTGCACGACGAACGTGGTCCAGTACTCGAGGCCTTAGTTGCTAGGACTATTAGAAATATAGAAACAATTCAAGAGGAGGTTAGGTTAGTGGGGCTTAGTGCAACATTGCCTAATTATCAAGATGTAGCAACTCTTCTCAGAGTCAAGCCGGATACTGTGAGTGAAAATTGAAAGCTCTAATATGATTAAATAACCTGACAGGTTTGTTATATTTTAAATTTGTTGTTTCAAGGGTCTTTTTTATTTTGACAACTCGTTCAGACCTGTACCATTAGAGCAGCAATATATTGGTATTACAGAAAAAAAAGCTGTTAAACGTTTTCAAGTCATGAACGAAATTGTTTATGAAAAAATTATGGAACATGCTGGACGTAACCAAATTTTAGTTTTTGTACATTCAAGAAAAGAAACAGGTTTGTTGTATGCCACATAATCAAATATCTGGTGCTTGGCGTAAAGTTTTTTTACATTTTTCCCCAATACAAATTTTAAAGCTTATCGTACATACTATTTTGTCGCCCGTTAAGAATACTAAAGGTGATTCATGTTTTAGGCAAAACGGCTAGAGCAATAAGAGACATGTGTTTGGAAAAAGATACTCTTGGAAATTTCTTACGTGAAGGTTCTGCCTCTATGGAAGTATTACGTACTGAAGCTGAACAAGTAAAAGTAAGTAAAAAGTTTTTGAGTAATACTAAAAGAAACCACAATTTTTTTTTACATTTAATTATTTTATTTGTAGAACAGCGAACTTAGAGATTTACTGCCCTATGGATTTGCTATCCATCACGCTGGAATGACTCGCGTAGACAGAACTCTAGTCGAAGATCTTTTCGCCGATCGTCATATTCAAGTATTAATTTCTACAGCTACCTTAGCTTGGGGTGTAAATTTACCAGCCCATACTGTTATCATCAAAGGTACACAAGTCTATAGTCCGGAAAAAGGCCGTTGGGTAGAACTCGGAGCTTTAGACGTTTTGCAGGTAATTAAAGTTAACTCAATAGGCAAGAATGCATTTTTTTTATGTGGTTCACATACCTTATTATTATTTTACTGTATTAATAAAAGATATATTTAATAAAAGCTTTTTTCTAACTTCTAACCTGTTTGTATTTTCAGATGTTGGGTCGTGCAGGACGACCGCAATATGATACTAAAGGTGAAGGAATACTGATCACAAATCATAGTGAATTGCAGTATTATTTGTCGTTGTTAAACCAACAACTTCCTATCGAGTCACAATTAGTTTCCAAATTACCTGACATGTTGAACGCGGAAATTGTGCTTGGTAAGATTTGTTATGGTATAATTTCAATGACAACGAAGCGACAACAAAAACACATTTTACTTTGTGCAGGTACAATACAAAATGTGAAAGAAGCTGTTACGTGGTTGGGATACACATATTTATACATACGAATGTTACGTGCTCCGTCCTTATATACGATTACTCAAGAGAAGTTGGAAGTCGATCCGTTATTAGAAACGCACCGAGCAGATATCGTTCATACTGCAGCAATCCAGTTGGAGAGAAGTAATCTTATAAAATACGATCGAAAATCAGGATATTTTCAGGTACAATATATATTTATGACGTTTATGTTAATCGACGTTTCATGCATTAATGAACTTTTACTATAAAAGGTAACCGAACTTGGGCGGATCGCTAGTCATTACTATTGTACTCATGACACAATGGCCACATACAATCATTTATTGAAGCCGACCTTGAGCGAAATTGAGCTGTTTAGAGTGTTTTCACTATCTGGAGAATTCCGTCATATTGGAGTTAGAGATGAAGAAAAGTTAGAGCTCCAGAAATTGATGGAGCGAGTCCCGATTCCTATTAAAGAGGGAATTGAAGAACCGAGCGCTAAGGTAAGAGAGAAGTAAAACACGTTATTATATTTAAAATATTTAATTTTTTTTTGTATTTATCAGATAAACATATTGCTTCAAGCGTACATATCTCAGTTGAAGTTGGAAGGATTCGCTCTTATGTCCGATATGGTGTTTGTCACACAATCAGCTGCACGTTTAATGCGTGCTATTTTTGAAATTGTATTGCACCGAGGTTGGGCTCAACTGGCCGATAAAGCACTCAGCCTTTGTAAAATGATTGACAGACGTATGTGGCAAAGCATGTCGCCTCTTAGACAGTTCAAAAAAATGCCAGAGGAAATTGTTAGAAAAATAGAGAAAAAAAATTTCCCGTGGGAACGTTTATACGATCTTGGACCTAGTGAGATTGGTGAACTAATACGTGTTCCAAAACTTGGAAAGACCATTCATAGATATGTACATCAGTTTCCAAAACTGGAATTGGCAACTCACATTCAACCAGTTACAAGGTTATTATAAATATTTGGTTGTCCTTATTTTGTGTTTACTAGAGTTTTATAATAGACACCCACTAAGTTTCAAGGCTTATATTAGATGTTAACACCACATACTGCAAGTCACTTATCTAAAAAAATTGTGTTTTTGCTCATTTTTTTCCATAAATTTATTCTGTTAACAAAAAGGTATTTTCTTTATTGTATAAATTTCAAAACGGTTTTAATTTGGTACCTCCGTAGTAATGTAAAGTTTGTGGCTGGCAGTATGTGTTATCATAAAAATGAAAACATTTTTGTAGTCTATTTAATCTATTTCAGACTTTTTAAGAAAGGGGGTACTAATAAAAATTTCATTAAACACAAAATAAGGACCCTCTTAATTCAATGTAATGCATTTTACATTAGTTAATTCAATGTTTATTTAATTTCAGATCTACTTTAAGAGTTGAATTGACAATTACACCAGATTTTCAGTGGGATGAAAAACTACATGGTAATTCTGAAGGTTTTTGGGTGTTAGTAGAAGATGTCGACTCTGAAGTTATTTTACATCACGAGTTCTTTTTATTAAAAGCAAAGTATGCTACTGATGAGCATTTGCTTAAATTTTTCGTGCCCGTCTTCGAGCCTTTACCACCACAATATTTCCTCAGGTAAATAAATACATTCATTAAATTATAATTATTCATTTTATCCAATAACTAATGACATATTTCTTAACATATTTTATATAAATATAATATTTTGCTCGTTTTAGAATTGTGTCCGATCGCTGGATCGGTTCTGAAACTCAACTGCCAGTATCATTTAGGCACTTGCTGTTACCAGAAAAAAATGTACCTCCTACAGAACTTTTGGATTTGCAGCCATTGCCTGTAATTTCTTTACTGATTACAAAATGTATAGTAATATATTTAACTACTGTATATTTAATGTTTCAGGTGTCAGCTTTACGGAATAAAGTTTTTGAGGAACTATATGCCGAAAGATTTCATCAGTTCAATCCAATTCAAACTCAGGTTTTTAACGCTGTCTACAATAGTGATGAAAATGTGTTTATTGGTGCTCCGACTGGATCAGGGAAAACTACCATTGCTGAATTTGCACTATATCGTCTTCTCAGTCAAAACCCCGACAATCGTTGTGTGTACTTAGTGGCTAAAGAATCACAAGCCGAACTTATATATTCTAGTTGGCACGTAATATTCGGAATCGGTCTTGCTAGAAAAGTAGTGTTGTTGACCGGAGAAATCGGAACAGATTTAAAGGTTTGAAAAAATTCTCTATTCACAAAGTGTGTAATATATAAAATGTAAAATTTCGATTGGCATATAGTTGCTGGCTAAAGGACAGATTATCGTGACAACAGCAGAGAAATGGGACGTACTTTCTAGGAGATGGAAACAGAGAAAAAACGTTCAAAACATTAATCTTTTTATTGTTGACGAACTTCAGGTATACTCAATTCAAGCGCGTCGTGTGAAACGATTAATAATATTTTTGTGCTTCTTCCAGCTTATTGGAGGTGAAGACGGACCGGTACTAGAAGTTGTATGCTCGAGAATGCGGTATATTGCTTCTCAAACTGAAAAGCAAATGCGTGTAGTAGCTCTTTCAGCTCCGTTAGCAGATGCTAGAGATGTAGCCTTATGGTTGGGCGCTCCTGCAACGACTACATTTAATTTCCACCCTAGTGTCAGACCAGTTCCGTTAGAACTTCATGTGCAAGTAATACTTATTTTTGTTAAAATGAATTACGAGTCCGGGGTTAAGTTTAAAAATGTCATTAAGAGCACTTAAAAATGTTTAAATATGTATATAAGACAATTTCTTTTAAACAAATTGAGAAATTTAAATAAATAGGGTATAACTTCAAAAACTTAAATTTTTTTATTATTTTTTGGTATACATTATAATTGTACTGAAATTAAATATTTTTTTTGGGGATTTTTCCATTTTATGGGTGTTAAACGGGTATAAAGTAAGCCAAAAATGTAACATGCTTAAAAAAAATGGGAATTATTTAAAATCACGGACCTAGAATTTTTCATCGATAAATATTGATAATTTCTACTCAAAAAATTAAGAAATGAAATTTATTTTAGGGTTATAACATCACTCATAACGCAACTCGATTAGTGGCCATGGGAAAACCGATATACAATGCAATTCTTAAGTATAGTTTAGAAAAGCCGGTGATAATATTTGTTCCATCGAGAAAACAAGCTCGACTTACAGCTATTGATCTTTTGACGTACACTGCAGCCGATAACCAGCCCAATCGTTTTATACATGCCGAAGAAGAAGATATTAAGCCTTTTGTAGAAAAAATTACAGATAAAGTAATTTTCATTTTTGTTTGTAAAATATAAAACAATTACCTTAATCACTTGCTAAATATGTGGGCTACCATTGTTGTGTTTAGACTTTAAAAGAAACCCTGCTTCAAGGAGTAGCTTATTTACACGAAGGAGTTAGCGCTCAAGATCAACGGTGGGTACAACAACTTTTCTTTACCGGAGCTATTCAAGTCGTAGTCGTTACGAGAAGCCTTTGCTGGGCTCTTAGCATAAATTCTCACTTAGTAATAATAATGGACACTCAATTTTACGATGGAAAAACACACACGTAAGTAATAAGTGAACATTGGTGGAAACATAATGTTACTATTAAATAGTAATTTTGATTGATATTTTGTTTACTATTTTCATCGTAGATACGAAGATTATCCTATCACTGATGTTATTCAAATGGTGGGCAGAGCTAACAGGCCATTGGACGACGACGACTCTAAGTGTGTGTTAATGTGTCAGTCATCTAAGAAAGACTTTTTCAAAAAGTTCCTTAACGAACCGTTACCAGTTGAAGTAAATTGTCATTTATTATTTATAAATAAATTCAACATTGTATTACCTTTATAACTAAATGTTTTATTATTCGTTTACTAATAGAGCCATTTGGACCATCGACTCCATGATCATTTCAACGCCGAAATTGTAACCAAAACGGTTGAAAACAAACAAGACGCAGTTGACTATATGACCTGGACGTTCCTTTATAGACGATTAACGCAAAATCCAAATTACTTCAACTTACAGGGTGTTTCTCACAGGCATTTATCTGATTATTTATCAGAGCTGGTAGAGACCACATTAACTGATTTGAATCAGTCAAAAGTATGTTGAAACGTTTTTTTACAGACAACATAATGTAGTATTTTCATTTAAAATGGATTGCATACTTATTGTCATAACTTACGTATCATCGACCTTTCTAAGTTTTATAAAATAAGAGCTAGACTTTTGTATTTAAGGGACCTTTACACTAGCATTTCTAAAGGTGCATTGGTACAGACAATTTTTCTAGCTGTCTTGCAGGGAAAACATTCTTTTAGATAGGACGGGTGGTTATTTCATTGCTGGAGAGAGGGATGTTGAGGGTTCCTTTTTGTCAGGCAATTACATGCGCAGTAGACGAGGCACCTGTAGCGTAGAACAGCATTAATGAGTGCCAAACATTAAATATAAAATTTAAGCTATACAAAATAATTATTTCTCTAAATAAAATGAATAAACTAACTACTCTTTATTTGACTAATAATTTTTTTTTAATTTTTTTTTAGTGTATAAGTATTGAAGATGAGATCGATTGCATACCATTAAATTTGGGTATGATTGCTGCTTACTATTACATAAACTATACGACTATTGGTGAGTAATAGAATTTGTAACTATTTATCAAATTTTATGTATTTGATTAAAATTTACATTTAAAATAAATGTTTATTGTTATTTTTATTTAGAATTGTTTTCGTTGTCATTAAATAACAAGACCAAAATCCGAGGCTTGTTGGAAATTATTAGTTCGGCCGCGGAATATGAAAAAATTCCCGTAAGACATCGTGAAGACACTCTGTTAAAAAGTCTTGCTCAACGTTTGCCCAATAAACCCCAACCAGCCACGGGACAAGCTTCTGTTCGTTATAATGACCCGCACGTGAAAGTTAATTTGTTACTTCAAGCTCATCTATCACGTTTGCAACTCGGTGCCGAACTTCAAGGAGATACAGAAGTCATTTTGGCAAAAGTAATATATAATAAAATATTATATTATATTATATAAAAAAATTTAACAGTTTATTATTTTATTTTAAGGCCATACGATTAATTCAAGCATGTGTCGATGTTTTAAGTTCAAATGGCTGGTTGTCACCAGCTGTGGCCGCTATGGAATTAGCACAAATGATTACCCAAGCGATGTGGGCTAAAGACTCATATCTTAAGCAATTACCACATTTTACATCGGATATTATTAAGAGATGCACAGAAAAAGTAATTTTGGTTTTTTCCTGTAGTATGTAGACTAGAGTATGCTATAATGTAATGTCAGTGGGTCAGTAACAAAATTTAAATAGAATAATAAATTCAAATTATTATTCAGATTATAATATTATAAAACAATTTGTTTTATTTATTGCTTCATTTGTATAAAAATTAATACAAATAAGGCCCAATTTTGATTGTAATATATTTTATTTTTTAGGGCTTAGAAACCGTGTTTGACATTATGGAGTTGGAAGACGAAGACCGTACAAAACTATTACAACTCAACGACAGTGAGATGGCGGATGTGGCCAAATTTTGTAATCGTTATCCTAATATCGAGTTGAACTACGAAGTGGCAAACAAAAACCGTATATCTGCTGGGTCTAGTGTAAACGTTACGGTTAATCTAGAAAGAGAAGACGAAGTTGTTGGACCTGTTATTGCACCGTTTTTCCCACAAGTGAGTTTTACAATCTCGAGCTGATCCCGGCTCTATTTGGCCAACGTTGGCCACTTGTGATACTACGCTGTTTGTGCTACAGAGCTGTTCTGTACTGGTCGATTGTTGGTAAATTCGTCACATTTATGGCGATAGTAATGATTGGTATATACTAAAACTATATTAATTTCTTGTTTTTACCTAGAAACGCGAAGAAGGTTGGTGGCTTGTCATCGGTGATCCGAAAAATAATTCTTTGCTATCCATCAAAAGATTGACATTACAACAAAAAGCAAAAGTCAAGTTAGACTTTGTTGCGCCTAACCCGGGTAAGTTATTTGAGATGAAATTATTATATTTTGTAGAACTTTTAATTGTTTTATATATTAATAAAACACAATTTTTGCTTTGTAAAAATTTTAGGAAATTATTCATACACCTTATATTTTATGAGTGATGCCTACATGGGTTGCGATCAGGAGTACAAAATGAACATCGAAGTCGGTGATTACGAATCTGCAGGTAGTGAGTCGGATTAATTATATTTTTATTCATAACATTGACGGAGTAAGTTTTAGTGTAATTTCGAACTTTTGTGTTCAAAATGAAAACCTGTGTTTTGTATGTAATTTTGATAAGACATTATTTTTACTAATTTACTTATTATTATGTTAGAATATAATATATACACTGATGTTCTAATTATTATAATTCATTGTTTTCTACTTTGTACATTTTATTTTATAGAATAGAAAACAATATTGTACATTTACGTCTTGTTTATTTATTTACACAATTTTCTTTAGATTTTGAACAAATACACATAAAAAAAACATTAGTTATAAAAATTATAATATTTAATAAAACTATACTCGTTAGTCCTAAATGATGTAAACAAGAATACATTTTTTTCCGGTAATATACATATATTGCTGGACTTAAACATTTCCATTTGTTTGTTTCCATTAACAATAAAATCTGTAATAAGACTTGTTATGAATTGCATATATTTTATGTTAAAGCTTTTTATTTCTACCAAAATTCATTGTCCATCGGTTTTTGGTTTTCCATATCAGAAAACTAACAACCATAAACTTTTATGAAATAATTGAATTGTCTCTTTAATGCTCTTATATTATACTTATTGGTAGAATTTTGATTTTTGAGCTTATGCTTTACCCACCGGGCCATTGCTTAGTTATATAGTTTATTTATTGTTGACGTTTCATAATGCCGTACGGAAGTAAAAAAAAAAGTATACTAAATTATTTTAATATTTCTCGAGAAGCTGAAAACTGGCATTTTTATATTGTATTCACTATCTAGTTCTTTATAAATCTAGTTGACACAAATAGCAGCCATATGTTATCCTTTATATTATGTTACATTAAGTACAATAATTAGTGTTAAAAAAAATTACTTGCTATTGGTTTGTCATAGTTACGTATTCAATAACGCGATTTTCTATTTTATAATCCCACAAAAAATTAAAAACATATATACGATAAAGAATAAGGTTTAAAAACAAACTTGTATATTTATATAAAAAATATTAAACTATAGCAGTTCTTGAAATTTTATTGTATGAATACGCAGTTTGTATTTCAATAATTACTGTGTTTATTTTTTACAATGGGACATTTACATAGGTAATATTTGTTGCTTATAAATAAATAATATTCTCAATTAGTCGTAGATTGAAAACTTACAGCACCTTTTCCAAGAATGGCCGACTCTTTAAAACTGGATTTTGAAGATTGCCTATGCAAAATAATTACACACGAGTATTAAAAATAAGGTGGTGTATTGATAAGTGGAAATAGTTAAAGGTTTTTAACCTTGCTTTTGCCTAACATTTTATTCAAATATTTGAGGAGACTACCTTATCTATCTAGGTATGATATATTATATTATATGTTTTTTATTTTAATTTAGAATTTATTGACAGTTACAGGTTCAGCTGCGAAACTAAGTTTAAATAACTTGCGTATGAGATTCAAGTATTTTTAGGGGTACTCGACTTACGATTTACTGTAAAGCCTTTCGGCTGTTCCAGGTTTTTGGTCGTCCGGTGGATCTATTTCTGGTTCCATTGGTCTGTGACTTAATGGTTTGGCTATGATTCGTTTGAAACGGTTTATTCGGTCCACGTCTTCCCAAAGAATAACATTGGTGTATAACTCCACTGTCTGCAGAATATTCGTATGTAATAAATTACTGTGATTATCGCGAAACTCGATCAGAATCCGAAAAGGTATTTGTTATTGTCATATTTAACAGTGGTGCCTAGTTAGGTAAGTGAAGGTAGTAGGTACTCTTTTGATTTATGGATAATATTTATAAGTACCTACAAGTTTTTCCTAATTATGTAAAACTTATTTATTAAGATTAAACAAATAGATAGATATTGTTCTCAGAAAATAAACCATGTACTCATTAATGAAACCTAAAAATATCTATCGAGGAGTCGCAACGGAAAGTAGCATTGTCTTTCTGGGAAAATTGGAATTGTTTTATTTCTGAAAACTACCCTCTGATACCTACGCACGTGTACTAAAAATGTTAAATATAGCCAAAAACCATTTTTGAAAAGTAATCCTTTGGCCGGCACAAGCGGGCTGCGGGGGCTCGATTTCCAAGAAACAAGTGGGACGTGCTCGAGACACTGGGCATATTAGAAAGTACCATTCTATCTTTACTACAGGGTTATACAGGGTGGTCGCGTTACTGACTTTTTCGTATTCGGCCGTCACCACGCTGTTGACGATAACTGCGTACACGTTCAATACGCCGTGTGGCCATTCGAAAAACGCTTCGCAAGAACAGGCGTCGTCGAGCGGGCACACCTTTTTGCCGGGCGGCGCCATCGCGTAGAACAAACGATGCTTCCTGACCTTGAGCACGTCCAGGCTGTTCGCCAGTTGTCTGCCCAACAGTCTGGGCTGCGTTACGCTCAACCGTTGCGTGCAGTGCACATGGATCGCGTCGATGCCGTTTAACAGTTCTAAAACCGTGACTTGCACGTCTCTGGACTTCATTTTTGTTGGCAGCAGCAGTTCCTTATTGTTACAATAATATATAAAAAATGTTATAAAAAATTAAGACCATTATGTCTGTTTAGTATCTATGAACACAAACATATTATAATATTATAATGTTTTTTGAACCGTGTAAAAAAAAAATGAAAAATTCAATTGAACAACAACTGAAACAAACTGAAATAATAATATTATTCCAATAAAAAATCGATTATTTTTTTTTCAATCGAATAATGCTCTTTAACTCGGATTGTAAATCTAAAAAACCAATATTGTTTTCATTTTTCGCCAAAGCGGTCATTCGAAATTGAACTGTCAAACTGTAATAACGTGTTTGTTAAAAAATAAAATATATATTATATTATGCAGTGGTGTATTCGTGAACACGGCACGTAAGTGGGTAGAATATATGTGTTTTAATAGAAAACAAAATGTAAGTAAAAATAAATGGATATTTTTTGTTTAAACTATTTTCTATAGTCGATTGTCGAAATACTTTATTTTAAGTTATTTCCATAATATTTTACCAATGACATTTTGTCAATTTTTTCAGTACAAAATAAAATATGTAGTTGGCGTATAATTTATGACTTGAAAATTAGAATAATTCTCAAACGAATATATTTTTTTAGGTGTACACGCGAGAAGTGTGCTGAAACTGTTTCAATTATTATAAAATACAACAAGACATATTTAATTGCATAGTTAAATAAGGCTTGATTTGCCTTGTTTGTTTGTCTGCTGGATAATAAGTTAAACGTTTCGAATTACACGAGATAAAAAACGTCTCTGTGATCAAAATCTCAAAGATCTCATTATTTATATTTCCCTCCCAAAACAAAACCCTATATGAGACAGCTCTCCGAATTATACCGCTTTTGATTGCAAAACGCATGCATACATTCTTTTAAATAAAACAGTCCCCATTTCGGATACACGATAGCATTGTGAACAATATACATATAATATCTTTTTGTTGTAATAAAAAATAGACAATATATTATATAATAATAAAAGCTGTCCAGACCCGGCGTTGCCTGAGATTTAGTCTGCCGGGGCTGAGTACAAAAATTCCCATTCCCCCATTCCCACCCCCATCCCCACTTTCATCTCCATTCGTCATCTCTAATCTCTTATCTCTTATCAGATAACAGCGTGACTGTGTTTTTGTGACACTTTTCCAGTTATTATGTCCTCCTCTCATTCAAGGGTCTCAGTCCCAGATCCCGTTCCAACAGTTAAAAGCTTGCCCGGGAATCGTGGTACATAGAATCGGCCAGTTCCTTTAATCATCACCTACCATTTGCTCGAGTACCGTGGTTACTATGGTTACAAACCAAGTGTTTATTTTGGGTTACCATGGATACAAACATTTAATTTATTTACATTTCGTATTTAAAGTACAAAGTTCATGTTTGAGGCCACACTTAGGGGTGGAATTTTCGAAAAGTACTATGTCAGTTAGGTTCGCGGGTGTGTACTCAACAACTTCCCCAAGTTTCATGGCGATCGGATGAATGGTGTACTAATGCATAAAGGACAGACAAACAGACAGTATTCATTTTTATATATATATTTTATACTACAGTTTACAATTCTGTCGTTGTCAGGTTCATTAAAATAACAGCAGACTATACCGTAGCGTATCAGCTAAAAAAATTAATAGGTAGGTAAGATGATCTCTAAAGATATTCACTATTCTTATACAATAAGATTTGTATTTATACCAACCCTGTAAGAGGAATAAAATCGAACAACGATAAAAGCAAGGCTGTGCCAAAACCAATGCGTTGCTTTACTGTGTGTTTAGCGTGTGCGGATAAGCGTAAGATTTAAGTCTTAACAACAACATGTTCCTTTATTCTTTAACTTTCTTTTCACTCTCAGCCGCATTTCTCGATCTTTTGTTAAAATATAGTTCCTTCTATAACAATATGTTATACTGTATTATTTCCCCCCTTTTCTTCAATATTAATATTGTGTTTTTTTTATGTATTCAAATCTTAATGGAAAAAAATTTAAACGAATATTAATTTTCACTCCAGATTGCCCCAAAATACCACGGACACTTAAAACAGAATTTGACGCAGCTTTTAAAATTACTTCTCACGATCTGACAATGCTGGAGATCGTCCAGTAGATTATTTGGTGTTATAATTGAACCAATTTAAAAAAAAAATTGTCAATAACTGTTGAACTTCTATTAAGTAAGTTGACGTGAAATTTCCCGGTTGGAGAGCCCAATTTCCTTGAACGCCATAATTTTTTTCATCAGCCTTTCTTCATGTGTTATTGGTTTTCCTCGACCCATAGTAATTTTTTCACAAGAAAATTATATTATTATTTATTATATGTTTCCAGTATTTTACAGAATAATATTTTATTATTATATGTATATACTTTATTTTATATATATTTTATCTTTTTGTCGTGCATTGCACCTTTGCCCGTATCATTTTCAGTAAATAAAAGTAAAACCAGACGTTTTAATATAAATTGATGTATTTCTTTTAATAACTTAAACACCGTACATTTATAATATCATTGGATTTAAAATTGTCTTCTTCCGTAAATCACAATACTTATGTTGTAATATTTATTATTTGTAACCAGGCAACGTTCAATAAAACATTACCATTATTTGGTTTTCTATTTAAAAGTAAACATATTATATTTCATATTCATTATGATGGACAACTCTAAAGAAGTAATCAATGCACCTGGGAATTCGGATACTCGGGTAACGGCAGGGAAGAGTGCGGACGCAGGCTCAACCCGGTCGACATTCAGCGACTGCAGCGTAACCTTCGGGGTGGAGAAACAGGCTTCGGAGGCTAGCAATGCTACTGGTGATGGGTGTGAAAAGCAGGCACCCACTAGTGGTCATATGGCCATTGATACTACTGCACTTAGTGGGATAAGGGAGGAGATAGAAGTGGTCGAATCAAATGACTGGTATGTCAAGCAAGAGCCAACCATTGAACATCCATGGCCCGGTTTTCAGGACACGTTGGAACCCAGTGTTCTTGATGGGATTAAGGAGGAGATAGAAGTGGTCGAATCAAAAGACTGGTATGTAAAGCAAGAGCCAACCATTGAACATCCATGGACCGGTTTTCAGGACACGTTGGAACCCAGTGTTCTTGATGGGATTAAGGAGGAGATAGAAGTGGTCGAATCACAAGACTGGTATGTAAAGCAAGAGCCAACCATTGAACATCCATGGTCCGGTTTTCAGGACACGTTGGAACCCAGTGTTCTTAATGGGATTAAGGAGGAGATAGAAGTGGTCGAATCAAAAGACTGGTATGTCAAGCAAGAGCCAACCATTGAACATCCATGGCCCGGTTTTCAGGACACGTTGGAACCTAGTGTTCTTGATGGGATTAAGGAGGAGATAGAAGTGGTTGAATCAAAAGACTGGTATGTAAAGCAAGAGCCAACCATTGAACATCCATGGCCCGGTTATCAAGACACGTTGGAACTCAGTGTCCTTGATGGGATTAAGGAGGAGATAGAAGTGGTCGAATCACAAGACTGGTATGTAAAGCAAGAGCCAACCATTGAACATCCATGGTCCGGTTTTCAGGACACGTTGGAACCCAGTGTTCTTAATGGGATTAAGGAGGAGATAGAAGTGGTCGAATCAAAAGACTGGTATGTCAAGCAAGAGCCAACCATTGAACATCCATGGCCCGGTTTTCAGGACACGTTGGAACCCAGTGTTCTTGATGGGATTAAGGAGGAGATAGAAGTGGTCGAATCAAAAGACTGGTATGTAAAGCAAGAGCCAACCATTGAACATCCATGGCCCGGTTATCAAGACACGTTGGAACTCAGTGTCCTTGGTGAGATTAAGGAGGAGATAGAAGTGGTCGAATCAAAAGACTGGTATGTTAAGCAAGAGCCAACCATTGAACATCCATGGCCCGGTTATCAAGACACGTTGGAACTCAGTGTCCTTGGTGAGATTAAGAAGGAGATAGAAGTGATCGAATCAAAAGACTGGTATGTCAAGCAAGAGCCAACCATAGACACGCCGAAACCCAGTGTTTGGTCAACTGGCTATTCTAAAACTGAAGGTCAAATCAAATATTGCCTTCGAGACATGGGGCTTGTGAGCGTTAAAAGACCTCCAAGAGACGATCATTTCGACCAGCCACCGATGAAAAAATCCAAGTAAACAAACAACTACAAAAAAAAAAAAAAAACCAAAAAAATAGTATGCATTATTTATATATTAAAACAATTGCATAATTTTATAGAAAGCCCTCCAAAAATCCCGTCGGACTCGAAGGCTTTGACTACGTCGGTTTTGATGTTCCGGACTTAGATGGTGACTCAACGTTCATTATGCACAACCAATCTGATCTATCAACTTGTTCATGTGGATATTGCCGGTTTAGGTACGTTTATTTCTATAATTACTTCCTAAAAATTAAAACTATAACGGATGTATCGGTTTAAAAAAAACGAAGCTAGTGTGATCTCATTAAACAGTTTATCTCTGCGTTGTTTTTAATGAACTCATACTGCTCTATTATCTAATATTTACAAATTTACTAGGATCCTCCAAACTAGAGCTATCGCTTCTTTTTTGGTTTCTCTTACTCATTTTGTAATGTGGAAAATTCGCTGTAGTACAACTTTCACATTAAAAAAATAATAATAAATAAAGCCGTAAATTCAACACATATTCTGAATTCTGTGTGTTCTTTTAGCGTTTTTTAAATATTCTATATATGTTGCTCAGTAATTAAATATTTCCATTTTAAGTACATTTAATTACAACAAAAACAAATATATTTCACGTCTTATTAGACGTTTTTACTTCTAGTGAAGAATTTAATTAATTTTTAAGTGTAGTTAAAATTTAAACATCTATTATAATTAACATTTCATTTATTGGACAATACTTTTATTTAAATATTGTTTTGTAATATTAATTTCTAACGATTTTTTTAAAAAATATGTTCTTATAGTTTAACAGACGAAGAGGAAGATGAGGGGAAAATTCAAAATACCACGAGCACTTAAAACAGAATTTGACGCAGCTCTTAAAATTACTCTTTTCTCACGATCTGAAAATATGTGTATTTTATCTGAAATATTACCAAAGTTTCAACGACGGTGTAGAACAGTATTTTTCTACGATTTATTTTTATATTCCAACAGTAGCGCTATAAATTATTATTTTATTACGCACTTATTAAGTACAAAGGAACTCCGAACTACGAACTAAAGTGTTGGGATTGTAATAAAAACCATTTTCTCGAATTACATTTTTAAACTTTCAAAACTAATTTTTGGATTAATTGTGTTTACAGTCTGTATACTATGAATTTCACTATAGAGAACATTGTTTTTACCGTTGGGAAAATATGATAAAAATCTTTAACTAGCAAAATCGTTTATAAAACGGAGTTTGTAGTTAAATAGGTCAAAACCGCAGTTATCAAGCAAAAACGAGGATTAATCGTTTCTTAATATATGGTAAATTATCAAGTTTTTTGGTGTTATAGAAAGCTTATTTAATTTTTTATTTTTTTTCAATTGGGGTTTTAAAACTATGAAATATTTAAATATAAAATTATTAAGCTACATGAAAAAATTAAAAAAAACGCATTCAGGCTTTTAGGGTTACGGCACAATGTCATTTTACAAATAAAATTATTATTTAAAAAAAAACCCCTTATTTGATGAGAAGATTTAAACTTTTAAATAAGTGTTAAAACTTGTCCTTAGCTCGTTTTGGTGTTATTAGTGCTTTTCAATATTTTCCTTTTCTGGATTTTGGGTAAGTTATATATAAATTTATAAATGCATGTTTTTTATTGCTTTCGATGGAGAGGGGGTACAGATGCAATAACCTAGTATGTTTAAGCCATAGATGTAACTATTTTTGTAACCATCTGTTCAATGATAATCAGTTGATGTTAGGATCTAACAACCCTAAAATGTTTACACAACAGTAGGTCTTAACAGTGGGCCATAACTGAAAGATACCAGTTTAATTAGTTTGCATTAAATCATAGTCGTAATCTTCTACTTCAGAAAGAGACAGTATAGTTAATTACCTTGGAAATAGTAATATTATCTCCTAAGTTTCCTATAAACTTGCAACTATTTACGAAAAAAAAAAACTTGAATGTCTCGATTTGTCCTTTCCAGTTTATGTGGCGCCTCTTAAATTTAATTGTAATTTCGGTTCCGGTTTAGGGTAATAATATATCTATCGCCACACACTAAATTGTATATTACTACACAGACAAACATGAAGTTTATTTGTTTTATGATTCATAACTCGGAATTCAACTAAGACCTACATAAGACAGTAGAGGTTTTTCTTTCCTGGCTCACCTCTGGTTTAAATTCGTTTAGCATACTGATCATGTAAAATTTTCACGGTCTTGTATTGTATTAGCATATTATTAATTTGAATGTAAAGTGAGTGTGCTGGGCTACATAATTATTCGGTTCGGACGTTGTCCCAGGTTAATTGATAATTAAATGAAAATAAGCTAGAGGACTGATATATTCGTAGGTTTAACAATTAACTTACATTTAGGAATTCCTGTAGATATCTTCTGGGAATTAATTTATCTTACTACAGTTTTGGACTCTTAAACTCGAGTAGAATTTGCTGTTTTAACACTTGCGACTGATGATGCTTTTAGAATTTAAGTGGAAGATATTATATAGAATATTAATTTTTGTTTGTTTGTGTGGATTTTTAAAATAAGCACAGCTACCATCAGAAATCATGTGCAAGTGGTCAAATCATATCATGTATTTATAAGAATTTTTCAGTCGAAAAAGTTCAAGTCTACATTGTGCAAATATGATATATTTATTTTGAAATTCGTGAATGATTAAAAAAAGAAGTTTTCATGTTTAATCCAAGACTATAGCAATATAATTTTACATAATGACAATCACATAAAAGTATATTCTTCATTGATAATTCTCTTTGAAAAATATGATATGTTTGATGTGGTTTAAATTTTAATTAAGAAAATGAATTAGCAGACGAAAGCCATTTGCTGTCTTTTGCTGAACTTTACACACTAACAAATAAAGGTATCTTTATTAAATATTTAGGACTTCCGTATTGTGTAACTTCAAAAACACTCAAATAACTGAAATAAACATTGAAATATAATACTTGATACAATTTATAAAAGAAGATATTATAATAAATCTTAACACCGTTTTTACTTGTATAGCGGTGCTATTTTAAATCATTAATATGAATTAAATTACTTCAAAGTTGCAAAGAAAAAAGGATATAAGAAAACCTATTTGAAAATTTCAAAAGAAGACTTAAAGATTAAGAACTTTGCAGTGTCTGATATGACAGGATTTGTATGCAATTATTGAATACTTATGTAAATTAGTTTTTTAAACTTATTTTATTTAGAACTCATTTATATTAAGTAATAAATATAATGCAACAGCAAACGAGATGTTTTTTAGAACTATGTAAACGGAATTTCCCGGCTTGAAATGTCCAATCCTAATCTAAGGGATTTGTATTATATACATTATTGTCTTTTCAATCATGGCAATTTATAGGTAATATGTGCGTAAAGCATTAGCTAAGAGAAGCCTAGAAATCACTACACGTAGCTTATAACAACTCACAAATTGACAAAGATGTGGTTAACTAAAAAATATATAACATATTTATATTCTTTATTGTTTAAAAACATTGTTAAAATAAAACAATTATTCTAACATCTGAACTATCTGTGTATGTTTTTTAAATCTCAAAATGAATTACTTTCACAACTGGCATACTCTCGTCCTTTTCATTTACGTGATCAATAATTAATTTTATGGGACATTTAAACTTTACAATTAAGTTGACAAAACGTAGTTGTAATTATATATTTCTTTTTATTAAGGAAAAACATAAGGGTAGAATATACTTAGGTTTGTTTTGACCGTAGTCAATTTCAAGGTTGCCATAGATTTTATTGAAGTTAATCAACAGGTATCCGAAAATAGTTTCATTATGTTGTTGATAAAAGATATAATAATGAACAACGGCAACAAATTGTCGAAAGTCGATCAACGTTAATACAATTGAAAAATACAATTTTAAGCAAATTTTTCAATTATTTTATTACCTCCTTTTTTCCCTCTACCATCTACGGATACGCATCGAAGTGCGTTTGTTCGTCAATGATTTTATCACGTCAGTTATGATGCCTATTTGCCGGAAACCCGTAACATCCCCAGTCCATTATGCTCCGTCCCCACTGTGTTTCCAACTCATCGTGCTGGCTTTTTTATTTTTATTGTTCAACAGAGCGTAAATTTGTTTAAAAGTACATTAAAGGATCATCGTCAAATATTACACAGCGGCGCGAGGATATCGCCGGTGGTGTAACGTCGTCGTGTACAGAATAATGTTTTAAAAAGGCTTTTTTACCACTGAGGTTTAATACTTCTAATCTCGATGCAAAAATATACATACATATACACGTGGGGCTGTTTCGAGGACTTCTGGCCTTGTGCTTTTGTTTGGGGTTCGCTTTTAAGATCACGGATGTACAACGAGACAGCGCTATACACGTCGGGATATAACCGATCCGGCTGGCGGTGTTTAAGGGCGGTGCGTGGTGGTAGTCTTCCGGCAGTCGGCACAGCACAACTGTTGTTGGCAGCGCATCGTTCGTACCGCGTTTATAAGTGGCGGCCACCGGGCGTGTGCGTTTTTCGGTTAAATTATAACGTTGTAAAAATTCAAATAAAAAATAGTTAAAAAATTGCATTGTGCACGTACGACTATAGGTAAGTGTTATCATCCGGAGTGAAAAAAAAATATAGTTTAAAAATTGTATTTATCATAATACACATTATTACATGTTCATGTGTATAAAATTATATATATATATATATATATATTATAATTTATATATAAATATAGCAATAGGATATACCTGGAAATTATTAAAAGAAAAGCCAGCTATAAAATTATGATTAAGGGGAACGAAAATCGCCGATTTTTTTACAAATAAAGACTATAACGAGAAGTGACTACCGAACAGGTTTCAAAACATTTTTGTTTTTTTGTAATTAAATTTAACATCTTCTCTATAGGGGGCGATTATTTATTTTTGTTTTCAACATTTTATTATAAGCGTTTATATTTTTACTTTTTTAGAGTTTTTTTACTCCGATATATCTAACTAATTTCCTAAGAACTAAATAAAAAATCAGCTTTTTAGCTCTCATGGAGAAAATAGTAAGCTTCACATACAAAAAAAAAAATTGAAATCCGTCCAATAGTTACGCCAGAAAATGTTTTCTATGTAAGTCATTTTTTTATTAAACTTTCGCCATAACTCGAAGAAAAACTTGAAATGGTTTAACTAGAAATTTTTAATATTTTTTTCTTCTTAAAATTAGTAGGCATATTTGAAATGGCTACTAGATCAATTTGTACGAATTGCTAAAATGTGTCTACTTCTTATTGCGAAATAACGACGGTACGTCATTTTAGACGGTAAAAGTGAAAAATAAAAAATTAACAATAAGTTTAAATAAATTAAAAAAATCGTTATTTTAACAAGAATGTTTGATAATTAAATTGATAAAACGATTCTTCGTTGTTATCATAGTTAAAAAAAACTGACTGTTTTCAATATACTTCAATACTGTTAATATTCTTATTTTCATTGCGGTACAAAAAGATTAAAGAACGACCATTTTTGTTTAAGACTTACACTAGCGGTTAGTTTTAATTTATATGAAAAATAGTTAATATATATCATGTTGCTACTATTTAAACAGATTCTGAACAATTCCAACATTATAATTAATAGTTAAACTCAGACGGCACTTGGGTTATGCAATTTTGATACACAAAATTATGGTTGCATGCAATATAATTTATTTGTAATGAATCAACAATTTTCAATAAATTTTGGCACTATCATTTTACAAATTAGTTAAAAACCAAATTGAAACCGATTCGTTAGTTATTACTTATTACCAAACTGATGGAAGATTATAAATAATAATTTAAAATTTTATATATAATATGGATACTGCAAGTCTTTTTTTGCTTGAACTAGTAAAATTTAATAACGTTCATCACTGCGTCAGAGTTAAAAAGAGTGTCAAAAAAATTATGTAAATTGAAAAAAAATGCAAAAATTACATGCGATGGCCGGGAATCGAACCCGGATCAACTGCTTGGAAGGCAACTATGCTGACCATTACACCACCATCGCAGATGGTAACACTGCATCTTTTCGATTTCATTTTAACTCAATCTTATTTTCTAGAAAAAAAAATCGTCAAAATATAATAGTATATTTTGTAAACTTCGGGTATTATTTTAAGAAAATCAAAGATTTTGAAATTTCTTGAAATTCTAAGAGTACAAAATAATATAATCATTGTAAAACATTTTTGGTTGAAAATTACTTCTGAGAAACCACCCGAGCAAGTTTAAACAATTGCATCTCATAGACCATTAACCCTTTATTTTTTAGTATTAGAATTAAGATACTTAAAAAAATGAATAGAAAAGGCGACAGCCTCTTCACTTCTCCGTGTCTCCACGCCTTTGTGATCTTTTGAGAACATAAAGAAAGTGTTGTAATTGCCTGTATAAACACACTGTTTCGTTTTAGTAGCAACGAACAAGGCTTGTAAGGGAGACCCAGGTGAAGAGCAACAGCTGTTTTTGGGGATAGTCCGTTGGATAGGTATATTTAATTTAGGTACCTTTTCTGTTCTCGGCGATGGGCATGACAGTAATTTTACGGTATTTTAGTGTATGCTAAAAAAAGAAAAAGAAAGATTTACAACCGTTGAAATAATTCGATTAATCGTGTACTTTTGTAGACGTGATTAATGGAACATTAATTTTGTACAACTACAAAAAAAAAAAAAACGCTATAAAAACTCTTTTAGTGTTTTTTTTAAAACACGAAATTGTTAAATAAAAACTACAAATTGTTTTAACGCAACATATAAATATATAATATATTAAACCTAAATTATAAACGTATCTTCGTTCTCGTAGATCTAAGGGATTTAATCTTTAATTTCTTTTGTAAAAAATGTACAAAAGAAACACATTTGTTTTACACTTCATTATTCAAACCGCTATACTTGTAATTATGATTTATAAAATATATTGTTACTGTTAGGGAAGCATACTTTCTTTTGAAAAATGTAAGTATAAATAATAGCATTTCAGTTATTATGACTTTATTATGTTTTCTTAATTCTTACGCTCAGTTACTTTTTTGAACGACGTCGTCCGTGTACTGTGTTTAATTTGTTTTGCTCACAACTTACAAGTCAAACTCAACAAATACAATAAAAAGTTAAGACTTATAATAAATAATTTACAATGTTGTAGTAAATAAAATCAATTTTTACAAGTTGGGAAATGTAGAAACAAAGATTGGATTGTTAGAATCGTACTGAGAAGAAGCAAACGAGATAAAAAAAAAACAACAACAGAATAACGGGTGTGACGTGTTGGGATATGAAAGTTTATTAGGGATAAAAGAGTAGGGAAGTTAATCCTGTCGGTTAGCACGTTGAAAAAGAGGAAACGTTCCATGATTAGAAAAAGTACTAAGAAAAAAGGCTGGGTGTAATCGTGCAAGGGACAAGGGATTTTTTTTTTTGTGTGTAGAGATGAATGAATTTCCTCAAGATACTTTCAACCATAGTACTGTCAGCATCAGTGAGATGGTCCCCGAGGACCATGGTATATTTAAGCAAAGGGCAAAAGGAGGGTACAGTCACTTGATTGGGTTGACTACACGAAATACGTTGGATAAGTCCGTAAGGATTTTCCAGACTTACAACACGTGCTTGTTTGGACACATCCTACGAGTCAAGTCATTGTGAAAGCGACGGTCGTGAAAAATCTCCTGCAAAGACAACGGGGAGACTGTTAATACTTAATGTGGTATGAGGAGCAAGTCGGACATCGTTGTCGTGAACACAACATTTAAGCTAAAGCCAAGGGATTTACCTCGCACGTCATTTTGGTGTAGTAACAATCGTTAATAATACACACAGCACTGTAATTGTTATTTATGCTTAATATTTTACTAACAATTATTTATAGAAATAAAAGGCGAGTTTACATTCAGTATATCCAGTTGTAGCCAATTGCACAAATATCTGTTTTATTCCAAAACTTTTTGGGATTTGGGGGTCGTCTCAAATCCATGTTATATTTCTAATTTAATCCAAACAACATTGGTATTATATTTTGTTGTAATATCTTCTCTTATCTGTCTGTAAAATCTTCTTCAAATAAAAGGTTCATGGTAATTTTGCTTTTTATCCATCTTCATTTGTATATTGCAAATAGTACCCACAAAATTTCAAATATTTTGTCGGCTTTTTTTAAAATTTATTATAGCTAGTAAACAATAAATAACATAGTATACATAGCTGAAATGTGGTTTTTCTTTTACCACAATAGAATCATTTCCACTCGTATGCTGTATAATTTTCGATCGGTGTGTTATACTAAAAGGTTTTTGAGCTCCACGAAAATCGATTCGGATCGCTGGTCGTCGCGTTTATTTTACCCCAAAAGAGGATTACCGAAATTATACTATTTCTCAGACTTCAGGTGGCGAGAATCGAATAAAATACTAGTCCCTATTACAAGGACTTGCATCGGTGCACGGACACACGTACTTTATTTTAACCCTATCGTTTTTCCTGATCTGCGTAGTACATTCCATTAACTTTCTAAACCGATAATCGTATTAGAGGTATTTGATTTTTGGTAAGGTGTACCAATTGTTGTAAAATAAATTTAAGTTGTACAATTGATAACCCCCCCCCCCCGCCACACACACACATAAAAATTATGGTTTTATTAAATTATTGTACATTTTTTTTTCAGTTTAGTGCAAACCTTTTTAATATATTAGAACATTCATCACATAATATAATACCTTAAAACGTATAATATTTTTATCTCGGCCAATGGTATACAAATGACTATGCAACTGTAATAAAATTACAAGTATAAACATTTCTAATATGGAATATTAACATTTTGACATAATATATTGTAAGTATATATTTTTGCATGTGTAGACACTTGTATATTATTATATTTGATGTAATATTGAAGTTACGGGATTTCGTTTACGAAATGCTAACTAAATGTGAAAATAAAAATAAACATGGGTAGTAATTGTATTTAAAGAAAATAGGTATGCACCTACGTGATATCAACTGAGTATTGAAAGTTACAACATATTTTACCGGGTAGTTTTAAATTGCTTTCTCGACAACAACTGAATAAAATCGGTAAAGCTAAAAATGTATGATTGGGGTTTCAATAACACAATTTATTAGCATCCACAGGGAGCTCAAAAAGGTTTCATTGGCATATTCGGGGAGGAGAGAAGGAAATAGGGCAAAAACCCACAACCAATACTCTCATAAGCCGCACTTTCGAATTACTATACCGTGAAAAACACATTATTAAATAATATGTACACGTAATTTATTGTTTTCATTCAACGCTCTTCCATAAATGCAACCATACACCACCAACAGGTATCATTAAACATCATAAAAACTAATATTTCTATGTATTTTATACTTTTTACAAATTATTTGTATATTATTTATATTTATATGTTATTGATTACCAAAGTGTGAAAATAATATTTGACGAAACTTATTTTAGTGAACATTTTAACTATGTCGACTTGTTTAAGAGTAAATCAAAGGATTTTGTTATAAAAAAATAAACAAAATGTGAAACAAATTATTCCATCAGCGCCATTACATAAAATGGTAGGATTTGTTTTGTTAAATTATGAAATCCTAAACCGGGTCAGTTTGAGCTCCAATTTACATTGAATACCGTATTGGGACCGTTAAAAAAAAAGAAATTTATTGAAGTATCAGCACTATAAAATATAAAAAATATTAGGAAAACGAGTTTATATGAAATAGTAATAATTAAACAATTAAATAAACATGCATTGCATTAATTATTATTATTATTTCATATGGTGTTTATGGCCGGGAATATGCCTATTCTTTGGTGTATTAAATATCAGATTTATATAAAAAAAATGTATATTTGTTCCTCTTCTCTTTTCACTGCAATAAATTGTGTCGGATGCTACAGTCTCCACTAGAAGATTTATCGTGTCATTACGGCTGATATCATTATTCAGTTGTTATAATCTCTGAACCAAACTTATTCATCATAGTTTATGACATAAAATGAAGTTAAAATTGTTTTTATTTTTAATAACTCAACCGCCACATATGGGCTTTACAGTTGGATTATTAATGAAAGCGAAAGCGTACGATCGGGGTCTTCTTCTATCCTCTGCGTTTTTAAATATTATAATACTACAACGCTTCAAAATGAATTTTATATCTTTGTCCCGAGGAAAAAAATCCATCGGGGTAAAATCTATACACTATGAAAATTGTTTATGAACGGATTGATCCGCCGGGAAATCCCAAAATTCTCAATAAGCCGATGGTTTATGATGCCGGTTATGTTATTGCTTTACAGGATATTATTTAGCATTACAGATCACGCATACATTTAATTTTGATTCGGATCTAATAGCAAAAATTGATCTTATTAAGCGTTAATTAATGTCAAAAATATAGTACTCAACTATACATATTATTTATTAATTATCATACAATTTAATTCTGTTATTGAAAAAACAAAATATGAATTTGTTACAGAAGGTTATTTGGAATGGAAAAAAATGTTTAAGTATGGAAAAAAGTGAATGTTGAAGAATTACTTTACACGAAATAAAAAACAGGTAAAGATCATAATGTTTAGTTATTGAAAGTAAAACAAACCAGGAAATTAAAAAATTATCAATTTCCGCTTTTCCAATATATATTGTGCATACAAAAATGACGATTATATTACAGTAGTTGTAATTGCGATTGGAAAATATTATTACAGATGATGAATACATACTTTATTGAGTAGATAATAACAATAGCCTATAGGGTATCCAGATGTTATCCAAAGGAGAGTAAAATTTAAAAAAACGTCTTAAATCAGATATCCGTCAATAGTGGAAAAAGTAAAAACATGTTAATTAAATAGATTTTTTCATTCGTTATTCTTGGTTATCGAGAGGTTTATGAAAAATAATACTTTTTGACAAGATTTTTAAATATTTTAAGTTTCTTGATTGTTTAGGTTTAGGCTTTTTCTATATATTCCGGAATCCGACGTTTAACCGACCTTGACCCCACAGAGAAATCTCGAATCTTTTTACAATTTATATCAATGTTCTAAAAAGTGTAATTTTGCATTTTAGACAATATTCAACAGAATTCATAATATGTTTGACAAACAGGCTATCTATTTTTGAATTAAAGTCCAAACTGGTTAACAAGAAAATCATTTTCTTTTATGCAAAGATACCTAGTATTTTTTAGCTTCAAAAAATCAATACTTCCTAAGATTTGCATCGAATCTTCACAAAAATATGATTAATATCATATTTTATAAACGGCCAATTTTATATTTATCAGTTTATGATATAAATTTAATTATGTACAGTTTATTTATTTAACAAAAGGTTATAACTGTAAATCGGTAGAATACTTGAATGTTTTACGGTATAAAATAATGATTGACAAGCTCTTATAATCAAAAACCGTTACAATAACCTAACGAAATATTACTGACATTGATGTACTAGCCGTCTACTAAAAAGTTAAAAGCAACGTTTAGAAATAAAACTTCTTATATGTATTTATTAACGGTTTTTCTCGTCACTATTCTTTAATCGTTTACAATTAATAGTTATGAAGTTACTAATTATGTTTATTACATTATTTACGACACAAAAAAAACCATGTCTTTTAATGAAATTATTATGACTTTTCAAACATGACGTTTTAAAGTACATGCATACGTCCTACATCATTACCACCAGTGTTAATTTGATGAGCCTAAGAAGGTGCGGTTTGGGCAAAGTTAATTTTAGGGGAATTAACTGAATTCAAAACCTTTTTAGTACTAAAGCTAATTCGAATACACATATTATATAGGACTAGTTAATTACCATTATTTAGTAGGTTGCTATATTTTACTGAATAGTGGCAGATTATATTATTAAAAACATTTAAGTAGTTTAGATTTTTTTGTTTTAATACGATATTAAATTGTTAAAGTCATGTGTTCTTAAACTTTAGAAATTCGTATATATATATTGTTTTACTCTCTACCCTTAAAGGTGTTTAAAATTTAAAATAAACAAAGAAGAATATTAATATTTAATGAATGTATTTGCTCCGTTTACCTACTCTCCGAAATAACATTGTTTATTGGTATTAACAAAGAGGGGATACATATTTTAATAATAATTTGAAAACATTACTCCGGGTATTTTAAATATGTTTTTATATATTATTTATTTGCATTTTGATATATTTAGCAGTTTATTGCTTCAAGTTATAACCTATATTTTATTTTATAGTGTAAGTTTCGCTTTTTGAGCTCAAGGCGGTTAACGCAATATTTTGATTGTATAAAGAGCGACCATTTTACTGACGGGAAAATGTATCCCATTAATTGGTTTTTGCTACTATAGTTAATTGTAAACGGTTATTAAACGTCAGTCTCACATAAACCAGTAAACAAAATATTCGACAGCCAATACATAGTCATATTTATAAATTATTATCAATATAAAATTATAAGTCGGTCAATTTTAGATAGGTCGATGGTTGTGAGCAATAAAAAAGTTTACACATCAAAAATAGTTATTAAAATTATTTGTGTTTGCCACAGATGTTTCCCAGTTCGGCGAATACAATTAAAAGCTATGAATAAAATGTATGCTGATTTGTTTTTAATATTTCTTTTGGATAAAGACGAGTACTATATGGATACAACCAGATATGGATGGTCAGTATAATAACTATACTAACTACAGTGATTGAGTTTAACAACAGTGTAGTTTTCCCTCCTATACTATATCGTATTCAATGAACACTAACACCCATAAATCGGCCTGCAATATATTATTATTATTTAACCATTCTATTTCCTCTATTTGGTATATAAACCGAAGAATTCTAGCTGAGTCAACAAAATTCTAAGTTTAACGACCCAAAGATTTAGCGTTTGAGCCGATAAAATATATATTTGGATTTCTGTGGTGGTAAAATGACAAAAGATGATAAATCATTATTTGTTGCTGTTACATTTTTTGGTTTATCGTGTAAAATTGGTATCAAACTTTTTCCAGTACCCACATAACGACACAATAATCTGAAAAGTGTCAATGTTTGCCATTTGTAAATATAAGTCAATTCGGCAAATCATATTTCATTATTCTGATTTTTAACCAATTCTGCTTTAATACGGGAATTTATATTTTTGATTTACAAACTGTGGGTATTGAAATAATAATACAATGACTTATTGACATTGTTATTGAACCAACATAGAGATGTATTTTACTTTTAACAACATTTGTTAGTTTTACACTTGTAGTTTGTCGTCCTAAGTAAACACGAATGGCAGGGGTCGATCAGCGTCAATTTATCCTGTTACACGAAATAGTCGCCGATGTTCAATATATTATTTATAATAAGTAAATATCGGCCAGACGGATTGTCTGATGAGTGTGAACAACTAATATCGATTCGACTAGTAAATTGTTCGGATTTCCAACTCGGCGTAGACGTACACGGGCTCTAAACAAATAGGGGTAGCTTACAATACAATAAAATAATATATTATACGAATGAATGTAAAACATTATAATTTTACATTTAACCACTGTTACCATTTGGGTCGGAGACAATCAAATGTCCTTTGCGGATTGATAAAACGTTTAATCGCAGCTCAGTCGCTAATTAATGGTAGGAATTTCGGTAATTACGGACCCGTGAGATCAACTATCGCCCAGTTTGATAAATCACATTGATAATAGTTGGTTGGATTTGAAATTACTACGGGTAAGTACGGTGACAAGCACGATTTAGAAGCATTGGACAAAAATTATAGTGTGTGTGACCAATAATGTATTACACTTTTAACTCATAAATATGAATGTGTAAAAAAACATTGTCCTACAATTACAGAAACGGGGTGATCCGTTTGACGGAAAACACTTGATATCTCTGGAGATAAAAATAATACTACACTCGTGTTTTGAATTTGAAACTTCAATAATTATTCAGAACTGATTATCGCAACAGTCATATTTTTTGGTAAATTATTCTAAATTAAAAAGTTAATCAAATATATACTTTACCATTTATCTCCAACACCCCCCCCCCCGTTTGTTCATATATTTTTTTTAAATAATTTTTCTTAGATTTATTTTTAAGTTAAATATATAGACTACTTATTTGCACCAAGGATTAGTTTTTTTTACATTCACAATGCTAAATAATCGTTTTTTTTTTTAAGTTAATTTTAAACGGTGTTGAATAATAAGATCACCGTGGTTGAGGTTTTTTTTAAATACTTAATTTTTTACTCCTTACTATATACAACAACAACTGTTGCTTAAGTTTTATTGAGATCAAACTGAGTAATTTGTAATACGCTTTGAATTTTTTATTTATTTTTCCTAGATTTTTAAAATATTTTTTTGTCATTTAAGCTAATACATTAAATCTATAATAATTTTAAAAACATTAAAACAATTATCGTGTGATTTATTACTATAAATAATTATAATAACCGTAAATAAATTGCATACACGATATTAATGTACGTGTTTTTTTCGAATGAGCGAACCATTTATCTCTTTTGTTATTTGGTTCTGTCTTCGAGAACATATTAATATATATACAGCTTAGGCTACGGGGATTTGATAGATTTATATACAATGCATGTATGCAAATCTGTCAAATCCTCGTGACCCACGCTGTGTTATGTAATAAATAACGTATGCAATGAAGTGAATGGTTTATAATACCTATTATCCGTAGATTCGCATCGAAGTGTTGTCACGAAAGTAAATTTACCACTTTCAAGTTTTGTAACTCGGTATTATAGTTATATATTAAATGTTGTAATGTAAAGAAAACGTGGTTAACAATTTTGACAGCTTCTCAGTCTTGAATTATTATTATTATTATTATATTTTATAGTGTTACTATTTTTGAAATAAAAACCATCTTTACTTAGCGTCTTAATGAGTAGTCTGTTCGTTTTAAATATTAAAACAACGATAAAATTGTTAACAATTTTTTATGTTCCTATACCTATACATAGAAAACCTAAGTAGATAGCAACATTATAATACTACTACCTTATATTATAATATACGAGTACGGGTTCTACCTTAATAAAGCAAACTATAAAAACATTTTTATATTATAATTATAACTTTTTCATCACTATTATAATATGTTTAGATTGGGTTGGTAAAAAAAAAAATTCTTGTATATTTTCCTTCGGAATTACAATCCTGTACGTATCTCCATTTGAAAATAAATCTTGTTTGTGCTACTGCTAGACAGTTTTTTTGCTTGGGTTTAAGAGAATAATATTCATACTCCCATATAGATATAAAAAGGATGCGATTGCAAAACTGATAAAATAGGAATTGCTAAACTGAACATTATTTTTCTGAGAAGTTGTGTTATTAAGTTAGAGTTATATTAAGGTCTGAGTAAAATGGAACTTTTCAATTTTAAGTTAGTTGTAATACTAGGGGAAAACAACTTTTGAATTATATATGGTAATGAGTTACGTCTCAAGGTGACATATATTTTTTTTCAAACGTGCATGTAAATTTTAAATTAAAATATAAGTTCTTAACTTTTATGGTACACAGCAATTACAATAAAGACCATTAAAACTAATCTAAGTAGACAAAAAGTTAATTAAATTGGAAAATATTTAGAAAAAAATTGTTTTCCTGTAAAAAAAGTAATAAAACATTATGAATAGGTGTATAAGTAATAGAAAGAAGTATACAAAATGCTTATAGGATTAAATGTTTATGATTTTTATTTAACACAAGAAAATGTTTTAAAGTTTCTTTTGTTTGATTTGTTAAAGTTATGAAATCGTGAAATACTTCTGTAACATTTTTAGTTTAGCTTTTAATCAACTAGTATTAACCATTGAAATTAATGACGGCAGTTTGCAAAAACTCTACTTAAAATTTAGCTAGAGTTAAATTTATAGTTCGAGTAGTCTTAAACTACTCTTAAAATTGTAAGTATATGTATATTTTATGGAAATCGTACTTATGGTGGGGTCAGAATTTAAGTTTTAACTGGGTTTGTAAATTATACAATTTCAGATTTGTTGGTATTCATTTTTTATTACATAGGTATGCGAATTAAAAAAACAATAAAATATACTTCCTAAACGATAGTCCGTGTTCAACGGTGCTAAATAATAGTTTAAAAAGAAACGTTAGCTTCTGATAACTTTGAAAATAATATATTAAAAAATATATAACTAAATATTTTCGTAGGTTTACTATATTATGTTATCAATTAAAAACAAATATTTCAGTAAACATTATTAAGAAAGTTGTTGTTATAGTAGGCACACGAAAAAACTGTTTTCACAAGATTTGTAGTTTTACTTTTAAAAAAAAAAACCCTTTTTTTCACGGAAAATAATTAATGCTGTTCACGTTTTTCACTATACTACCTCGACTTGTGTACGGTGTGGCATTAAATTATATCAGAACGTGTCTACACTAGCGAAATAAATGATACCAGTACATGTTATCCATTCATATATAAAACAAATAGTACCTATACAGCATATGAAATAACGCTGAGCAAAATTATATCGCTAATAACTTAATAAAGTACTTAGTAGTAATTGCAAGTCCTACCAAATATTCTCATACTTAATTAATGTATAATCTGAGCGTACGATTTTGCATTGGGTCGAATAGGGCAAATGTATTATATGAATGTAAAAACAAATAAGTGCAATTTCTTATTTACAAAAAAAAAACGACAACGTTTGTGTTTTTGTACGGTATCATGTAATTAGTTAAAAGCAGTTATTTGGAACTAAAACAGCCAAGATCTTTAGAACCATAGTAATATGTTTACTTAAATAATTGAAAAGCGCAACGGCACCGCTTACATTATGGAATCTGGTAACAAGTTGGAGAAGTACTTACGGTTTCAAAATTCGTCTGGTAGCTTAATTTGTACTGCGTCTTAACGCAAGTTGTTAGTTTATGCTAGAGGTGGTAGTTGTGTTGTGCTTAAGCTCATGTCCGGCTATCGAATATCTTTGCGTTCAGTGGAAAATATATACTCGGGGGTAAAGGTTGTTAGCAGGTAGTTATAACCTCTACTAATCAAGGAATTCGGTATTGACAACGTTTCGCACAAACTTAATTTACTACTAAAATTATTGCCTACAGTACTTAAAAGTCTTTCTTAGGTAATTCTTACCTAAGGTAGCACTATCTTTACTTTTTAGCTTCGATGCAAAGCGAGAAGGTATTGGTTTTACTCTGATGTATGTTTTTTTTTTATCTGTATACACTGTAACTTCTTTAATACTGGACCAATTCCTTCGAATAGCAACTCTATAAATCGCAATTTTCATCTAGTTGGTACTTTGGGGGGTAAAAGTTGAAAAAGTTTAACTCTTCACAGGCGAAAGTTGAAAAAACAAAAAAAAAAACCGTACGAGTTTTTAAGTTAGAACTTTTACTGGCTATAGCTTCGAGAAAAAGAGTCGGATCGAGTTGAAATTTATAAGAAATATTTATTTAGTATGCCCGCGCACGTCAGTTATATCAAATTTGAATTTAACCCAATGCCCACCCCCCTAGGGGGGGTACAGGTTTTTTTATTTTTCGGGGTTTTTAGCCGTAATTTTAAGACCTTTGGGTTGAAAATTTGCCAGTAGTTGGAACTCATATGTATCCATAACATATTAAACGGAAAAATAATTCGGCACTACAGTTTTTTTTTAATAGCCGGAAAACTGTGTTTTCGCAGATTGCGTATATTTTAACAAAAAACACTTAAAATCTTAAAAAAATTGTTATCAAATCATTAAAACAATTTTATGTAGATCTATGCAGAATGATACTATTGAGTTTTGTGCTCAAGTAACACTTTTGACTTTAAGTTGACACAAAGTTCAATTTTTTTTTTTTTTTACTTAAGTTCTTTCTGGCTGATTAAAATTGAGAACTGATAACAAATTCGTAATCACCGACCCCAAAAACATATAATTTGACCCCTTTTAATGCCTTTTTCACAAAAATCCAGAAAAATGTTTTAGCTTCGATGCAAAGCGAGAAGGTATTGGTTTTACTCTGATGTATGTTTTTTTTTTATCTGTATACACTGTAACTTCTTTAATACTGGACCAATTCTTTCGAATAGCAACTCGAAAATCGCTTTCAAATAAACGCTTTGATGCTTCTATTTTGTAATTTTATCAGTCATTTAAAAAACGACACAAGTCACAAATTTGAAATATTACACTAGCCACAAGAAACTTCATAAATATATTTTGCAGTGATTCAAATTTCTTGTACTCAATATTTGTATTAAATATGAGTCTGACAAATTGAGTTTTCACACAGAATACGTAGCTAAGTATATAATTATTACATTTGATAAAAAGACAGTTTTGAAAAATCGGTGACCTAAGTCGTTTTTGAAATGGCCGATTCAATTTATTACTTTCTAACTTTCCTAGCTTACACTGTGCTTGGTTTAGATTGTACTGCCTTGAAAATACTAACTACCGATTTGCATCGAAGCGTTTTTTCGAAAGTGATTTTATCACTTTCAGATTTGAAAATTCCTATAAACCTGTGACCTCCCCGTCCCCACTATGCCCCGACCCCACTGTACTGGTTTTTTTATATATAACTACGGGCATACGTAAACTGCGCCCCAATTATAACTTGGTTCAAAAAGGGTATATGTAAACTGCGCCTGAGTTTTTATCAAATGGAAAAAGGTTACATGTAAACTGCGCCCAGCTTCTTATCATCGATATGAAATGCAAACAGCGCCCGAATCAATAAAATTACAGAAATATTAATATTTTGAAGTTGCTACCACTCTTACCAAATTGCATAAATTATCAATGTCCATGCTGTTTAGCCTTAAAGAAACTAAAGACACACGGATGTCGCTTTCATCTAACACAATCGTGGAATAGAAATATCCAACAAAATGGCTTGAGTATTGACTATAAAAATAAGATCAGTGATATTAGAAGGGTGTTAGTTCATGCTACGGTATACTATTTTTAAGCCCAGAAAGTTTATCTGAGTATTTTGTAAATTATTTAATGAAATCTAAGCCCGACGATGAAAGAGTGACACGATTTGCGGATTATTTAGTAGATATATGTATAAGTGAAGAGCTCAGTATCCACCTGAAATATAGGCTCAAACATCAGCAGAGCCAACTTAAACCACCAATGCATGCGAGTCATTCCATTCCCACTTTAACTCTAGCTTTTATACAACTCATCCAAATATTTTTATGCTTATAGAAAAGTTAAAAGAAATTCAAATAGAAACGTACATTAAATTAAATAATTTAAATGAACCTTTTTAATTTTAAAGTTCTAAAACAAAACAAGAACATGAAAAATTACAAAGTTTTCATATCACCTTTTTCCACTTAATAAAAACTCGGGCGCAGTTTACATATATGATTTTGTGTTTACCTGTGCCTTGGGCGCAGTTTACAATCGCCGATAACTACGGTCGGTTATCAATCGCCTAACCATGTTCGTAGTGGTCATGTTGATGGTACCTATTTGACAACAATGAGGTTGGCGAATGGGGGTTGGCACTTGTTTAATTCTATGCTGGTCCATGGCTAGATAAGGATACCAAACTCAGTAACGGCCGAGACGGCCAGTTAAGGAAGATAGAATTTACTATTACCTTTGACGAAGCCGAACATTTTAAGTGCTTTTGCTGCGCAGTTAAGTCAACATCACGATAAAACTAAGCCATTTAGAAGAGTAATAGATGCCAAAGGCATCTTTATCTTAGTTACACGAGTCAAAGGTAAGTTATTAAGGATTTATTAGCTCTATAATAGAACACTATTGTCCATACTAGTCGGATACAGCGTAATCACACATCCATACTGAAGTGACACTTGACAGGATCTCCGATCAAGGATAGTAGGGCTCAGTTGGCCGTCCACCTACTAATGATGTGATTAATGTTATCGCATAAACCTCCCACGTTTGTCAGATGCTGTCGACGAACTTAATTTCCGTTCAATTGTCATTTCCTACCATATTTTTTTTAAGTTGTGTATAAAGAATTTTCCCCGTCTTCGTGCAGAAAGAATTAACGACGTGAAGAATTGTACAAACTTCTAACTTACAATATAAAGCTTTTGACTTCGTTTATTTGACTAATTTATGAAAATGTCCAAAATTTAACTATTGTTTTATTAGACCTTATAAATATTAATAATAATATATAATGAGTAGCGTCCCTAAAATAATGTACGCTTTAAGAATAATTATGGTAATTCCATTCCAGACTTCCGCTAAACTACATAAAGGTACCGTCCCAACATCTAATGATTAAATACCCTCATAAAACTACTATTGTTACACGGCACATACCTACGTAATTATATAACAGTGCACATACTACCTAATGTTGGAATACTTGTATTATACCTATGTGTAGTAATTACATTGGGGGGGTGTATAAATATTTTTATTCGGGTCCCCTTCGTAAATTCGCTAAAATAAGTAGGGGTGGAGTTTAAAAATTAGAAATATTATAAATGATCTCATTTATAATACATCAATTTTGTTGGGTGCAGCAACCCCGGGTGCTTTTTTCAAATTAGCATTTACTAATTTTAAAGTGAGAACTGCTGGCAAATTAAAATATTTTTGGCTAAAATGTGTTTATTGTAAGTATAATTTAGTGAAAAATAGAGAGAGGTTTTTTTTTGCTGTAAAAAAAATGGTAAATAAAAAAGTTCATATTATTTTAACAGCTAGAAAGCGTAAAAAACGCGTTAAGTACTGTAAATAAACTTTAAAGTGCTCTTCTATGTAAAATTATAATCTTATTCAAACAACATTTTGTATCGATCAAATGTGCGCACATGTTGTATTTTATAATGCGTTTTTATTGTTTTAACAATTTGTATGGGCTTCCTCGATAAATACAAAAAAAAAGACTACATTTTTAATAGATTTTTTCGTCATAGATTTATTAACTTATCTTTAATCTAGTTTTTAGTTCCTGAACTGCGTCTAATTTCATCTTTTTTAAATTTTAGATGTTTTATTTTTAAAATGTACAAACTTTTTGCTATACTTATAATCTATATGGCAAATTAGGAATAACATGAGATCATTAGGTTTTTTTAAAAAGCATGTCGCTTGGCTCTAACGTAATACTTTATTATGAAGTGCACGCATGATACATCGTTATGTTTTTGATGATATTTGTATTCAATTCGGTCAGGAAATATTATTGTTTATTATTTGGTAGCGCTTGATCAAAATACGTGTGTCATGTGTGTGTTAACATGTAGTTGCTTTAATACTTAGTGTATCTGTTATCTTAGTATATCTTACTTCTTAGTGTATATCTTTAAATCAGAAACACATGTGGCATTGTTAATTAGGTAATAGTCTTAGATGAAGTAGAATAGTAAAGGTCAACGATGGGTAATATCATTGCTCAGCTTGATGTAGTATCAGTATCACAAGTTTATGGCGCTAAAACAATAAACAATAAAAATAAATGATGCGAATGCTTTTTATGTTATTGTTTTTAATATTTTTTTATAGTTTTGTTTTTACACGAAGCAAAGCGATGGGTTTTGTTGTCTCTTGTGTTGCAGCTTTCCCGTTACATTGGAACAACGCGAGTGTTATGTCATACGTTATCGTGAGAAGGCTACATTTGAGTTTATTAGGAAATCGAAACCACTCAACTCTTAGTCTTCGACAAAAATTGAGGTGTACAATTCGTGAGGTATATATTCATTTATGGGTAACACGTCATTTGAACCGGTAAATAATATACGGTGTTAATTGATCCGTGTCCAAATAATATGGTATCAAAATTTCCCGTGGCACAAACATCCGGAATCCAGGATATCGTCTGTATCGATGTAACATATTTATTGTTTATAATGGAAAGTCAATCGGCAGCGTTTTAACAGGCAGTTCATTAAAAAAAAAAAATAATAACATACACATTTGCATGCTAAGCCAACCCGGAACTGTAGATGTAAATCAGTGATGATAAAATTCGTACGACTTGTATAAGCCAACACATTGAACTCTAATTGAACATTTCCGTATTTTCGTTTAATATTTGTGCGGTTTTTATATAGTAAATAATTACAATTACGCCAAATGGAAAAGCAAATAAACTTTCGAAAATACGAATATGTGACTTGGTACTTAATAATTTTGATAAAAATGTATTATATGCAACATTTTGATAATTATGATTTTGATTTCAAAAATCTGAAAGGAAATCGAAGAATTAGCATTTATAAAAAAAAAAAAATTCAATAATCACATAATTGGTTTTTCAAGTAAATGCTGTTTGATAACTAATTTTAAAAGCCAAAACGCTCTCTCTTTTCTCTGCTTTTATAGGAAGGCTGTAGATAATTCAACAAATAAAATAACGTTTATTTTATGTTCAGGTTAAAAATATATATGTATATTAATATATATCTTTAATAACTCATTATTAATATAAGTACCCGTAAAAACTCATTAGGGATTGTTCATCGTGAACCGTACATTATTATTTATATTACGATTAATTTTTATTTGGTATGATAACTTTATAATCGAAATTAAAGTAAAAAATGAGAAAACAATTCCTTTAAAATACATATTATATTTTCGATACAAATAATATGTTTGGGTCATCTAATTCAAAACTATATTTTGTTTTGCATTATACAAGTCAGTTGGATTTATTTTCTAATGAGCTCATTATTCATTTCCATAAACGATAACTTTCCAGTTTCCAAGTGTAACAAATTTCATGCCATACATAATTACCTTTGTTTAAAGTGTGAACATATTATCAATTTTAACTTTTGAGTATGTGTCGTTACAAATATTTTATCGTTTTAAAGTTTTGTTTACATACGGTTTGTCCTAAGTTAGGGTACCGCGTCATTACTTCGTTCCATAAGTGTAACACGTATACTGTATAGTTTTGGGGTTAGTGCGGTGTAGTGAAGTATGGTGAATAATATTTTGTTCAAATTTCAAATTTATTTTGTTTATTAAAAGTCTACTTTTGCTGATTTTTAAACATATCTCACCGGGAAATGAACTGAAAAAACAAAACTGTATTTTTTCGATTGTATTTTAGAAAGTTTTAAAAGTTTTGTAGTCAAAATTATATTATAAAAAATGTTGTTAACTTTTGATTGGTTTTTCATACTTTGTAACTAATATTTCAAACAAATAAAATGACATCAGATCATTAAAAAAAAAACCAAAAGACTTGGAATTCTACCCGAATAAAAGAAAAATAATAAAAACCTTAAGAAATGTTTTCAAAAATTACATGCGATGGCCGGGAATCGAACCCGGATCAACTGCTTGGAAGGCAACTATGCTGACCATTACACCACCAACGCAGTTGGAGAAGAGGAAGAAAAACAACTTTGAAATGGTTAAACTAGAAATTCTTAATATTTTTTTTCTTCTTAAAACTTGTTGGCATATTTGAAATGACTACTAGATAAATTTGTACGTCGAGTCGAACCTCCTAGTCAGAACTTAGCGAGACTAGTAATTATTTTCATATACTTTAAAATGTGTATACTATTTATATTTACCTAACGCACATTAGCGTGTGACATTAATGTTTTCTAAAAAAAATATATGTTTGTATTATAGAAAATTCTCTCAATTAGTATTTAAAAAAGGAATAAACTCTTAAGCTTATTATTAGCTAAAAACTTCACTGTGATTAAAAATTAACGAAATTTTAGTTGCATGCAATAAAACTTGTTTGTAATGAATCAACAATTTTCAATAAACTTTGGCACTATCATTTTACAAATTAGTTAAAAACCAAATTGAAACCGATTCGTTAATTATTAGTTATTACCAATCTGACGGCAGATTATAAATAATAATCGTAAATTTTATAATATAGATACTACATGTCTATTTTTGTTTGAATAAATAAATAGTAAAATTTAATAACGTTCATCTCTGCGTCAGAGTTAATAAGAGCGACATAAAAATTATGTAAATTGGAAAAAAAAATGCAAAAATTACATGCGATGGCCGGGAATCGAACCCGGATCAACTGCTTGGAAGGCAACTATGCTGACCATTACACCACCAACGCAGTTGGAGAGAGGGTAGATTTAAAGGTTATTTGATTGCAATATTTTAAAAAATGGTTTACAGAACTACCATCACATTATAACGCTGCTCTCCTAAATAACAGCTACCTGCGAAGTTAATTATTATTTATTTAAATTACATAATTCTTAATATTATTTTGTCTTTTCCCGCCTAAACAATATTTAACCTTTTATTCGTTAAAAACCAACCAATTTACTATACAATTTTTTTAGATGTTTAATTTAATATATTTAAAATCATACTATTTGAAATTTATGTACTTACCTGATTGTTGTTATACTGTACATATTGGGTAACCCGTATAATTTACATTTTATAATTTTTTTTTCTTTTATTTTAGTTATTGTGTACCATTAAAATTTATGTAGTGAGACTTTTATTAATTGATGCGTTGTTCAACGCTGTATTTCCGCAAGTATACAATATTCCAAGTCGAGGAATATGGATGAAATCACACAGGTATAAGACACAAACCTACAGTTCGAGCATTATTTTTATTATTATTTGATAATTTTAGTGCACAATAAACAATCGTAACGTATACATTATGAGCCCGGAGGTTTTGTGGAATAATACAGTGGTAGGTAGAAAAGCAAAATATTCAATAATATAAACATTATATTTAGTTGATTAATATTCAACGCTTTTGAGAATTTCTCGATAATTATGGTAGGTACCAAATAATTATACCCAATTATGATCAATGAAGATGCATTTTAAAATCCAGGAATTCTGAACAATAAATCTCATCAACTTGGATGGTTATTTCAAATTATAAGTTTTTGGTTTACATGGTATCGTCGTCATTAGCATCGTCGAATGCAGATCGTGATCATTTCCTAGTGTTGATCAAACGCGCGCAGTGTATGTGTACAAAGGTTGTGACTTATGTATGTAGGTATGTTCCATACTTTTGGCATAAATAAGATTTTTTTTTTGGTTCTAATCACATTATTCAGTAAAACTGTATGGAATATGAACAGTTTTTTATTTTATGTCTTGCGATATTGCTAAATGAGGGGAGTAAAGAAAGAGGGGAGGGGAGGGAGTGGATATCTTTTAAATTGAAGCTGGTTTGATTACGCGTGTGGTGGAGTAATAAGCCACATTTTAAATTATGAACGACTATTTTATTTTTGGCTGTAGGTGAGTTGCGGCGCGGCAGTTTTCGATAGACGTATGAGTTGCGGCCCGTGCAACCTTTTTTATCTTAAAACTTTTATCGCCAATTTAGTGTTACAGATGATTTTTTTAAAGAGATCCACTCAATATCTAATAGGATTTAATTAGTTTAACCACATTTCACCAGACACGACGTTCCCCCCAACATTTGGGCATAGTTTACTGCCAGCTACAACCGTACCACAAACAGCTGTGAAAGTTTTCATTCAAAATTAAACGGTTCATTCTATATTAGCCATCCAAATATTTATAACTTCGTTGATGTGCTACTTGAAATTCAATCTGAAACGTATATAAAATTTAGAAGTAAATTATTAAGAAAATGTGCGAGAAAGAAGCGTTTATTAGAAAACAAATGACAAAACTAGAAAACAAAGAGATCGGACAGTTTGAATAAGTCAAAATTTTAAGTTTAAAATTCTCTTAATAATATAAAAAAAAACTAAAATGACAACGACGGAACGCTCATTGGCAAATAAAATGACCAAACTTGACCAAAAAACCAATTTTTGGGAGACAACTCAGCCAACCTCCCCGTGGTGTCTCCCGAGTAACGCTAATAGGCTAATATAAAGTGGTAATTATTATGTGGCCGCAACTCATACGTCTCTCTCCTAAACCCGGGCCGCAACTCATACGTTTGTCTCATAAACCCGGGCCGCAACTCGTACTTGATTTAGGGATTGGGCCGCAACTCACCAACACCGTTATTTTTAACGCCATTCATTATTATAGTATTCTTATTTTAATTTGTAGTTAATTTAACATATTTTTTTAAATTTATATTTACACATAAAACGTATGTATTTGAATAATTACCTAGTTTAAAATATCGTCAATTTTTCATAGCACGTTTTGATGTTGTATAATATTCATTTTTCGATGTGTACCGAAAAAAAAATTACATCTGGATCCCTACATTAGTATAACCATTGAAACCATTAGTATAACATTAGTATATATGCCTACAATGTATAATATCATTTCTTATACACTAATGCACCTAATTTAAAAATACAGGTACAATAAAACGTAGCGTATGTAAATGTTTTCCTATATACTGTATACAGAATATCCTACTAAGACATTTCTGGAGTTAAATACGATTTCGCTGAAATGTTCAAAAAAATATATAATATGATTTTATTTTATTTTGTCGTACAACGTTATGTAGTATGTAGTTGTCAGTAGACTGACGTTGAAGGGTTTGACAGAGATTTTATCACTTATAAATTTATTACCAAAATCCAAACCCAGTGGTCGCCATAAACAGCTCTGTGGTAACTTTTTGCGAATTAATAATTTTATCAATATAATATGATGCTGACAAAAACGGCTCGGCCCGCGGTAGTAGAATAAAATATACCTACCTATCGAACAAACTAATTTTGATGTTAATGGAATCGTGGAAACTAAGCGACAGTTTTTGATTAATTACCTATACTTAACGTCCAAACATAATGAAGCTCTTAACAACGCGTCTTACTTGGTTTGTATATAAGAATAAAAATCATGTTATTATAAAAATTCATCGACTATGTCCTTTAACGATCGGCGCCGCCTCATTCAATGGGTTTTCTCTCGATGTTTTCTTCGAGACTGAAAAGTACAGTTACGTCGAGTGCACGATTGAGGCACTGCGTCTCTCTTGAAAAGTCTTCTTAATAATAATAAAAAAAAACAATAATTTAAGCAATTTAAAATGTATGTATTTACGTTTAAAAATCATCGTATAGTTCATAACAATAAGGAATTGGTTTTATTGTAATACAGCTTTTGATTATTTTAACCGCTTGTGGCCCATTTTTTTTATGTGGACAAAATATATATATTTTATCGCGTGCATGACAATTGAATGCTGATGTGAGATGTCTTATAATATTATTATGTACATGTACTATTCAAAGATCTTTTTTAGAAAGCCCGGGCTTTTTTCATATTTCCTACAATTGGCAGGGTACAACAATATAAAACTTGAAAATATATATTATAATAATTCAATTATTTAAATGCGTAATATAAATTCGTAAATCGTTATTTATTCGACCAACGTAAATCATTGTGCAAATACATTTTTTGATGAGAAAATAGTATGTAATTTAACTGATTGAGAAAATATCTTTTTTCTTTTTAATCTATAAAATTATCCTGGAAAGAACTATTTTGAAAGCATATTTTTCTGAATTTCCTTTTTGCGTTTAAAGATACAACCTTTTTGGTTTACAACGCGCTAACTTGAAAATAAATTAAAACTTGGTAAATTAAAATTTGCATATGAAATCTGACGGCAGGGTCAGAGACAACAGGGGCAAGCCGTGTTTAAAAACAAATTAATATTTATTGACGGTTTATGTACAAAATAAATTAAAACAAATGGGATTTTAAGTATCAGCTACTAAAACTATGTGTATGGTAACCTAACTAGAACGACGTACTTTTTGCAATACAATAAGTCAATGTGTGGCGAGTGCAGTAGGTATATTCATTGTGTATGAAAAAGCTAGGCCGTAGAAACATTCTTTTTAAATTATTCCAATTTTTCTTGGTATAAATTTATAGTTTTAAACTTTTACTTGATAAAAAATACACATATAATGAATCATCTCTGATCTAAAAAAATGTGTATACTCTACAGAAAACGGACCGATGATTAAAACAATTCTCGTGGGTCTAACTATACAAATAAATCACAACATTGTAGATCCATAACCTACTCCCGCCGCTCCTCAATGGAGCCAACATATAATAATATACAGCAAAAAATGTAACAGTACGTATAATGGAAGTTGGAAATAAATATTTATCAATAAACTTGCTTTCTAGACGGACCACGGGGTAGGGGGTCTAGCAGAGACACCCTCGGGACTGGTTGTAGGATATTTTTCCAGTGTGTAGCACAAAAAAAATTATATTTTTTTTTACTAACCATTGAAATATAAAATACAAACGTATTTACATTAATAATTATTGTACTTTTTCAAATAATATATGTAGTCAAAGTTTATTAGATTCCTTGGGTCGTTCATAATAAGGTTTATGATTTTATGTAACTATCGATTTGGCTGAAATAGGTTGAAAATATTAATTTATTAAAAAAAACTCTGTACGTGAGAAATTTATCGCATTGATTCGAAAATCATAATTATCAACTCTCTCTCTCTCTGCTGATTTCAGTCGGATAAATAAATGAAAGATTGATTCTGGCAAATCAACAAAATAGTTCATAAAATAAAATTATACCATCCACAGCCGGATTTCCGTAGTCTTATCCGAAACTAAAATTGTTGAAAGTCGTTGAAACAAAAATCGATTACTTTTCTCTGATTATTTGCACCAAGAATTATTTTAATTGAAAGATTCAATGTTAAAATAAAACAAGGCACGCGTAACGCGTTTAACACCAAACTCCTGTTCGCACATACAACTGCATTCGAGATTAGGATATTAATGGTTTTTGTGGGGGGCTATAAAAAAGCCGAAAATATTTTAGCCGACAGTATTTTAGCCGAAAATATTTGGTCCGACCATAATTTTACCGAAAACTATTATAGCCGAAAATAATAATTCCGAAAATATTTACGCCGACCGTATTTTAGCCGACACTTCTGTTATCGGATTCATTGTGTCTGCGCAGGCGCTGAGTAACTCATTTTGGTTTCTGCGCATTCGCGCTATTTTGCCGCCTGGTGTCCGACACTCAGTACCCGTTGCAGGCTGCGGTCGGCGCCCGGCGGTACTTTTGGATTTTTAACGTATAAAAAACTTAAAACACGTTAAAAATCTAAAAAGTACTGTTAATAGAATCGAAAATTTAGTAAGGTTATGGTGAACAATTATATTGTTTACTTTTTTTTATCAAATTGTAAAAAAGGTTCTAAAAAACATGTGATGCCCGAAATAATATTTTATTTTTATTTGGGTTACGTTACCTATGGTTAGGTTATTAATGGTGGGAGAGTCTATCAACTAATCGGGATATTAAAAAACAAAAACGTCTTGATATGTTCGTTTATTGAAAATGCTCTGATATGTTTTTTCTTGTCTTATCTTTTGCAAATAGAGTAGATCAGCTAAATTCCTAACAAATCATTATTGACTTTACATTCATATTTGTTAATGGTTATTTACTATAAATCAAATTTCAAAATTTTAAACATCGGTGTTCTCTAGAGCAAAATCAGTTTTTAAAAAATAAATTATATAAACATAAGATACATAAAATATATCGATTTCTTAAAATTAAAAATAATACTTTAGATTTTAAACTATGGTTCTATTGATTCCTTTGAACTAATTTATCTTTATGATATTTTTATTCTTAACTGTCGAATATTGTCATTATATTTATTTAATTATTGTATTGTGTATCCTAACTGTGTAAAAATTGTCTCTAGTTAATTGTGATATGTTATTTTAAATTGATGTCTTAAGTATTTTAATATTGATTATTAATTATTATGCTGTATTGATTGGCAACCCAAATTGTGGGCTAAAAAAGTTAGTATCTCTCTATACTTGTAAAATGTAATCGAGTAATGAGTTATACAGCGATACGAATTCTTTATCAGTTTATTTTTAAATACATTTTTCCCCGTTAAATTAATTGTAAGCAAATCTAACCCGTGTCTAGGAATTATTGTAAAATAACCTTATTTTCACAGTAAATATAGTCTTGCTATAATCTGTGCTTAAGAGTTTTTCAATTTGCAATAATTAATTTCACTAAATGTCTATACAAATTTGGTGAATTTAGTATTAAATCACTGTATGTATTCACGCAAATCCGGTTTTTACGTTACAAATTACAGGGCAGTAGCAATACTATATGATGTAGACAACCCATAATACAACAACAAAAAAAATGATTATACCAACACATTACATACAGAACATTATAACCCTATAGTTGAAAATAGTAACGTAATATTCCAAAAATACATATTTCTATAAAATTCTATGACCAAATTTCATTATTTTTCAAAGGGCAAATCATTGTAAAACTTACACCTACTAACTACCCCTTCAGCTTTGTATCAAAGCTACAATATGAAAACTTTTTTTGGTGTTTATATTATATATTTTGCCAGGTAGGTATCATTATACTTTGTGTATATACATTAACAAGGCTAACATCGTGACAAATTTATTTAAGTACCAATAACAAATGACAACTCTGTTGTGGTTTGTTAATACTAATAAAATATATTACAATTTTTATAAGACATTTTCAGTGTTGAGTGATGAGGGGATGGGTGTAAACTACAATTACTAATAATTCAAAATATCATGTTGCATAATTTTATTTATGAATATAAATAATATTTATAATCATGTCAAATTGAAATAATTAAATTATAGGTATATACTAATTTATATTATAAAATCAGTCACTAGTTATCATTGCAACGGTCAACTTGTTTATCCTCTTCATCCATACATAACTTTTTGTCTTAGATTTTTCGTTTGCAAAAGGTCGGATAATATCTACGAAGTCTAATGATTTTAAAAATTCACTTACGATGCTCAAAGTTCCAAGATTTTAGTATTTTAGTTTGGAGGTTATATTTTATTGATCTAAATATAATTGCAACACTATCATTATGTGGCATTAGGCATTGTTGGCAACTTTAATATGATTTTTATCTTTTTAACAATACTTTATTTTCTGCAAAGGTATTAAAATCGGAAACTGAATAGATATAACATAAAACTGGAATGCCGTTATTTAAGACCTTAACCTAGTCATGGTAGCCTTAAATACCGGTCTAGTAATTTGAACAGAATTTAATAAAGCAACATCTATTTTTAAAAGTTGCGTGTTTTCAATAAAGAAGTCACATTTAAAAATCATTTTCTTCGCTTTTTTTTTGCATGAAATAACTTGAGGCGGAGTCCAATACACTTGTTATGGCCCTTTTTTTATTTTTATAGTTTTGTTTAGTTGAATATTATCATTAAAAGTCAACACTAACTAAAAAAAAAAATGTTCTGTAACTTCTATTACTGTGATCTCCAATCTCTTGGTTTGATACCAAATTAATCATGAAATTTCTATTCAATATAGTAGAGGATTTTATTAAATATTTATTAAGATATATTCATTAAAAATTATATATTATATTATGTAGTATGACAATTGAATCGGTAGCAATAATTAATATTTCATAATATAAAATATTGGCTATACTGTAACGGACTAAGCTCACTGAGCACATGCGTGATTGACCTTCTGAAGTACTTGAGCTCGTGACATCTATTATTTCTAGATAATCTAACCAAAATGGCCTTTTTTTATGAATTTAGAGGGATTCATTGATATCTGAATCGATATTATATGCCAGTGGATACAAACTAATGCAGCGTACATAAACAGTGTTAATTAAATTAAAAAACAATGTTTTGCAATATCAGTTTTAGGTATTAGGTATATAGTTTATCAGATAATGATTAAAAAACTGATAAAAAAAATATGTGTCGGCTAAAATATTTTCGGCCGATTTATTTTCGACTTAAATATTGTCGGCTACAATACTGTTCTGTTAATTTATAGTTCGGTAGAAATACAGTTCTGTTAGTTTGTGTTTCTGATCATTTATTTTTCGGCAAAAATACGGTTCTGCCGATTTATTTTCGGTGTTTTTACGCGCCCCCGTTTTTGTAACATATTTATTTTCTTATTAGACACTGCCTCGAATGTGTCAATTGGACGGCACTTTATATTTCAATACTGCGTGACTAAATTTGTTTGTTTGCCGTATAAATTATTACCCTTCACGTAGATTTCACTGCGGTCCCTTTTGTTTAAGCATAAATTATTACGTTTTATAACTAAAAGTTTGTTGTGTATACTGTATAGTTCCTGTATACAGCCTCCCTCGAGTTCTCCAGCTAAGCACATGAAAAAAAAACACAAACACCGAGAATAGAAATAAAATAAATACCTACTATGTGTACATTCCGTTTAGCGTAAAATCAAATTAAGAACAATGAAATTTCTTGTATTTTGTCCTTTAGCCAATGTTCTGTATCATGGCTTACATAAAATTACACTTTTAATCACTGCACAATTTTAACGAATACTTGTAAGTAAAATAAAACTAAAATGGGAAATTGGTTTCCAGCTACGCGACCAAGCTAAAATACAGTGATAATTTGTTATGAATAAAGTGGTAATTTACGATAATACGGATTGTCGACATTTGCATACTGTTCACACTGTTTTTTTTTGGTTAAATATTTGATTTCTTTTGGAGGATTCAGAAATTGGAACGAACCAGGCACCAGCTGCGTGGCTTACATGTAAAATTGTATGCAAATATATTTTTGCAGCGTGGAGTGATAAATATACGACTATAACACTACAACAAGCCCTTAAAAAACACTATAAATTAAAAACGTCATCTACATTCAGCATCGAAAAAAAAAAAAAATAAACCCGCATGTTAAGTTGTCGCGGTTGTGTTCGGTGTGAAAACCATCACAACCGCATTGCACATTCATATTTTATTTTTTTGTCACAACATATAAAATGAGTATATTCGACCTGTGTTGTGCGAAAATGTTGTGTTGTTAATAATTAACAAATAGTTATTAAGTTAACAGTTTCAATTATGCCTAACGATTAATGCGTGTAATTTTACTAATTTAATCACTTTATTCAATTAGTAGTCTATATTATAATTGGCGATAACCAGTTTTGAAAAATTACTTTTAACTTTAAATTTGGTTAAAAATTTAGAGTAGGTGTACAATTTAGGATGGGAAGTCCTGAAAATATTTGATATAAGACAACAAATTATTTATGCTGGTCAATACCGTTTTGGGTACATAGTAATTTAACTGTTTGTAGTTACTATTATGTATATCTGTATAAACCATTTCAAACCAAAACAATATATTTGTATATAATTATTCACAAATTTGTACGCTAATGTGTTTTTAAAAAAACTATTTTCTATTGACTAATTATTAAAATGTCTTACCCGACTGCGGTTTTCTTATTCGCCATTTATTCAATCATTATCAATACAACTTGTCTACCAATACCAGCTGAGAACCTTTGTGATTCGAACACTCCTGCTGGAGTGGTCGACTCGCGCAACGACATCAAAGGGCTACATGTGTTGGATTATTTATTATATGGAATTTATGGATTTTTTATGATATACAACTTATACTACGTAATATGGTATATGTTTATCGTTGCTAAAAAATACCTATCCGGTGTGACTCCGAGTGCAAATCAAGAGCCAATTATCGCCCCGGAAAATGCGTTAGAACAAACAACCGATGTCGGCAAATGTCCAGAAACCCACATTAATATGGACCTGAAATGCGAGTCAGATAGCCCTTATCTACATGTCTAAGGTAGGCAAACAACTGTTAACAAACTGCTCACAGAAATTCACATTTTTTTTTTTACAGTTTGCAACAAAAACTATTAAAATATAAAATACCGGCGTGAAGTTCTTGATGACGCTTAAAAAAAATGTTGCTTACTAGGACTTAAAAAAAAAAAATACTATAGTTATTTGTTACATATTTTGATTGCTGTATTATTAAAATGCATTTAACAGGTTATTGGGACCAATGCTGTTTTTCCGGGTTGTATGCAAGACAATTTAGTTCGTCCAATATGCCAAATGTTGTTGTGTCAGAAAAAATTACAAAAATTAATTATTTGATTATTATTAACTGATAATTTATTATATTTAAATATATTGCAATTGCTGTATAAAAACAGTATTATGTATTATTAAATATTATGATAATTATACAATTTTTTTCGACGTTATTTTTTTAAGCTTTATTAAAGTTTAAACTTGTTACAACATTACTTGCATAATATTATGTATTTTAATCGTATGAGCTGTTATCAATATCTATTTGATTGTTATCGGAACCGATGTCTACCATAATACCAGAATTTGGACATGGGAATAAGCGACATGGCCTTGAATCATAATTATTCAAATAGAGGTATATCAAACATTTTGTTTTACTTTTAAAAAAAATATATTATTTATGATTAATTATGCATAAAACTTTCAGCTTGTATGATTGTAACTTTTTTGTTTCTATGGTTACCACAGTGTTCTGAATTGTAATTTTGTAATCTAATCAGGACTAAAATCTTAGTCTGTGATTCGTGTAGTAGTATTATAAAAATAGGCTAGACATAAACAATTACCAACTAACTACTGTTTTTTAAATAGAACAGTGTAATTATCACTTTAGTAGTCAAATATTTTTCGCTATATAGATCAGGTACCTGGCACTATGTCATTCGAATAAATTGAATTAATGCTCTATTCGTATTTGGAATTCTATACAGATTCACGGGTCATAGAAAATGTTGAAAGTATAAAATCAAAATTTATTACAATGAAGATTTTTTCCATACATGAAGCAATATAAATTTATAAAATATTTTAATACTATGTACTATTATTGTGAATTCAATTCAATTGGCACCTATATCAACACATCCTATTTTCATATCTTTCCTCATGTGTATCAATATAAATTGCATGTAATATAATTCCTCTGATTTATTCCTTTTTATAGTTATAAGTTAATAATATAAAAAATAAATAATATCAATAAACTTAAAGAAGGCTTAGGACAAGGGTGGCTGGCCCCAAATAGTTAGGATGGAAGTGAAGGACAAAAAGATAAATGAACAGCTGTAATATGATTTAATATGTAGATACTCAACAGTTTGTGACTTGAGTTAATCTTTAATTGCGATTCCAATTAAAGATTTGTATTTTATTTTTTAGTCGGTGATTAAATTTAATCAATTTAAATAGAAATCAAATATTTACATTATTTAAGTCTTCTTGACTTTAAGCTAAGATCGTTTTATAATGATGCGTTTTTTTTTTACAATTATTATTGTAATTTTTGTGCTTGTCCTAACTTCCTAACACCAAACCGATTTCTTTGATCAGTGTCCCAATTGACTTTCCTTAATTGTCTTCTCTTTATAAATCAGAAAACCACAAAAACTGAATGACTTTCCAAGTTTTAACATGGTTTGCACGACCAAATCCAAATGTTTTCGAATACTTGAAAATAAGACAAGACAAATTAACATAACATGTGCGTGTGTATATTTAATTTATTTATACATAAACTTATTTATTTCGCAAAACAGAAACAAATCGTTTAACAGGTAATTTACTAAATTATAAAATATCACCCCCATGCAGTATAAATTATTATGATTTATGATACATATGCAAATAAATTATGAGGTTTTATGAGATAGTAATAAATTAAGCAGTGATACTCTATTAGGTACCTACGATACTAATATTAGACTGTTGGTTTCCTTTTTAACTGTATATTTTTTTATTATATTAAAATTTGAGCTATAACTTATCACCCTTCAGAGCCAAGAGCCCAATGCCTAAAATCACAATAGTTAATAATAATTGTACTTTTGCGCTTAAAATGTAACTGTTTAGTTTTTAATGAATGTTTTTTGTACTTGATTAATAAGGAAGGATTTTATAACCGACATAATGTGTATAATATTATGATAATTTTTTTTTTTAATAAAAAAAAATATTAATATTACGAGTTTTTTGTTTTGGTTTAAATTATTTTTCAAGTGTTCAACGTATTTTAATTTATAAAAAAAAATGAGCTAAAACTTAAAACCATAAAGTCGGATTAGGAAACCCTATTTATTTCTGCTGCAACAGTGAGATTTTCTGTAAAAATATACTCTTGTTAATATTATTATCATTTATCTACATCACATTTAGTCGTAAAAACTGAAATGTTTATTTTGAAGTGTGTAGTTAAATAAACAATGATTGTAGTTAGTCTAATAGCATGCGGTTTATGATTTAATATTAAGTTGAATAAAACTATATGAATTTGTTATATATAAATTACTCCTAACATTTTTTCTCGTGTTTTGACTAATAAAATATTATATTCCAAACAAATTTCAAATTTGTCCGACCGTTTTTTTTAATCAAATGCATACCTGCCAAAAATACATTAAGATTAATGTAAGATTTTTTGTCGGTATTTCTGTTTGAATAATGACCGATGTGCTGCTCGAGAGAATTGGTTTCGACTTTATCGGGTTGAAAAGTTACAATGTAAACAGACAAACGCAAAAAAATCATCTTTGTAAAATCAATTTGTATCGAAACGAAAAGTGGAAAAGTTGTTTCTAAGAAGAGTCGATGTATTATAATGATTTAATTTAAATATACGTTTAGATAAAAATATTTGTAAATAATATGAAACCATTTTATTTTTTTGTTATTGTAAAAGGTATAATAAAAATTGAAGTTACATATTTTAAACATTACATTTGAATCATAAACATAATTCAATAACTTTGGGTAGTTTTATAATCGCATAAATACACAGTTGTACGAGTATGTTTTTTTAGTACTTAAATATTAAAACACGAGAGACTATGTAATATTAAAATGTTTTTTACATTAGGTACATTGTTTTTTTTCTGGAACATATTGTAATATTAAATTTGACTTGTAAGCAGGATAATAGATAACATTCTGGGTAAAAGTATTTTTATGTTCTGTTTTAAGATGTTTTATAGCTCGATACGTCCTGTTGTTTCCCTGGATAATCGTTTAATAATTATCAGCTTACAGTTTACTCATGTTAAGTCGGGCAATAAAAAAAACATATACATGTATATATTATGTATACCTACATCTTATAAAGGTCCATTGTTTTGAAATATTAATTTAGTAAATTAATACAAATAGCTGTCATCAGATCCATATAAAGGTAAAATCAAAATTATATACATGAGTTAGGTCATTAATATAATTACCTAACTTATTATTATATTTTGTGATGATATACGATTTAATCAGGATTTTATATAATAATATTTAATCGTAAAACGGTAGGCATATAGGCGCCGACACATCTAATACAATTGCGATTATAGTTCAAACATAACTACACATAATCGAATGATTTACATTTCATATTATTTAACTAGATGAAATAAAAAAAACCATATTTGGTTTTGTATTTTAACTTGTTGTTGCTTAAATAACCCCTTAATACACATGTCGTGCATCTGCGATGGTGGTGTAATGGTCAGCATAGTTGCCTTCCAAGCAGTTGATCCGGGTTCGATTCCCGGCCATCGCATGTAATTTTTGCATTTTTTTTTAAAGGTTTTTATAATTTTGTATTATATTGGATAGAATTCCAAAACAATATTTTATTTTTGGATGTATTTTTTTTTAAATATTAGTTACAAAGTACTAATCCAGTCAAAACTTAACAGCATTTTTTTATACTATATTTTGACTACAAAACTTTTAAAACTTTCTGTAATATAACCAAAATTCTAGTTTTTTTTTTTTTTGAAGGGGGTTTTCAGTTCATTTCCTGGTGGAATATGTTTAAAAATCAGCAAAAGTAGACTTTTAATAAACAAAATAAATTTGAAATTTGAACAAAATATTTTTCACTATACCTATATAGGTACACCACACGTCTTATCCCAAAACTATATTATGTTATATTTATGAAATGAAGTAATGACGCGGTACTCTAACTTAGGACTAACCGTATGATTATTTACAAAATAAAAGAAGTTTTTTTCAAAAGGTAGGCGTGGCTGTGTGGAATAAGTTATTAGTTTCTTTTGTGCATGGTTTAGACGGCTTAGGTTAGGTTAGGTTTTTACTGATACCGAAGGGTGGAAAACTAAGGATAGGTTAGGTTAGATTAGGTTTTAACTGGGACTAAAAGGTAAAAACTAAGGATAGGTTAGGTTAGGTGAGAATGTAGACTACAACCTAACCTAACTACAACTTGTAGTTGTATAATTATATTATTAATATAATTATACATAAATATTATATATTAAATGTTAAATATTTATGCAATGTTATATGCATTGTTGGGTATATTATTTAATAAAGCCTACTAAAAAAAAAAAAAAATACAAATATTAATTATAAATTGGTTGAAGTTTGTAAAGGGTAAATATGTTTTTAAAATAGTACAATATACTTATTATTTATGAATATATATTTTTTTTATTCGCCATATACATATTATGTATTAATTACTATTTGTCCGAATGACTAAAAAATAGTAATAATAATAATGATACAATTGTTGATTTTATCTTAACTCGAAAAAACGTATTTAAGTTGAACCAAACTAAATGTTTTAGATCATTATTGTACACCATTGATTTAATATTCTTCACGGCCAAAGTTGAAATGCCATTGAAGTCGCAATAAATATTCATCAACCTGCGCCACAACATTGTTCAAACTTAAAAACGTGTGATATATTGTAACTGATCACAAGAAACCGTTGTGTGTCTTGTGTAAGACATGAATAATAATAATTGTTAACGCAATAAATATTCAAAATTAATACCCAGAAGTTATGTTTAATACGCAGTTGAACGAATTTTGAGAAATGCTGAAATCGATTAATCACAGCATTTAGCAAAACGTCGTTGTTTTAACAAACGAAATTTAATAATAGTAATTAGTCAAGTAATTATTATTTAATAAGTATTTATTACTATTGAATCTCGAACCAATTATTACTACTTTTTTTTTGTACAAATTGTCGAACTCGTTTGTCTTTATTTCGTTTTATGTTAGTAAAACATCTTCAATATGTGTGTTTTTTTATTATTATTTTTGAAGATGTGCCCGCGAGCGTCGTGGAGTAGTCTTATGGTCCAATAGGCGGTGTACTTAGCTTTCGGGGTGGTACCATATAAACAATTCAATACAACTCGGTGGTTGTTTTGCGAAAAAAAAAAAGAAAAACGTAACATTTGTAAGACAAAAAAAAAGCAGAAAAATGTCGAAACAACAGATGCTTTTCACACTATATACAATGCACTAGGCAACGTCGTGGTGGCGATAATCGACGTACAGAGCACACGTTTCGGATGACGTCATTGGTCAGAAGCTGGTAAACGCTCTCATCCAAAAGAAACGCTGTGCCCGGCCGTCGCCATTAAACGGTAACAGGAAATGACAGATTAAACGATAAATAATAGACTTACTGAGCCGAGTTGATCGCCCGAGTTGCGAACAAACCTATTATACAGCTTTGGATAATGTTTTGCACGGTCGACGGTTGTACATAATATAGTACAATAATTAAAATAATATACATATACATACTATAATATATACGACATATTGATATTCTGCAAAAGTCTAATAGCAATAATTGCAAGTGTTTGAAGAAAAAGTAAGTGTCTTATCCGCAATGAATCAATCTGTACGTATCCTGTACATACGATTTCATATCAACGCGAACCGTCAGCCAAAGAAAAATGTGAAGAAACGCGATTTCCTTATTTATATTATAAATAGTATAGTATAGACTATCGCGTGCTCGGACGATCAATCACACAATATAATAGGTATCATGTGTGCAGTGTGAATAGTCCTAGATTATTTCATAATATATTATATCATTGGTAGGATTTTGGATTGGATCTTTACCGTTCTAACCTGATGAACCGTGTATAGATATTTTTTTATAATTTGTTTGAACATCATAAAATGGTACATTGCAACCGACCAAATGGAATGACTACTATCTAGATTGGCCACGGAAGTATAAATATTATTTGCTTCTATAATAACCCCCCCGCCCCCACGCGCATTTCTGTATTTTAATAAAGCTCACAATAAATTTGAAAAGGTAAAAGCAAGATAAAAAAAAAAATCACTACATACTAGATTATGTTAACCGAGTTTTGGCCAATTCGATATAGTTGGGTGACATGGTAATATTGTTTTATGAGTAGACAAGTAGACGCTGTTGTTTCGAAAAATGTATGCGTTTGTGAACTATATTATAATATGTCTAATGTCGGATACCAACTTATAAAGTATAAGCTTGTCACTTTGATAAATTAATAAAAACAAATGTTGTCGCGTAAAATTTTATACCAAAAAACTTGTTTCTTCGATAATAATTTCGGGGCAATTAATCAACGTACTTGCTCTCATAGTAATTTTTTCGACTTTTTTTTTGCTTGCAATAGTTTTCAGACGTTAGGCAAAGTTGTTGTTGTTTTTATTTTCAAATAAAACAATCAACAAAAAAAAATGTAGTATATTATGAATTATGATTAATGCATCTTGAATTTAGGACTACTCGCACTTAATTATATTACTAGACCAGTAAGAATAAACTTTAAGCGAAAACAAAGGGTAGTGATAAAAGTTAAAATACAAAAATCAATTATGAACGCTTAAGACTTTTCACCGTCTAACGTCGGTCGTCCATCTTAATTCTCTCTTTCCATTCTTCTCTGTCTAATAGTATCGCTACCTCTCTAATTTAAACTTCTTCGTTTTTCTCTCTTTTCTCGCATTGTTTCTAAACCGCCTTGGTGTGTTTTTTCTACTATATTGGCGCAATTCTTGAACTATTTTTCACCATATTATACTCATACCATTCTCTAATACCAACTCTAATACACAGTAATACTAGAACCGTTTTACAAAAATATAAAGCGCAATACTTGTCCAAAGCACAACAGTTCTGGTTGTGTCATTTGCAGTTAATAATAATAATAATAATAATAATTTATATGGTACGTCACGTGTGCAATAAAGCCGTCGTTTTCATTTATTGCGTTGCGAGCCGACTTTGTTGAAAACTAATTGATTTCATATCATGCTTTTCACAATAAATGATTAGAATGTCATTCTGATAATATAGAACATTTCGATAATTTTTCAGATTGTTTTCCCCAGATCTTAATCACAGCTTTCTAAATTCTTTACATTTTTTTTTGTTCTTAGACTCTAAGCCTGACATTAGTTGGTTGTTTACAATATACGAGTTATTTGGAATCAATTTTAAGTTAGTTTACTGTTAATCTTTTTTTAAATAATAACATATTTTATGTATATTATTTTCGGTAGATAAGATGGTTGAACAGCTTCAAACTGAGCTAATAGTGTTAATCCGTTGCTCTAGTTAGAGGACAAACCGGTTAATAATTATGCGTTGTTGTTATTTTTGTTTTCAGCATGTAACCGAATCATATGCACGGAGCTGCCTAAATCGTTCAGATCCACTCTAATGGCGTACCTGCGCACACTTAACCTGACGCAGGATGAGTTCCAGTACCTGCTGAACATAACGTCGTTCACCGCTGAACACAACATAACGTCGTTCACAGCCGGGCATAACGTAACGCTGTTTCAGGCGGACAAGCCCGAGACGGGCTGCTATTGCGGCGAACAGGTCAAGAAGTACGCGGTGCAGTTCCGCGTGCTCCACGGCTACGTCAGCCTGTTCCTGTGCGTGTTTGGCGCGCTGGCCAATTTGCTCAACATAGCCGTGCTCACCCGCAAAGACCTGGTGGGCTCGCCAATCAACCGCATACTGTGCGGCCTGGCCGTGGCCGACCTGGCCCTGATGGTCGAGTACATGCCGTTCACGTGCTACATGTACTTGTCGACGTCCAAGAAAGAAGAATTTTCCCACCTGGGCGCGGTGTACGTGCTGCTCCACACGTACGTGTCGCAAGTACTGCACACCACCTCGATAGCGCTGACGCTCATACTGGCCATGTGGAGATACATCGTCGTCAAGTAAGTGTAATATCTTACATATAGGTACTCTATCCGTTATGCCAAATACCAGATTTCATATTGCGTCTGATCTGCATCCGGAGAAAAATCATAACTGCAATACGGCCTCTAACGGTAGTTATTTTAAGCAAACCCGAATGGCTTTATAATTTATTATATTAGATAAGTCATATATACTATAGTTACACAATTAGTTAGTAAATAACTACAGTCACTTTCAGCATAAAAATTAGATTGTATTCAGTCACCAGAAAAATATACCATTTTGAAGTAAAAAGGTAAAAAAAAATGGGTTGACGCACAAAAATAAGTGTAGGTATATAAAATAGAAAAAAAAAAGAATGATTTGTTAACCTAATAAAAAAAAGTAGTCTGGCGTCAGTACAGTGAGTTTAGCCGCAAGGTCTTAGCAGGTATTATATTAAATTATGACTGAAACGATAAATTCACTCTCGAAAAAATGCTTTCATTCGAATACCTTCAGTCAGGTCAGGTTAAGTTAATTTTAAGTCCTTAAATTCTAGAAATTTATGCAAAAATAAGGAAATAAAGTTTCCACCCTCCTTTGGGGAATACCGGAAAGGGTTAATTGTGTTTCCTTAGCTGTTGACTTTAGATCGGTGCCAGCGCTGGCTGCATCAGAATTTCGTGCGAAACTCATAATTTTAATTTATGCTGAATTGGGTAAGTCCGAGTTGCAGTCTTTAAGATAAGCAACCGAGAATATCATTCCGGGAATTTAATTCTTCCTAAACTGTAACACTTCCCTTTACACTTCAGATAATATACCTAGTAATTATGACTATCATTATTGTCTTAGTATTGCAACACTGGTGTAGCTAAAAAATTGTACATTTTTTCATATTTTAACAACACTTATAAAAAAGCTAAAAAAAATACAGCGCACATGTACACTCGGTGGGTATATCTACACTTCCCGGTGAACAATTAAAGTAGGTCAAGTATGTTAGATAATATGAATAATTTCTATTTAGTGTATCCGAGTAACTCCAAGACTGTTTTCTATAACGCGCATTAATGTGATTTTACTTAGCTTTTGACACCAAGTACGTTTTAATTAAAACGTCTGTAATTAAAATGACTTGATCGATGAAGACATTTTGACGTAACCTATTAAATTTAGTTTTCAATAAAATCTATTAAAAATTCTATCAAAGTATAATTTGGCACTCGTAAAATGACACAACAATATGAACAACAAATTTCTAAAACACTCTAAAAATTGTGTAAGCTTACTTCTAGATCCGACAAAAATCAGGGCGTACTTTTAAACAAGCAGATATGAGTTGACACTATTTGCGTGTGGTAAGCTTATAATTTATGGTATTTGATAATAGTTTATAAAGCTAAAAAACTGATATCCCTTTGTTTCGCTGAACTTTTGTTGGTATACACCGTTGTATATTATATTTGTCTACTACCGTCCAAATACTTCACTTCCTCACAATAATTATTCTACCTAGCTTGTAGAACGGTTTTTAAAAAAAATAAATTTGTACACAGACAATATAAATTATATACATATATACTTTACACGGGTACTCAATTCGGCACGTTTACTCTTTAAGTCATAATGTAGCTTAGTTAAAAAATATACTAACATAAATGAGTAGAACATTGAACGCTTTCCTTTTCTTATATTTAAATAAGAATAATTAACTTGTAGTTACCGAATTTGCATACAAATTGCAATAATAAATTATTTTGCTCAAAATCGCTTTAAATGTCTCTCCTGTTTTTTATATTTACAAATCTGAGTGTAGATAGTTTTATTAAATCTCTTAATGGTTGAAGCTGAAAAAAATAGAATTATTTCAATTACAGTATAAAGTATTACTAATGTCGATTTCTAATGGTTTTATGTATGTTATCAAATTGGAGTAACCGTTGAACACGAACATCGTTAACACTATGAAAGTAAGGGATGTTTACATCTCGGGGTGCAAATAACAGCTATACCATGTATCTTGAACCTAACGAACGGAAACTTAAGTTCAAGTTAATTATAACGATATACTTACCACTGCCGCGACCCCAACAGATGTTTACTTATGTAACGGATTGTACATAAGACTATATAGATATTATTATGTAACAATACGGTATATATGATTGAGAACATTGTGATGTAATACTTACTTTACGCTGCGGAGATAAACTGATACATCCAAAACTTATAAACAACAAAAAAAAAACCCTCGAATCCCATTACAGCACACGTGTTGATGTATGTTGTTAAAGGCGTGACGCTTGATTTTATTTTATACATTTTAAATCAGCAGCGTTCGTTGCGTTATTCTGTATTAAAACATGTTACTCAAAGTGGCTTGAATTCGTTCGTTTTCTTAACCGGGAAAGAGAAAAACTTAAATTTGGACCCTAGTGCTGTCCATGTAGCTTGACAAACCAAACAAATATCATGAACCCTTTAGCCCAGAAAAGTTGGGAACTTTTATTTTATTTCACTCTTTTAGGTGTAGTTTTAGGACTTTAAATCTCATATAAATGTTTTATTACAGACAAACAATCGACCCCCCAATCTTGTAAGTACCATTTACTAAAAAATACAATTTCAAGCACATTATAATAGAGTTGTTCAGCACTCAAAGTCATGTGCGGCATTGAATTAGTTTTATATCGTTGTTTTTTTAATTACATAATATTATAAGCATTTGGGCGGATCGGTGGCTATTGAGTATCGTTTTCGGATAAAACAGTATCTCATCCGGTATCCTCTCTATTATATATTTATATAAATATTATAAATATTATACAAATAATTTTCACTGTCTACATATACATAACTACAGTCCGCTTATCCGAAGCTGTTTTCGACACCGCGAAATTATCAATAAATTATTTTTAATAAATAGAACGCCGTTTATCATTCGCGAAGTGTACTCTATACAAAATACTATGTATATATATATATATATATATATTAGTTTTTTCTTTCTCTTAATAGTATAATAATATTTAAAAATAAAAATATATAGCTCTAACTACCCGGCCCGCCCAGGATAACAATTTGTCAGCCGATACATTTTTCCCACATGATTTCACTGCATCAATTTGTCGGACGGAGTCAAGTATTATTCGACGATTAATCAATAAGAGACGTAACCGAAGACTCATTATTGTTAATGAAAAAAATAATATATATAATAGTATTATGGTCGATGGTTTTCAAAAAAAATAAAAAAATACGTAGAAAAATGTAAAAAAAAATCTTCTTTTAAACATATCAATTGCGCTTAAGAAAACGGATATCCCGTTTCACTGTGAATTAACGAGTTAGTGAAATATGAATAATTATTTAAGTACATGTCTGCATCTTGGTGTTCTAAAGGGACTAATCTCATATCTACAAACTTTTGACTGCAATCATTAAAGTTTGCATTTTCCATAAGAGCGCTGGCGTTGAATACCTTTTTAAATAATTAAATTAACATAGCTATAGAATTTTGTAGAGAATGACTTTGAACGACGCAACGGTGTAAATAAGGTGTACACGTACTTTGGCCAAACATTTAGATTGGCTCTTTTAGCATTCAAATTATGTGTTTACATACATATTATACTCAAGTGGGCTTAAAAATTCACCGACCCAAACCGTCTCTTAGTTGTGTTTGTTTTGCGAGTCATCCCAAACATGTATATACAGGGTATGCTGTATACATATTTATACTATTTGGATAAAAGTAATGCTGACATTACTTTTTATACACCGGAGATAGATTAACCAATACAAAAAGCATTGTTCGATTTTACCAAATATGTTGTACCGCACATGGGTTCTTTTTTTATAGACACGTGTAAACACATTTTATTCGATTTTAGGTACATACAATAAACAATGTCGAAAATTTAATATCATGTCTTGAGTACTGAGAAGGTTCTGAAATATTACATAAGAACAATTTATGCAATCGAATCACGACATCACGACATTAAAATCACATGCTACACATTGAGCAGATGTCCACAGAACAAAAATTGGATATTACGGTTTCAATAGAATTAGTATTTATTGTTATTAAACATTTTCATGTTGACCTAATTTCAAATTATTAACGTTTGAGTTTTCTGGTAGAAATTCGGAAACCCATTGTTTGTTTTACAATATTTAGACAAACATATGTTACATTCAATATGAACAAGACTAGAGTGGTTCGGATTAGCCTTTAGAGACCTAAGTCTGTCGTCGAATACGGTGGTCCAAACTAAAAAAATAAAACCCCATATGTTCGTTTCCTGGTCAATAAAGATATTATGAAACATGTTGTGTACAAATAAAATATGTGCATCCAATACACTATTGAAACATTGTTATTATAATAATTATAACTATAGAACTATGTATGCAGTTATAGTTGAGCATCAAAAGCTAATAACTACGTTATTTTTGTTTAATTTGTACATATTTTAGCATTGGCTCTAAAAATGTAATCGTACTGCTTCAATGGAATAATGCGATTTGGTCAGTTTAGTTTTCGTGGACGATTGATGAATTTAATTAAATATTTAATACAGAAAAGGGGTAATTACGGAATATTAATTAAAACGCAGTTTATACCCGGAAACGTTTTATAATGTCTTTGTATTTGGGTTTTTTTGCAGTACAACTAATTTATACTTAAGAATGGGGCAAATAGATAGATTCCAGGACTGCTATGTTGATTATTACAATTATTTATTACGACATCAATTTTTGTTTTAGTCATATCTACTTTAACGTTTAATAATAATAATTGTTTAATTTAATTTAATTTATTTACTTTTAAAGTGCGGCTCATGATGTCGTGTACTTTTGATTTAAAGGAACATTCTTCGAAGAGAAAGATATCTCGAGGAAAGCGTGGTCTTGAGTCTCCATTGCGGTGCTTTTAAGTTTTCGGTAGAAGTTTTTAAATTGGGTTTTAATCCAATCAGACAAGGGCGCAATTCCATTGTCATTGTGTGTTTGGATATTTCGCATGAACCGCGGAGTTTCAAAGACATATTCTTGGACATTTCTTTTTGAAGGTTTGTAGTTTCTTAATTTTTATCCAAGCTGCAGATAACCAGACCGACAGACATGGATGATTAAGGGTCGAATTATCGAAGTACATTGAAGAGCGGTGACCATTTTATTTGGAATGTTGATTTATTATGGTTGAATAGATATGGCGAAGAATTCTCGTTCTAGTGGTAACCTTAAGTGAGTTTTTTGTTTGTATATAAGTTTTCCGTGTTAGGTTATCGTCCAAAGGAACGCCGATTTATTTAACCGAGTCGTCGTCTATGTTGTACCAATCAATTTGCTCATTTCCAATTCGGATATGTTCGGGATTAGTATACCTTCTTAGAAGAAAGATTTGTACTGTGATTTTGCTGTAGGATTAAAGTCCCATCTTGGGTAAGAATTGTCGTGTGTTGAACATTGCCAATTGAGTGTGTGGAGTTGTTTGAACGCCGAACAGTATAAATTAAAGAGGACGGGTCTTAAAACCGACCGACGTGTTACAAATAAACATTTGTTTCAATATTATAACAATTTCTTTAGAGCTTCACAGTCACCGAGGTATGTTTTAAAAATAAAATCCTCGTTGACAACATGTATTCCGATTGCAATTTGCTTAGAACTATTAAATGCCGCTAGTATTGTATTTTTAAAGTAGGTATTTAAAGTTTCCTATTTCTTCATAAATTTGTTGGCACGATTTAAACTGTCTGCCGGAAAATTTAGTTACACAGTAACTGTTTAATGGCGAACGTTTGTAACGTCATAATAAACAATATAAATTATAATTAGCAGAGTTATTTTTACAAACTGTGACAAGATGGGGGGGGGGGAAGAAAATGTTCCAAAATTATGTAATAAACCGAGTACGCAATACGTAGGTAGGTACATGAAAAATATTCGAGGCGCTGTACATACTTTATTTTAAAATTATCATAGTTAGTCTGAAGTTTTATTAGGGTAGGTGGTACATGTACACGGTGTGCATATGAAAGTAATAAAATTACTTCCACGAAAAAGGACTCTCAAAGCTGATCTGTAGTTGGGATAAAAAATTAAATTCAAACTTCAAGGCAACCAACAACAGATACTTTGATGTGGAAGCAACTGTATTTTATATTTTTACGAAGGCGTCAAAGGAAATGACATAATTTCAACAACGATTTTCAAATTTACAATAGAGTTTCAGACACAAAACACCGAAACCTATAATTTATAGGATTGGATAAAGTAGTTTAATAATATATGAGCACAACAGTTATTACAATAGGCTCAAGTAAAATACACCAAAAAAATATAAGAGTTCTCCTACTTACATTAAAAATACTAATTACACCAAAAATACAAAACAATTTTCAACTTCAAAAGATTTTAACGTTCAACCATTTACTAATATCAACTAAATGTCGCAAATATTACCTAAATATGGTTTATCACTGACCAGAATCACCTTTCATAACATCATAAATCATACTTTAAGGGATTTAGCGGACAATGTCTCCGAAATAGCTTAGGCCCCAATCGTAGTGAGTTCTGATTCAAGTTTGCATTTCTGCTTATACTATTTTGTTGTAATTGATTTTACAGTTGCCGAAAAATATATAACAATTATAGGCATGAAAGTTATATTGTAGAAAATTACTTGCCCTGTCATCGTTTTTCTGTCACATATTTTACATATTTTGTTCATCATAAAACAATTCAGAATAGGTGTAAAATTATAAATAAAGTTTTACCGTAGAAACTTTGGCGTTTTCCGTTGCCTTTTAGTATTAAGTGACACGAAGTTTCAAAACTACCCACTTATTGCTTAACGTACATAAGTTATCGAAAATATCATTTTAACAGAGTCAAAATTAATATGTGCACAAGCCAAAAATAATCACCAATAACTTCTCAACTTTGCACAAAATGACATGTTTGTATATAAGTATACAAGTTATGTATTTCGTCCCCACTACACTATGTATAGTTGCGTTTGAAGCATATATCCCCTTAATTTTAATATATATATACACACAGGATGATCATTTTAGCGTAAATCACTCAATATCTCATAGGGTTTAATAAGAAATTACATTTTTTTTTATAATATTTTTATTAAAGTTTCAAGTTTAAGACAAGAGGAAAGGTGGAGTGTATTATTATTATCTGCGCACATTTTCCAACCGCACTCCCCCCCCCCCATCCTAACTCTTATAACCTTAAAAATTGTTGTTCAAAAGTTTCAAAAGTTACTATCAAAAAAAAAAAAACTAAGTTGGGAGGGGGGTAAATGGACTATGGTTTTAATTATAATATAATATAATGTAATAACTGTAGTAGTATTAATAAACTGGATCGAATGTATGTGGTTAATGAAACTTACTCGGACGAAATGATAACGAAAATGTTGTACTAATTTATGGCGTGCCAAAGATTACTTGAGATACAATATATAATCGCAGTTGTAAATTACCTAAATTATTTTCCGTTATGCCGTATCCGCGATGGAGGAATTGGGAAGGCTGTACATTTAAGCGCCAGCGAGCTCAGCCAACAACGAGCGAGGGTAGTAAAATTAATGACACGCTGCTCTTAACGCCATATCTTTATAATGCGGCAATACCTACGGCTACGATTATTTAGCATAAAATTAATAATAACTAAAACCGTTAAAAAATTATTTCAAACTCTTCCAAAAATTATCGCTCAATATTCGCAAACGACAGCGCTAATCCCATGGTATTTTTTAAAATATATTTCTCCCCTAGCCTTAACGTTTTAAAAAAAAATTATCGTTCAAAATTAAATTTACAATGGTACTTTTTTTTTTTACTCTTCCGACACTTTACAGTTACGTTCACAGCGAACCACAATTATTTCAAGCATAACGAAATATAATATATGTATTCAAATGCACAACGACCGAGCAGCAAAAAACACATGACAATATTATATCCGACCATCATCATCTGTCTCTGCTGTTGCTGTGTTCAATTGAAATCTAGGTATGACGTACATATTAGGTGTGCTATAAATATTTCAAACCTTTCAATGTTCTAAACCCACCCCACGCTTGTGTGGAATTTACATAAAATGTAATAATAGTTCCCAAAAATCATCCTCCATCGACTATTATAGATAATATTACTATGATTAATTATATGCATTTGTGTCCATTGCTTCCTATTATGTAATGACGGTTTTCCGAAACAATAGTTTTTGTTTTCGCATAGACCAACCTATGTATAGGTTTGGTATGTTGGTAAAATTTTTGGCGATTAGGGCGACGTTGGTCGTTTATCAAAAAAGACAAACGGGCAAAATAAAAACTGAAGGCGAGCTAGATAACCTAAGATGGATGTCGCCGAGGAATCTTATTTTTTTTTTATTTCATTGTTCATTTGAAAAATAGTTACGGATCTTAATTTGAAATTCCACTTAAACAAACACTCAAACAATAATTTCCGACTCAACTGATATGTTGGTATGAATGTTTACAGAATGATTCGACCGAATCCATCGAGTCACTTGATCAAGAAAAACCGTCAAATACCTTTTAGATTTTTCAACACCCGACTTAGGCCAAAAAAAAAAAAAAGGTCGGACCAAGTAACCCTTTTGGGGGGGGGGGAATCCATTAGCTAGATATATGCCCTTATCAAACTAAAGCCATTAATTCAAAATCCATTATAAACCCTCTCGCACACTCGGGAGAAAAGTTTTTCTTTTTTACAGTGTGACTATATGAATTAAGAACTGAATATAATTATAGGTAAGAGTTCATACCATGATGTACGATACAACTACATGACAGTACATATCGCTAAATACATGTATAGTACTGTTTTAGCTTTTCCTAATGCGGAGCTAAAATTCAGAAACACTGGAATACGGTTGTTCCTGAAAGTTATTGTTATGTGTGCCCGCTCTATGACTTTTTAACAACTAGGATGATTTCTTCGGGTCTGAGTCAATAAAATATCCATTTTATTATGTCTAGTTTACAAAAAGTCCAACCACAATTAGTTTGGCAATTTCAAATGCAAACCACGTCCAAATTTAACTAGTGAACGAGAAAATTTAAAGCTAAATATATTTTTTTTAAATATGACCGAACTACTAGTTAATTTATATATTTTCTTCATTTTCATCATGCTCATATTATGATGACTTTAAATGTTAAGCGATGGTTTTATGATTTACTTTAATTCCAACTATTTCCTTATAAAGCATCATGTACCAAGATTTCAATCCTAGTTTGATTGGTCTTTTACTGTCGATTTTTTGGATGTTGTACTCGTATACCCAACTTTTTATTTGACTTATTTAGTACCTCAGAATTTCTTTGTTATACTTAATTTGGGGGTGAAAATCCAAAGTTAGTAGATGGAAGTTAAACGACGGGTACGTCGATAAAGCGAATGGCCAGTAAAGACTACAATATACTCGTAGTTGAAATAGGGTTTTATTTTTCATGCAGAAAGTGTTGCGTGTAAAGGAATCGACTGCGGGTAGTAAAAGTTTACAGTGCAGTTTGACATTATCATGTGTGAGCTGAAGAATATAGTTTTATCTAGTTTAAGTAGATAAAAAGTAGTTTAAGTAGTTTAAGTTGTACATAAACATTCATGGAGAAGTTAAACAATTTCGGTGGTACAAAATTGGCGAATCGTACACTGCAAAGGGTGTTAGGAGACAGGAATTACAATAGACATCTGATGTAGGACGGCAAGTATGGTTGAATTAATAATAAAATATGGCTTATTAATATTAACCGGTAAGCCGGTAATAAATCAACAGGAAACGGTAAAACGGGTTGTGAAACCAACGATGCTGTATAATACAGGTACTATAAACAGTGCACGAGAACTGTCACAAAGGTGGACGTGAGAGATTAGTTTTAATACAATGTAAGGACTCGAATTTAAGTGGTCGACCCAAATTACACGTTAGAATGAATAAAAAAAATTAATCAGCTTAAAAATAATAGCTTAAATAATTACAATAATTAAATTTGAAGTGTAAATTGCGCCAAAATGAAAAAATGGTTTTTTTTTTTACATAATTTTGCATAATAAACAATTACTTATTATATACGCATATCCGTATAATGTAATTTATTTTTAACAATCAAATCAACTCGAAACGCCTAAATCGACTTTTTTTTTGGTTATTAAATGTAAATCCGGATTTTTTGGGCCTTTTATGTAATGAATAGCGCGACGTATAAATACCTATTCAATCTAATTTTTAGTTCTTAACACTTAAAAAACTGCGATTAACAATTACAGAAAAAAAAAATGTTCAACCCTTTCGGACCCTCATTTAATGTGAGAACACTCTTAATGACATCGATTCATTTTCTATACACCAAATTTTAAGTTCACTAACCTACATAACATAGAGTGTACGCGAAACCGTTTTTTTTTTGGGGGGGGGGGGGTAGGTACCTACCTTTTTTAAATATAATTTCCCTGCAATAAGGTTTGACGTCTCCGCATTTAAAATCCCAACTAAAAATTGATTAGTAAAAATAAATAAAACGTCGTGAAATTAAATAAGGTTTTTTTAATTAAATTTTTTTTATAAGTGCGCGTTTTAATGAAACCCGGTCATTGGGGTTGGAACGGGCAAGGATTTGTAAATAGGAAATTAAGAAGGTACCTATATATATACATACCGCACGCTTTCCGAGTGGCTTCTCAATACACTTTCTGCACTTGCGGCTTTTGTAAACGTTTGTTCATATTTTTCTGCAAAGGTTTTAAATTAGCTTTTTTCGCTTGTAGATTTCTTAAACGTTTTTTTTCATATTTTTCAAATTTAAGTTTTGCGTGTTACGTTCAGCATTTTTGATTAATTTTTTTACTGCGTCAATATGTGTCGGCCAAGGTCGGGCTAATGCGAGTAGGTATACATCCTTACCAGAAACATTGTCCCTATAACATTGTCCCTAGGTATATAATTTAGTTTCAATGATAATATTACGTGTTAGCGACTTGCGCGATTATTGATTTATCCGCGAGAGATATTCAGTTTTAGACAAAATTTTCCATCTAAGTTTCCAGAGGCAATTTACACAGACAAATTTTAATTAGCACTCGATAAAGCAATTTTCGACGAAGGGAAAGCGTCAACAAACGACGGTGGTGCTATTGACTTCACAGTGGGTGTACTTTATCTGGGAAGTAATTACCGGAGGGCTCGAAACGCGACATACTATGTGTAATATCTAATAATATTATATACCCTGAAGAAGTTAATTTATTACAATTTTAACCATTTCAGCGTTAAAATATACAACGTTAAATATAACAAGCGAAAACCTCGAAAGATGGTGTAAAACTGAGAAGGTATTCAATTTTTAATTAATCTTTTAATATTTTATGAAACAAAAGGAACCTGAAATATGGAGAACATATTACGGGAAAATAATCAAAATTAAACTTATTGTACTGTTACTGTCACGGCCATACAGACATAAGAACCCAACTTCAAGTCACAAACAACATTGTCTGACAAGCTGATATCTTAGGTCCATTCGAAGAAAATATTAAAAACATATTTACAAACAAATTAAAACGTTCAACTTGTGTGTGCCGTTTATATTTTACACTTGTTGTGTTCAGCCGTTTGACTGGCTTCTAAAATCAGCTTAAGCTATAAAAGAAAATAATGTCATTGTCATACATACGACGCTTATGTGAATTTAGCAAAACTAAGGTTATTTCAGGCAACGCAAATAGGGTTAACACTGCCAGGATTAATTTTTAAACGGGGTTAAAACGTTTGAAGTAGTTATAGTTCTACCCCTCGATGAATACAGATGAGATACATGGTTGTTGTTACTTTAATAATTTCTCATACTCCCAAACCCATTGTCGTTTATAATTTTTAATGTTCCTGATGACTACTGCGCTGATAAACGAAGAGAATTTGTCAAACGTTTTGAGTGCCAAAATATGAAAAATTAGTTTTAATATTCGTTTCATATTTTATGTACCAACAATATGCATACATATATATATATATATATATATATATATATATATATAAAACCTGATATCTATGGTAGGATGACATAAGTTGATATGCCACTTTTTGCACATTTTTGTGTATACTTATACGTTTCAAAATAGGTATTGCACAAAATGGCGAAGTACGGTATGTCTGGATGCTTTTATTATCAAGCTATGGAACTAATTTACAAAATCACATTTTGCTGATGTGTCAAAAAAAAAAAAATAAGTTTGATTCGATATTGAAAAATGTTGGTCTGTGTAAAGAAGGGAGACAAAATGACTTTTAAATATTCGTCAGTTTGGAAAAGGTATTGGAAAACCAAAGTTTAGCTACAGAAAACTCGATTTAATGTGTTCATCATAGTAAAATTATTAGTTTGGAAACTGAATTCTTTTATACATTACCCAAACGAGAAACATTTCCGAACCTAATTAACATATTTCATATTTTCGTACGGTACCTACATTGAGGATTTTTAATGAAACTATACATCTTTCATTTCCTGTTAATTATATTTTTTGGGTAGGTACATTTTGAAAGTCAACAAATGGGTTGTTTATTAACACGGTGTGCGTCATTGTTGATTAGTGATGGACTGTTTACCTTTAATAATAATAAGAATGAGTTTACTGGCATGTAAAATATTTGTGATGTACACTGTATGCATAATATAAACCGAACGCGTCGAACTGAACCCTTTACCGTCCCTGATTAATGTGTTTATCATATATTATAATACCAAACACCAAAACATGGACAACATACAACAGTTACCTATGTTCACCTTATTTATATTTTCCATTCACAGCATAGGAACAGATGCCTCGTTAAAGTATAAAATATTACATTGGCTGGCTACCGTTATCGACCAAGACTTCATTAAACCAATTTTAATTTTTAACAGATTTATGTCGGTTAATTTGTGTCTTAAAAATTGTTTTCTGTCACCATGGTTGTATAACACATGATATAATAATACCCTATAGTAGTATTTATTGTAGTTGATATATTATGTGAGGCAAAAAAAGGGAAAAGGGACCTCATGTCGCAAAAATAAAATGTTGAGTTATTGGTTATTCCTAATCCTGCTATAAATTCTGAACATTTCGAGCCCAAATCGTTGTCCTATCTTAAAAATTGACCGAGTTATATTTGTTTACGGAAAACGGGTTTTTTTTTTTTGAAAAAAAACGCTTTAAAGTTTTGATACGTTGCCAACTTTTTATTTTGCATAAATCTTAAGGAATGGAATTTAACCAAAAATTAAAATAAAGTGCCCTTAAGCAGATAAGATAATCATTTTTTTTTCTTAAATATGACGTTTCCAACCCCGAATGAAGAACCCTTGGACGCTATACCTATAGTAAAATTTGGCCAGTAGGTTTTTATTCATTTGTCCATTTGCATGTGTCAATACACTCTCGATAGTAGATTAAAAAGATAAAAATCTTCGTCCAATTTGAATCGAACGCCACCAGCTATGCGACGGAACAGTTTATAAATTGCTTTTTCCTACAGACGGATTTTATTGGCGTTTCGTTTTTCCTTTATTACCTTTGCCCCTCTATACATCAATGGCGACACCGTCGAGTCAAATAACGCATATCGATAAACGTGTAGCTCGACTCCCACGTACATTCCGCATTATAATTTATGCACATAGAATACATACACACACATTTATATATAGCGCCTATTATTGTTTTTTATTAGTAGGTATACTATTATATGTATGTTACATTTTTACTATAAATACTAAATAGGTGTACATCGAAGAAAACCTGAAAGGAAATTACTTTTAATTCGCATACAAGGTGATTATTTTATCGTGAACCACTCAATATCTCATTGGGTATAATTAATAGTTGCATTTTTTTCTCATAGTGTTTTCATATAATGTGATTATCCTAACCGCCAGCTATATAGTCAAGCGTAAACTCTCAATGACCAAATCCTACAATCATAATAATATACGTGCATTAGGTATGTATAATAAAACACTAATTTATACCAAGAGTAATGTATTAGTTAACTGCATGTTTCGGCTTATGCGGAAAGAGTATTATAATAATACATTATACTTGGCCTAATTTTGTGTTTTATTATAGAGTCGAGTAGTGTGGTTGTAACTTATAAGCAAATGAGGCTAATATAAATGCAATTTGTCATAAGAAAATTTAAAAGTTTAATGTTTTTGTTGTGTGTATCACAAAAAAAAACTTATAAATAAAATGTTTAAAAAATCAATTAATTAGTTTTATAAATCAAATTTAACTACAAACATAATGTCCATTAGGTAACCCTTACATATTGATGGTTATGAACGTGCACTATAAATAAGGTGTTTTAAACTAATTTGCACGCCCTAAATACAAAAACCGTATCTGTTTATTTGGTAATAATTTACTGTGTTTATTTGAAGAATATTTGGTTATATTATAACTTACTATATGAATAAGTATCGGCCAAACGCTCAAGTTCACTTAACATATGCAAAATGAATCACTGGTTGAAATACAAATAAGATGTATAGGCATTTTAAATACAAACGGAGCCTCCTGGTTTGAATATTTTTACATAATATATACTAACTGCATGTGAGACGTATGTTCTATATTTCATCTATAAGTGTTTTTACTAGACCCATCTCATAGGTAATAAGGTTATAAGACCCGATCGTGTTACATAAGACATTCTAAAAAAATTTTTCTGAAAAATATGTTTAATGTTCGAGTTGTATAAAAAGCACTATATATTATCTTATCTGTAGTATAATAATGGTAGCCTTAATGGTAGCTTCAGCATAAGTACACCTATCTCTAAACATATACCCTAGTGGTCAATTTTTTAAAATGCACATTAAACATGTGTTATCTAGTTTGAATATACATACAAAAGGAATAGATTTAAAGGGAAAATACATTTATTAAGCAAACCATAGAACAATATTTTATGGAATTTGCAAAATAAGACGGCACATTTTTTTTTTTGTAATAATAGAATATGTAGAAATAAATTTACTTTTCCAGCTTATGTCCTATTAACACGATTAGGAATTCATGAAGAAAAACTTAATTAAAATTCGCGATTGGAAAATCAATAAGTTTTCAGCTCCTCGTCGAAGGTACAAACAATTTTCTTTGTAACGGTATATATTATTAGTACTTCGACACAAGCCTCAGATACGGCATGACCTTAACTAATTGCACTTCCTTTGTACGCCGAGTTAATCGTTTTGAAATACAGACGGATTGTGTACAGCCAATATATATTATACTGCTGACTAGCTCTTGATGTACTAATCCCAACTCTTGATTATCTGCGGTGACAAAGTGACGGTAGAAATTCAAATCCTGTTTGAATAAATTAAGCCATGCGAAAACTACACCAATCGCTATTATTACACTTATATCAGGTGGATGTACAACGTTCATATTAATTATTAGGATAACAAATGTACAACTATGTATATTATATAGTATAGAATAAGATTGAATAAGCCAACGAAATATAGCCCGTAAATTGAGGCTAGCACAATATTATGTTGAGTGGCAGTAAACAGAACGTCCACGTTAAGTTGGTGGTATGTGGGTTTTCTTAAAAACGTTTGTATCAATATGGGGACCTCAATATCCATTGTGCATCTTTCTTCGTGACTCTGGGGAGTTGTGTGTCACAATTTGTCCTATTTTCGGTTGTTCTGGCACATTTTGATGGGATTTAGCCATTAACCTAGCCTGTCCTTGCATGCCCTGTGTGGAATCTATTTTATATCACTTCCCTTGCATTTAAGATTGGGTTACATTTGGTAGGATGTGAGGATTTGCTGGTCTTCCATTCGCCGTTCCGTTTCGACTCTGTGTTGAAGTTTTCTGAAACGAGTTTCTTTTTTGGCCACTTTCCGAGTAGGCTTTCGAGATGGTGGTCTTCGATTAAATTCGTCATTCGTATCATTCTGCGTGTTGAAAGTATGGTGTTCGCAATACAATTACCGTAACTGAGAGTCCTGTTGAGAGGTGGAAACTATAAACATTTGAAAAACTAAGACTTTCTAACTCTTTTGTATAAATAATTATGTTTTAAAAAATACAATGCACACTTGGTCACTTAACAATATTATTTACCTAAGAAATCCTCAATAATAATGGTACACAATAAAGTTTAGCATTAATAGTTCAATATAACTTTATTGTTTGGAAATCACATTTTTTAAATCAAGTAAAACATGGTATAATAAATATTCGACATATCCTCTAAAAGAAGTTTTATTTGTTTTTCCCCTATCTATAACTAGACCCGGGAGAGCGTTCAAGTTCGAAACAATTTACCACCCCCATATTTTATGCAAGATAAAAAGTTCGAGCTCATTTTTTCCCAGTTTTTCAGTTGTAGAATTGAAATCGGTTTAATATACATTTTCTAAGCAAATGGTTCGCTGATGGAATAGCCATAAATTGACCAGTCCGTTTTCCACATCTAACACGACAGTGGATTTATTAAACATTTTTCGTTTGAGCTGACTTATTTTTGGTGGGTCCGCCTCGAAAATGCTGTATATCCATTACAGTGTCTACCGAAGATAAACCGTAGACAGGGGCACTCATGTACTTCATTTATATGTTAGGTGCATTACATGGACCTTCCCATAGGAGGCGAACTAACCATATAGTAGTTAGGGACAGCTGTTAAGGGGACCCATATATTAAGAAACAGAAATATCCAAATAATTATTAAAACTAAAAATATATATTTAAATAAAAACTCAAATGATACATACAGTTTTATTTTAACAAATATCTACCAAAAATTCCTCAATTTTAAAATATACATTTTCATTTGAACGTTTTCATTTAAAGAACAAAGAAAAAACTATTTCGATGTATTTTCATCTAAATAATTTTGTACGTTTGAATAAAAATGGAAATATATAATAGTTCAAATGAAATAAAAATTCAATTAAATATAATAAATATTTATTTATAACGTATATTAAAATAAAAAAGTATTTCAAACTATTATTTTTTGTTATACTTTTACTCCGCCTCACTTACTAGCTTGTAATACAAATTATAATATACGTCTCATGCTTAACAGAACATTTTTTGGCTGTGCACCAGCAACTATTTCGTTAATTCCAATCCGCCTTAGGCCTTAACTAGATGTAATCGCAAAATTGACATTAATCGTCAAGATGGTTTATCTTTGTTTTCTCAATGTTCCCACTAATTTATTATAGTTGTAAGAGTATGTCAGTAGAATTAAATACATCACTATCTGATAAGTCTTTTGCAATATTTTGGAAGTATTTTTCTGATAGATTATAAAACGGGGGTGATTTTTTTTCGATTAATTAACGGGACCAAAAATAAATAAAATCCGATTTAAAAAATGTCTGGGTACATTATTGAGAGTGCAACAATAAGTCTGCTTGTAATTTCTTAACACAAGATTAATGTTACATAAAAATATTATAATCAGAATCAGATTGGCCTACAGGGAATTTGTAAGTTTTTCCAACGGACCGCTTAAACCGATTGGCCGATAAAATATTATAACACGAGACGTTTATAATTTTTGAACAATGTACTATCTCGATAATAGGATTGTGTCTATGTGTATTTACTATTCAGATAGTTTGTGCAAAATCGGTTTGAGTTACTTACATACAATACTTGGGTGTGGAGGGGTGGCTATCATAGTTTTGCTTACAAATAAAGATGAAAATAGCTAAAAATATGAAGAGTAACAAATAGCTATTACCTATTATACATTTAACAATCACAAAAATATTAGGTACGAATAATCAATGCAATTGTCTTAAGAATACTTAAAGCGGTAGAATATAATATCTATGGAAAACCGATAGCCGTTTTCATGCGGAAAAATAATTAGCTTCTGATTCTTGAGCCCGAATATTTTTATTATTGATTCTAAATTATCATTTATCTTTTATATATTTTATACTTGTGTTTTTACATGCAATATTCGTATTACTTTAGACAAGCTTCAGCCTTCAGGTATAATGTTTTTTCGTCTGGTATTATGGTTGTGAAAAAAAAGTGGAAGCGATTACTTTGATGGATGGTAAACAAATTGTCCTCGGTGGCTATTCATACACTATTCAGTATTCAGCGCGTTCTCGTTTCTTCTATGCGATAAAAACGTTGGCAAACCAAAATATATCCAGTTATTTTATTGAAACCCATTCTGGCGAATAAGTTCAAACTTTAAAACGTGCACATTTTTCACACTCCATTGTAGGCGATGGTAAGTATTGAATACAAAAAAATAATAAATAAATGTAAAAGTAAATACGTGCTCATCTTTTTTTCATTGTACACTTGTAAATATTTGTCCACCATTTTTGTATTTTAATTATCCTGCAAAGAATATAATATAGAAGTACCGCTGTTAGCTTCCAACTAAGTCAGCATCCGTTATTCTGTTTTGCTTGGGATACCTTCACGAATCATGCCATAAGTACAAGAGTGGCGTTTCATCTATCAAAATATTTTCAATAAAAGTAATAACATGTTAGCGTATCGATTATTATTTGATAAATTACCCTTAACCCCAACCAGCAGCACCGTTGGCCATTTACTGTGTTCTTTATCAGTATACATTTCGTTTTATATTTTACGACCGTTTTAAGTTATTTTCCAGTAAGATTCCATTAAGCTTTACTATAATTAATATGCATAACAATAATTTAATGACACATGGTCGAAAATGGACAAATTTGTGATAACAGTGAAACAAATGTTAATTGTATATTATCATCAGCTCTAAATTTTGAATACACATGATTTGAGTATATTTTGTGGCAGTTAAACATTTTTTTTTTTAGTAAGCGTTTTCTTGAGAGCGATACAATTACTCTTAAGAGAAAAAAAACCTTATTGTTGCCTACACGTACACACTTGAAGAAGTTTTCAGCACTTGAAAACCTTTTATTTTTTTTTATCTTCTTGTTTTGACATTTTTGTTGTTGTTGTTGTTATACGTGTATTTAAATGGTTTTCCGCATCTTTACTAGCAATCCTTATACCAATATTTTGGTTTATATTTTATTACAATTTTAATGGTAAACATTACAATAAATAATAGTAATTTTCTGTAAGGAAAATAACAATTTATTATTATTTATATGTTTTTAATAATTGCATCAATATATAGACCAACGTACGTTTTGAGAGGTTACAACAATAGTGCAACTCATATACACTATTAATATTACCTATTATTTGAATCTACAGTTTGCCACTATATTTTAATTAACATTTTTAAATTAAAATTAAAAGTGAACTTGTATTATTAGATAGTAACATCGTACAAGATTGATTTGACTATACATAGTGTAGTTTACAGAAAATGGTTTGTCATAAAACGGACGGAGGCTTTTAAATACAGGAACTTTAAAGTTGATTTATTTTAAAAGCTCGAGAACTGTCTATTGTATTATTTAAAAGATCATAAAACGTTACTTCATAAAATTACTTCTGGGGTTTAGTAGACAACGAAGATAAACTATGCCTTTAAATATTTCGGCCAAAACTTTGTTGTGTGTATTTTGAAAAGCGAGAACTCTGGTTTGAATTTTCTCTAAGTATCTATCAAACATATACTTTCCAAGAATTTTAAACCTTAGAGCTGTACTCTAACCGACTCTTAAAAAGGCTTAAACCCACGACACACGTCTAACAGTTTGTTTTATTTAACCATTTACTTGAATTATTAGTTTAATTTGTTGTTTTCGTTATTTGTATTCGACACGTGCATTAAAATAAATATCAGTAATTTATCGTTTGCTTTGTGTATAGAATAATCATAGGGTTGAATAAGTATTTTAAAAATGTAGTTTATCCTTACATGATGTCCTTACATCATTGTGAGAAGCGGGATGAATCACAAAGGACCCCATACAGCTGTCGGGGTGACTAATCACTTTAAATGTCTCAATATCGTCAGAAAACAAAATTTAGTTACAATGATAAGAAAAAACATAATTTATATCATAATTGTATAGCAAAAATAAAACCGGAGACAGGTAGCCTTATTAATTTGTTTTTGTCAGTAATGCTGTAAGCACAAAGTAAAATAACAACTGCTAACGATGTATTTTTCATCTATAGTTTCATACTTGTTGGTAATAACTAATAAAAAAAAATGTCATGATCCACAGAATTCAAAGGCCTTTGACAAATGACACTATGAAAATACACGTTAAATGTACTTGTTGATTCTGTGAAATAATTCTAAAATAGTAATTTCCTGATGTCTGTAGATTTAATATTCCTGTTACGACATACCGATGGGTACCTATTCGAGATTAAAACTTGAGTTTAACGCAGTTCCATAGCCAGGGATGGGTAAACAAGGGGTACGTAACCAACCCCCCCCCCCAACAAACAAAAAAATTATATTCTATACATAATTTAACAGTATAATATGTGGGTTAGCCACGCAAACTGTTGACTGTTGCAAAATAAACGTACATTAACCCTTAGGCCTTAAGTTATTAATGGATAACTTGTCTCCACCCCCCGAATAAATATTTAGCTACGATACTGCTTTAGTACGTTATTAGGTAGTATAAGTTAAACATTATATATAATAATATTATTTTATTTGATCCTTATGTAACCAGTGTTGAATAAATCGTGGCCGCTAGAGATAGTAGAAGGGTTTAAGACCATTCGACGAAGGATATTTTGATTAGTCAATTCGGCGAAAAGATTTTCCAGCAAAAGGAATTTCTATGTTTCTATTATAATACATAAAGTATTTGAATAATAGTGACTCTCTAAAGAAGCAAAGCTTGTAGTTGATTTTTTTTCGTTGAAGTTATTTTTATTTAACTCAATCTTTGTTATTACAATTTTAAGTCGTTTGTATTGCCCCAAGTGGATGAAAATACTTAATAAAACGAATGGAAAATAATTTTAACTATTTGTTATATTTTTAGCTTCGATAAGCAGCTTGAAAGGTATTGGTTTTACAATGATGTGTATAGCTAGCATGTCTATATAGATCCGAAATCATAACAATTGGTACTTTGGTGGGTCAAAAGTTTAAAAAGTCAATTTCTTACCGCCTAAACCGGGAAAAACACAGGCTGGTTTACACTATGCTTGGTTTGGACTGTAATAGTTTAGACTGAACTTGATTTGTATTCTAATGATTTATACTGTGATTGGGGTGTACAGTGATTTGATCACTTTCAAATGCATTCAAGAAATATAACACATTATGACAAATATATTATATATGGTTTTAAAAACTGTTACTCTATTTTGATTTTAAAATTTATTATCGATCACGGTCCTCAATTATGACGACAACTATTATTTTTTAATTAAAAATCATTCCTGTCTTTTGGTCAGCTACTTTTAACACCGAACACGAGCACGTACTTAAGAACCCACTCTTTTCACGAGACGGAGATTCATAATAACTTAATGGTTTTAACCTTATTCGCAGCACATAAGAGTATATTTATTTTCCAGGAAGTTTCTGTATCACGTATCACGTACTTTAATAAATATGATTGAAAATAATATTTCAAAGGGTTAAAGATATTTATAAAAAAAAATCACCACAATAGACTTGAGTGTAATAACTATTTTTGTAATATAAGTCTGATTATCAAAGCTTCGGCGTACGTTGCTATGGTTACTGTTGGTAGCCCGTTCGATCTCGTTTTTGTCAGTGACGGCCATAGCACCGTCTTACAACCGGCCAACAAGTGAGCAGAGTAAAGAATATAATGTTGTACTCCACCGGTCCTGTAAATCACTAACTATCACGAGCAATTATTACATCCGCAAAACCGAATATGTGGGGAAAAAAAGATGCTCTACAAAATGTCTAGAAGGAAGGTGAATTATTAAAGAATACAAAATCCTGAAACCGTAATTAAAAGAACAATTTAATGTGAATAGAGAAAAATATAATAAATATTGTTAGGCTGCAGTGTTAAAAATTGTTTATATATATATAGTAAAAAAAACCCTTATTCGTGTCCTCCTAGCGTGCGATGTAGCGTTGAACATAAATAAGAAAGCTGAGGTGTAAGGATGCATGTAGAATTATAGAATTATATTTTCTTTTCATAAGTGTTCTGCAAAAATGAAATACTCGTTATTTAATTAAACCGTACACCCGTTCTAGACGTATTTTACTCAATGCGTTGTCTTAGAATACATTTATCATTAAAACAGCTCACGTTGTATATATATATATAGGGATCAGTAGATGATTATAATGTAACAATGCCATTATGTTGTAGTGAAATTGAAACTATACAAAAATGTTTTTTATCCAAATTCGCTCAGTTCCCATGTTCATTCGAGCGTGAACCATATTAGATTAGAATATATGTGTTTCAAAAAGCAATCAAAATCAGGTTCAAACGCTAAACACTGTAAGTGGCCATCGAACACATTTCTTTTTTTTTTGTTCAAACAATCAGAAGTCGACCTCCGCATTGACTTTGGTACCAAGCTGTTTACTTCTCAGACGGAGTTTTGGTTTAGTGGGCTATCTGACCTTCTTAGTTAGAGACCCAAAGACAAGGTGGCCATCGTTTCGTTGTTTTAACTGCGAACTACTATCTCGGGCCATGTCAAATTTAACGGCATAGATATTGGAATTTATAGACTTTTAAAACTAAGACGGATGTAAAAAACACATTACAGTTGTAAGCCGACCACTTGAGTGTCAGTGAAGTGAAAATATAGCGGCAGTGGGACTGCGGTCACTGTGGCACGTGGGTAGTAATCAATTTTAAAAGCTAAAAATGATAAAAATCACACTTTCGTTATAAACGTGCACCTCGGGCCTAAAAGAGTCAATCAAATAATGTCGCCAAAATGTATAAGACCCATTCCTTATCGCTTATGCATTGTTATTCACTTCATTATGTTCTTTGTTTATTATTTCAAAATGTTACGCATGTTAGCAGTAAATTTAAAACCACAAGGCCTTCTAAAATATGAACGTTAATGATCATTTACCAAAAACTTTTTAAATGAAAGTACGGCCCTTTTAAACCCGAAATACAAAGGACTATTATACATGTATAATGACTGGTTATAATAATAATTTACAAGCTGATGAATTCTGTATACTTTTCCTTCCAAAAACTTTACATGATTAAACGTTTGTTTATGAAACTATGTCGGTGTTTATTATAGTTTCATTTTGATGGGCGAATTGTGTGCATTCAAATAAACTAGACAATTTTATACTAAGTACATAATTTGGTATGATATATATATTTTTTTATAAATTATAACCAAGTATGAAGTAACTATACTAATTATTACTTGTTCAATAACGTGTTCTCGAGTACTTGTTTCTAAAAAAAAAAAAAAAATAATTTCGCTGATTGGCTATAATCTTTCATTATCTCTTATAAAGCCCTCTCCCATATCCTTTGTCATCACTCCTTATCAAGCTTCATTTTTTCTAAGCATTTTTGTATCCCTTGTCCCTATTACCTAATTATTATTATTTTAAACTATCAGGTGAATCGTGTGCGGTGTGAATGTTCAGTTAAGATTAGTAGTGGTTGGGTGCCATAGAACATATTCATGGTACATATATCTCTACATGGAGGGGAGGAAATTTCTTTCTTTATTATTTTGATAGTTGCAGTAGAGTATAGAAGTTATAACATTTAAAACTCTATCGTTCGCAATGATTATATTATAGTATACTCTCGAAACACACGTTGTAAAGTTTTTCATCACGTTTGCGTCCACGATAGTGCTCTACCGCAGAAGGGCTGAGACGGGGTTAGGTTACAGGTGGGGCTGCCACAACGTTACACTTACAGCACAAGTTTGAACCTCTGGCCGAAGTGGCGGTTATTTATTTCTCTAAACAGTCACATTTCCCTGACCAGCAAAATAACTGCTACTGACAGAGATAGCCTAACCGGAGTCCATGTTTAACAGCTACTACATCGGCCGTTCTCCAACGTTTGACGGATAAATCAATTAATTGAAACAATGACTTTGGGTTTTCCTTATCGCGCCCTATAGGTTGTGTTACATTTAAAAAAAAACTGCTCTTTTAGTAAAAAAAAAACAAAGCCAGTACAGTGAGGTTGGAGGAAATTGGGACGGGGAGGTTACTGGTCTTAGTTATAAAATCTCTTTCATATAAACACTTCCATGAGAATCTCTAGATGACAATGAATATTATACATTTAGGTAAGGTTTGTTATGGCAATAAAGCATCTGCGTGACTGAATTAAATGTGTGAAAGGAAAGTGGTGAGCTTTTTGTATTTTTTGCCCAAAAGTACCTTTTGGATAAGATTTCTTTTGACACTAAAAATTGGTCATGTACCAGTAGGTAGCGCACATATAAAAAAAGACAATATATTTTTTTTTTAGATTGCCAAACTCAATGCGCAGTATATGTTCGGACGAGCGGTGCGGTACAGCCATCAAACTATCGTACTTGCTGCCGTTTCTGGTGTGCAGCCCAACGTTCCTGGTGTTTGAAATCTTGGAGACTAAAGTCGAAGAAAACGGCCAAACGACCACGTTGTATCACCTGGGAATCAGCTCACTGGCCAAAGTCAACCAAGAACTATTGTACATGGTCCATCTATGGACGTACGCCGTGATCATTAAATTACTGCCTTGTTGTATACTCACGGCCGTTACTATATCTCTGGTAAGTGAAATTGCATAATTATTTTCCATACTTGTTAAAAAATGTTATGAAACTTTGACAAAGGACTAGAAAAAAAAAAAACGACAAAAGTTCTTTAAAAAAAACATTTCTTTTTTTTACTTTTTCAAATAGTTGTGACCTAATTATTTATCAAGAGTATCACTGGAAAGTCGAGCACAAAGATAGAATAAATTATAAATCAGTCTAATATAATATTAAAAAAAAAAATTTTAATGAAATTCGACAACCAAATTAGCCTTACAAACTATCCCATACCACAATATTAGAAAATGACAATACTTTCCAAATTATTAAGAGAAAATAATTGAACATCATAACTTGTTATTTGGAGGTCTATATTGATTAATTGATTATTTTCCGCTGTACGGGACATTACCCAATAAGAATTTATATTAAAAAATCAAGCCGTATTCTCTGTTTATTAACATTTCAAAATTGAAAGACGGAAAAACTTCAGAATTAAAACGCCGAAACTTTTATTAAACTTCCTCAAGAAAAGTCTGAAAACTACTATGGTTCAAAGTTCAAACCCTACATAATGAGAACCATATTCAAAACGAAGCGAGCTTCAGTCATGTAAGAACTTTAGAGAATCTGTATTACAAAAATCATTGCAGCTTTGACTGGTGAGCCTTAGTCAAATTTTTTATATTGTCTTTAAACCTTGCGTGTTATAATATAAGATGTGAGAATTTAATATAAACTTTTGGTTAAGTAATAAATTCTCAAGTGTTGAACAGGAAAAGATTCTTAAACAGCTCTTTTGTACTTGAATTAAACGTGTACAATCTTTTCTTAATTTCTTCTAATGGCCGTTAGCTGTTTGGCCTACATCAAGTAGAATAGAGTTTAGCCCATAATTTTAATATTGTTAACTATATACTTAGTTTTCAACCTTAGCCTGTGAGAATGGTGATTAGGGTTTTCTTTGCTGTAAATAGCATAATAAGCAGTCAAGAAAAGCTAATTACTTTTTGTACAACACAACACAATTTGTTTTTAATTTACATTTTATCTTTTCCACTTAACATTATTTTGTAAGACTTTCTGTTGTAAAACTGATACCTCGCAAAGGCACTCAGTTTGTGAAATCAAGATGAGTTCATTTTTTGTTTATAGTTATACATATTTATTAAATAACTGTATTCGTTTCTTAGGGAAATCTGTGGGGAGACTGTATATTATCTAATCTATGATAAGCCGAATTTCCCAATCCTTTAGCTACGTTTAAATATTATGCCATCGACATACTGTATATTAATTATTAAATTAATATACACAGGCACTTCCGACTGTCTTCTATTGTGTAATTAAAACAGCCCATACATCTCAGTATAGTAATGTTTTAACCGTGAATTGCTGATGCCGGTATATATACACACTATTCATATAGATAACCGAAATTTAATCTCTCTCTATATATATACCTGTATACTGTATAGTGGCCGGAACTATGTACAATATACATTGAATAACAATAAATTAACAGCTGATCAGATTAGTTTATTATAATAGGTACCAATAAAAATTTAAACCTAAAAAATATAAATTCAGCACTAAAAATAAGTAGTTTTAATGGCAATGAATATTTCTCTCCTGAAAATATCTCCTGAATCCTGAATTTTCTCTCCTGAAAATGACGAGGACACTAGCCTGAAAAATAATGTTCAGAGAGTCGTTATTGCAAAACAATGTTCTCATTTCATTGAAGAAGACACATTCAAACACCAAAAATTGCGTCGTACAGTGTATTTAAAAACACATTGAATTTTTGACAATATCATACTTAATTTAATCACTCCCTCTCTCTCTCTCTCTCTCTATATATATATATATAAAATGTACTCCTCTCCAAGGAGAAACAAATGAATTATGAATCTATTTTTTACATCCACTGTTTATGTTCAGTGAACATTTTCTACAAATGTTTTTTTTTCTTTATTGAGAACCGAGTAAACATATTTAAAGCCTAGAATAGTGTACTCGCAACACTCTCAGTATAATTGGTACAGTGTTATTGTGATAGTAATTATTTATCGTGTCCAACTGTAAGTGAAACGATAGTCTTAGTAGTAATAGATGAGGAATTTCCATTAAGTAATGAAACTCAAGCATAACGTCTAATGAACAATAGACGATTTTTGACCATACTGTGTTCACTTAACTTCTGTCTTGCATTGATTAATAGTATTAAGCACATTTTATTTGCTTTTTATGCGCTATAATATCTAAAAAAAACCATTAATTTTTGTTTACATCAATGTTTTAATCATTATTTTCCTTACAATAAATTTAGTATATTAATGAGTTTATAGTGTCCTGGTCACAAACTAATGTATTTATTTTAAAGAAACATGAAAACCGAAGAAACCCCTTTTCAGGTCGGTTTAACTTGTCAATCTCAGCGAGTACTCCTCGACGGCATAATTTAATTATTTTGTTGAAATGAAATAACGAACACCAATAATCGACATGATATATTTTTATTTTTTTTATAAAAACCATTCACTCGACTTTTATAAATGAGATAAACCCCTCAAAGCCTTTTATGAAATTATTTTAACCGTTTGGTATATTTTTGTTTTTTTTTACAGTAAAAATGTTCATTTTTTAGCTTCGATGCAGAGCAGAGATGCTATTTTTTTATGCGACTCCTATTTATGTTAGAAATGAAAGATAATTAAGATTAAACGAAATACAACCTTCAAAAATATATATTTATGTTGGTGGACCATTTTATCAGTTTCATATATAGCTAAACAAATATAGCATTTATAGAAACAAAAGAGGCTTAGCGACTTGCGCTTAAAACAACTTTTCAGACAAATCTCGGATTAGCATTAAAAATCAATAAGTTTATATCAGCTAAAAAAAACAAAACATCTTAAATTGTAGGCAATTGATTTTTCAGTTATCTTTTTGGGGCAGCATCTCTGTTACCTTAAAAATATTATCCCTTTTAGCGATATTGTCTGGACTCACGATACATGTTAAACTACTAAACCAAGAAACATAATATAAATCTTATTTATATATATAGTATATACAGGCCATTTGTCTGAAGTTGGCCATAGGTACCTTACAAGAATAAAAGTATAATTCAAACCAATAAAAACACACTGTAAATTGAAATGTTTGTATCTAAATCGATACGCAATCGATTTTTAAAAAATAATCGAAACATTTCCACTTGATTTAAGGCATTCTTTAAATGTGGGTAGATTATAACGCGACTGATGTATACAGTCAAATCCCAAGAATACATCACTGGCTCTTTTCATCGGAAACGATAAAAACTTCCTCTTTGTGTCCATTTTCAAAGGCAGTTTTTTAATTAAAAGTCTGAAAATAGCACCGAAAGTAGGTCTTGACTTTACTGTGTGCTTACACGCATGCAAATATGATACAAGTGACGGCAAAATAAAAATTTAGTTGGTTTTAGTAACTTTTTACTATCAATACTTTAAATTCCAATTATTATTTAATTTTCCTCGTTGGTAGTAAAACGTTGAATGTCTTTTCAGCTTGGTATTTTATTATCTGGTCAAGTATTACAAGTTTATAGTTCTTACAGAGGCTGTCATGTATTTTATGTGTGCAACTATAACACACCAAATCGTTTGACTAACATAGATATACAAATTATAGTGCATAATTTATTGTTTAAGTGCATTATTGCAAGTACCCTTTTGCAGTCTGCTTGACGTTTCAACGTTCACCAGAGTTAAACGATTAAAATAAAAATTGCATTAATCATTTTCGTTTTTCGACCATCGGCCGCTTTGAACATTACCATCATTTCCATTCCAAATGTAAGTCTTTTTTTTTTTAAACGCCCAATACATATGCCATATACATATTTGTATTTGGTAAATAAGCGAACCGCGAAGGCAAAGTAAAGTTTACTACATTACTACTTTATTTTTTCAAGGAATTTTATACACTATAAAAAATAAACTATGAGCGCTAAATAAATATTTTCTTGACAACCATCAAAGTTTTATGTACACACTGCAACTAAACTTTATATATGACAACATATAAGCTGATGTAAAAAATTAAGAGAACATTTTTTTATGTTGTGCAGTCTATATACCTTATAAAAACCTGTAGGAAAACAAGAAAAAGAGATTGCAAGTGTGCAATCGAGCTTGAGGAATACCATAGAATTATTAACAATGAGTGATTTTGTATGTTATATTTTTTATAAAAGCTAAGAAAATATATTAATACTTAAAAATATGAACAAAATCTTAAGTAATAGACTATTAACAAGTACTGATTTAGTCTAATTTTTAATATTTTTAAATAGATTATAAAGGCATAGTTAATTAATAGTATTGTCAATCCTAATTATTAACTGTTATATTATGTGACATCGCTTATTTTTTTGCAATTAAATACAATTATTTATTAGATCGTTAAATTATAACATAAATATTTGCAAAAAACTAAAAAAACAAATAATTTTTAATTCGCAATACAACCAGTACTAAAGTGAAACTCGAATAAAAGTAGTATTACGTCTAACATTAGCTGTTGTGGTTGTTCCAAGTTCTTTCTAAGCGAGTAAAAAATATTTTTCAATCAGGATTAATCTTATTAAACAGTAAATAAAATGATTAACATTTTCGTGAAAAATACATTTAAAAAAGGCAAGGCAGAGAAACAAAATTTCTCCATTATTAACGTTTTTCAATACACTTAATTTGAATTATTACTAATACGAGTAGGCGCCCGTCAAAGACAATTTTAACGTCTTTTATGCTTTTAATACATTTATAATTGAACATTTTAGCTTTTTTATGTCTTCGCATTCATAATATTACTACTTATTTTTTAAAAGAAAAAAGTCATTCGATTCAAACTCAAAAACGTTCACTAATTATATAAGACGCAGTAGTCTGAGAATAAAACTACATTATAAAGTATTAACTCATTTTTTGCAAGACATTTTTGGCATCATGCGTAGCTTTGCTACTACGTTTACAAGATATTAAATGACAAATGGTATTAATAAATAATACCGTAATCTCATTTTATTTTTACTCATTTACTCGAAGTGCTCACTCATTTACTCGTAGACTAGATGTATTTAACCAAGCCTTAAAACCATTATTAGGCTTTCACCTGTTGTTTCGTTTGTCCGCAGATAACCGCACTGAGCGAGGCTTCCGAGCGGAAGGCCAAAAGACTTCCGACCCAACAGCAGATGGCTCGCTTGAGGAACATGAAGCTCAAGCGGAGAATGGACAGGACCAGTCGGATCATGATCGCCGTGCTGCTGCTGTTCCTGGCCACCGAGTTTCCGCAGGGCATCCTCGGTCTGCTCAGCGGCATACTGGGCAAACGGTTTTTCCAAACTTGTTACCACCTGTTCGGCGAACTCATGGACATGCTGGCTCTGTTGAACGCGTCGTTGAACTTTGTGTTCTATTGTTGCATGAGCAAACAGTTCCGAGTGGGGTTCGGACAGTTGTTCAAAGCACAATCGAGCTCGATCTGTAAGCCCAGCAATATACTGGAGACTTTCGTATAGGCCGGACAGCATGGCCTACGGGTACGGCGAGAATAAATTACACGCATAAGTATAGACATAAGTACGCGCGGGGGTCGTTAGAGTATTAATTTTACCGCCTCGGCACATTGAAAGTCGATTAGGGGATATTTATTGCGTCTTCCACGGCACAATGCTGGCAACGAACGAGACGGTCGTTACGACCGTTTGTATCCACTCGGCACGTTCGCTCGCGCACAGCTCAGCCGAATAATAAGCTATTTACCATTCTTATTACGGCCATTGTGGCCCGCGCCCGTTATTTGTGTATCCACCAGCCTTTGTGTTGTATTTGCCACGTACCTTTTTTTGTTATTTTGTTAAGACTAAGGTAAAACTTGTGTTTCGATGCGAAACTGAGAAGGTAATGTTTTTACAATATTATGTGCTTTGTGTGTGTGTTATCCTTAACCGCAAAACCGACTTGTTCATGTAGCAATCTTATAAATCAGAAATCGTACCTGAAAGGATCAACAAATAAAACAGTTCATCACTTCTTTGCAAAATCCAGAAAGACACCCCAAAAACTGTACAGATATTTCAACTTAAAATCACTACCTATAACTTTATTGAAAATAAATAAATGTGTAAGGAATACATCTAAAATGTAGTACTATTGATATACCATAACAAACTAATAAAATATCAAAAACCCAAATGGGGTGGAATCTTTTTTCCGTTATTCACTTTTTCGAGCATAGTTTCAGGACTGAATATCATCTGAGAATACATATAAAATATGTAGTACGATTTTTTTTTTATATAAATAAAAACACAAAAAAGGAGAAAAACTACACATTACCGTATTCAATTTGCAAGTTACTAGATGTAAATGTATCAACAGGTATCCGAAAATGATTTTAAAATATATACTTTTTTTTTTACAAATATTAATAATTGTTTGTATTTATATTAACATATTATAACATGTTTTTTCTTACCAACAATTTTAATTTTTATTTTATATTATATTTTGGTAAAATAGTGGCCCTAATTTGAAACTGGGCCCTATACTTGGTCTTATATAATTGTCTCGAGTTTTATCGATATTAGTACCGTCTACAGATTCGCACCGAAGCGTTTCTTTTAGTGGTTTCTTCACACTTAGTTGTCAGCTATTCCTTCGTTCTTGTGACTACTCCGACCTCACTATGCTCCGTCACCTCTGTGTTGGCTTTTTTAAATCAATTTCTCATCATTATATAATTTCTATTTATTTAAATACCAAGTACACAATACACACGCTATTGGTTTTATACACTCTTATTTAGTGGCGCAAAAAACAACTTTAAACTACCAACCCCCCCCCCCACAACTTTCAACTCTTCTCTAGTGTGTAACCACTGGGTAAGTATTTAAATCAAATATACAACAACAGGGTTAAAAAAAAAAATGTTGGACGCCTCATATACTTGCAAATCGCTATTATTACACGCATTACTTTAATATAATAAAACGAAGGAGCGCTCGCTTGTTGTATACGCGCGTTTTACATTATATTATACTGATTTTTCTTGTATATTATTATTATGATCATCGTCATTATGTTCTTTGTTGGACTAAATTTAAGTTTATAATGAGCTCACATTTGTCATGGTTGTGTACCGATAAAACCTAATAACATTATAACATAGCATATTAATATTATGTGATAAATACTACTCAAACGTCGTTTATAATATTCAGGAAAGTAGTTTATACAATAGAGTCGTATGAATCGATTAGTTCTAAAATACGAACTAGCTTAATTATTTTTTTTTTTTTTTAATATTATTTTTAACTAATATTATTAATATCCTTATATATCTATATATATATATATATATATATATATAAATAGTTTATTTTGCGCAAAATAAACGGGCTAAATCTGACCCTTTGCGAATTACGGTGACTCTCTTGTTAAAACGTTTGCAGGTGAACGAGTGGGCGATTAACTTGGGATTTAGTGCTTGGATTTAGCGCGTTCAAAGGGCTTCCGCGGTGTACTTTGTGTTCACGTTTGTTAAAAGCGCCTTGAAAAATTAACCAGTACTTATAGTCCACCCTCGAACTGTCCGGCAATAGTTTCCCAGATCTACTATTTCGCAGTAAATTACTTAGGTTGTTACACGCTTGTTCGACAGTCGAAAGTAAGTACGGCGAATACGGTCCGACGATGCTATAATATTATTTTTGCCTTTAACACGAGTTCTACTTAGCTTTTAGTTTGGAAAGAAATAAACGTACAAAAAATCCGTACAAATGTTCGGTAATACCATCCATTCTGGATTATTGACAGTGCTTTTTTTTTTGTCATTTTTGTAGTCAGCGACTTGAAACTATGTTGTATGACAGAGAAATGCCAGTTATGTAAATGAGTGTTCAGAGTAGACAATTGATGATAGGATCAACGGAGTTGCTTATAGATGTGTGTGTGGAGTTAAAATCCATTAGAAATCAGTATATACGCTTTGCATCAATCGCAGGAAAAACAAAATAGAATAAACGGTTTGGTCATGTTAATTTAGCTAACGACTCGTTCTTTACTTAAAATTATTTATATTGGCTAAATTTTTATTTTGAATAACATAACATATTTACTATTGTATAACGTTACCGTAAAGAAATAGGTGTAATTTAAATTACAATCGATTAATTGTGTTAGTTTAGTTTATATAGCATTACAAAAAAAGTGTAATTATATTTAGTTAAAAAAATTGGTAGACTAGATACGATTGTGGTAAGCTGTATATTATACCATACAACAGTATTGTAAAAGTCGTTGAGTTCATTTTTAATGTTAACTCAATACAATAATATTTTTTTAACACATTGAACTCCAACATTATAATTAATTAGAGGTTGAATACAGTGTCGATTTTCTTAAAAATTGTTTTGTAAATGTATTTTTAAATGTTACCCATTTATATTACATTGTAATAAGATAACTATTGTCCCTTCATTTTTAAATCATACATTATAGCCGCTTTAAGTATACATTTTTTTTAAATATTTAAAATCAATTTTATGAAATTTTATACTTGTATACAATAATTATAAAATATATAAAATGTACCTATTTTTATTTATACAACATTACCTATGTGTTCATATTATTTAAAAAAATACATTAAAACATCGAATATTATTATTTCAATATGTTTAATTATATTCATATCCAGATTTTACGGATTATCGGGTTCAATATTTGTTATCCAAGTTTAAAATTTGAATAACATAAAACTAATAAAAACACATAGAGTATAAAATTCAACTGCAAAGTAAGTAATATCCAAAATATCAATATTAATAATGTATAACAATTTTATGAAATCAACGGGGCTACTAACATACAGTTAATAATGTTGTGAATCAAATTAGCACCTGTTTCAAATTTAAGAGTGCCATAAGTTCAATATGAAGATGATGGACAATATTTATAGCTACAATTGTTGAGAAGATGTAATATACTCTTTGTAATTACAAGCTCAGTAATTAGGACTTTTTTTGTTAATTAAATTTTTTTTAGACTATTATATCTTCCTTTAGAGAAAATTCAAATATTATTTTCATCTAAACATAGCCACTCAGAATGCGTTCTACTCTGTCCATGATGGTTTTTGAGCAAAAAACCCTGTTATAAAATCTAAAGATGATAAATTTTAGACATATCCTTGTTAACATGGCTATGTTTTCGGGCTAGGAGTCTATCTGAATAGCTTAACTTTAAAATTTTCGAAAATCAATTCATAGCTAGATTTTTTTTTAAATGAAATAACGCATTACAATAATAAATCACAGTATTTAATTATTATTATCGATTATACATACATTTTCAATGCAAATGCGTCCATCTGTTGAGTACTTGTTTTGAATAATTGCTTTTCTAGTTATTGGTATTTAAAAGGGTAGGAGAGGATGAAAATTGTGGTTAAGAGAAGCGACCAAAGACGCAGCAAAAAATAAAACTCCTCCACTAACACTTTTATGTATGATAATTACTTTGAAAGTTTTTTTACAAAAACCCGTTAACTTTTTCAGTAGATAGTTAAAGTTTTTTTTTTTTGACAACAACATGGTGATCAAAAGGATAGGTACTCTTTAATGTTTGAATGCAAATCAAATTATTTAAAATAAAGGATTACTCGATCATTTTTTAATTAAAATTTTTAAAAATAAATTAAAATATTAATATTCCAGACAGCATTTGCTTTTACTTTAAACATGATTTTGACATCTGAAGTTAAGCGGGACTACTACATCCTATTGTACTAATATATTCAATAGATGAATTTCGATTTTTATCATAGAAAATTTGCTAGATTGTGAGTTTTATTAAATATAAATTTTATTAAAGACTAAACGAAAATTAATAAATTTATTCCGACATGACTGGTGTATTCATAAAAGTCTAAGCTGTTCCTGGCAGTACATACAATATCTTTTTTAATCTTTTCACTAGTTATTTTCTATAATCTCATTTATACCAGTTCGACGTAAATCTATTTTTTATTATTCAGTCTCTTTCGATTAGATGCATTCTGATATTTTATTGAAAAATATAACTCGTTTTTACATTATATAATATTATTCATGTACCTTAAAGGCAATAATAAGGAACAAAAAAATTCAAGTTTTTTTCATAATAATATTTGTATTGTATTGCAATAGTAAAGTTTCATTTCACATTTACTGCGAGATGATAGTATATGTGTTTTTATGTATATGTGATAAATATAAAGTCATATTTTATGACTTTTTATTGCACTTTGAGCGCAAATTCCAAAAATGTTTGTATGATGTATTGAGTACAAAAAAAATTGTTTGATCTAAGTACAACGTTTTTCTTGCGATATCCATCACGGCGAAAAAGTGTTTGGGTGCGTTAAAATTCACTACACCTAATAACTAATGTTTGTTACGATTTGCTTGTTGCTTTATTTGCCTAACTTTTTTCAAATGCAATGCAGATATTATTTAACTTTGTACATTACTTGGTTACTGCGTTAGTACTTATTATGCAAACACAAATTGTTAGAGAAAATTGTATTTTTGTTGCCGACTGTGTAGTGTTACTACTATGGCCTTTATTTTTGCACAAACCTTGTAAACATAAAACATAACCGGAGTAGATATTTAGAACACCTAATAATAATAATAAAATAAGCGGTTGTGAATTAATTATTATCATTTAAAAAACATGTATATATATTTATATTTGTATCCCATCTTCTTTCCTTTTATACCACGTCTTGCTGCAAAGACAACATAATATTATAATTGATATGTCATATCGTTTGACAAGAAAAAAAAATTGGATAAAACTATGTAAATATTGGACGTTATGTGTCAGCGAGGCAATTTCCCGTAAGTAAGTACATGTAAATCATACCAGACCCTTTCGTTCGAAGGAATGGCGATAGAGCAAATGGAAAACTACTCGAATTGTACTTACATTCAACGGGATTTGCGACGGTCCTTTATTTCAGTGTATCGAAACGAAACAAATAGAAACAAAAGACCCGTTGTACCGACCATCAAAAACTGCACAGTTGTCAAAATAAAAAAGAGTAAATTATTCACTAGCCGTGGTAAACAAATATTTGTTGTAGATTTCTTTAACGAAAAAAGAAAAAGAGCTGCCTGCGAAAAGTGTCAATAATGATGTCATTCAGAGTACGACGAGGTATATGTTAAAAGTTTTTTTACCTAAGCTATGTGTGTGTAATAAAAAAAAACGCTCTTCGAGAAAATTACACTCTCGCTGTTAGCTACTCGCCAAATTTTATTTGTCCATTCCCTTTTTTCCATTATCCGAGTAGAGGATTGTTTTAGGGGTTTGTATCGTTATCATGATCGTCGTCTATACCGCCTCGAGGTTAATCCGTAACGGTGAAGTCTTTTATGGATCACAACAGGACGAAACCCCAACGGGGACTAAGTCGAATAATGAATCAAACCGTAGTAAATTCAAATTTAGGTTTATAATAAATTATTAGTTATTTTTGCATGTGTATCCAGAAGTAGTTGTTTTAAAACAATAAAAAACAACACTAGTTAAGTACAGGTATCGGAATTGATTCCTGCGAAAATTAAAATAAACCAGAATAAGAATGTCTTTTTAAAAAGTTAAAACTAAATTATTCTTGTTTACATTTTAAATAAAAAATAGTTTACCCCTTTGGCAAGTGATTTATTTGGCCTTGAAGTGTTAAATCTACTTATCGAGAAAAATATAATTTTAAACTGATTTAAATCACAAATACTAATGAATTATTTTTCTGAACAAAAATTCTCTACTAAACATTTATTTTTTCAAATACTTGTAACGAACTAAAATAATAATCAATGGAATAATTTTAACTTAGGTTTTCTATAGGTAGTTTGTGCGATTTTCGAACGTTGAAATTACTTTTCCTTTAAACGGGATAGTTGAAAAAATGTAAAATAATACAATATATTTTACTAAATGTACTAATCAAAGTACCGTTTGTTGACAGATATCGTATTTCATCGTCATAAACAAAACAATCACTAAAAATGAGTTACATAACTTGTTTTTTATTTATACATATACTCAATCAGAAAATCGATAAAAATTAATTTGGATTTATTAAATAGCATTATTAATTTATATATATATATAAATTAATGGTAGTGTTTTTGATTTTGTTTTTGCCTGTCTTGCCTCTTCGTACTACAATGTATATATGAATTCCTGCCCTCCGCCTATAGCTATTAACTCTCCATTATTTTGCAAAATTGCCTTAATTTGACCCAAAAACCGAGATAACATATCAATTGTTATTAAAAAATATTCGATCGATAATAAAATCATTCTTAAATTTCTTTTAAATTAGCGCTGTATGTTATTGTATTTCTTACCAAGAATACTGGGCCTCGTTGATGACTGTAATTAATTATTTAATTATCACTATACAGATGTATAGTACTTACAATGGTATAGAATATCGATAATAGCTGTTCATAAGATATGTAACGACTAATGTTTTCTGACACTGTGACCGAGATCAATTTGTTTCCATAAAAAACATAACCGGCCAAAAACAATTAGTAAACTATTAGTATGTTAAAGTATTTAATTGTCTGAACACACAAACCCCTTCGGTATGATTATAATATACGTAGACGAGCTTGGAGGCGTGTACAGTGTCATTCCTTAAGTGCTAACCGTAAGCGATTTTCCGGAAAACATTGTTTCTTAACAACTTTCCCGGTTCTGACTGTTATAAATTATTTACACTATATACCACCACACTGATTTGTACTTACCTGCAATAATGCGATTGCGGTCTAATGATTTTCTATAAGGGGAACTTATAACAGCTCTATATACCCACGGGGTTAAATTCCCTACCATTTTGGTCAATTTATCAGCTGTGCAATATTGTTAATTGCACGCCAACTTGAGCGAAGTTGCCCTCGAAACGGCTGGACTGAATAATCCAAGTAAAGTTAACGTAAAGCGCAAGTTTGTGTACTTTAGTGATTCGTCGAGTGAAAGTTCTAGGTAAGTGTCGCATCATTTGGCCAAAGGTGAATACACCGATTTAGCCATTTTAATTATAATTTCCGCCACTAAAGCTTTCGGCAAGATTTGTCTCTAAGCTCACAGAGACGTCATAATTGATGCTGCAACTTAACGAGTAACACTGTGACCGTAACCGTGTTACAACACAAACTCTTGCCATGCATATTTAACAATAGACAAGGGGAAATGTAAATTCGAATTTATCGACGATTAACAAAAAATCATGTTCAACAGATAATATTTTCGGTTGACCCACAGCCTAAAAACATGATCACGTATTTTAAAAATGTAATTAAATAATCAGAGCAGATATAATATTGAACGATCCCTATAATACCGACAGGAAATTGAGAAGATGATGACGGAAGTTCCCGTTTGCTCGGTATCCTGCAGGAAGTCAACCACAGGAATTCCCCACGGATGTCGAATGTGTTCAAACGATAATAGTTCTGTGATATGAGTTGGCCAAAGCAACCATTTATTCCGACTAGAGAATTTTCTTTTTTGCATATACCAAAAGATATATTTTAACATATGAGTATTTTGAAAGGCCCCCAAGTGGTATGTAAAAGATCATATCCTTGGCTGCGTACATAATATAAAGTATATAATATACTACTATATACTTTTCCATAGGCCAAAAATAGCGTTACGCCACTGACAAAACAACTTTCTGCATGATAAATAATTGTAATATTAACTTATAATAAACTATCTATAATAATCACAGGTGTCTGTTAAACATGTATAATAATTTTTAAAAATTTCACATTTAAACAACTTGTTAATGGTTCACGATTCTCGGCGTGTTTAATGTTCAAAAGAGCATAATAAATAATCATAAGGTACATGTGTAGTTATTTATACCTCCGTTAAAGATCAATGTAGTGTGAATCTGCCCTTGGTGGTATTTTAGATCCCTTTCACGCTGGGAATTATATTAAACTCTAATATTGCGCTGCCACTAGTTGGAGTTGACCTAACGCGTGCAAGTTTGCAAAATACACATAGCTCACATATTGAGAGTTCCATTTGCGACCAAATATATTACCTAAGAAATCTCATTACGTTTATTAATGTCCTTTAAAAAACTGTACATTTAAATTAATTAGTATTTTAAATTGTTCAGTAGACCAGACAAATTACAATAAATAAAAGTACACAAATATATGTTTGAAATAAAAAAAAAAAAGTCTTTTTGATTATAATTATTTTGCGAGTCACTGTTTGAGACGTGTTTATAAATCCTTTAATTAAATAGGTATTATTTACCTAATAGCTAGCAATAAAAAAAAAGTAGGTACGATAACTTCAATTTAGATCCTTTTTAACTAAAGTTAAAAATATGACAATAGTACTTAAAAATGTATTGCTTAATTGTACTTAGTATGAGTATAATATTCATTGTTATAAATATTAAAATAATAACCAAATTCCTTTTAAAAAAAAACCCTCGGAATTAGAACGGTTTTTGTAACTTGATATAATGTTGTCATATTGTCATGAAAAAAAAAGCTATAAAACAATTAAAATTTTTAACGGAATTATTTAACATAAATTAAATACTTTTATTACCCGGTCTGTTAATGAATGAGACCGCTGTGATCGCTTTAATTCGATACAATAAAAGGTATAGGCTTAAACCATTTTATTACATAAAATTGACACTTTTTTTAGGGGCTCAATTTTAATGAATAATGTAATTGTTTTGAAGGCCTTCCTCCATCTTTCCAGTAGCAACCGTTTAACTAATTTGATTATACTAAGTGCTACGGAGGTCGTCCAGTAGATTTTTTAGTGTTATAATTTGAACCAAGTTTAATACAATTGTCAATAACTGTTGAACTTCTATTAAGTTGACGGGGAATTTTCCGCTTGAAGAGTCCAATTTCCTTGAAAGCCATAATTTTACCCCTTTCTTCATATTTTAGTGGTTTTCCTCAAACCATAGCAATTTTTTTACATATTATTTTATATTATTATATATTTTTACAAAACACCCTGCCTTTATCTTTTTGGTCATGCATTGTACTTTTGCCCGTATCATTTTCAAAAAATACAAATAAAACCAGACGTTTTAACATAAATCGATGTATTTGTTTTAAAAACTTAAACACAGTACATTTTAAAATATCATTGGATTTAAAATTGTCTTCTACCGTAAATCACAATACTTATGTTGTAATATTTATTATTTGTAACCAGGCAACGTTCAAAAAAACATTACCATTGTTTGATTGCTATTTAAAAGTAAACATATTATATTTTATATTTATTATGATGGACAACTCTAAAGAAGACATCAATGCACCTGGGAATTCGGATACTCGGGTAACGGCAGGGAAGAGTGCGGACGCAGGCTCAACTCGGTCGACATTCAGCGACTGCAGCGTAACCTTCGGGGTGGAGAAACAGGCTTCGGAGGCTAGCAATGCTACTGGTGATGGGTGTGAAAAGCAGGCACCCACTAGTGGTCATATGGCCATTGATACTACTGCACTTAGTGGGATAAGGGAGGAGATAGAAGTGGTCGAATCAAATGACTGGTATGTCAAGCAAGAGCCAACCATTGAACATCCATGGCCCGGTTTTCAGGACACGTTGGAACCCAGTGTTCTTGATGGGATTAAGGAGGAGATAGAAGTGGTCGAATCAAAAGACTGGTATGTAAAGCAAGAGCCAACCATTGAACATCCATGGCCCGGTTTTCAGGACACGTTGGAACCCAGTGTTCTTAATGGGATTAAGGAGGAGATAGAAGTGGTCGAATCAAAAGACTGGTATGTCAAGCAAGAGCCAACCATTGAACATCCATGGCCCGGTTTTCAGGACACGTTGGAACCCAGTGTTTTTGGTGGGATTAAGGAGGAGATAGAAGTGGTCGAATCAAAAGACTGGTATGTAAAGCAAGAGCCAACCATTGAACATCCATGGACCGGTTTTCAGGACACGTTGGAACCCAGTGTTCTTGATGGGATTAAGGAGGAGATAGAAGTGGTCGAATCACAAGACTGGTATGTAAAGCAAGAGCCAACCATTGAACATCCATGGCCCGGTTTTCAGGACACGTTGGAACCCAGTGTTCTTAATGGGATTAAGGAGGAGATAGAAGTGGTCGAATCAAAAGACTGGTATGTCAAGCAAGAGCCAACCATTGAACATCCATGGCCCGGTTTTCAGGACACGTTGGAACCCAGTGTTTTTGGTGGGATTAAGGAGGAGATAGAAGTGGTCGAATCAAAAGACTGGTATGTAAAGCAAGAGCCAACCATTGAACATCCATGGACCGGTTTTCAGGACACGTTGGAACCCAGTGTTCTTGATGGGATTAAGGAGGAGATAGAAGTGGTCGAATCAAAAGACTGGTATGTAAAGCAAGAGCCAACCATTGAACATCCATGGTCCGGTTTTCAGGACACGTTGGAACCCAGTGTCCTTGGTGAGATTAAGGAGGAGATAGAAGTGGTCGAATCAAATGACTGGTATGTCAAGCAAGAGCCAACCATTGAACATCCATGGCCCGGTTTTCAGGACACGTTGGAACCCAGTGTTCTTGATGGGTTTAAGGAGGAGATAGAAGTGGTCGAATCAAAAGACTGGTATGTAAAGCAAGAGCCAACCATTGAACATCCATGGTCCGGTTTTCAGGACACGTTGGAACCCAGTGTTCTTAATGGGATTAAGGAGGAGATAGAAGTGGTCGAATCAAAAGACTGGTATGTCAAGCAAGAGCCAACCATTGAGCATCCATGGCCCGGTTTTCAGGACACGTTGGAACCCAGTGTTTTTGGTGGGATTAAGGAGGAGATAGAAGTGGTCGAATCAAAAGACTGGTATGTTAAGCAAGAGCCAACCATTGAACATCCATGGCCCGGTTATCAAGACACGTTGGAACTCAGTGTCCTTGGTGAGATTAAGGAGGAGATAGAAGTGGTCGAATCAAAAGACTGGTATGTCAAGCAAGAACCAACCATAGACAAACTGGAACCCAGTGATTGGTCAACTGGCTATTCTAAAACTGAAGGTCAAATCAAACATTGCCTTCGAGACATAGGGCGTGTGAGCGTAAAAAGACCTCCAAGAAACGATCATTTCGACCAGCCACCGATGAAAAAATTCAAGTAAACAAACAACTAAAAAAAAAATCCCCAAAAAATAGTATGCATCATTTTTATACATAAAACAATTGCATAATTTTATAGAAAGCCCTCCAAAAATCCTGTCGGACTCGAAGGCTTTGACTACGTCGGTTTTGATGTTCCGGACTTAGATGGTGACTCAACGTTCATTATGCACAACCAATCTGATCTATCAACTTGTTCATGTGGATATTGCCGGTTTAGGTACGTTTATTTCTATAATTACTTCCTAAAAATTAAAACTATAACGGATGTATCGGTTTAAAAAAAACGAAGCTAGTGTGATCTCATTAAACAGTTTATCTCTGCGTTGTTTTTAATAAACTCATACTGCTCTATTATCTAATATTTACAAATTTACTAGGATCCTCCAAACTAGAGCTATCGCTTCTTTTTTGGTTTCTCTTACTCATTTGAAATGTGGAAAATTCGCTGTAGTACAACTTTCACATTAAAAAAATAATAATAAATAAAGCCGTAAATTCAACACATATTCTGAATTCTGTGTGTTCTTTTAGCGTTTTTTAAATATTCTATATATGTTGCTCAGTAATTAAATATTTCCATTTTAAGTACATTTAATTACAATAAAAACAAATATATTTCACGTCTTATTAGACGTTTTTACTTCTAGTGAAGAATTTAATTAATTTTTAAGTGTAGTTAAAATTTAAACATCTATTATAATTAACATTTCATTTATTGGACAATACTTTTATTTAAATATTGTTTTGTAATATTAATTTCTAACGATTTTTTTAAAAAATATGTTCTTATAGTTTAACAGACGAAGAGGAAGATGAGGGGAAAATTCAAAATACCACGAGCACTTAAAACAGAATTTGACGCAGCTCATAAAATATTACTCTTTTCTCACGATCTGACAATATGTGTATTTTATCTGAAATATTTAGAGGAAGATGAGGAGAATTTGGAGAATTTGGAAAAAGGAAAGGAATAATAGACTTAGTTATATACTATAGTCGTAGATGAAGTTTTTTTTAATTCCACATATTATTTATTTATTTCATAATTTTTTTTATTTTTTTTATTCTAAAGTATTTTTACTTTTTGCTTATATGTTGGTTTATATTATTTATACACTTTTCTTTATAGTTTTTACATTATTTTATATTTTTATACAGTTCTATATTAGTTATGTTATGTTATAAGTGTATTACAGGATTTACACATTTTTTATATATCTTTTTTTTTTATTATACATAGTTTATTATATTTTTTAAAAATATGTTCTTAAAACAATCATTATTTAACACTTCAGATTATATTGTCCCTTTTCAAAAAAAAAAAACAACACAGCTTGTCGAAGTATGGATGCATAAATAATAATTTTCCCTTCGAACGTTTTACTTAACCTGAGGGTCAATGTAAAATTTGTGTGGACATTCACATCACGAAATCTGTATTATATTTACTCGATTTCATAGCACAGACATTATTCAAAATAGTTGTATTGCCCGCTTGACAGACATTATTAAATTAATTAGCTATATTTTATTTTTTATGGTCTTTATGTCTGTAATAAAAACCGCAATGGAAAATGTAGGTAGAAAAGTTTGGGTAGTAAAAATATGTTGTCAATTTTTTTTTTTTTTTTTCGTTTCCAATGTGATAGACGTGTCTTGCCAATTGTCACCCCCGTGAATCAACCGCGGCCTAAAGGACTTCTGTCGTGGACGTATACGGTATATCCATTGCTGCAGAGCAAACTAAAAATAAAAATGATGTCTATATATCTTTACCTATACCTTGTTCACAGCAATATATATCTACTTATTCCAATGTAGTAAATATGTTTTCCGCTTCGGGGTTCAATATGTCCTCTTAAATAAGGTTTCTTGCGAATATTACTTACATAAAACGGCACAGTGCACATGTCATAGCAAATAATAATTGCAATACCGTCGACGTGTCATGCTATTGGAGAAATAATGGAAACAATGGAAACGGAGCAGCCCTGAGAAACCGCTGGAAATTGTTTAGACTTTTTTGTTTTTTTAACACTAGTTAAATCACCACCTGTAAATAATATAATGCAATAAGTATTGGAGCTAACAAGAAAAATAAACCGGAAACTTCCAGCCAGCCCTTTCAACGAAAATTGTTAAAATATTTTCCTTGTTTTTTTACAATGGTCCGACAAAGCGACATTTAAAAAATACCTCGCCAGAACGACTTGGAAATTTATACTATTACATTTTGCACAATGTTAAAACGTGTAAAGTTGAATGTTAAAAAAAACTCAAGTGGGTTTTTCTCGATTTTGATGGATGCGCTTTTTTCAAATTCTGACTCTAAATAGTACATTCGGTATACGATAAGATATCTGGCCTTTAGGCTATATATATGAATATTATTTAAAAAGTTTAAAAATGTCGTCGTGGGTCTATACAACACATCAGTATAAACCTTTCACAACTCTATATGGTTACATCATCAAAAATACAAAACCTCTAAATGTCTTTTTGTAGGTGTATCGATTGTATTCCTAAATTAACTTATTTTCTTTTATTTACAAAGGACTTCGACAGCAGGGTGCACCTATTAAAATTGTTTAGCTAACTAAATATTCCGTACTACCATAATCATTATTAGATATGATAATTTTTTCTTTATTTAGATAAATTACCATTTGCGTTCAAATGTAAGTACATTTAAGTAGGGAAGTCGAAATAACATAAAATATTGTCAAAATATAACCGCGACGGTAGGTTAAATCAACATAATTAATTAATCTACAGCTGTTGTAGACATTATTCACAAATCACAATTTTTGCAAAGCCATTAAGTAAACATTGAAGATTTAAATGATACTGTTTATTGAACAAACCGCTATGATTAAAGAATGTATGAATATATAAAATTAAATAAGAAAAATCATAAAACCAACTAAATAAAATACTGAACTAAATACTCGTTTTTATATTTAAATAAAACACCAGCAATAGCAAATAAACACATTACTTATAACCATTTTTTAACTATAAAAAAATGATTATGTGTAAGTATATTATTATACTGTATTTATGTGTAAGAACTACACTACATATTATGTAGTAAAATAGTAGATACACATATGACTTTATTATGAATTCAAATATGGTTACAAAATTCATATAGGACCACCCGATCTGACATTACCAACGAAACTACTTACTTTATCTCACAAAAAACACACTTGATATAAGACTGGTTATAATAATAAGTATATATTTTTATTTTTTTAAGTTTATGTGTGAAATGATATAATTTTAACCGGAGTCGACTTCGGACCCTCGTAGTAAACCCTTTACTTTGTGGTTAAATGTGAAAACATGCCTACTCCACCTTGATCCGGGGTTTGTCAAACAGCACAGACACTCGTGGGTCCTTTTGTTCCCAAGTATAGGTGTATTACACCTATCAACTATTCGCGTACCCCGGTCGTTTAAATGATTTACGTGGCTAATAAAAATAAAACGTGTGCCATACCATAAGCAGTAGGCAGGTACTTGAGAATTTTTTGGGTGTCCATAACAAGATAAACACTATGTTTAATATTAAAGTCATACCTCTACAATTTGTAGAGCTGTATAAACTACAAAATATGCCTTCTTACAGAGTATTATTACCTTACTAAAACCACAAAATATACAGCTGCACGCCTGCGGTCTCTATAGTGTACAAACGGACCTGTGCACGATCAAAGTCTAAAACATTATAATGTAGTGCTTTAGAGATACCTAACCTACCTATATATACTAACTCCCGAAAAACCAATATATTTCCGTTTAAAGTCAAAATAATATTTTAGCAATGCCAAACATTTAAAAATCATAAACGGGCGTTTTATATATATATATATATATATATAATACAAAAATCATGTATAATTAAAGCTTTTGATTAATATAAACTACAATAATTATCAAATCTCAAGGTAGGTAATGTAATCAATACAGATGTGTAAAAAGCGACCGACAGTTAGGATAAATCGAATATTTCTGCACTTGAAGAAAATCGGACCTTGACATTTTATCAACGATCCACAAAGATAATAATAATACAATATACCAATCAAAGTTCATCACAGACTAACAATCTCATCAATATGAAAAATGTTACCTACATCTACATGTCAAAGAGTTGATCATATATTATATTATTATTATAGTATATCCCCTTGTTCGACTATATATTGTACATAATTTTTCATCCGTGGGCAACAATAGCAACCCTTACGGTGGGACTCTTGACTTGGGGCGACTTAATCGACTAACCGTCGTTGCTTTTTCAGATTAATATCCCCATTATACTTGCCGGCCTCATACAATATTATGCCTACTTATCCCAACCTTAAGGCTTCAGTCACGCGTAGGTAGCTAATAATATCAACGAAAACCCTTCATTAGAGCTTCGGTATCGTTCAACCGTCTAAGTTTTTAATTGTATTTATTTTGGATTTTTAGAAAATAATTTTACATACTACACCCCCATGTCTAGACAAACCAGTCACATAAATCAAAGGTACCTATTTTTTTTCTTTTTTAGGATTGTGCTAACTCGTCTGTATATGATGCAAAATGTATATTATATATTTATATACTTTTTACGTTATGCCACAATCGTGGTTGGAAAAATATATCATATTCTATAATAACACTTGTATATTTACCTAAACTATCGGTTTGACAGTCTTCTCTCATGATTGCATTACAAGACCGAAGACGTATCCGTGTTACGTAAATTACATTTTTATAGATCTGTCATTCAAACCTTTTAGATAAATTATCAACACTAGGCGGAGACCCGAAACACAACCATGCTCAAAAACAAAAACCGTTTTTCTTTTGAAGGAAATACATTAGATCACGGTTGGCCCTGTATACAATTTAGATTATACACTACTCAACCCCTCACTCCTACGCCTAAGATTCTATTATATAGATTATCGCATTTGAATATAGGGAATAGCAAGAGCCATTAAGTAAATGAAGTATAATGTAGTAATAAGTAGGCAGTGGTTTTAAATAGGTAGCTGCGGTGGAACAAAAATAATTACCGATTATTTAATAACTATATTTTTACAACAATATCAGATAAGATTAGATTTACTTGTTATAAAAAAAAACTATCATATAATTCAACGGAATGCTGCGGTGTAAAGTTTATTCAGATAAATACATATGTAATAGGCACTATTATTTGCGGTACGTTTATCTCGAAGATGATTTAAATATGTTATGAATTGGTATTTTACACCAGTTTTGTATCAATAATTGTTTAAATCAGTCGTGCCGCGTACCACCTCATAGTTTTATTTTGTCAATTGTAATGCATTGAAGTTTAGGCTTTAGCTATTCAATATTCTAGAACATATTAATTATTATAGCGCGATTACTAATAGGTAGGTAATACCTACCTATGCACTTACATAATGCATTCAATATTAATAGCAGTTCACTGTACAGTTAAAAAACAGGTCACTATAATATGTAAAGGTTAACAGATTAATAAACCTAATCGAGGTCCTGCGGTTTATATAATAAAAGGTGATTTATATATACATATATGATATTAAATACTATTATACAGGAATGTATTATTATTATTGTTCTAACTTCTTAACAACTGCGTCAACAGAAAAATGCTAATTTCCAAAACGTTGAGTTTACTCCTAATTGTTTGTTCAGCACACGGACTGAGAAACATCAAACCTGAAGGTACGTGATGAGCCGTTACTATTATAGAATACCTATTCTGATAGGTGAACAAATTTAAATGTATTTTTTTAAATAATTGGCTTATACATATTACATTGTAATATAATTCCAATTAAGAGTACAAACCGATTTCCACCGTCAACCGAAAGATGGGAGGTGAAGGAAGAGAGGAATTTTACTTATTCAGTACACTTAACCAAGACGTATTGTAACTTATTATCAGGACCAAGAAGTTCATGCTCTATAAAGTGCACACTTGTTAGTTTAAGTTAAACGTCTTGTTTTCTTAATTAACGGGTTGTCTATCGAAAACTACAGATTAGATTTGTTAGATTTTGTTATGTCCAAACACCGACGGACACACCTATATATGCTTTTTTGTTTGCTTAAACAAAATATAACAATACCACCCGATAACACTTGTTGATTTAAAAAAAAAAGAATTTGTTTAAAACCTTATCTATTTATCCATAAAGTAAGTGCTTTAAACAAATTAAAAATTAACAACACCCAAAATATACATTTATTAAAAAGTAGAGTTTAAACAATGATTAAATAATGCTGCAAATATTTTTTAAAATCATTTAGAAAAAATTGATGCATATTTTAGGTCCGTGTGAACCAGGAGAATTAGTGTTTGTGGGATTTTGCAATTTGTGCATGTGTAATCCTCAAGGTGTACCAAATCAACTTTGTGCCAAGTCCTGGTGTCCAGTTGGATTAACACCGCCGCCTCCAAGACGACATGTGTTTACATAGTCCAAAAACAGTTATAGAGTTAAATATATAATAAAAATATTCATATATCCTAGACATATAAAAGTAAAATTAGCGCTTCAATCATAGTTATAGTACTGACTAACTCGAGTTAATAAAACCAATGTATATTAAACATTCAATTAAAAAGAATTAATATTATATTTATCATGTTTTACAATCTACGTAGTAAGGAAAATTGCATTAAAAACATTTGTTTTAATATGCATCTGAGTTGGCATATTGGTCTAAACATATTAGACCAAATAATTAAAAAAATATTTTGATAATATTGTTGAAATAATTATATATTCATTTTCTTGTAGTATGTATAATAAAAAAAATACATCAACGTATAACGGATAACCTATGTTTGTCTAATGTTTTAACTCCTTCACCGCATCAATTTACAACAGTAAATTAAAAAAAAAAAAATTATTTTACATCAGGCTAAAATTACAATAATTTTAATTAACTTTTTTGTTAAACTTGAACAAAAATAACAATGTTTGAAGAATAAAAAAACAAATCAATTACAAAAATATACAAATCAAAATCGTTTGTTTATTTTTCCTAATTAAGTTTTAAAATAATATTTTGTTGACACATTATTCGTTAAATTTCACTAATCAATTTTAAAAGAAAGAACACCATAACAAGTTATGGACACTATATATATATATGTATTCGTTATTAAAAATGCTAAAATTAAACCATTTAACAAAATATAATGTGAGAAATCAGACACACATTTATCTTATTTACAATACAATATACAGCGATTAAAAAAAACTCTGATACTTAAAACATAAACGGAAGAATTTATTAGTACTGGAGCGGTTCCATCTGACTAGATTTTGTCATTAACACAGCACTTCAGGCGCCCACCAATGGAGACCTAAATCTCATCTCATCCATTCCCAAAAATTATTCAGTATCAAGAGGTATTATTAATAATTAATTATTATAAGCCTTAATATTTACAACTAAATGATTTTGTTTTTAAAGTATAATATAGATTATTTATTTATTTTATTTGAAAACCGGCGATTCAAAAAGTTAATATATTTAGTTTGTAAATCAATAGGGTTAGCTACGATGGTTAAAACCTTTGGTGTTGTCAGGCCCACGCGGTTGCCGAATCACATTGTCTTCGACTAGCGTGCGGACTAATGGTTGACGAAGTACTTCAAACTTTGTGCTACCAGAAGAACTAGCCCTGAAATAATAAAAATTAAATCGATAAGTTGATTCTGTGTCCACAGTTATATTAATATAAAATAATCAGTAGCGAGGTGTTTTCATAAAATAGAGGACAGTTCAAAATTGAATTAATACATGCTGTATAAATGTTCTTAATAATTTTAATTTGTATAACATTTTGTTTATCAAATTATCGAAAGTAGGCTTGTAATAAAAATTAAAATAATGAATGATAAGATTACCATTTTGATATGTAAATATTAGTAATTATTGTTAATGTTTACAAGTGTTAGATAAGTTATTTTAGTTATTACTCTATAGAATAAATTTACTTTTGGCATGTATCAGTTTTTTTATTTAACAAAAAAATATTTTATTACATATGGATGTATCATAATATCAATTTTGTTGTATAAAATGTATTTAGTATACAATGAAAATTACTCATTAAAAAGTTAGTGGTAATCAAAAACAAAATATAGTCCTAGCGAGCGACTTTGTAACAAAGCAAAATAACTTCTAATAAAACATTGCTTACAACAAACAAATGTGTTATAACTTATTTCCACTGTAATAGCTCGTTTTCATGTAGTTAATTTTTACCAGTGCAATAGTTTTGTTATTTTAATTGAACTACATTCATACAGCCTATTTAACTAATCATCTACTTTATTTAGGAAAGATGAGTGTAAATCACCTTATCTTATGATTTTAATTTACCAATTTATATTGTTATATTAAAACTTTGGGTTCTTATAAAAACATGTCTTAAAAACTTTAATTGTAAATCATGTGTTATTACGTTTTTATTGTAACACAAAAATATAATTTACCCTTCATCGTCGACATTTTCATCACCTAACTCTTCTCCCATTATTCGTAATCTTGCTTCCGCGTATTCCTGTTTTCTCTAAAAGAAAATAATTACACATTATCGTATTTTTATTATGAAATTCTTAGAAACAAATTTACTTTACTAAGCATAATTTTTTTGTTTTTTTTTTTTACTAAATTATAGTTTATTTTTATTATTCTAAGTCAGAAATCCGCAGACTTCACTAGTTCAAAAACTTCTTAAACTTTAAGAATTATCAACACATAAGTATGTGAGTATATTATGCGCGAGATGTCTACAAGGTTCCCCACCACCACATCGGAGCGGTGTTGTTAATTTTCATTTAAGATTACAGGCAAATAATAATATTGTTTTAAGCAAAATACAAATCCATTTTTTTTAATTGAACAAAAAAAAAAGTCATACAGGGCAAGGAGTAAATTAAGACATAATCATCATCATTATGTAGCTTAACGAGTCAAGAAGGCCCAACGCTGCCATCATGAGATGGTTATTTTACGAATTCGCTATCCGGGACGGATCGTCAGTCCATTGCCGGATATAGGGGGATAGCTGCTCCTTTTCACTGGACGATTGCTCGCCCAGCAAACAAAGCGCCCGTAACCGAGTGTCGAACCAGCAACAGTGAGCGCTAACACACTGCCGCCTTACCCACTCAACCACTCCTCCTCCTTAAATTAAGACATAATACTGGAGCACAATGTTCTTTAGCAATTTTATTTTCAAACCACAAAAAAAAAATTCCTAGTAAAGTAAATTCATATCAATTCTTATTAGTAAAATTATAACGATTCATACTTGCTCTAAAGACTTCACAAGCAATTTAGGCTTATCAGCTGATTCATTGGCAACATCTACTTTTGGTGGTCGTTTTAAAATTTTTACAGTTGGCTGTTGAGGTATTGTCATTTGTTGATGGTGGTTGTAGGACAATTGCAATCCAGGTGGTAATGATATCACAACATTACTATTGCTAGAATGAAAATTAAACGAAAATGATTTCTATCCATAGAGTAAATAATATTATATTATAATTGGAAGTTACTTCTCGTTTTTCGATGCCGAAGCCAACTGCATTTTTTTAATTTGTGTACTCAGAACCTAAAACCAAACGTAAATGTAAATAAATACAATACAAAAGTAGACTACGAAAATCTAATATCAGCTAATCAGCCTCAAGCATAATATCTTGCAACAATTATTGGGTTTACACAAGATATAATGTTATCACAATAGTTTTACTTCACATTACAATGTTGCGAGACAAGACTATAAGAATAATTAGGAGAATACTTTACAATAGAACCCAAAGTTTGGGCAATTGGTTTTACTTATGAATAATACTTACAGAAGGATCGTCCAGAGCTTCCCAGCTTTCGTATGGTTCAGTTCCCGGATCACACGCAGCCATAATATTGTACATAATAAGAACGTCCCAACAATATCCAAACGATTTTAACAGTTTTTGTTTGTCAAGGAAGGGCAAGGTAAAACGTCATGATCAAACCATTAACAGGCGAAAATTCGGATCAGCACGCACAAAACCCGTTTGAACATTTGGAGCCAAATTCGCCGTCGAGTACTAACAGAGTATTTCAATATTCTCATCTCATCACCAGACTATGATATAGCTGACTGCATGTATATTAACATTTAGAAATTTTGCCAAAATATGGCAACACGACGAGATTACACTGTCAAATATGAGATCATGGAACGAACAAATATTTGTATTTTATCCTCCAGAGACTAGCAGTAACCAAAAATTTCCATAATTTATTACTTGTACTACTTTATTACCTTATACTACTAGTGGCGGGCGGGTAGTACGAGCACGGCTATTGTCGTATAATATGCATACACATATACGTATATAATACCCAACTGGGAACTCAAATGCGCATGAGTAGTAGACTTGGTGACGTCACCAGGTCCCGCTGTCAGCGCAGTCATGACGGCTCGCTGGAAGTTGGAACTACGTCATGGCGCACATTCCATTCAAAACGACGACCGTCTTCAACATTCTTAAATGGTATCCAACTCGATGCAATAAAAGAAAATTAAAACAATTATATAGCGTGTAATGCGTCTGTAAATATAACGACCGACAGCATAGGTAAATAATATAAGATTCAACCTCGGATCTCACTACTCACTAGTCTCTACCATGGTAGAAATATATAGGTTATTGGACATCGTCTTGAATTATTATCTTCAAAAGTAAAATGGCAGCGTAATAATATCATTATGACACAATATGTGGATGAACACGGTCATCGATATTATCTAAAAGTTATAACCGTGGTACAATAAACGAACATGATGGGACCGTGGAGGTAAATAGTTAATGGGTCACACGAATGACAGCAACAGCTGCTTGTGATAACCACAAAATAGATGCCGCATATTTCTAACGGGAGAACATTGGCCGCCATGTTGTGAAAGTTGCTGTCATACCTATATATTTTTCCTTGAAAAGCCGTATCTATTAGAATAGTTGTAGAATATATAAGTTCTAACTTCAAAGTATTTGCAGTTACTACACACCGATTTAACATTTTATCCTTAAAACTACAAATTTAAAATATGATTTTCATTGAGTTATCCATTCTAAAACTAATCGATTTGTTTCCGAAGGCTGAAAAAAAAGCCATTCAAATGAAGTAATTTCAAGTTTTAAGTACGAAAAATTGTAAATATCTATTTCCTAAATTTAACAAAAACAAAGAAAATGTAAATTAAAGTAATAGTATAGATAATATCAATATAAAAAAATCACGATAAATACTTAATTAATGACACAAAAAGTTGAAAAAACAGGGGAATATGTACACAGTATTCAAAATAGTGTAAATGTGTAAAAATAAGGTAATTTTCCGTTTTTTTTTTATGAATTTCTACCTCTTTTTCTAAGCGTTTTTATTCACGCAAAACCATCAAGAGTGTTTTACATTTTAATAATTTTATAAACAAACATTTTACCCATGATCAATGATGGATTCATTCAATAACTTTTTTGAATAAAACTTGTACTTATAATAATAATAATAATAATAATAATAATAAAAGTTAACTATTATCTTGTACTAAGAAATATTTTACTAGATCAAAAATTACAACAAACAACAATTTAAAATAATTAAAAGATTACATTATATTTTTATATTTTGAAAATGTTTAAATAAACATGTAAAATGTAAGTGATTTAAAATTTACAAGTCCTATTAATCTCAGTTGGTCCATAACTAAAACATATTAAATTTATAATAAATACTTTAGTAATTTAAAAATACAAGAAGTTTAATTATATATTTTAAAAAAATTGATACAATTATTTTTAGGCAACACTATAAATAAAAAATAAATAAATACCCGAAGCATCTTTCAATATTTGGAATATTTTAATCACATTTATAATAGTACTAAGAGTAGAACCAATTTTGTAATGGATTAGCTGTATAACAAATCACAGTAGTTTCTCAATAGTTAAATATCTATCAACTAAATGAGGATAACTTTATTTAACACAGTTTGAATGTATATAAATGTTGAAAAAAAGTATAGATAATATAAATATAAATAATCACGATAAACACTAATTAATGACATGGAAAAATATATTAAATTATACATTTTATTTTACTACAATATCTTTGGTTAAACTGACAAGATTTAGAAGATCTTAAATAATCAATAATAATAGTTAATCAATGTAATAATTATTATATTATTAACATATTTGAAGGAATTTGATCTTATTATTTATTTTTTTTTTTTTTTATGAACACCAAGAAAATATTATTAATTATACATAATTATAATTTTATCGACAAATAATATTATTAAATTTAAGCTCTAGTAACGTTTGTTCAGAGCTCCAATGAGCAAATTGACTAGAATTTTTGAAATAAAATATTAAATGGTAAAGTTATGTAAGTAGGTATGGTTTGCTAAAATTAGCAGATAAATGGCACAAAATGGATAGTCTCTATTTGTATACCATAGTAGTATTTTTAATAGTAAAAAGTAGAATTCCAAATAAATAGCCTTCCCCTGATGATATGTAAAACACACGTTTATGTTAAATCATTTAATGTTTTATTCGTCAGTTGATCAGTCTTGATATATTTATTATGTTCGTCGGCGTTAATCGTTTTAGAGACGGCGATATCTAAGTTCTGTGACACTCCGTATGGTCGCAAGTGGTAAATCAAATACTCCAGTACGTACATGCTATTGGGAGAAACATAATGGAATGAAATCGCAGTGTCCGAACAGCAGTCCATGCCCTTGACATTAACAACAAATATTATAGAATATATAATATAATATAATAAATAGTATTTAAATTTACAATAAATCTATTTTACCTCTACACCAGGGTAGTATAAATACTGCCAGTACCAAAAATCTGGTGTAGTATGTCCAGGTATGAGGTGGTGTTCCGGTACAAACGGAAAGAATCGGCCACGGCCCAAACTATCTCTAGTGTCACCAGCTTTTACACCTACTAATTGTAGACATATTCCTGAAAAAAAGACAAATGAGTTTCCATTGACCCTGATATTCAAATAGTTTATCTACCAATTTCAACGTCTTCAGCACCACCAGTATCTTGACGACACCGCTCATTAGGTATTGCTTCTTCCACAAACTTTCTTACTGCATATTTACTTAATAAATAACCTAAAAAATTTTTTATTTTAACGTTAAAAATGTTTATAATAATTACTTTAAAGAAAATATAGGCTATAAAAATGTTGTGTTTTCACAAGTTTTTATTAATATCTAGTATTCCTGATTTTTCCTTAAGTTACAGTTTGTTTTTTTTTTACTAAATAACATACCTTTCAGTTGCTTTTGTGTATTTTTGAAGTATTTAAAGATAGGTCATATACTAAATTTCAAGTTTTTAAGCTCAAAATAGCCTTCAAAATTTACAATTATAATTTTACTAGGTTTTTTTATAAGAAAATTTTTTTTAAAAAAAATTCCAACCCTTAATATAACCTAACCCGAGAAAAAGTGGGGGGTTAGACAAAATTTCGATTTGAGGCAATTTATGAATAAGGACATGCCTAATACATTTTTTATACAAATTTTGACTCGGTCAGATCGTTTTTCCCCAAGTTATAGCATGACAGGAAGCGCTAACACACTGCCACCTTATCCATATGGTCATTTGTCCTTCTCAAAACCACACACACAACAATAATAATAATAATGACACACTAAAAATATTAAAGCTAAAAACAAATAATTGGGTTGAGAATAACATATTTATATTACCTGCACCACCACTCATATAGCCCTGTTTCACGTAAGGCTTAAACCTACACCCTAAATAGATAGGCGAGTTTGGATCATATGACATAAGTAAATATCTTAAGTTTTCAACTATAACATACCTAAAAACAAACAAAGTATACTTAAAATATCATTATAATAACATTAATGAACCAACAATCAGCTCAAACCAAATGGAACAGGAAAAAAACCAAGAAAGTAATTTTTATTAAATCTAAGAAAAACATGTTTAAATAATACTTAAAAAAATGTTTTAAAATGTAAAAAGCGAAACTTTTAAAAAATGTTCAGTTTTTGTTGTTAATTGTGTTTAAAAATAAAGAACATATTCGTTTCGTATCAAATACTAATTTTATAACAATAAAATAGTAATTTTTAAAAAAATGACATCTGTTTTTTTTCGTGTACCCTTCAAGGATGTAATAACAAAACAATATGTATTTACCCTTGATCTTAAGATTATAAAACATAAAGTAAAAAATCATTGTTAAAAATGTTAAAACATGGGTTATAATAATATAACTTACGTATCGTCATCTGCTTTAAGAACAAAATCATAATCATCGTAGTTGTTATAAATGTACTTGAAAGCTTCTTTAGTTTTCCCCCATAAATGATTTCGTCCTTCTTTTACAGGCAAAACAATAGTTGGTAAACTCTCTTCTACAATAATAAAAAAAAAAAAAATTTTTAATAAAAAAAAACACAATTTTAAATTATAACAAAAGAAAATTGTATAACCTTTAGCAGTACTCATAAACAATAATGTATTACATCGTTTTCCCCATGTAGCTTTGACATGCCTCGCTTTTTTCATGTGATTACTGGGATTTGTCATTACCCAACAAAGTACTCGAACTCTTTTTTTAAGTTCTTGAGCCACAGTGTCTTCATCTAAAAAGAATTTTTTTTAACAATTACTTATTTGTTTGTATTTTACAATATTTACTTCTGGACCAAATATATTTACATAAAAATACAATTCAATTGGATCATAAATCATAGGCAGTCATATTCTTTTGTTTTAACATGTATGGCTAAACTTGAATAGTAAATCAAAATCGTATTATGAAGAAGTTTGAGGGGGTGGCCTTTCAAGAGAATTTAATGTGTTTGTTATAAAAAAAAAGAGGCATATCTAATATTTATGATTTATTTAATTATAAAATAATTAGAATATTTATATACATTTTCATTCAAAAATATTTTCCGATACATAAAATAATAAAATAAATACAAATGTTTGTAAAAGAAAATGTTTAATCCAATTAACAAAGAAAACCTGAGCAACCAATTAAAGATAAAAATTTACTTTTCATATTTTATACTATTTTTTTGGCCAACTTAAATTATTTTTAAATTTGACTTACGGAAGTGTAATGTTTCGTTTTCTCCATGAGGTTTTACTTCAACATCATCACCAATCATATTTTCATCGTCATTATGGTCATGAGAATGAGCATCTTTGTGCTTTTTCGCATGATCACTAAACCCGTAAGAATATTTCGATGGAAATATAGCAATATCTTTAAAATGACATTCAGTGACAGATATTGCAGTGTAGGCAAAAAATAAACCAAATATGACACCAATCAAAAAAGTTAAAAGAGAGTTTTTGTTTACCCCAGGTCTACTAAAATGTAAAATATCTGAAAAAAATACACGTCCAAATTGATTATTTTTAAATTGAAGAGTACAAAAACTAGTATACAAAGTGTACATAAAACTTATTAGATTATGGAGTATAAAAAACATATTGGTTTGGCAAAAACTGTTGTTCAAATTACGCGATTGTAAGTAATTGTAAAAACACTATAAAAATTTAATTATTTAACTTATGCAATATGCATACATTCAAAAAGTGATCATTTTTATCTTAAGATAGTTAATGTAAACTAAAGCAATGAAAATTGAAATACCTACTGTTTCTACAACTCTTTTACAGAAAATAATACATAGAGTTTCTATTAAATTTGAATAGAAATTATTACACTTTGAATTTCAATATTTTAGTCAATTTAATGAATCTTAAACTTAACAAACTGTAAATCAATACACCATCAGTAAAATAAAGAATCATTAGTATTTTTAGTAAATTAAACTTCAAAAAATATTTTTATAATTTCAACAACTATCAACCAGTAAAGAAAAAAATCATTAACAATCATTGTCCTATTGGTTAGTAACAAGACAGTAGGGAGGGAAGGGTGCTAACCCTTAATAATTAATTAACAAATTAATCATTATCTTGTTTAACCGTAAGTGCATGCTAAGCACGTCACTACCTATGGTATTTTCTCATGATTTTGCATATAAGGGTTCAACATTGTAGTTGTAATTATATTTTGTTGCCACAAAAAAATAGTAAGCCATTGTTTATAGTTATATAGTGCATAACATATAAATGTTACCAAAACTATTAAATTTGTAAAATGCTTATTCATTAAAATAATATTATGTGTTAAGTTATTCCTTCGGTTTTGATTATTTTTATGAAACAATATATAATTTAAATTATTTTTTAATTGCAATAGTTTATTATTTTTTTTAAAAATAACAACTATTGATTTACTACCTCTGATTCTGGAAGGATAAATCCGTTTCACTTGTTGACTTATATCCTGACGGTTTAATCGGACATACGACATATCTGAATTTATAAACGAATTGATTTATCAGCTGTTTTATTTGAAACAAAATGAATAAAATTGCATAGCCATTCATATTTCACAATAAATAAACAATTAACAATAAGTGCATATATTATGTCAAATTGAAAAAAAATATATTGCTCATATTTCATTAAAAAAACTGCAGGTGTCAAATACAATTGAATAAAGATAATAAAGAAACACAAGCTTTAAATTTACTGTTGTTCAACATAATATAAGGTGTCTGTTTTCTAATTAGATTTTTATGCACCGATTTGATGAAAATTAAAAAAAAATCATTTATGTAATGCAAACCATTATAGATTAATAAAATATAAAACAAAGCAAACATTCATGATTTCACTTTAGAAATGTATCTTTCAAAATACTTGTCATTTCTTTACTATATACAACAATTTTGTTGGTTAGTATTAAGTACACCTATTTTTCTAAAACAAATATTAATTGCTATATTATAGATATTAAGTTTGCACTTAGATAGAAATTACATCATTTTAAATAAAACAATTATCTCAGTAATTTCAACAAGATTATAATCATTGACGTTAAAAAAAAAAATTATTTTCCATGAACCATTTAGATATAATAAAATCAAAAATGTTTTTAATAATAATATAATATTTGCATACCACTTTTCATTTTGATTCATTTTTTATACATGTTTTACTTTATGGATAGCTTGTTGATAAAATCTGAAAAAAATTAATAGTATATATTAGAAATTGTTTTTGTATGAACAGAACTAAAACTTAAAATAAGTCTTATCCCGGGTTGCACTATAAACAAAATTTCATTATATAAAAGGATTAATTAAAATATAATGGACCAATCACAGGACGTTAAACATCCAACGACCTGACATTACTATTACTTAAGTGAAATATCTATGGTACAATATTAAAAGAAGGAGATCAAAATTAAGGGCAGTCACGCATCCCCTGGTTGTTCTGTTTATTCATAGTAGTTCTATGGTTCACTGTATGAATAATGAAGATGGGAAAAATATGGATAATCAAATTATCTGGGTGTACGAATCAGAATGGAAAAAATAATACATAATATAATTTTGAATGTGGGTAAGGACCCTATTGTCTGTAATTATTTGTCAATAATTTTATGTTTTGAGCGCAAATTAAAAATATGATTTCGATTCCTCTACTTGGTTTTTCCCAATCAAGTACTAGCCCAGTAGCGTTCTTCCGGTGGCCGTAGTATATCTAAAACTACCCTTAAAAATAATATTCTTAACTTGAACATCAAAAGCTACTTATATTAAGATTGAGGTATAATTAAGATTTCAATTGAAAGTTTCTTAGCTTGAGCTATTATTAAATTTAAAAAAATTACAGTATAAAATTTGTAATAACTATAATATTATATTATTTAAAAAGTAAAGGTCTTATTTCAAATTTTTTTATATAAATAATGTATGATTTCATACAAATTGATATTATTTCCTAATAACATCTAGTCATTTACAGTGGCATTGTCAAATCATTTTCCTAGAAAAGCCCAACAGGGGGTTATTAGGTTGGGTCATATTGTTTTATTAAACATCCAAAGCGTAAAGTATGCTCATCGTGTTTCTTTTGGATTACAGACAAATATTTAACTTACTATAACAGACGCCTATTTAAAACATAATATTAAAAATGCATTTTAAATTCGTATTTATTTTTCTTTAGTTTAAAGGATGTGAGGGTCATTTTTTGAACTGCCACTTATTAGCCACCACTAAAACTTATTACAATAAATTGTCAGAGATAGTTAAATGTAATGAGAGCGTATGATAGCTACAATAAATAAGCCCATACACATTAATACAATTAACATTTTTTTCGTAATCTATCGAGTATAATAGAAATTAATTAATCATACTATTTATAATATAAAATATTGAAGTACATACCAGTATACTATTGCAAGTATAAGTTAGCTAAAATATTTCCATTGCCGATTCGAATGCAGCTTCAAGGATTAAACGACTTATTTAAAACGCTCACTTAAAAAATTAATTAATTAAATTATGATAATGCATAACAATGTAGAGGAGCCATACAACATTTGCATATTTTAATAAAACAACTATTGTCAAATACTAGTAAAGCCGAAAGCTACTTGCCATTTTCAATTTTTATCGATGTGTACACTACAAACTCTTCTGTGGAAATGTTTAAACTATATAAACATGGAACTATTAACCGGGAGTATAATATTATTACTGTATATAATAAATGCTGTAACGTTGCCTTGCCGCTATCTTATCAGTATTCAGTTACAATTGAATTTAATTGGTTTAACAGGAACACCAATTGGTATATAATATTACAACATAATATGGTATAGACCGTAGAGTGGTGGGTTACTTGACATTCACATAATATAGAACGAAAAAAAAACCATAGTATCGAGTAAGTTTTACTATATTAAATGGTTGTAGACGACAATTGACTATATCCACAAGATAACAGCATTTTTTTATACATTAAAACGCGAATTTTTATTGTTAATTGTTAAAACTTAAAAACAGTATTGCCTCTAGAAAAACATGACAAATTCCCGTTCAAGCAATCCTTATACCATTCCATTATTAACCAATAATGAAATGTAGTTACGTGAAGTAGTATTTTGTATTACACAACATAATATTTTGTAATAACGTTTAAATAATTTGAAATCATTTTATAAATTGTTTTTATGGCATTGCCATTAAACACCAAATATTCAAATACTATTATTGCAGATAATATACTTGTCATTTTTATAGGTATACCGGGTCTGTAATCGGGCCACTTCATCATCAAATCAGTTGTATCGGTCCTAGTTTAGTAATGACCAAAAACAATTTTTTATTGTTTTTTTTTGTTCTTCTCTTGACATTATGTTCCTTGGGGTAAAATAATATTTCCCTATTTTTTTCAGATTTTTAAAATTATTTTTAGAGATTGCGAGCATCAGTTTTCCAATATTTTTTTAGTTTTTAATTTTTTAAGGTATAAATTTTAAACAGATGTTACTTGTATATAAAATCATCACTAGAAAAAGAGGAATAAACCAGTATTTTTTTTTTTTTTACAAAAAAAACTACTATCCAACTAATTTAGGCTTAGAATGTAAAATTTACGAAAACATTGATATATATATATATATATATATATATATATATATATATACCCATAATAGTACTCTAAAATACTTTTTTGGTAATATGATTGCACAGCGGTCAGCTATTGCCTATTATATATTATAAATATATATATATATATATTCAAAACTTGTTTTTTGTATAAAGAGAAATAATGTCAAGAGAAGAATAAAAAAAACAATTTTTTTTGGTCCACCCTAGCGTCCATTATTCATAAGTAAATACTAACGATATTATACTGTTCAACATAAATCTTGCTGATTGGTTCATTTCAAATGTTTACTTGTTGTTTAAAATCTAAAATCTACATAATATTATTGATGTTTATTAGTCATCAAAAATACAATATTATTTGACACACGCATTTACGTTTATCCTATATTATCTAGACACTAGAGTCATTTCTCTCGTATTTCCTTGTAATTTTTATAGGTAGAATAACAAATAACAATATTGTTATCGCGGCTTGTGTCCCGTCACCCGATCGTAACCCGTACCCCATCTGTATTTTTTATTTTATTGGTAATAATATTTTAATGGTTATTTTAGAGAATGCTAACGTTGAATATTATACGTTCGTCTTCTGCCACCGATAAACAGTATAACATAGATCCAATGTAATTTTCCAAGATGTTAAATGTGTACTATTAATACGACTCATTTTAATTCCAATAGAACTCCACAATGCGTTCTTTAAGTTCGAATTTATACAAATTAATTCTTAACAATTTATACAAGGGATTTACTTATTTACATATCAAACATTTTCACAGGCCGGTCTCATTGTGGCAGTCCGCTCCTCCTCAAATGTACTTTCCTTACGTGGCTAAGTGCTCTTAGATTAAGATTTTATAAATCAAATATTGTGTATAATACCTGAACTTATGATAAAATTAAAATTAATGAAAATAAAATAAACTATATACGACGTGTTTGTCCTTTGACTTTAAGAGTATTAAAAGAAAATTAATCCTGCTTAAAGGAAATGGAATTAAGTGGCAAAAGAGGTGATACTTGACATAAATTGATTTTAGGAACCATTTTAAATATGACAACTAATTTACGGATAAATGATTAAATTAATGATTGAATAAATTATTATTAAGTATATTTAGGTACAAAACTTTTAAAGTAACCTATTTTTTTCGAGTTATGGCGTAGCTTAAAAAAGAAATTACTGGTACAAGTCACTTTCTAGTTTGGATTATTAAGTTATCAGAAAATTTGTTAGATTTAACGGTAAAACCATGATTGAAATATACAAGGTTATTGCACATATACTTCTTCATCAAATATTCTATGATAAATACAAATATGTCAGCAGTAAAGGCTAGGGAATCAAAGTCAAGTATATAAGCACAGAATAGATTCAGTCTAGTCTAGTCTGTGATATAATTACACAGTCAAATATATAGGAATAGTAAAGTACATTATAGTAAAATTGATATCTCCTTACGCTGCCATTTTATTTCTGAAGATAACAATTCGAGACGAATATCATCTGTATATTTCAACCATGGATAAAAATATAAAACATTTTAGTCTCAACTCTCATTACTAAACGCAAAAACACAAACTATACAATCGGTATTTTAGCTCCTGTAGAGAAGATGTTAAACTTTATAACTGACACCTAGTAAAGTGAATTTTTTAGGTACAAGTGACCCTTTCTTAAAAACAAGGTTTTGGTTATACATTATTTGTCAATAATATCCTACTACCTGTAATTATTTAAAATTTTTCTTAATTTTTGAGGGATTATAAAACAAACTGATAATCATCATCCATAAAAATATATTGTAAGTTGAAATATTTATAAATTCCATTTTCTGCCTTCGGGTTACGAAACGACTAACGCCACACTATTAATTTTTGTCCTTCAAAACTATTTTTCTCTTAAATTTTCGTAGGTAACATGTATGTGTGTGTTATGCTTGCTATACACAGCTAAATAGTTAAATGCCCAAGTTTATTTGTCTGTTACAAATATAACTGTAATTGTTGGTAATGAAATTAGAAATAGACAATTTACGTTATCTATTATTATAAAGTAATATTAATACTATTATTAGTACCCTATAATTTTTATGTTCGATTACCGGTAACCATTGGGTCATTTTTTCTTTAATTAAAAAAAAAACTAGCATTTATTCTATTCAGAATGTCAATAAGTTAACCATTTAGACAAATAATTAGGTTAGCATTGAATTAACATTATATAAGAAATGTTGAAACACAAAGTATAAAAACAAACAATAATAGTTGTAAAACGTAATTGTCATTGACGGGTAAATCGACTAACGTCAGCAAATTACTTCCGTAAAATTTATTTGAAATACCAAAATTGAAGAATTAAAATTTTTAATAATTGACATTAATATCCTATTTCCCTAGGGATGGACTGGGGTAAAATATAGAGCCGTCGAATAATTAGAGAACAGATTTTGCTCAATAATTATAATAAGTTCATCTTTTCTCGGTTAGTTTGTATAAAATAATGAATCTAATGAGCTCAAGTAGTCCAAAACCTTAGAGGCTTTGCAGGCTATCACTTTCTTGTCCTCCGACCCAGCCGGCCACTGCTCTACCCTGAAAAATTATAACTTACAGTCTACACTTCCATGTCAAGTTTATTACCTTGATTTAATTATATTAATTTTAATATATGAATAAAACTATGAGTACTACAAATGATTGCCACTATAACACTGTGCAGTAATAGTGAACACCTAGATTTTGAAAAAAACTGCATAGATGTATTATATAATAATAAAGTAAAATATTCAACACCAGCGTGCAAGTTAGAATATCTACATATTATTTTTTTCCTACTACCTATATTAATAACGATCCCTACAATATGTACAGCTGAAATTTATATAATATTATCTGGTATACTAATAATTATAAAAAAAACTTTATTTTCTACTAACTAATTTATTGAGGAAATCCATGGTATGGTTTATTTTTTATGGATATTTTAATAATAATTACCTTGAGTTTTTGACATAAAAAAAACAATTACAATACTCCTTCAATTGATTTTAGTATAAACCAAGTCCTTAACACTAAAGTAGCCATTTGATTTCAATACTACTAATTCCTTTGTTTTATCTTTAAACCACAAAAATAATAGACAAATGAATTATTTTTATTTTCTTAATCATGTTTAATAAAACAAAGCTGTATTTGTGTTTGAAGTAATTCCGAGAATTGGTATAGGTTACATGAAATGTTTAATTTAAAAATCAAACCGAGTAATAAATTAACAATACATTTTTATAATAATTAACTTACAGCAGCAGGATACAGGGTTTATTTTGACAAGTATTTAATAACATATGTGCAATCTAAAGGACACAATACTTCTGCAACGCTTTACTAACCAACGACAAGTGTATTATCATCTATGAATTTGTAAGGTGGGACTTCCATGTTTGTTGGTGCAGGGCCCTTACGAATTCTGCCTGCAGCATCATAATGTGATCCATGGCACGGACAGTAGTATCCACCCCAATCCCCAGCATTAGCAATAGGTACACATCCAAGATGCGTGCACACACCCACAATGACAAGCCAGTCGGGTCTTTGCACTCTTACTGAATCATCCTCTGGATCTCTTAACTCTGCCACATTTGTGTTCTGTTCAGTTTGAATTTCTGCTGCTGTACGATGTCTCACAAATAACGGTTTTCCTCTCCATTTAATTGTTGCATTCTTGCCTTCGGGTATTTCATTGAGATTAACCTCTATTGACGCTAAAGCTAAAACATCAGCAGCTGGTGCCATCGACAAGACAAATTTATGAACTACAGCTTTGGCACAAAATACTGTACCAGTAACAGCGGTTCCAAGAACCATGTAAGTAAAAGCGTTACGACTTTCATAGGTATCTCGATTAGACGCCGTTGGACTTTTTACTGAATCACGGCGATATGCTGAATAATCAGGATACTTAATATCAGTATGAGCCAACCGAATCTGAGTAGCAACAACTGATGTCAGGATCTTCTTTGATAACAAACTACTTTGCATAGTATAATTATTTAAATGAATAGGTTCAGATGGTGTAATTTGTTTGACTGATGATGACTTAACGGCTTGCGGTGTCTTGGTTGACGATGCAGATACAACTTCGGTACACCCCTTGAGCACATTGGAGAAACTCCCGTTAAGTTGAAAATTTCGATACATGGCGTAACTAGAATTAAAAAAAAAAAAATTATAAAATAACAAAAGTGAAACAAAGCAATTACCTTAAACCTTACTGTAAGAATTTAGAAAGAGGAGTTGAATTATTGAAACTAGAAAATCAGTAGCTGACCTTACCTTGGGCTTGATCTGGTAGTATCATAGGTACATCTGATTTTTCAAGTTTTGATAACATTACCAAGCATTGATAAATCAATTTTAACCTTTAGAAATGTTAAACGAGGTAGTGTAGCCAACATAATTTAATTGATAAATTACGCAAAAGGCTTGTAATTTTTTTTTTACATTGAATGAGCTAGCGAGGTGTAAATTACATGGGTTTTTGGGCACGTGGATGTGAACGTTCCCACGAACATTTCTTGGGGTTTGATGTTTCTTATAGAGCACAGAAAATTTCAGCGAATATTTTCGCTAACGTTTTGCGTGACAGTGTAGAACTGGCTTAAGATAAGTTCTACAGAATAGATGAAAGTAGAAGGGTCACTTTCAATGTAAGCAAAAAAGTGACGGCCATTTTGTAACGGACCAGTTATTATATGTTACATTTATACACAACAAACAATAATAATTTACAGATATACAATTTTAGAGGTTTAGCCTTAAAAAGCCGCGTTTTTGTGTGATTAGTGTCATCCCTGTGTTAATTTTTATCAGTAAGTTCTAACATTTAACACTTGAGTCTTGAAATAAAAACACATGAAACCTACTTGTGTTTAAAAGCAGTAAAATTTAACACCAATAAAGGCTTTCTTTCTGCAGAACGCATAACAAATCGCATTTTGTTAATACAAACACCGAGTATAAACCGGTTATTACTATGTTATCTGTAGTCCCACGACTTATTTTGTTTTTCTTCAAAAACAAAAAAATTACAGTATTTGAAAACAATTTATAAATTTGTACGCTCAAATCAAAATAAATAGCTAAAGAATATTTGCCATTTTTTTTTTTAAATGATCATCAATCTCGGTTAATAGTTCTTAAAGATCCGAACCTATATGTTCTAACTATGTGTCTTTTTATCAATTAAATGAGTCGAGAATCATTTCTAAAAAAGAATAATATACAAAAAGTTCTTAAATATTAAGATACCGCTTTGTAAATGCACTCGCGACGCACAATGAAAACATGCTTTTTCAAGACTTCTAACAGTACTCAGGCTGCAATGGTCCCAGAACAATATTTTTTTTTACCTAATTAGAAATTACAAAAATAGAGATTTCTTGTATTAGCTTTATTTATATCTATTATATATTTATTTTCATACGAATAAATAAATATATTTATTTATATGTAATATAAGTATAATTATATTTTTTTATAGCTGATCTACAAATAAACATTAAACATGAGTTTATTTTTATAACTCAAAATAGTTTTATTTTTATTAATTTTTCAACAAAACATAAAATAATTAAACAGATAAATCATTAAAATATTAATAGTCATACAACACATAATCACTGGTTTAATAAAACCTTTACATGTAAACATTATTTTATACAACTGAGCTTTGAAAACTTATATTAAGAACTAAAACGAATATACATAACATTATGAAGACATGAAATACCTTAAAAAATTGTATTCATTAATTAAATCATTTCATATTAAATATTTCCTTTAGGTCATCTAACGTAACCTTGGTAGCTTCAGTACTACAACCACCAAAAAGATTACTAGCAATTTCCAGTTTATTCGACTGAATTCGTTGGATTGAAGTTTCTATTGTGTTTGAACAAATAAATTTGTAGACATTAACTGCTTTGGTTTGGCCAACTCTGTAAATTCTATCACACGCTTGAGCCTCTAATTGAGGGTTCCAATGAACATCAACCAAAAACATGTGATTAGCTGCGACCAAATTAAGACCCACACCCCCAGCTGTTAATGACAGCAACAAGATCTAAAATACAATAAAACAAATAAACAATAGTCATGAGAAAACACTGAATATACAAATTGGGCTACAACATATACTTCTAAATTAAAAAACATTAGCATTGAAGTGGTGGATTCTTTTCAATACAGTTTCCCACTCAGAAAATAGAGCTGCTTGACCGAATAATAGTACTGGTAACATACTGTCATCTTACCCATTCGTCTTTGTTTATCATTAAATTCAATCTATATAAATTTTCTACTAATTAAAATAACGGAACCGTTAGTTCTTTGTTATCTTAGAATGAAAAAATACATAAGTTATATTTCGTCATAGATAATATTTAAGTATCGAATAATAATCCATTTATACCTTTCTTATTTTAACTATTAAAAATTATAATCATGATTAATGTCTTACAGCAATAAATAAATTTGTATTAAATGGGTTAATTTTTTATATATGATTTACCTTGGTACCGTTTTGATCGTTGTTGAATTCTTCAACAATTTTATTTCGTTGTAAAACTGGAACTGAACCAGAAAACAGCTTTGTCTTCACTCTATACTTGGCTAATTCATTACCTATAAGCAGCAACATACTTGGCCACTGAGAAACTATAATTGCTTTGTCATTGGTACTTAAAACTTTTTCATTTACCAAATCGCATACACTTTTGATCTAGACGAAACAGAAAATATTTGTAAATATAAAAAATATTATTAAATCAACAACTATATGATGCATAATCACTGACCAATTAATACTGATTTATTCTATCAATCATTTAATAAAAGGTACACTTTATAAAGAAATTTCAGTCAGCGGATTTCAGATTTGAATAAACCATTTTTTATTAAAAAGTTACATGTGTCCAAAAATAAGAAATATTGGACAAAAAATCAGACAAGGGTATTTTTATTTTGTCAAGTTAAATAATTTCTATAATAATTATCCAAACCCATAATTTACCAAATGGGACCTATCATTGTTAGTTTTAAACAGATTTGATAAGAAAATAAGTTGGTGGAAAAACTAAGACAATATTATTTGTCTATAAAAACAATTAAACATTTTTGTTTAAATAATAATCATTTATTATATAATAAATATGTGTTAATGTTATGTCATTAACACATACTATAGTATTCAATGATTATATTCATTTGTTATTTTATGAATTACCTAATCAATGATTATAGATATGAGATATTTCTTTTTTTAATAATAATATAAATATTATACATACCTTAGAACTAACCCACGTTTCATTGAAAATGGGATTACTTTCGGTTAATGGAGTGTGGCTTTGACTAGGTATGCCTATAGACATTCGGCTCATTTGATCTATTAACTCTAAGTCATTAGTATTTTGTATTCCATCCGCCTTAAGGTTGTCACTTTCTAACATCTTAAAAAACAATTATAATATGAACCATTTTTAAATTGAAAAAGAAAAGTAGTGTTCAGTACAAAGTTAGGCATTATTCAATAAAAACATGTACTCAAATAAATTATTATCTTTTTATTTTAGTTACTATGTTTTTCGATTTGTTTTAGCCGTTATTTGTTTTTTAATTAAATTTTGCCTAATTTTGTAGTAGAAGAAAAATTAAAAATATAATAAAACTAGAACATATCATAAACTTAAAAACATTAAAATAATTATGCCCTCAAAGATTCTTTTCACGTTCCGACCTGTTTGGCGTAACATTCAGTATATGTTATCTTGTAATTTTAAAATTGGCTGTATTTTAATTTTAAACCCCGACTGGCCAGAACAGCTGTTTAATACATTTTTCTGACACAATTCAATTTTAAAAATAAGCAGAGATTATAATATACACTACTCTGGATATTTTTGCCTATTTAGTGATATGATAACACTTATTTTACATTTAAACTTAAAAATACATACATTTTTCATTAAACATGGATGACAACACAACTGTCTTAACCTCAATAACAATACTAAAATATGGTGCGCTTGGATATCTTTATTGTCTTTTAATTTCTTAAATAATTGATCTAATTCGGGATGGTCTTTAAACACATCATCTTGTAAATCTTGTTCTAAAAATATAAAAATAGGTGTTAATTAATAAAATATATGCACATTCATATAGAAAATTGATATAAATAGTACATACGATGAACATATTTAGTCTTATTTTTAACAGGAAAACCTCTGTCAACTGCTTTTTCCTTTTCAGCTTTTTCATATAAATATGTTGCAAAAAGTGTGCTGGAAAAATAAAAATGTAATTACTATGGTTTAGCATAAAATTACCGTACAACTAATAATTTTAACACAATCAATCATATACTTTATTGACTATTGCAATGCTCTAGGTAAGAAGGTAATTTTTTTTAACATTTTTGACCAAAATAAAAAATGTAATTACTTAGAATGTGGTCCGATTAACATTTTTTTTACTATATGCTAGACACCTTATGGCGACATTTTAGTTATTAACACTGCTTACCTTGAAAATTCCAATACTTTTTCATAGGCTTGTTTTTCTTCTTTGAAAAGTTCAACCTGAACTGTGTGAAATTTCTTATCCGGTAATTTGAACGACGTACCTTCACTAAGTTCAGCCTTTGTTCGCCTCAACATTAAAGATTGAACTAATAGTTGGAGACGGTTTTTACCAGCTAGGTCATTATTTCCTACCCACCGTTTCCACACCTAAAAACATACAAATGTTATTTGATTCAGACACTTTTTGAAGAAAAAAAAAGTTTGTCAGAATGGGATATGCAAAAAAAAAAAAATGAAAAATAACGGTATATGAGTAGCTTTGTAATATTAGTGAAAAATAAGCAATACTAAAAATAGCAAAAAATGTATCTAATATAAATAAATGATTAAGTTACACGTGCACAAAGTATGACTAAAAGTGCTATCGCCTTTTCCTCTTTAATGCCCGTCTTTCAAACCAATTATACTCAAAATAATCTAGTATTTTTAAATCAATACATTTAATTGAAACTAAAATGGCAACTTGAACGTTTTTAATACTTATTAGTTTAAGAATCAACTGCTCAAATGTAAATACCTCAATTAAAAAAGTGTAAAATTGACCCGTTATTTCTAATATATTTTATACGCCAGCACTGCACTCCAGCTTATTCTTTCGAGTACTTATGACATAAAAAATAATAGTTTGAAGGCTGGTTAGCGCCCAATTATACAATTAGCCATTAGAGTTACAAAAGTTGATTTAAGTTATGAAAATAATTAAATAAGATAGTTTTATAAATATAAAAACATTATACAAAAAAAACCCTTTAAGTAGATCGTAAGTGTTATGAGCTTCACAGGGATTTTAGTTTCTTTCAAAGATACGAGTTTATCGTTATCTATTTTCATGTGGCTCACCTTATCTGCAGATAACTGTTTAGTTTTACTTTTTTATGATCGACCCTAGGTAATATAGCATCTATGAGAGTACAGCATAAATGGTCTGAATTGTTAAGGTTAAGTATTTCTATGTTAATTATATTATAATAAATTAAAATTATAATTAAATATGGGAACGGATAGGCACTTCTCAGCTAAAGGTGAGCCACTAAATTACACACTAAATTTTCAATCAGGGGTTTTATTATTCACTAAAATATTTGTTGCTATTTTTTTTAAATATTTTAAAGTCGGTTATTATTTTTTTTGCTATTTTGGCCTAGACCCATAACAAACATGAAAAAAGGATGAGATATAGTATAACTATTATTATATCATTAATTTAATGTATACAAATTGTACTTACAGCCCAATCATCGAATGGACGACACTTTATAAAGTGCAATAAGGCGTAAAAATCAGCTTCTTTGTTATGAATTGGTGTACCTGATAAAACCCAACGGTTTATACTATGTAATGCACAAACAGCTATGGATGTTTGACTTTTATAATTACGAATTGTATGGCCTTCATCCAAGATAATTCGATTCCACTTGACTTGAAAAAGCGGACTCTATAAATATTTGAATAACTTACTTATTAAATGACTATTTAGAAAAAATATTATTATTATTAAAACATTACTATTAGATATAATGCATAAGATAAATCCTAAAAGAGTTATTTCAAATATTGAAAGTTAACTGTAAATAGAGAAACTTAAAATATAGTGACTAAAAATAGCTAAGCAAAAATACATATTATATTTACTGTATTTGGATGATTTTTCTGATCCCACATCACAGTATGATAAGTTGTAATTACAATATCAACTCTAGCCACCTTTCTTGCATTAGTATCTCTTCTATTTTGACCATAATATTCTAGAACTTCTAACATTCTGGGGCGCAGTTTAGTTTTAACTTCATTTTGCCATTGTTTTATCAACGATGATGGACAAACAACAAGTGTTCCGCCTTTGATAGCTAAAGTATAAACACACATACATACTTGGGTAAAATACTACTTCTTATATAAAAAAAAAAAATTGTTAAATAATAAGAATTACTATTTCTTGGATTATCAGTCAGGTTGTCTATATCAGAATCTGAATCTGAAGCGGAATCTTTATGCTTATTAGTTTCATTTGCTTTTAATATCAGCGAAATCATAGTCAATGTTTTACCCAGACCCATATCGTCCGCTGCAAGAAAATATAATGTACATTTTTTTATTATTCATAACAGTATAATTGCTTTGAACCAGGGGGGGACTGGACAGACGACTGGCCGAGTGTGCAAATTTAAAGGCGGCCCACAAAATTAAAAATGAACTAGCTATTTGGCTTGTGATAGACTGACTCATCAGACACAAATATACAATAATTTACTAAAATTTACCATCTACTAGAATGAGAATGGCCCCGTAGGCATTTACCTACTTACCACCAGCCTAAATGACTCTGTATTGAACTTACCTAAGATTCCACCATGTGGTTTTTGGTTTTCCCTCCATAATAGCCAAGCTATTGCATGCTTCTGATGCGGCATGAGTGTTACTTTCAATCCTGTAGGATCATCAGCTAACATGTCAGTACTTGGACACGATTTTAAAGATTTGTGTAAGCTATGTAGTACATCTAAAGTCATAGCTTGTTGTGCTCTATAAGTGCTCAGAGCTATAAAAAATATTATCACATAAAAATAATTTTTTTTTAATTCCATTAGAAACCTGGGCATTTTAAAAATAATAATTAAAAATAAAAATGTATTTCAATAAAAAATCAAGTATTAAACAAAATTGTAATTTTATTTGAAAGAATTTAAATACAAAAACAAAATTTAAATACTTAATAAATTGTTCATAAATAATTTTTTATATAAATAAAAATGAAAACAATGATTAAAAAAAAATATTAAAATGAAAGTTAAAATAACAAATACAAATAAATATTTATTGAAAAAAGGATTTAAGGTAACATATTACTTGAAATAGTAAATCAAAATGTATCTTAAGTAACTCATTGTTTTTATATTATTATTTTTTATTTAAATAAAAAAATGCTCAGGTTTGTTTCATACTACAAACAATTAAATACCTTTGTCACCCATAGCACCAATGTCTATATTGGCAGCAGCTTTTTTGGTTAGGGCTGCTTTTATATTTGGTTGATTGGTAGGTTCAGCTGCTTTTACTGGCGATTGTTTGACATACTTTGTTATTGGAGAATCTAAAATTAAAATATAAATATGAAATAGTATGTAATAAATATGTTTAAATAAATAATATATACCATTAAACAATTTTAGTTGTTTAAGTACATTTTCAAATTGTTCTTTTGTATCTTTCAATTTATTTTCTTCTTTGATAATGGCAGTTTTTAATTTAAGACCACCATCTGGTAATAGTTTTATGTTTGTAATTTCCATTGTGTTCTAAATAACAAAAATTAAAAATATATACAAGTTTAAAAAAGGAACAAATAAAATAAGTTTGATTTACCTTCATATTATCAATGTTTTTTGTAAATCTATGCATAATTTCTTCTAATCTTCTTTTTTCCACTTGTAAAGATTGAAAACGTTCACTAGTCAGTTTCTTAGATGTATCTTGGGAATTTGCAAAAAGTGACACAGACTGGTTTTCATTAACAGGTTCATTTGTTAAATCATAAGTGGGTATTTGATTTTTTTGAAGTAATGTATCTAATGTGGATTTAATTGGACTATCATCATCCAAAGTGATAACCTGAATATTTTGATCAACTGGAATTTTATGCTTTTCAGTTTTTGACTGTGGATGTTCTAATATAGTACTATTAGATATTGGATTGTAGACTGTCAAATTATTAACAGTACCTTCCAGATCATCTAAAAATGGACTATTTTTAATTGATGATGATATAGTAGATTTATTTTTAGATATGTCAAAATCAGAAATAGATGGTTCGACTAAAGACAAATCGCTTAATTGCCCTTCTCTTTCAGATCGCCTACTGACTGGTGTTTTTATGATTTCGTTCGATGAATTTATAATATCATCATCTGATTCAGACACTAAAATTGTACGGCTTTTCTAAAATATAAATTGAACAGTAGTACATTATTCATTTAAATCAACCACAATAAATTTACAAAAATATTACCTCGTCGACAGAACTTGTTTTTTCTTCTTCTTCATCATCACTCGAGTCTAAAAATAATTGCTTTTTATTTGAACGCCATTTTGGAGTCATGAGAATGGATTCATTAGCAACTGTATTTTCCAATGCTATATTATTAGTTATATCTTTTTCATCTACTTTATAACTATTGTCACTCATTACTTTTGTTTCATCATCATTCGAAGATATATCATTAGAAATCTAATTAATATACATTACAAATTATTTCTATTGTACTATAAGATTTATATTAAAATAAAATGTATAACATACATTAGAAATGGTACTTTTTGATTTGTCGTCTATTGATTCCTCATCTACTTCATAACTATTGTCATTACATTCAACTTCGCTTTCATTTGAAGAAATATCATTAGACATCTAATTAATATACATTAAACATTATTTAGACTATACAATTTATAATAAAATAAGATAGTTTAAAACAAATTATAACATACATTAGTAGCTATTGTACTTTTTGAGTTTTCATGAATGGATACCTCGTCTTCAGTTTGCATAGTATTTCTATTCAGTAATAAATAATTCTTAGAAATTGGCATTTTTTCCAGACATCGCAAAAGTTAAAGCTTCCTGGACACTGTGTGTGTACATGCATTTCAAAAGTTACACCTCTGATCTCCATTAAGTCAGTGACCACTTAAAAAGCAGTATCAGTAATCAGGCTAGCGTTTTAGAAGATTAGTTATTATTTTGTGAGGGAATTGGAAATCAATATGAGAGACCGTTTAATATAAAATTAAATTATTCCAGGCATACACACATTGTCTGTGGAGAGCACAACCTTTCCGATGGTTTGTCAAAATAAACATGGTGTTATCTCAGATTAAACAAAATTAAAAATTAAAAACTAGGTTTTATCTAATTTGTGGTGTTATTGTAATTTTCATATGATATTAACTATTGGTTGAAATACAAATTCATAACATACCCTTGTAGTGAAGTGTCTGTACCAGATGTAGCAGACACATTAAATAAAGTTCTTTCCAAAGGCTTGATATGTCTGCGGCGAGAGAATAATCTTTCTGCTTTAGCACTATCCATATTGTTAAATGATTTATTTTCAATTTCATTATCACTGTTTTCTGTTTCTGACGAATCAGAAACTATTTTTCTTGCATTTCTTCTGGAATTTTGTGATGAAGCTGACCGTGAAGACTTCATATCTGAAATGTATTCCAGAATAGATCTCTAATAATCCTTCCTACTTAGCCTCATTTCCTTATAAATAAAGGCTTAAATCAACTTTACCACCCTAAGCCCGAATTTCAAATTCTTTTTCATTGCAGAAGAAACGATGGTGCAAAAAAAATGTTTGCAGAAGCGCCTAGTTTTAAAGTTACAGCTTCGTGCATGGGGTGGTATTGTGGATTTGTTCCAAAATAAATCATCACATATGAAAAACAAAGATCTTTTATTTTATTTCTTAAAAGTAAAAGTAATTTAGCATGTTCTCTATAAATACTATGCAATAGACCAGTAAAACCAGTGTCACCTTACTTATAATGCAAATTTATTTATGTAACTGTTTTGTCTTCTTTGACCATTAACTATCATGTACTATTTGTATGTCAATATATTTTTGTTTCCTAAGATTATGTTATTACTTCATACTATTGAATTGAATTATTTTATAAATGTAATTTTATTATTGTTATTTTTGCATAGTAATTTGGACTAACGAGTAACGACCGTAATTATTAAACTAAAGCAATACAAAATAATAACAAAAATAAGGTAATTGTTGATAACAAAAATTAAATAAATACCTAAACGCTGATCAGTTGTTGACAAATAAGTCACTTTCACAAACGGGTTACGATCCTAGATTCAAACAATTAATGTATGGATTTTTTCCAAAACTCTGTGCTGAATCCGTTTTTCGGTTAAAACTGATATTCAAATAGTCATCAGAACAAAGATCGCATCACAGAATAGATTTGGGAATAACTTTATACTTTGATAACAATTGTCATGGAAAAGAAACACAAAATTCTTCCAGTAACGGCGGAACATAGATATATAATAAACTAGATTGCTAACTGTACGTGCCACCAATAGAGAATATTGTAGCAGCCACTTTCCGCCATCTGGGTGGGAATTAGAACCTTACACGCGAGAATAATATATGCTTATAACAATCACATATATATATAATATTGATATAATAATATATATACAGATATAATATATATTATATGCATTGATAACACACATAAATCCCACCAGAATGGCGGACCGTCGGCTTTAATTCTTATCGGCAGTTAGCAATCTAGTTTATTATATATATCTGTGCGGCGGAATAAACAGAAGGGAATCGTAGAGTATATCAAAATACAGTTCACGATTAAAAATAATATATAATAATTGTGGACATATTGAGAAATAGGCAGTTATGCCAGAACGCTGATATTTCCTTTTTTTAATTTTTATTAAACATACATGGTCCGTCGCCACAGCACTATTCATTTATTAAATGTCATACACGGACTACGGACAACAATGTCGTCTCCAATTTCCGCATTTGTTGAGTGAACAGTTAAGCCGAAATAAACGAAAAATGAGAACTTCCCTACGCCTACCAGCACTATTCATTTCTCGATCAATTTCAAGAGTCCGGGCATGATTTTATCTCTTACCTTAAGAACCCATGTAAAAATTAAATAGTTATTAGCATGATTTAAATAAAAGTATATTTTAGTCATGGCTATTAGTTTATTTGTTTGTTCTATAAAAACGGTTTAAATTCAAAATTTTTAATTTTCGTAAAATTTGCTCGGTTAAAATAATTTAATTTTAATTGATATGATAAAATTAATCTTAATAAATAATGAATATTATAAATGGTTAATATCATTGATTACATAAATGCATTCAAAACATTATATTTAATCAATGTTAATTAAAGTATTGGATAAATATTAAAAAATTACAAATAAATGTTCCAACACTAGTTTTTAACATTAAACAAAAAAAAATTATAAGCCACTCGTAAAATTTGAAATTGTTAACTAAAACATTCTAAATATATAATTTAATATTTAAAGTACAAATACATAAATTTATATAAATAAACTCAACATATAACCGTTACGTGAACTCACTGTGGGAGGATTACATTTTTGAGCACTGAACTGTTGGGTACAATGTTCATTATACAACATAATAATTTATCATAAAACAAAAAATGTAGCCAGCTTAATAAATTGACAACAGACAATATTTTTTATTCACGCAGATGACTTTAATAATCATTATTTTATTAATTATCCGTAATTGAATTAAAAAATTTAGTATTTTATAGTATATTGTTTTAATAATCTTTTTCAAAAGTAATTCACTAAAAATCATTACTTTAATTTTTCTAAAATTTAAAATGATTTTAAATTGACCGTTATCGGTTATCTAGCAATTGTTTAAGCTGTGCTTTGTAAGCATTAAAAAGAAACGGAATAATTTCTATAGCGGCATTTTAACTCAAAAATGCATCTTTTCTTATAATAACACTGTACAACGTTATCAATCAATGATCTAGGTTTATTAATTCAAAACGTATACTGGTAGAGTAAATACAACATTATAAATTATAATTGTTTTTAATCTAATTAATGTATAATGAGAATTAAAGACATTTACTCTTCCATTTTCTCCCCGTTAAATAATAATTACGAAAACGTCGTCGATCGATAATTCAATCCCGCTAATTATTTTATGCCATGAATTTCTTCAACATATTTTTGTTGGATAAACAAAATATTATCAAATATAATTTATATTATCGTAGAGACGCTTCTTACGGTGAACCGCCTGCATATTATGTATTTACGACTAATATTAATTATTATTGTTTTTCAAAATTATATTCTGTCTACCGTAATGTAATATCAATAAAATTATTTTTTCTGTACCATCATAATTTTTTTCGATCATTCATCCTAGACCACGGTTTTCATTCTGACCTAGTCGTTTAAATTGTTATCAGAAATTATTATAGCCTACACAGTATTATAGCCTACACTCTGAAGTTTACAGTACAATATTACTTGATTATCAAAACCAGCGTTGAAATTAATTGTTGTTGTTTTGACTCGTTGCTATAACCGACAGGTAAATAGTTATCCTTACAATACTTTGTGTTGATGTATTGCCAGTTTTCATATTGGTTTATATTTACGAAAAGGACAACGGGGTCACTGTCAATCATATTTTAACCAGTATTAATACTTAATAGACAAACATTTTTATTTAGAGATAAAAAAATTATTTGATTTTTGGAATTTTCAAAATAATTAAAAAAAATATATGATCATAGATAAAAGAACAAACAGTTGTTCATAAATTTAAAAAAAATCTGTTCAAACCTTTGATTTCTTATTGTTTTTCGAAAATGTGTTAAAATAATTTTCTCATTAAAATACAATTTGTTTAACTTTGAGTCATTGAGTGATAGTATATAATATAACTTGATTTAAATTTAGTTAAGTGATGTAATTTTAAAATTAAATAAAACATGATACAAATTACATTATTGTAGATTTTATGTAGTATCAGTGTATTGAGTTAAATAATTTTTCTTATTACAAAAGACACATTTTAAAGAATAATTAAAACAATTAAACTTGTAAATTATTTACTAAGTAATTTTTTTTTGATAACATATTGTTACTGAAATTGTATTTAATAATAATTGTGATAAGGTAACATTTCAATTCTTATTTATTATGCTAACATAATTTATTTGTCTTCTAATTAAATCTTTAATTGTAGTTCAATTGAAAATAATTTTATATAAATAAAATAAATGTTCAGTTTGTAAAACATAATTTTTGTCAAGATAATTACAAGGTTAATACATGTATGTTAATTTATCTTTATTTTTTGTTCAATACATTTTCTCACAGGACAAGCTGAGATAGTGTTTTTGGTTTTGTGAAGTTTAGTATTATAGCCAATCATCAGCTTTTATCATCCATCAAATAGGTTCTCTTATACTCTGTTCACCAAGAGAATATGGTTGCGCAGATACAATAATGCATTACTCTTGCCTTTATAGGCGCATAGTACAGTAATGCATTTTAATTTCTGTGCAACCATATTCTCTCGGTGAACGGAGTATAGAGGAAAAGATTGTCAGTGTTACGCATTTTTTTTTATCCGTTCGTAAGTAGCATTTATTTACTTGATGATTATTTTCAGCTGTTATAAAGGAGTGAACAATTATGGAATTAAACAAATTTGACTTTGAAAAATGTCCGTGGGACCAAAACACATTTTCTGGCCGATGGAATTACTATTTTTGGATTACTAACCCTATGTTATGCTTGAAAACAGATAAAGAACTAGAAGAAGCCAAAGCTTTGCGCTTCTCATACTTGTAAACAACAATATACACTTGTTTTAAATGAATATGTAACTTATGCTTTAATTTGTTAATACATCTAAATAGAAGTGGAACTGTTCCAACCGGTACCACTGATGAACAACTATTAGCAGCTAAACGTATTTACGAGAGTTCATTTCATCCAGATACTGCCCAAAAACAAAATGTATTTGGTCGTATGGGTTTTCAAGTGCCTGGCGGAATGGCAATTACCGGAGCAATGTTGTCTTTCTACAAGTAAGATTTTATTACCTATTTATGCTTTTTAAGATAAATACACTATTTTTACTCAATGATCAGTGTGATTTGTCTTCAAATATTTTCTCAGAACTGTGCCGGCTATAGTTTTTTGGCAATGGATTAATCAGTCATTCAATGCGTTGGTAAATTACACTAATCGCAACGCTAACTCTCCTCTTAGTCAAAATCAAATGGGAGTAGCTTATGTTTCGGCTACAGTAGCCGCTTGCATTACTTCTATTCAATTCAAACAATATTTAACACGAAATACCACACCATTTTTTCAGGTAGGCACTTAAAATCTTAATCAATAAAATAATTTTAATAATCAATTGAAAAATTCACCCAGTTTCATATATTGGGTGCAAAGTTTATTTTATATGTGACCAATATACTAATAGAGAAGTTTTTTTTTTTATATAATTTTTATATATTTTGTAGCTCAATGGCTAGTATTTATTTAGAGATATTAAAAATTAAAGAAGGTTACATTACACTGTAAAATGTATGTAACTACTTTAGAGATACGTTCCATTCGCCGCAGTGGCAGCAGCAAATTTTGTCAACATACCATTAATGCGTCAAAACGAGTTGCTTACAGGAGTAGATGTTTTCGATGCTGATAAAAACAGAGTCGGTTGTTCCAAAGTATGTAGTTTTTTTTTCAAAACGTATGAGTCCATTTACCGTGAATAAATATTATTCCTAAAAACGTTCTAGTTGGCTGCCGCCAAAGGGATTTCGCAAGTGATTTTATCTAGGATTGTTATGTGTGCCCCAGGAATGGGTAAATTGATAATACTAGCATTGTTAAAAAGTCGCACCTTTTAATGAAAACTATTGTTTACTATTTAGTGTTGCTTCCTGTAATCATGGAAAAACTCGAATCCAAAAGTGCATGGTTTAAGCGGAGTACATGGATACACGCTCCTTTCCAGACACTCGCCGTTGGATGTTTGTTAGTATAATAATTTTTACTTAGATCAAGCAAATATTTAATGTAAAATATGTGGTACATCAATTTGTATTTGAATTCGTTTAGTCTCGTTGGAATGGTTCCTACTGCCTGTGCACTTTTTCCTCAGTTCTGGTATGTTTTTTCACTGATTTAAAGTAACTTATTAACTAAATATACGTGTGTGTGTGTATATATTTTCTTAAAATTATTCTAGCCCCATAAAATTAAGTACATTGGAAAAGTATGAAAATGCTGCTTACTGTGACATAGTAAACAATTGCAAGAACCCACCGGCTGTCGTGTATTCGAATAAAGGACTATAAGTATTGCATCATGGCTAGTCTTTTTTAAAGTTACTATTTTCACTAACAATTAATTTGTTTAAACACTGAAAAACTGAAATAATTACTGTGTAAACGTTTCATTTCAAATCTCAATACCTAGTTATGTTTTACAAGTATTTGGTTACTGGCTTGATTTTATTTTTGTATCCTTAATTGTATTGTTTTTATTTTATATTTTTTCCATTACAAAATGTTGAATAGGCTTTAAGGAGATCGCAATTTAAATCATTTTTTAACATTTAACCTGGTCACAATATTTATTGTACTTATAATTATAATTTTAGCACACTATATTCTTATCAAGTGCTTCCATTAGGTTTTATAATAATAATAATAATTTTTGTATTATCGTGTAGATTTACTGCTAAGCGAGTTGTAAGAATTCCTATATATATATATATATATATATGTAATATAATATAAATGGATGTAAAATGATGTTTAAAGTTTTTTTTTTCTCCTAATAGTTATTTATAAATAGTGTGAATGAATTGTTCTGCTGTCACCTTACTAAGTGGTGTCAGTATAAAAAAAAACAATAATCTGGATGTATAATTTGATTCAATAATATTGTTATAATAATAATAATATAATTTGAAAAAAATGATTTCAAAATTCGGTGTGACATAATATTGCTTAGATTGGTAGAAATTTGTCATTTAACATGAAAAATTGCTAGACGTGGAAGTCCACTTGGCGGTTACTATTGCTTATAACAATTCAGTAGACGTCGATTAACTGAAATGCCTATAATCTGTATAAGGTTATGGCCAACATTAATTTGACTATGGAAAGGAACAGCTACTCCAATAAAATCTGTGGTCACAATTTTTTTATGTTGAGTAAATCCCAAAGAATGGCGGCTATTGACTTTAATAGAAATCATTTTTATACTTTTTGAAAATAATAAAAATAGTTATTATTGTGTCGAGTGCCTTGTGATCAAACCTAGGATACTCCCTCCCCCTTCACTTAATAAGGGCATTGTCAATACCAATATGCTTGAATGGCCCAGTTTTTGTATATTCGAGTAGTAATTTTGAACGGAATGAAGTTAAATCGGGCAATGTTTTATAACATTACCACGTTACCAAAATAGAATATAGAAAAATATGGATGAGTTTCTAAATATTTATTTTTAATTAAACAGTTTTTTTAAGTATAGTCTATTACAATTCTGTGGTGTTCGGGCAAAGGGGGATAAGTGTAAAATCGCAACTTTTGGAATCACTGAAACTAAATCACTTCAGTTACATTTAATCCCATTAAAATATTCATTACGTTTGGGCATAACGGGATAAGTCATAGGATGATATTTTTATATTAGTATTCACACGTGAAAAATGGGATTAAATGTAACTGAAGTGATTTAGTTTCAGTGATTCCAAAAGTTGCGATTTTACACTTATCCCCTTTTGCCCGAACACCACAGAATTTATTTATTAATCATTATCTAACGATAAAGTACGATACGATATTTTTTTAATATTACATAACAACTATATGGTATGTTTTTGTTAAAAATTATATTTTAATTATTCTTGAGTTTACACTAAGCGGTTTAACAAAGAATTTGACTAAAAAATGGCATTCAGTTAGTGGTCAATAATTGCATAGCTCCTGGAGACCCTACTGCTAACACAACAATCTACACTTTCGTACGAAAAAAAAATTATTGCCTATACGAAACTCCTTAAACACGGTCGGTATCGAATCCTCTTTCTGGCAAGACTCGAGTCTTTTTGTTTACCAAGTCCCAATGGCAGCAACAGCTAATAATCAATAGTGTCAATAATGCAAATCATTGAAAATCAAGTCGATCAGTTAAGCTTCTGGCAACGTTCCAAAAAAGCACAATCGGCCGGCGGCTAAGAGTAGTCGGTCGACACGTCTTATGCTGCTGCTGTAATTATTAGCTATTTTTTTATCGAACCCTCGGCCAAAATGTTTTAAACAAATCTATAGTATAATATGGTCATTATCCAGATCCGAGCAAAACCGAAGACTGCTTTCAAACGTAAAAACAAGTAAGAAATAAGTAGTATTATTAATCACTATACACTACTAAGTAACAACAGTTATTAATATAGAGTATAGACCGACAATCAATTCTAGTAGTATCCACTTAAATAGTAAAAAATCAGTTTTAAGCATATATATATTTTAATTATAATTACAATAGTTATAATAATTCTTATAGACATAAACCACAGAGGTTTTTTTACTAATATTTAGCTTACACCTACATATTTAACAAGACGTTTACTCATAAACATTTTTAAGTGTAGGTAAAGTTACAAACGATTTATCATGGATTATCACTTCATGGTTAATATTTTAATTGCGTTAGTCGTAACACTCATAAGAAACAATTTAAGCGAAGCCGAGCTTGCTCAGGTAAACTTTCTATGGAAAGAACAGAATTGGCAAGGGATGACGTGGTTCAATACGATGAACACCCACGTGGGTATGGTGGATAAAAGGAATTTATTTTAAAAAGTTGGACAATCGACAGTCGTAAAATTTTAAATAATTCCTATATTGATTGGGATGTGATCATGTGGTTACGACAGAAAATTATTGACTTCCTCTGGTTAACGACGTATACAGTAACGGAATGCAGAAAGAATATATTTATCAGAAGATTGTCAAAAAATATCATTAATTCCGATGCGCATGCTATACTTAAATTGTTGTGTTCATTTGAGCAGATTTATAATTTACACGACAAACTTGTTCTAGACAGAATTCCATTCCACAGTGCTCTGTTAGCGATTCTTAGTTTTCTCAAATGTTCGAACTATCTTTTGTAATTGTACAGAATACCTAATTTAATTTTTGTCATAATAACAGTTTAAAAAAAAAAAATAATTTTTACTTATAACTTCAAAAGTAAGTAAGTAATTCAATTTTCGTTTTAATAATTATGTTAAACGTTTAAAACATAAGTGTTAAAAAAATGTTAATAGTAATTATTGTATTTTTTTTTTTATTTGTTAGTTTTGACGTATTTAATAAATGTAATAAAATCAATTGTGTGTTATTGAAATGTGTTTTATTGACTTGAATAAAAGAGCCTAGGTATACCTAGTAGATTTTGGAATGAAAAGATAAAAATTAATGTGGAAATATAAGTGATTTGAGTAAATTTAATGAAGTATTCCTCGGTGATAAAGTTTAAAAGATGACGTGGAATTTGAAGTATAAACATATCGGTAGTAATGATTTAAAAAAAAGTAATGTTGTGGATAATTTAATCCAATAAAACGAACATTTAAAAGGATAATATAAAATAGGATAATAAAACTATACACATTTTACTTCCTTTTATCGGGTTTTTTTTTTAATCGCATGGAAAATTACCACTATGTAGTAATAATTATTACGCCTTACCGACGAATGGTTAGGTATAATACATTTTTGAAATGTTATTAAAAATATGCATATCAACAATAAATCTTGGGTTTGATCGTCCATATATGGCAATCCTGAGTTGTAGTTATCACATTGTGCTTATCAGCATTTAGATGTTGCACCGTGCACGTATCAAGTTTCTCGTTTGTTTTTTATAAAAAAAAATCCTGAGTTTCTACTTTTTACGCGTTCTTTATATAGTTAAAATACCAAAATAGTATTCTTGTTATAATATATTTTTACATATAAATATATTTTAATTAAAAATATTATACTTTCTTATTTACTTTAGGCTAACTATTGAATCAAAAACCATGTCTGCTTACTCTAATAGTAAATATTGGATTATTTTCCTTCGTAGAGCTTTTTTACGACGCGGAATCAATAAAATTAATGTTAATAATTTTTTTTCTAATTTCAGAATATATTTATGCCACCTTACCGAGAACGGCACGAGGTCAACCCATTGTACTCGGCGGTGACCCCAAAGGAAAAAACTTTTTGTACACTAATGGTAATAGTGTCATCATACGTGATATTGAGGTAAAGTATATTGTGTAATATTATAGTTTTCTTTGATTAAAAAAATCAAACAATTGTTTGTTTATTTGACTTGCAGAATCCTGCTATATCTGATATTTACACTGAACATTCTTGTGTTGTGAATGTTGCCAAATATTCTCCAAGTGGTTTCTATATTGCATCTGGTGGTATGAAAAATATTAAATAATATTTACGAAATATTTTAATTTTATTATTATTATTGTTTTAAATAAAACCTAAAAATATACTAATTATTATTAGATCAGTCAGGGAAAATTAGGATTTGGGATACCGTGAACAAGGAACACATTTTAAAAAATGAGTTCCATCCATTCGGCGGACCGATTAAAGATATTTCTTGGTCACCAGACAATCAAAGGATGGTAGCAGTTGGTGAAGGCCGTGAAAGGTAAACTAAGTTAAATTCTTCCATTTATTAATTATTCATCATTATTATGTGTTTAGATTTGGACACGTCTTTATGTCGGAGACCGGTACATCTGTAGGAGAAATATCAGGCCAGTCAAAACCGATAAACTCGTGTGATTTCCGGCCTACTCGTCCGTTTAGAATTGTAACAGGTAGCGAGGATAACACGGTTGGCGTGTTTGAAGGACCACCCTTCAAGTTCAAAATGACTAAACAAGTAAATTTTTTTTTTTTACTACAAATATTGTATATTTTAATTAGAATAAAGTAGATTTAAAAATGTTTTAAGTAAGTTCATATTTTAAATGTATAAAATGTGATATTGTGCATCTATAAAAAAAATAGTCAATTGGATAGAACTTTTAAAAAAACTAAATATATTAAATTTCAAGAACTTTTATTCACATGAAAGAAAATGTAGACTCCAATTAGTTAATAAATTAAAAAAAAAATTTTTCCTTGTCAATGTCTTATATACTATGTCAAATTTTTTAAAAATGTTGGAAACAATTTTTGTTCATCAATTAATCACAGTACTAAAAATTGTTGACAAATAATATACCTACAATACATATCTAATATACCTACAACATTGACAAAAATAATTATTTATAAAAAACGTTTTTTGTCAATATTCTTAGTGTAGACTTAAAACTTGTGTTAAAATTTCAAAAAATACAGATTACATTTTAGTATGGAAAAAATGCATAAAGTATACCTGTTTATAAGCTTTGTTAACCAGGCTTCCCCTTAATAATACTAAATTATATAAAACTTATGTATACTTAATTATCTAGGAACATTCAAGATTTGTTCAAGCTGTCCGTTTTTCACCCAATGGTAATTTATTTGCTTCCGGAGGATTTGATGGAAAGGTATTTTTATATGATGGTGCAAGTGCAGATTTAGTATCGGAGTTGGGTAGCCCAGCACATAAAGGAGGTGTATATGGAGTAAGTAATTATTTATTTTTAGTTTAATAGCTCAATCGAGAGCTATCTTTCCTCCTCCTTTGAGGAGGTTTTTCTAAATGTTTTACTAATTTGATACTTTGTTTATAGGTTGCCTGGAATGCAGATAGTACTAGATTGTTAACTTCATCTGGCGATAAAACTTGTAAATTGTGGGACGTCGAAACCAAATCTGTTGTTAGCGAATTTGTAATAGGAAATCAAGTGGAAGATCAACAGGTTGACGTTTTGCATTGTTTATATATATGTATGTATATATATATATATATATTTACTAAATTAAAACTATTATATAGGTGTCTTGTTTGTGGCAAGGAAACTATTTACTAACTGTTTCTTTAAGTGGTTTTATTACATATCTCGATATCAACAACCCAGATAAACCAATCAGAGTTATAAAGGTAAATAATAATATTTTATAATAAAAACTATATTCATGATTTAATACAATTTTATTAATTTGGCAATCGGATAAAATAAATAATACAAAGTAAAAGTTTAAAATAATGTACGCTTTTCCAAGCTGTACTATCATTTACTCATTAAAAAAAAAAAAAAAAAAAAGAGTTTACAAAAAAATATTTTTAACCCGAGTTATTCTCACCGGAACAAATCATATATTATATTAGTTTTTTATATCAATTTAAGTGTGAAATTTGAGTTATGACCAGAAGTAATTATCTGAACGCTTAATAGTATAATCAAAGTGAACATTTCACAGTAGGACGTTAGTAGTTGAAGATTTAAAAATATTGTTTAGAAAAATGTTATATTAAAAAGATAATCATATTTAACAGGGGCACAACAAGCCTATTACAGTATTGGCTTTAAGTCCCGATCATAGCACAATTTACACTGGTTCGCACGATGGTAACATTACTAATTGGAACGCAAAAACAGGTAGATAGGATATTTAAAAATATTTTGATTGTAAACAACAATTTTTTATTCAAAGAAAAATTTAAAACTAGGCGAAAATGATAGAATACAAGGTTCGGGTCATGGGAATCAAATCAATGGCATGAAATTGGATAGTGATTACTTATATACTTGTGGCATCGACGACAGCCTTAGACAAGTGGATACCAAAACTAATACGTACACTGATCTTCAAGTTAAATTGAATTCCCAACCCAAAGCAATGGACTTCAACAATAGTGTTCTTGTTACAGTAACAGTAAAAGATGTATGTTAACAGTTATTTACCTATCACATTGTTTTAAATTGTTTAATTATTATTTGTTTTTTTTAGATAATTGTTTTAAAGAATGAAAAAAAAATATTTACTCTGCCGGTGGATTATGAACCGTCAGCCGTAGCTATTAACTCCGATGCCTCTTATGTTGCGGTTGGAGGTGCTTTGGACAACAAAGTAAGTGTTTAAAAATTAATTAGTATTCAGAATAACATACATATATATATATTATAATGTTGCGATACCTCATAGGTACATGTGTACAAATTTAACGGAAGTTTGTTGGAACATGCAAGTGAATGTGACCATTTAGGTGCGATTACTGATTGTGCATTCTCTCCCAATGGAGAGTACTTAGCAGCAAGCGATTCAAATCGTAAAGTTATACTATACAAAGTGCCAGAATTCACTGTAAGTAACTCGTTTATTAACATAGTTTGTCTTTATCTTCCCCTTACAATATTACTTCTGTGTTAATTATGAAATATATTTATTAAATATTTGGTTGTTCGTTTTTTTTTAAATGTCACAAATATATGTCTTAATTAATAATTATCGTATTTTATTAATCGTTTGCTGACAAAATCAAATCACACATTAATAATTAATATTTATTTTATTTAAAATGCTTACTTTATTGTATGGATAGTCGGTAAGAACATTTTAACTTGTAAGTATTTAAAATGACTTATTTGTTTATAATCTCGAATGTTCTGTTTTAGATGGCTCATAAGCAAGATTGGGGTTTTCACAACGCACGTGTAAATTGTGTCGCTTGGTCTCCAAATTCTAAACAGGTGGCCAGTGGCAGTTTGGACACTACTATTATTGTTTGGAGTGTCACTTCGCCAAACAAGCATACAATAATTAAAAGTTTGTTCAAATGTTACTTACAAGACAGACTGTCTGTTAAATTGGGCCAGGTCAATGGTACAGAATGGGATTGTGGTATGACAAAAAAATGTTGTGGTTTTTTTTTCTGTCAATTACTAACATTTTATCTCCTGGAGTAAAGTTATTCGACAAAACCCAATTTAATGGACAATTTAATGAGGCTATTCCTAAAAAAAAAAAAATATGTATAAATTCTATTTTTTATTATTATTATTCAGATGCTCACCCGCAAAGTCAAATCACACGTGTGTTGTGGTTGGATGAAGAAACTATTGTGTCCGTTGGACAAGATTGCAATACAAAAATCTGGAATGTTACTCCAATCTAAGTGAAAAGGCTGCATTTTACATATTCTAATTTATTTATTTTTTTATTTATTTATATTATAGTTTATTAACCAAAACTTATGTCTTATTTTAAGCACTTTCATAAAAAAAACTAAAATGGAAAATCTTATTATAATTAACACTTTTTGGTTAACGGTTTGAATTAACTATACAATAATAATACAAAGCATGTCTTTTAAGAGTGAAGTATCTTTCTTTATTATTATAATTTTTTGTTTTTATCTGTGATTAATTTCTTTTAAATAATCAGTAGACATTTTTTATTTAAAAAAACAAATCTACATTTATTTTTCTAATATATTTATAATGCTAATTTTATGCGAACAGTGTTATTCTAGTATAAACTTATCAAATCGTATTATATACAAACATTTTATAATAAAACTAAATGTGTGAAAGTAAAGTGTTCATAAATACAAATTATAACTATTGTCTATTATAAGTTATATTCTTTCTAAAATCAAACAAAATACTTCCCTTTACAATTTATAAGTTAATTCAATTTAATATACATTTTATGTTATATAAGATGTTAAAATGACTCTTGAATTATTTTATACAAGTCACTGAAGTTTTGTTCTATATTGTCGATCACTCGTGTTTGTTTGGGTATTATCTTTTGTCTATGATTTTGAGGTGGTATAGGCATTCTATGTTCAAGACAAGGTAACGGTTCATTGAAAAAGTAAGAATGCAACAATGCCTATAAAATAAATACATATTTTTAATTTGTATACATTTTAGATACTCCAATTACTCGATATCATAACGCAACATGTGAACTGATTACCTCTTCTGCGTTTAGTCTTTTATCTGCATCGTACAAAATTAATTTTGCTACCAAATCAACCAATTGTTTATCGACATCGGGCAATAGACTGTCCATTGGAATTGAATTGCAATCGATAAATTGAAGTTTGTTATAATCTGGCATTTCTTTTCTTTTTGGCCAATTCTTGTCTGTAGGTGTACCCAAGTAATGTACTACAATAGCAATTTGCTCCATATCGGAGTCGCCCTAAAATGTTTTTTTCCTTGTTAATACGTGTTATTGAACCCAAGAGAGAAAACCAAACCGACTAGAAATAACGAAGTTCTTGTATACATTTCAGCTAATATGCAACCAACGGACCACATGTCAATAGACCGGTTGTAATAAATGGATCCAAACAGAAGTTCTGGAGCACGATACCGCCTTGTTGCCACTTGCCTTGTATAACAACAATCTACTGAATCATTGTCGACATCGGTCCATAGTAAACGGCTTAAACTAAAATCCGCTATTTTCAGTACACCTTTAGAGCTTATTAGCAAATTAGCCGGTTTAAGATCCTAGAAATAACGGTTTAACATTTTTTTTTTCTCACAATATTGCATACAATTTTTTTTTTTAATACTACTATTAGGTGTAGGAATTCAGACTCGACTAGATACATACCCTATGCATAATGTTCAATGAATGTATATGCTGTATGCCACGAATGAGCATACGAGCATACGATTTCAGATGAGAATCGTTCAAATTGATGGTTTCGTCGTGCAACATTTCCGACAATCCCGACACCATATACTCCAAGACCAAGTAGAAACTGAAGCTATGACAAAAATGTTCCAATATTTTGATAATCTAAAATGGGAAGTTTTATTATATTATAGTCAAGTTGCCTGTGTACGAATTATACTCCTAAAATTACAGACATAATCAGAGTGCAACGCTTTTAACGATTCGATTTCACGCAGTACATGTTTTGGCGTTCTTTCTACCGAACGAACGCATTTCAACGCTACCATTTTACCAGAAGATCGCTGTAGAGCTTGAACAACTTGTCCGTGAGTTCCTTCTCCTATCCTATCTAAAATTTTATAGTCTTCCATTATTACAAATCAACATATAGATGAACGGCATCTAATTGTTTACAACTTACATAATATTATCTTCATTCCTGTAGATTTGTATATGATTTTGTTACCTTGGCAACGCACTGTATGTATTTTGTTCTACATAATATATATACTGTATTTTGTATCATACATAATGTATGATAATACTAGAATAATTTTTCTTTCGTGCTTACTTTTAATAAAGAAATTATTTTTCATTAAAAACACTATTAATAGTATTAATGGATGGTTTAAAATATAAATATATATATACATACTACTGATTCCTGTTGAAAGTAAAACATTTCTTTCAAAAATGGTAAAAGTTAAATTAAATCTAAATAAAAGCCTTTGTTGTGTTATTACAAATTTTAGCCTACTGTTTAGTTAAAAAAATTGCCTATACAATACGCCTTTGAAGCGACGCTCCTTATGCAAACTACCAACTTTAATGAGAACTCCCACTCTAACTTCATGTCTTTGTTTATCCGAGCCGAAATGTTGTACGTTGGCAGTCAACGTACCGTTTTTTTAACACAAAAAAATTAGGTATAGGTACCTTAAAATCACCTTGGATACAACGTCACTGTTATATATAAAATTTCAAATCAATGTTAAATTAAAGTGCCAAACATTATTTTCCTAGAGCGTCAATAATGGTTAACACCACCGAACCTTAATATTTTACTATCGAAATGAACAGTAGTATTAAAATTGCACATAAAAAAGTATTAGGTAATGGATGAGACCAGAATAGTACATATATTTATCTATTTTTTTTTCATTTAAGTATTTAATAGTCCATCTTTAACTTTTACTAACGTGAAACTTTTTTTTTTAATGTTGAATATGGTATTTTGGTACCCATGTTTACAAAAATTAAAAGATGTATATTTTCTTTAAAACAGATCGAACTTATTTTGAATAAGAGTTGATTGTTTTAACGATGTTGAGCCTCGCTGTTCAAGTAACACCAGGTTATATAATGGTTTTATACAAGTGACCACAAAAGATACATTGTCACAACGAAAAATTATTTTTGGAATATGACGATCCTTATTAATTAACATCAGTTCGTTGTCAAGATTTTCATTGACCTTTATTATAATGTTTAATATATATACAAATATCAATGCGAGCCCTTTTACGCAGCCTGCCAAAAGAATATCAATGTTAATTTCTACCCTCGTGAGATCTAGTCTTTGATGATGTAGACAAAACTTTATCCAAATTTCTGATTTGTAACAAGTTTTTCATTTAATTACGATGATTGAATTCACCACTAAAGTGAAGATAAATTATGACAACAAAGGAGGAATAAAAACAAATCAAGTATATAATATTGTTTTATTAGTCCTTTCATTTAGTACTCGTTTTAGGCGCTGAAGGTTTAGCTTTAGCAGCAGCCTTTGGCTTTTCTGTTGCAGCCTTTGCCTTTCCTGCCTTGGGTTTTTGCTTAGATGCATCTTTTGTCTTAGGTTTTGGTTTGGGCAAATTTTTCTTTGACCTCTTCGTCGGTGGAGCACCTCCACGTGCAGCAAGTCGCTTCCTGTATGCTTCTAGTTTCTTTTCATGAATGTCTCGCAAGCCTTTGACAGCAATCACCTTCTTTGCCTTGATCTTGGCTGCCTTCAACAATTTCTTTTCATTGATGAAACGTTTTAATACTTTTTCACCCTTTTCAGTTGTTGGTTTCTAAAATCATAAACCAAACTACTATTAAATAACGGTTGCTTTCAAATTTATGATTATTATATTTACTTACGCCTTCTTTCTTTGCCAAGTAAGTTTCACGAGCTAATTGCCTCAGTTTGTTTTCCTTACTAGCCACACGTTTCTGGACGCAAATGTAAGGATTCAATCTCAACATAGTTCGCACATGTTTCAACGGATTCAACTTGCGTGTACGACGTAGAGAACCAGTTCTAAAAAAAAAATGTATTAAATAATGCGTTAAATTTTATAAAACCAATAATCATTCAGTCAAATATTAATGATTATAGCAGTATAAAACAAAGTATGACTAACTTAAAACATTAAATGAAAAAAAAAAATAATAATAATTGGTTATAATCAAAATGGATCAGAAATTAAAACAAAGCATATTTTTTAAAATCAAAGAACTTCAACAAAAATATATTTTCATCATCTCCATTTTAATAATAGTAAAACTGCATTATCATAAACAAGAAACACAAATTAAAATTGTGTTGAATACACTAAAAGATAAAAACAACTCTAGAACTGAAATTGGGTTTAAGTTTATCAGATATTGTAGCTTTCCTAAGTTTTCACACAAAACAACAATTCCATTTTTAATTATTGACCATTAGTCTAAGAAAATATATTTGTAATCACTTGTTTAAGACTGTAAGAAACATTTTAAATTTATCAATATTATTATACACATTTGTCACACAACTTGCGGTTACTCCCACTTGAGTAGTATTATGTCTACCAAACTACTCAACCACTATAAATAGTGTAAAAACTTTTCCCATTTAAATAATGTTTTGATATGTACATCGAGATTCTTTAACAACAATCAACTTTCAACTACTTAAAAATAGAACACTTATGTATACTTAAAATTGAAAATATTTTTAACAATGAATTTAGAGTAAAAAAAATAATATTTCATCAGAGTTAAACTAAGTTTAAAAATTGTTATCATTCAACATCAATAACACGGACCAAGTATTTATCTCATCATGTTTTTGCAATTGCTATAAAAAATCAAATCAATGCACACATAATATACAACAACTTATATATAACTTGAAAATATTTATGTGCAATAAAACTAAATAGTTTTTTTTATAAAACATATAAGGAATATATTATTCATTAGATCAGTTGTGTGTAAATAGCATTTTTATTATCATATCATATCAACAACACGGACCAAACTTAATCATCACATCTAATGAATTTAAAAAACCTTTCAAAGTAACTCTAATTTGGATCAGAAAATATAGTTAAGTACGATCATTCGACATCAGTAACACGGACCAAGAATTTTCTCATCACATCCAATTTTCAGTTATGCAATAATTTTTTTCATATTTTATAAAAAAAAAAAGCCTAGTTGGTGAATAAAAGAATGATTTGGCAAAATTTTAGAAGAGTACTTATGTAGGTCATTACATGACAAAAGAGCTACTCAGGGAATTACGTGATGTTACAGAATAAAAAAAAATATATATAGTTGAGTCTAGTTGTTAGTGCAAGTCAGTTGACTGATTATACCTTATACGAAATTACAAATCAGTTCTAAAAAAAAAAAAAAATCTAAAAATATTTCTTTGTCTTAATTTTCAAGTGACCATACTAATACTATCTCCCAATAAGGAACACAAATTTATTTAACCTCAAAATTTCCTAAATTAGTACAAAGAACATTTTCTTACCTCTTCGGTGGTAAGTATTTCTTGAGTTCATCAGATTTGAAAATCCTAGTTAAATCTGTGTTCGACATTTTGGGGAATGGAAGATTGTAACCGCTTTTCAAAGTTGCTTTTTTATCCCATGTTCCGTACAAATCATCCAACTTTTGGAAAGCAGATTGAGTCCAGATGATGAAACGTCCAACATGACCACCAGGAGCCAATTGTAACAAATTTAATTTCCTGATGTTGATCAAATCTACACCAGGAATGTTCCGGAAAGCTTTCCTAAGTCCCTAGCAAAAAAAAAAAAAATGTTAGTTGAGAATTTATTAAACGTGAAGCAAAAATAAAAACTATTTTAAACTATGTTATTATTAAAACAATATTGGATTCTTAAGGGAAGCAACAATGGCTAAGTATTTACCATATGCATACGGGGAGATTCCTATAATTTAAGCACAATATTTAACGTTCAAAATCAAAAAAACTGATTTAGCGTGACCTGTAATTGTGCTATGACTACCGATTATAGATATCACAATTTTAACAAGAATATGTAACGAAAGATTTTTCCTTTATGTTAAAGTCTCGTCTCAAATGGGTTAATAAATGGTCGACCTCAATGGAACCCAAATAAAACAATGTTAGTTTTATGAGTACGCCTTGAGATTAAACTTAATGTAGCACACGTAAGGTAACATTAGAACCAATTGTGTAGGTATATGTTGGACATTATTATGTGCATATTGAAACATAAATCATAATTTATATTGTGGCTGAAGTTATAGCAAATAAATGGGGCTTAATAATAAATGGACGACCTCAATGGAACCCAAATAAAACAATGTTAGTTTTTTTGAGTACGCCTTGAGATTAAACTTAATTTAGCACACGTAAGGTAACATTAGAACCAATCGTGTAGGAATAAGTTGGACATTATTATGTGCATATTGAAACATAGATTATAATTTATATCATAGCTGAAATTATAGCAAATAAATGGGGCTAGAAGATATAGTTGTCATTATTTTGGAGGATGCTGTCAATGTATAATGACTATAGCAGCGACTGTGAAATACTATTTTATTTTGCACAATAAGACCACTCGTAAACATTACAATAAAACATTTTTAGTGTGAAATTGTGCTTAATTATAACCATCTTAATCAAGCTTTGTAATGCAATGCAAAATCATTAAATTAAAGATGGACAAATTTTATGATATTAAAAATTTTATATTGTCATTATTTTGGAGGATGCTGTCAATGTATAATGACTATAGCAGCGACTGTGAAATACTATTTTATTTTGCACAATAAGACCACTCGTAAACATTACAATAAAACATTTTTAGTGTGAAATTGTGCTTAATTATAACCATCTTAATCAAGCTTTGTAATGCAATGCAAAGTCATTGAATTAAAGATGGATAAATTTTATGATATTAAAAATTTTATATTGTCATTATTTTGGAGGATGCTGTCTATGTATAATGACTATAGCAGCGACTGTGAAATACTATTTTATTTTGCACAAAAAGACCACTCGTAAATTTCATAATGAAATATTTAAAGTGTGAAATTGTGCCTAAATTAATTATATGGATCTTTTATAAAATATTGAAACTATTAAAAATAAAGATAAAAAAAAAGTTGATCAATATAAAATTCTTTATATTATGTTATTATTTTGTAGAACGCTGTTGATAATAATAGTACAAAATTCAAGCAACGACTGAAGTAAGAAATTATTTCACAGAAGACCACTAATGAATAACAACATATTTGAAGCAATGAGATATTTGCATAAAATAAATAAATGTTAGACTTCAATGGAACCCAAGTGAAGTAGTAGCTATTCCAAGAGTACGCCTTGAAGTTTTTTTTATTTTGCACACGTACGGTAACATTTTGACAATAATACAAGGCAATTGTTGGACATTAATATGTGCTGAATTAATACTTAGTTCACATTTGTATGGAAAGTTTGTCCCCAATACGAGCACAAGCCGATTAGGAAAGATCAAACCACATCAATGTGGCACAAAAATTTTGTTATAAAAGTAAAATCTATTTTATAACAAAGTTGATCTTTGTGTCATATTATCAAAAATAATTACCAAAAGCATAGATCAAATCATACAATAATTAAGCAACAATCGATAACATAAATATGTTCTTAAATCAGGATTTTACATGAGTTTCAAAGATCATACGAGGACAATCAACATCTCTTATAAAAGTTATAGAAATTTTTGAAAAAGCTTCAGAAATGTAGGAATCCTACAAAATCCAAAAATACGTATAACAATAAAATGCACATCATTTTACATATTTAATTTACAATTTGTTCTTACAAAGCTCAAATTTATTTTATTATGTTTGATCTATGCCAATAGTAATGAGTACTAACTTAATTTTCAATAGATAAAATTTTAGCTTCCCAAGTGACTTACTTGATCTTTACTGTAGACTATTAATGGGCCTTTACGTTGAACATGACGGCGATTACGCATCTTGCCTTTGCCGGCACGTAAACGACGAGATTTGATTACCTAATGAAAATAAATTGCTAAAATTTAACATATAATAATTATTTAACTTATTATATGTTATAAAACCTTTTGAATATCTTTCCAAGCCTTGATACGGTGCAAAAAAATTGTAGCTTGCTTCGTCTTGGTGTATTCTTGAATTTTGTCAGATACAACCAAGGGGAATTCAGGGACCTCCTGAACCAAATGGCCTATTAATGAAAAGTACAAAATTGTATAAAATAGTAATTTGCATTACTCAAGTATATGACAATACAACAAATATTGAAAAAGTTATAGAATTTTCAAAGGGAAAATAGTTTTTGTTTTATTCTTGTATATTTCCGCAAACATTTTTAATCCCTGCATTGTAATCTACATATACATGTATCTTTGTATTGTGTAAAATTAGGTCATTTTCATTAATTCACCTACATACAAGGACCAAACACGGGTAAATTTAAAATAACTGTTAGTCACTTTTGCCGCCACCGCTGAAATAGAAGTTCAGTGAGGCAACGCCTGAAAGTACTGATATAATATTTGCACTAAACGATCAAATAGTTTCCTCAAATGCATTTAATGCAGACGAGTTAACTAATGTGCATAGGATTTTTTTTTTAGTTAGTTATTTCAATCAGACAGTGTCAACGTGAAAAGTAATCACAGAAATCATAACCCAATGCTCTGCATTAATGTCATCATTTTCAAATACAGTTACACCTCTATAACCAGTCCCTTTTAAATTGTAGATATGAATGTCAAGCTAAAAGCATTTCTCAATTTCTTAAACATTAGTACAAAATTAAGATCAGCATTTTGATCTCTGTTAAAAAGCTTTTCTATATTTGGTGTGCACTCAGATTTTGTCAACGTTAAAAGTAATCACAGGTGTCATAACCCAATGCTCTATACATAATCATCATTTTACAACATAATATAATTTTTATTTTTCTTTCAAACTACCAGGTTAGATTTTCGTCATAAATCTATTTAAATTAGCTAAGTAAAATATGTCAAACCAAATTTGCAGTATATTTTATTGAGGAAACGTTTTGTACAAAATGCAATAAAATAAACTGAACTGGCTGAACTTCAAAAATGAATGTTAAGTTAAAGTCTACATGCCTTGGGCACAGGGTTGCCAACCGACCGGTTTTTGGCCAGCCTAACCGGTTTTTTAATACCTAGGTCGGCTGCCAGTTTTGCATCAAACCGGCCATATAAAAAGGCCAGTTATTTTATTTTTCATAAATAAATGTATGTTGTCAATGATTTATCATTATACTTTACTACCAAGTTGTTAATGCAATAACCTTTTTTGTTGTCATATGGTTGTCATAGGGTAGCACTGCACGACTGCCCAGTGCCGAGCTGCCGACTGACAGCAGCTGATTCCAGACGTACATGTCCATTATTCATAAATAATATTTGATAATGACAAAATAATAATGATTAGGTATACATTTTATTTGTATGATAATAATTTTGTTATTTCTAAATGTTATAACCAATGTAAGTTAAAAATATTTTATATTTAATATATAAAATTAATTTAAAGCCGGTTATTTTTAATTTGATAGTTGGCAACCCTGCTTGGGCAGGATATACAACTAAAATTTGTGACACTTTCCCAATACAATCAGATGTCTCAAAATGACCGTTATCTAAAATTTGCACTTGCAATAAACTGCTCAATTTTTTTTTTTTTTTCAAAACTTCTATTAGTGGGATCAGAAATTAAAACAAAGCATATTTTTTAAGTTACTCATCATTTTCAAGGTAACATTTATCATCATTTCCAACAAGTACATAATGTTTACAGGTCTTTAAAATTTGCTAAGTTTTTAATATTTGAAGTATTGTTGACAAATCTTTTTTCAAATTGTCTAATTTAATTGGAACCACCAGAAATATTTCATTATTTCTAGAGTACGCTAAAAAATTAATTAATCTAGCACACATTAACAAAACATACATAACTCATTATTCTAATTTCATATGTGGACATTTTTGGTGCAAAGCTATTATTCTGTTATACTTCAATCGTAATTGATACAATAAAATTGTAACTTAATAGTATAGAATTATAATAAAAAATTGAAATTCCCTTTTTTTAAAAATACTCAATTACCTTTAGACATCACGAGGGCAGGCACACCTGAAGCAGCAATAGCCGATACTGTTGCATACCGTTTCTGTGTAACATTAACTTTCCTGTGCCAACGACGCCATACACGAGTTGGTGCAAACATACGTCCACCTCGACACATGTTACCGAACGCACCTTGACCACTGCGATGGGTACCACCACCTCGGACACGAGGTATACGAGCAACAGCACGTCCAGTACCCCATGATTCAGCACTGGTTTGATGACCTTATTTAATATAATATATTATACAAAAATAGCCTTAAAAATTAATATTAAAAACATTTTTTTTACCAGCTAATTTGCTCACAGCATAAGGTTGTCTGCTGTTTTTCGAAACTTCGTTGTGAACGAAAGTGACAACGTCTGGGCGGATTGGTGCCCTAAACACTGAAGAGAGAGCAACAGTTTCTCCAGTTTCCTCATTTTTCTCATTGTATACAGAAACTAACGGCCGAGCTGTAGATAGAGCCTAAATGTACATCATACTTCAAATACAAACAATTTTTGCAACGGAATCCAAAATTATAATACTAATAATATAATTTCCATGAAAAATATAGGTGTATAATATTTGGTGGAACTTCTTAAAAGAAATTAAAACTTTATTATTATAAATACTAATTTAGTCACAAATACCAAGATTAATAATGGTTAACTAGTTTATTTAATGCTAGAGAGAATTAGTAGAAAATACATGTTACAAAAAGTGAGGTTAGAATTGAAAATTATATTTTAGTATTAAAAATTTGTAATAACTTAGCATCATAGGTTGATTATAAATTAGTTCTATAAACGAAAGAAGCGATTCTAAACACAACACGAACACTAATCATGAATCTCGCACCAAATTATGAAAGTTATAAAACACAAAATCCACATGGCAAGTGGCAACATGACCAGCAAACTTAACGTTTTTGGTTGCTTAAAATTAACATTAATCAAACAAATAATACTTAAAATTACTCCTTGTAACCATATACTACATTATAATTAACGAGTATAAACTTACCATGGCGTAGTCCCTAAAAACTAAAAATTAATTACTTGGAAAATAATATCAACCATCCAGGCAAGAGCCGAGTTGAAACGTAGAGAGAAAGACAGTAATCATGATGCCGCTTGTACTCGTGTTCGAAACGCGCTAGAGAGTTGGGAGAATAAAAACGGATAGGAGTGGGGGAAGAACGCTGCTTCTTGGATGAAAAAGTATATCAATGGAGGAAAGCGTACATACTTAAAAGTGCCATGACTTTCCGAGTTCCCGCCACAAGAGTTTCGTTTTTGATTCTACTTTACTGTAGAATAATATAGAATATTAGTAATATCATATTATTACGTTATAAATGATACAATATTTATGAACAATATTATTAACAATGTAACTTGGTTGTAATCTAAGCGTAATGTAATATTAATTGTTTAACTAAACAAAAATAAAGTCATCTGTAAAATGTCCAATAATTCACACAAATCTTTCTACTTTAATAATAAAGGCCGCTTAAAATGTATACTTAGGCTTCATATACTAAAACTATTGAACTTATTTCAGGATTAATACAATATATTTTTGTCTCAATTCAAGCTAGATACATAATAATTAATATATATATATATATATATATATATTAGGGTAGTCCTTAAATTTGGTATGGCGTTGGATGGCCGACATTCGGCTCTAAATATTAAAATATAATTCTCTAATTTTCTCAGATTTTTATTTCATTCCCTTAATCCCTGTTTGGCGTTTGCACATCAACTGTATACTGTCACTCGGCCCGGCCCACGGAGGCGACGCCGTACCGGCGCCCGGCGGCCACAGCTGAGTGTTTACATATTTTGTTGTGCAAACAGAGGACCAAGGGAATGAAATAAAAGTCTAAAAAATAAGAGAAATTTTTTAATATATGAGCCGAATGACTCTGTGACCTTTGTGCATTTTATTGATATTTCGGGATACAAATTATTTTTAGCACGTTAGGTATTCGATATTCCATAATTTGCCAAAAAAAATGTTATTACAAAATAGCATAAGAAGGATTTTCAAGTATTGAAGTATCATATTTCAGTTTTAATCTTTTTTTTTATATTGTAAAAATGTTGATTAGTTTTCAAATTAGAATTATTTAAGTTAATTAGGTATTAAAATGTTCCTTGTTTTAATCAAATAAAAAAATAAAAATTCATGTAAGTATTCGAGATTTGAGCTAAGGATTTTAAATTTTGGGGATTTCTTATTTGAATAGACTACGATAAATTTGGGGAGGGGGGTGGGTAAGCCTTAGGAAAAACCAAAAAAAAACAGGTCAGCGTGTCAAGGCATAGTGGGGACGAAACATTTAGGGGCGGGGAAATAAAGGAAAACTCTCAATAACTGTACATGTTATTCGACTTCTAACATGGTACGCTACAACTTTTTTTGTTGTTTTAAATAAAGTTGTCTGTTATCTGTTCGTTGATATATTTCATAATAATAATTAGGTAGATCTTAGAAACGTCTATTTTAAGAATTTAAGTATTTACTCGGAACTTGTGTTTGTGCAACTTTGTATAAAAAAACACTGAAATAGTTATAATATCGATAAAAAACATGTATATAATTAATAGATAAAAATACAATTTAAAAAAACTTGTAAACATTAGTTGAGTAAAGACAGAAACTTAGTTTTTATTAAACTAATAAATAGCTAGCAAAAAAAATTTTAACGAATAACAATCAATCACAATAATCAATAACAATTTTAACAATTCATTTTTAACAAAATAGTTCCTCATAAATAAAAAAATAAGACACAGGTATACACGATAAGATATATATAGAACAAATCGAAATACAATATAAAAGAAAGTGATATATATATATATATAATATATATTAGGTAGGTATATAATAAATGAAAACAAATTAATTACCAAAAAAGGATAGTCATAAAAAATAAGTTAAAATTTCAAAATGTAGTAAAAATTAACATAACATTTATTATTTAATGGTGATTTTTTCCAATTTTGACCTCAGAGCATCTACTAGTATAGTAGTATCAATATATATAGGTATATATATATATTTTATGTACGTACAATTTTCGTCATGACATTATGGGTAGAAGGGTCCAAAAAATATGTATTAAGTACATCTCGGCGAAAAAAAGTGTCTGGTTAAAGGAAAAAAGTTCCCGATTAATTTGGGCCAGTCGCAAAGTATTTTTAATGTTCCAATTAAATAACACACAAGATATCCGTTATTTTAAATTACACACAAGGGCGGATACAAAGGTCCTAAACAGAGGGGGCAATATATATATGAATAAAATAAATTAAAAAGAATAGCTAGGCATAGGAATTGTCTTATTATTAGTCGACATGAAAATTAGTTGTGTACATAAATCAGCCACTGGTGAATGTGATGTGTCTTATTGTTTTAGAAGACACCTATTTTTAATTTTGAATGAAAAACTTAGGGGTTAGGAGTAGTCAGGATTTTTAAATATTCGATTTTTTGAATTTGTATTTTCTTAAAGTATGATGTCTTGAAAACAATATCTGAAAATTTCAAGTTAATCAAAGGAATAGATAACTTGATATAAGTAATTAAATAATTTATTTTTTTATACATAAATCGAGTATAAAACTTTTAAAATGAGTTTTTCTCGAAACTATTTTTTCAAAGTCGGTGATAACTATAATTCAAAAACCACTTCACAGATTATTAAAAGCATAAAAACTAGTGCCTGATCGAAGGTTTTTTTTTTATTAAAAATTATATTTTTTATAAACAATATAATAGTGCATTTTTCCTTGAAAATCGGCGAGTAAATAATCAGAGGTCACCATTTTGTTTATTTTTCAAAAAAAAAAAAGCTTTGATCAGGCCTAGATTAACTATTTAACTAATGATTTTTTTAGGTTTGATTGATTTTAGATGATTCAGTTTTATTTTATGTTGGTCACCGCAAACACGACTTGTGAGACGGGGTCCAACAAATATAGCGATAACTTGGTCTACAATATTTTTTTTTTTTTTAATTCTTGTCAAATAAAGTTAAACCATAATGTAATAACTTTATATTATTTGTTTTATAAAATAAATTAAACTACTGTCAAAACAAAACTAATGCGGCAAGCAGCGAGGAGCGGTAAAGCCATTGTAGTACGCCGTATTAATTTAAAAATAGATCGACTTGGTGACTGGTATTATCGCAAAATCGTAGAATATAGCAGGTAATATCATATATCTTTGTATGTGTACTGTGTCAAACCCCATAAATAAACGGTTGTAGATAAAATGTGGCGACTCGGATGCCGTGATCACTATTTCAATAAAATAAAAATGGACAATTTTCAAAAGAAAAATAATAAATGTTCATGGTAAATACAATAACGACCCTCTCTCGATAACTTGCATGAACAAAATTTTAGTCACAATTAATTAATTATACAAATGGAATATTTGATACTTTTTTTTGTGAACGGGGGGTGCAATTGCCCCCTCTTGATTACACATAACTTTGCAAATTTCTTAGACTACTATCATTGAGTTTGACTTACATATGTTATTCAAATAATGATATTTGACTTGTCGATTGTCACTTGTGTACTGTGTAGTAAGTAAGTAGGTGTTCACCGCCTATATCTTTTACAATAATTAGTTTTTATTAATTTTTACCTATTGTTATTTTTTTTACATTTTCCACCTAACCGTTGAACTGATTTCTTCATTTAGCAAATCTATAGTTCAGAAACTGTACCCGAAAGGTATCATTATAAGGATTTAGGCAAAAATTAAACAAATTTACTTCCTCCTATTTAAAACCTAGATAAACACACATATAATTTACATGTTCTTCATCCTTTTTTTTAATTGTCTAATTAAGTCCAAATTATTTAATTTATTAACTAATAAATCTGTAAAAAATAATAATTTTGGGTTGACTGTTGGATCTATTCTTAAATATAGTTCCAGCTTGTATGGACATATTTTATTATCTTTATCAATTTTTTTTTTTAGTGGTCGAGTGCGGTTTGCGGGTCGCATGAGTTTATAAATAAATGGTTCATTCGCGAAACTATAACGGTATCAAGGTGGATTTATAAATCCACCTTGAACGGTATGGTTCATTGTGCATACACTGTTATCAGTATAAAGAATAAAATAAACTTTCCCGCTCATTTTGTCAAGTATTACTTTATTCGCATCGTGTGTCGATTGATTGATGATACTTTAAACTGAGAGTTGAGTCTTGACATTAGTCAGTTTTCGCCGACACGTCTTTTGTATTTTGGTTACGTTTCTGTGTAAGTATTACAGTTTTCCCTTTTATTTATAAATGTTTTTATTTTATAATTGAAAAAATAAACAAAAGGACATTTTAAATTCAAAAAAATATTAGATTTAATAACTTATTAGTGTTTTGTGTTGGTTACTTGGATTTTTTTTGTTTTATGGTACTGATTGCTTATGATGATTTTCGAGTGTATTTAAAATTGTAGTATATTTTAAAAAAAAAACTTTTCGTTAGGCAAATCTATTATACATGTAACATGAGTAATAACTGGTTTGCTCTTCTTGTTCTCCTGGCTTACTATTAGAAATTACTATTTAAATTTGTTAAAAGCATATTTTTTATATAAAAAATAAAAAAAAAATACAAAAAAGCTTAATATTTGTTGTGCATAATTTGATGAAATATGTTTAAAAAAAGGCATTATAAATCTGTTTGAATTCTTAATTTTCCCATTAAATATTAAAATATTATGCTTAGGTGTAGAACTTGAGTAAAAATATAAAAAAAGTCAAGTAAAACTTTTTATTTTAACTTTAAATGGATCATTGTATTTCTATAAGGGCAAATATGTGTTTCAATATTACCATGTGATCTTTTTTTTATTTTCACTTGACTATCTGTTTGTCTTTCAGTTTTTTCCTATCACATTTGGATATAAATTTAAACCACAATAAATTGACATATCTATCCTGTTTTTGTTCTTTTATGAAATTTATTTTTATGCGCTTTCCTTTTTTATTTCTTATATAATTTGTCTTGGTTTAAAGATTTGATTAATTTAATATATTTGTATGGTATTTATGCTAAAACCTAGCAAAATTATTTTTTTTTCTAATTATTTGAACTTACTGTACTACATAAAAGATCTTATTACCTTATTAATCAACTATTCCAATCATATGTTGTTTCTAAATTCTAATTTATTTCAGCGAACTTTTAATTCAAAGTTGTCAAGAATATTTTCTAAATATATAGTGGAGGATTTAAAATTGTTTATGTTATATTTATAAATATTGTTATGTAACATAATGGAGAACATTGAATTTTACTTCGGTTCTTCATCAAATGATCGATACGACAGAAATGTAAGATACTACAAATAGATAAAAAAAAGTTAACCTATAAGTACAAATTTTTATAAGTATGTATTTATTTCAGATTGTTAATACAAATCACAAAGAAACGAATATGAAAAGAAAATTTTCAGATTCTTACGAAGAGCATGAAGTGAGTAATTACTTGAAAACACACAATTTTTTATTTAATAACTTACATTAGTTGCATTTGCTTATTTATAACAATTTTTCAGGGGCCTTTGAATCAGACTTCAAACGATGATTTGGGCAGTTGTCATGTAAAGAAAAGATTTGCTTATTGTAAACATAGCCAGTCTACAGTTCAAAGGTAAATTAGATTATCCATTGGGTTTAATAGTTTTAGTTGTTCTAAAGTATTAATTACATCTACGCGGTAATTACTAACTATAAAAAAAAAGGGTTTTCATGCATCTAAACAATTGGTAGTCTTCTTGTATGATATGCCAATATAACGATTTAATGTTTCAGCAAAAATGATTTGAAAAACAGCGTTTTTGAATGTGAACATTGTCGTTTGGCTGATGATTCTGGTTTTGAAAATCAGAATTCTGGATTTTCATTAATTGAAGAAAGTATTGATTTTGTTAACAGGTAAATTGTAATAATGATTTTATTCTATTCAATCTTTCGATAATTCACATTATGTATCTATCTCTTCACATACATTAATGCAAATGAATAGTAAGTATGAATTCCAGGGCCCATTTTATTATAGTGATCAAGAACTTAATTTTTATTAGCATAAATGGTAATGATAAGTTGTACCATAAAAAAAGTTTCAAAATTTTCTGGAATATTTAAGTAAACTGTTCATGTAGCATGCAAACTGTCAAAAAAAAAAAGCTACAAATAATTTGTAAAAAATGGTTTGGTTATTATAATGATATTCATATATTTTTTTTTTTTAGTAATAACGAAAACTATTTTGCTGAAGGTACTGACAAAATTATTTGTGAAATTTCAGAAATTTTAAATGAAATAATTGTCATTATTGAAAAAGATACTGAATATTTTAATTTCAGCCACATTGTTGACATGTAATTACATAATTCAGTTTCATTTATCATATTTATGTTAATAGTAAAATTTATTTGTTTTCTTCTTAATAGGAGCACAATAAGTTATGTAGATATTAATAAATCAAATATCATAAAATCTGATGATAGAAATGACAATTATCAAATGAAGGATGACAATAAGTTTAGTGTTCATACATCACCAAATAATATTGTTAACTGGATAGACCCGTAAGTTAATATCTGTAATATCTGCTTTAAATACACGGAAATTATGAGGCCTATGTACAGTCAAAATGTAGATGGGATAACAAAATGGTGCTAGATGGGAGTGAGAGTTTTAAAATAAAAAAGATAACTAGTTTTAAAAATAATTTTGGGTATAGATAAAATTGTATAAAAGTATTTTGTGCTGGATATTGTAAAAATTGTATACGGTTACTGTAAATACTGCCCTCACATTCTTGTCCCCTGAAAAAAAATTTGTTTGCGGATAAATTATGAGTGGGTAGCGTCCTCTTTAAAAGGTTAATTTTTCAGTAAAAAATGTGACGAACAAGCTGACACTACAAAAATGGATGGTCAAATCTGTGTATATCCTGATTTTTTTATGGAAGTCGACGCTGAAAACAATTTAAAAAAACATTCTTCAACACAGATAGAACATTCTTCTACTATACAGTAAGGAGGCTACCTCATAATATTTATTGTTTTTCTATGTTTGCATTTATGAACTGGACTGCACATTGTGTATGTAATATAATTTGAAATGTATTGCAGTAATCAAGGATTTAAATCTATGAATGATAGTTTTGATATACTATCGCCTATAAAATTTCGAGGAGATTTGTACAACGATGATGATTGTGACAATGATATAGACGTTGAATATGAAGAAGCTAATTTGTAAAATGAATTTCAAAAAATAATTGTGTTATAAAACTAAATATCATATTTTCATTTAGAGTTCAAGAAAATATCGAGGACAGTGTTGATTTCAGCCCAATAAAGTTTAGAACAGATGTGTATAATATTGATAAAGAATCTGAAGAGGAAATTAATGCACAACACTGTATTTTGTCCAATCAAACAGAATATAAAAAGTAAAATAATATTAATTGTTCACTAGCAGTTTTTTTTTTTTTAATGTTACTTTAATAAGATGTTTTAATAAATTTCTATTGATTATAATTTACTTAAATAAAGGTGTCTTTTTATATCATCAAACGCACCTGAACAATCAACTAATAGCCCATATAAAAAAGAGCAATTAAATGAACTTTTGTTACCAACATGTTTTTATTTCGGGACTCCTATGTAAGTTTTTTCTTTTAAGAATTTATTATTCATATTTGTTAAATTATAGAGAACGCTTAAATTTATAAAGACGTTTGTTTACAGTAACAGAAATGAGAATAATACTGCAGTTGATGATTTAACAAATCTTTCAAGAAATGATATTGACGTGTAATTATATTTTTGTTTTGTAATTATCCAATATGTATCTTATGTATTTATTTTCAGAGGTAAATCTGATAATAAAGAGTTTGATCTATCCAAGTCAATAGTGGTTTGTGATATTTATGATGATCTTGCATTTGGAAACACTTCAAATTTAATAGCTATTGATAAAAATAATACCTTTTCTCAAAACGAGACCAGACTGTCGTCTAATGGGTATATACTACGATTTCATTAAAATATTGATGTAATAAACTTTAAGGAGTGTAATATTTAATTGAATTTTTAGATCTGAAAAAAATATTGCAAATAATTCTGAGAGAAATAGCCTTACTCTTCTAAACAATGACAATATAACTAATATTGCTCCTAATAATTTTTATTTTGGATCTAAAATGTACGTATACAACATTCATGTGAATTATTTTGTTTTAATAACCAATTTTGGATGATTTTGTTTAGTCCCGAAAGTTCATGTAGTGTATTTGAGTCTGACCCCATAGATAAAATGGAAGAAATTGATGACTTAACAGAAGACAAATTAAATAAAAGTAATGACAGTATCGGCCAACCCACTCTAATAGAATTTCATGAAAACATAGCTATTTTAGTACCAAAGTATTCTAGAGCTAATAGTTTTTTAAATAACTTGGATGATAGGTAAGTTAATTATTTATTTCATTTAATTTCTACTATATTAATAGTATTAATGGTTTAATGAATTATTTTTGTGTTTAAATGATTATGTAGCACACTGGTGAATGAACCTGTTGTTGTAAGTATTTAATTGTTTGAATAATTTTTAAAATAATTATTTAATTAAAATTGTATTTTAAAAAAATTAGGAGAAAAAGGATTATGAATCTTTTTACAAGTCTTTTGAAGATATGTCATTTTCATCAGACGATGATGAACTGTTGTTCAAACCCTCGCTTAATGATTTAGTAAAATATGAAGTTGAAACAGAAGCTGTCATGAAAAATATATCCAATGAGAGCATTGTAGCTAAAGGTGACAAAAACTCAGTTAATAGTGGATTTTGCAGTTCTAGTCCACAAAGACCTAATAAAAACATTTTAAGGTATATTTCTTGTTTAATTAGTTATCTTTGTTTTTTCACTGGCACTAAGTTAATACTAGAATATATTTAAGATAGTTCCAGCCGTTTTGTAAACGATTATGACAATGGTTATAATAAGTCTTTGTTTAATTGTGAATTGAGTAGTGTTGGCGAAGTATCAGATGAAGATAATAATCATAGGGTATTATCATTTCTCGATAATTGTATTGCGCCTGATTCAATTAATAATAGGTGAGTAAAAAAAAAAAAATGTACAATTTTAATTATATTCAACTATTGACAATTTATACTTAAAAGATTATTTGGTGTAAACGTCAAATTAAATTTCAATCTCATTAAAAAAAAAAAAAAAATTGTCTTATTACTTAAGTTATTATAAGGTTTAATAAACAAAGTTGTAAGAACATTTTTTACGTACAATTTTTTGTTATAATATAATATAACAATGTTCGATAAATAATTAGTTATTTTCTAACGACATACTAAACTATGAAAAATGTGTTTATTGATGCATATGGTATGGTAGTATAGAGCGTCTAACTTTGTACTACTGGTATCACTCATTTCTGCAATGCTATACAAAATTTACTAGTAGCACTCATATTTACTAGTTATTAATTTAAAACACAGTCTGATGAAGGTATTGATTGTGCTGAATCCAGCTCGACGATAGGTCGAATGCCTACCTATCCAAGCCCAGTCCGTGCAGATCTCTAATAAATAACTTTTTACGAGTTTTATAGTTTTTGAGCATAATCGAATACTCAAATACAATTCAAAATTTTGGACTGCTTAAACGTCAAAAACCTGCATACCCCTTATTATTTATAGTTATTAATAAATAGTTAATAATTTAATTATAATTCTAGTTCTAGCAGCAATAACACTTTATATGATTCTATGAATCAATCGTTATTAGCAAATAATTCTTCATCATTCCATTCAACTGTTGGCTATTCTACGAACCACAGAAATGAGGTAATACCTTATATTTGGTTAAAAAAAAAAAAATAGCCTTAGAATCGATTAGTTTTAATTTTAATACTATATTAATTTTGTCATTTACAGATGGCCACTGATAATGAAGATGAAAATTATGAGCAGTTTGAAAAAAACATGAATAAAAATAGATTTAATGCATTTCGATCTACAACTTTTGAATCGTCCTTAAAAACTTCAAAAGAATTGGCAAGTGATAAAAATGTTTTATCGGATGCAAGTAGCAAACTCAATATAGTAAATTTGAGTAAAAATAATATGTACACAATTTACGAAAATGATAATAAAGGTATTTTTTTTTTGTAATGTACAAAAGTTGTAATTAATAAAAAACGTAAGTAATTTATTAATTGCTTAAAATTATTTATACTACAGATGTACCTGATGAAAAGTGTGCTATAAGTGATTTCAAGTCTCCATTTATACCAGTTTTGGCACAATCTTTAAATGTTAAAAAAGCTCTTCTCAAGAAAGCTGCTTCTAACATCAATGTTGGTGCAATGGGCGATAAAGGTATACTCATTAATGCTTATGATATATTACATCTTATATTTAATTAATTATGAATTTATTATTATGTCAGCATATGAAACGTATCGAACACAGCAGACTCTGACATTAGACGTGTTGGAGATCTTGCACAAATCTTTGGAAACTCGTCCATCTCCTAATGTGTATTTAGATGATCCGCTAGGGTTAAATGTACCACTTATGCTCCACCAAAAACATGCCATAGCGTGGCTTATGTGGAGGGAAAGTCAAATACCCCACGGTGGAATTCTAGGTAGTTATATAGTATTAGTTTTAATATTATTGTTATTATATATTATAATGTATCTTTATAGCTGACGACATGGGTTTGGGTAAAACTCTAACAATGATTTCATTGATATTAAAAGCTTCTGAAACCGGGAAAGATAATATTATGCTGAATGAAAAAAATGCCAATGCGAGATGTAAGCTATTATGTATAAGTAAAAATTAAGGTATTAATAGGTATTCATAGTATTGAATGATGTAGCATTTATGATGTTAAGCAATAGTCTAATAAAGTATGTTTCATATAAATAAAAACTCAGGTAATAACAGAAGTTGAAAAAAAAAAATACTACAAAACTTTCTTTTAAGACCGTAAAAGAAAAAATAGAGTATTATTAAACAGCGATGAAATACACTTTTGGACATTAAAAAAATAATAAATAATGAACAAAAAAGTGTAAAAAATTTGTTTAATTTAATAATTAATAACAAATAATTTGAAACAATATAGAGTACGATAAATTATTTTTTTATTGCTAAACAAATTGGATAAAAAATTATTTAACAAACAATTACATTACATTTTTTAATGTAACCACTTGATTTTAAAATTTATAAAAAAAATTCATTATGCTATTTTTTTTTTTTTTTTTGTATTTTTTAACTATTTGCATGTTTAATGTGTATACATATATATATATATATATTATATGAACGTTTTTATATCTATTTTTTTAGCACCAACTGGAGGCACATTAATTGTTTGCCCAGCCAGCTTGATACAACAATGGGAGGTTGAGATTCTTTCTAAATTAGAATCTCAATTAATAACCGTTGGCCTATATTATGGCTCTAAGAGGAAGCATTCAGTTGAGGATTTGTTGGCAAAAAACATCATAATAACATCCTATCAAACAGTCATGTGGGACCAAAAACTTAGTACTACTGTGAGTTTAATTAGTGATATAATTTAATTAGTTATAATTTTTATTTTTTTTGTGGATAATATTTTTATGTCAATCTGTTTTTATTTTAGAGTCCTTTGTTTAAAATAAAATGGCTAAGAATAATATTAGATGAGGCGCACATTATAAGAAATAATAAGAGTTGTACCTCAATCGCCATTTGTAATTTGTCAAGTATTTTCCGTTGGGCAATAACCGGTACGCCGATTCATAACAAGGAAGCTGACTTTTATACACTATTAAAATTCATAGGGTGTAAACCGTTTGATGACTGGGGAGTAAGTTTTTTTATTTTTAATATTTTATTGAGTATACTTTACTTGAGTATATTTTATTGAGTATACAATCTGTTCAATAAGCATTTTTTTAAAACTTATTTTTACAAAGTATAACACGAGGAGGAAATCCCCTAGTATGGGCACTGGGGTCAGTAAGTCATAAATCAATATCAATAGGCTAAGTTTACTTTTTGGATATAACATAGTTTGGATTTAACAGGATATAGTTATAGTATGGTCAGTTATTTTTTATGAATTTCTAACTTAATTTTAGAAGGTTTTAATATGTCCTAGAAATATATATTCCCCAAGGATGTACCCAAGAGCCACTTAATGTTACAGGCTTAGCAAACCCTAATCTATGGCGTAGGTAAAATGACGTGCCCAGCCAGCAATCTGAAAATTATGCTATAGAAGTCACCTCTCCGACATTATTGGTCTGGAAGATCTGGCCCTCCAGGTTTGGGGGTTGAATAGACACGACAATTATATCTCAATATTACTCATTATGCAGAAGTCGAGGGAAAACCACACATTATTATTCCCAAACGAGCAACTATCTGCTCTTTAAATAATATCAACAGCACTATTATTGAGTCCGGACACTCAAGATTCAATATTTTAGAACATGCACGTTTTTAATTGTAAATTAAATATAATATTAATATTTTAGATTTGGAAACGTTGGGTTGGGAACAATGATAGAATAGGAAGCGAAAGGTTAGCGTTAATAGCTAACGTAGTAATGTTACGGAGAACAAAACAAGAACTCTCACAGTTGACATCATTTAATCTACCTACTAAAACTTTTCAAGTAGTTCCAGTAAAATTGTGTAAAGAAGAAAAGGAAGCCTATGAGCAATTATTATTATTTTCTAGGTGTGTTATTTAAATTACTAAAATTTAAATAGTGTAATTTTGATTAAAATAGCACTGATTATCTTTTAGTAATTTATTTGAAAAATACCTTATTGAAAAGGCACAAAAAGAAAATGCAGTCTATGATTATGATTTTAAACTTCATAACAACATAAAATATTTAGATGGTAAATAGTAAATAGTATAGAAATGTTCAAAAATTCAATCCAATTATTTTGTGTAGTTTTAGAACAGAAACAGGGCAAGGGTAATGTATTTAAAGGTTATCCAGAACTCCAAAAACTGTTTCAACAGCTTAAAAATATTGAAGCCGTTCAGACATTCCATATAATAGTTTTGCTACTACGTCTTCGACAAATGTGTTGCCATCCATGTTTAATAAAAGGAGTATGATACAATTATTACAAATTTTTATAATTTCCATTAAGTTAACAACTAAAAAATAAGTATGTATATGTTACATACAATGCAGTGTTACGATGCAAAAAAATGAAGATATTAATTTTGTGAACAATTTTATCCATTTTCAGCAAGCCTTTCTTTACTTTTTATACAAATTATTTTATGTTTGCAAGAGGTGTAAGAAAATATGAATTTTGCATTTTTTTAAAATAATTTTAGCTTTTTTCCAGATAAGTTAAATTAATTAATGTGTTGGTTAATATTTATCTAGAAAGTAGAATCAAATGATTTGATAAAGAGTGAATGTCCAGATACTGACTCAAATGTTAAGGATTTAAATGAATTTAGTTTATCCGAAGAGCAAGATGACAACAAATTATGTAGTGGAAGTAAGATTTTTGAAGAAACTTGGATTAGTTCAAAGGTATGTCAACTTTTGTTTTGAAAAGCATGATTACTTAATAAGTATAATATGTTAAGTACCATAATACGGTTATTTGTTATGACAGTTGCGTAATTCTGAAATTGCTGAATGGTAATTTGGGGTTTTTATTTAATACTAACTTATAAAAACAAATCTATTTAAACTCTAATATTATTATTAAATTAAAAATTAATAACATTAAATTTATTTATTTCCTCAGTCATTTTATTACTCCTAGTAAACTTATTGTTGTATGATGTATAATTAGTGTGTGCTTCAAGAAAGATGTATTTTGATAATGACAATATTCGATTGTTAAAAATTTATTTTTTTATAAGAACTAATATTACAACCCATTAGTATATTCAGGTTTTTTTTCAGTTTCAACATTTTTATAAAAAATAGAAGTTGCTTATATATTTTCATTATGATATTCAGTCAGTTTATTAATATTATACATGACCCTGACTGGATTTACACAAGCTACATGCAATTTTGTCGGATCATCTTGTTACATAATATATAATAATTAATATATCTCAAACAATATTATTTCATCTTGAGAAATGTACTTGTGAAATAACTAATGGCTAGGGTACATTTTGTTTATTTTAGATTAAGGCCGTTTGTGAATTGGTCAAGGAAAAAGTATTGGGCACTGATGACAAAGCAATTATTGTTTCTCAATGGCCAAGTATGTTACATCTCGTACGTAATCGGTTGTTGCTGTATAACGTAGAAATGGATTTATACACTGGAGCCGTTCCTATAATGGCTAGAAGTAAAGTAATGAATAGGTTTAACGATCCCAATGGTGGACCAAAGGTAATTTATTTTTTCAATTGGTAGTGCACTACATTTTTCTTTTGAAAAAAATTGTTTGTAAAACAAAATTTATATTTTTTCACAATGTAGATATTGTTGTTGTCGTTAACTGCTGGTGGCGTTGGGCTCAATCTAGTCTCTGCCAATCACATGTTTTTGGTAGATATCCATTGGAATCCTCAGCTAGAGGCACAAGCTTGTGACCGCATCTATAGAGTAGGTCAGACAAAGCCTGTTTACGTGTATAAGTTTATATGTACTGACACTATAGAAACATCAATTCAAGCGCTTCAAAATAAAAAATTAGAAATTGCTGAAAATTTATTCCATGGAACTAACAAAGCAGCATCATCAAAATTATCGCTTAATGATCTTATGGAAATATTTAAAGTTAAATAATTAAAGTTGTTTTTATTATATTTTGTTTTCCCAAACGAGTCATATTACCAAAGCAAGTTAGCTTCCAACGGTTTACCAAAGTTTGTTTATTATATTTTTTTTGTTATTCTAAAATGTGACTTTAAGGTATAAATATAATTATTATTCATGTTATACTTGTATAATGTATTCCTAGAAATAGAGTTATTTTACTAAAATTTGTTATAAGTTTTTTTGTTTTGTTCAAATAGAAATCAATGTACAACTTTTAAGATCAAGTTTTGTTATTTTTTTATACTTATTTGATGAAATTATTATTCATATATAACTGTTTGTTGTTGATATTTAATGGTTTATATAAAAATAAAATTCCATTTTCAGTTAGTTTTGCTTATGTTGGAGTTATAAGTTGTGATTTAATACAAAGTTCATGATTTAAATTTACCTTTAGTAAATAGTTAACTATAAGAGGCTTGAAAATAGGCCAAATTGTATGAATTTTGAGGTCACTATTTCAAATTTATTATAATACTATAAAAACTGATACCAGAGAGAGGGTGATAAAATAATTTATTTTTTGACAATATATTAGGCTATAATAAATATATTTTAAATTTCTAGCTAGTAAGTTCATAATAAGTCAATATTTTACAGATAGCTTAATTAGGCATGAACTGTCCCAAATTAAATAAATTCAGTGGTTCAAAACGTATTTAATTATGTATTATTCACATTTTTAGACTGGAATTTTTTTTTGGCCGCCGACGACTAGATGTTGGCTTTGTTCGACTTTATACTTTTTTGATGTCTAAATCCTAAAATTGCATCTTAACTTACAACCCCAACCCCGGGAGGAAGCGGGGTTGTCAAAATTTGGGTTAGAAGTCATGTATGCATGCTTTATCAATATTATATAGAAATTTCGACTTGCTCCGGCCGTTTTTCGCGAAGATATAGCAAAGCAAAAGTTGACAGTTGAAAAAACTATTAGTTAAAAAAAAAAATCAAACCATGTGTTTTAGTGTAAGACATAGGCTAATATAACCTGACAAATGTTGTGTTTACAAAATGAAACGACAGTTGAAAATTATTGTACCGAATCTATATCTTTTACATAAAATAGAACCAAAAAATATAAACTAATATTAGTACGATTTATATGTTTGAAAATGGCGTACTATAATAATTCTATTTGGATGGTCATGATATTGCCAATCGTTGGCTTACCGAGTGCATTACCCACAGACAATGAAATGGACTTACCTGAAGAAAATTTAATTATATTCAAGCGCTCAACAGAGGAAGTTTTGCCAGTCCCAAAATAGATATAACGGAATTTGGTGTATTGTATGAAGTAAGAAAGATTCTATTAAGAACTGAACGAGAACTTGATTGTAATTTTACGTATGATATGTTAGTTTTTATGAATTTAATGACTCCAGAAAATTACACGAATGAGAATTTAAATAACAGTGTTGACAATGCGTGCTCAAATTGAGCTCAGCATATGTACAGGGTCCGGTAAAAAAACCTCCCTTATTTAGAAATGACACTGTGTGAGTTGTGGTGGTGGTACAACGGTGGAGGGGGTATCGATCGATAGCTGTATACATGCCATTTTCTTCTGACCTTACCTAAACCAGTTTGCTAGGAACCATGATAAGGGAGAAGTCTGGTTCCAACAAGACGGTGCCACAGGTTACACTTTGCGCCGTTTACTTTTAACTTTCGAGAATGGCCATAGCTCTTCGTGTCATTTCCGGTGTAATGGCAGCCACTGCCTGTTTGATTGCCTTCTTAAGTCCCCAAAGAAAAAAACCACAAGGGGATAAATCAAGTGACCTTGGCGGTTAGGTGATGTCTCCTTGCTAGGGAGCGCCGCGAAGTGTAACCTGTGGCACCGTCTTGTTGGAACCAGACTTCTCCCTCATCATGATTCCTAGCAATTGGTTTAGATTAGGTCAGAAGAAATTGGCATGTATACAGCTATCGATCGATACCCCTTCCACCGTTGTACCACCACCACAACTCACACAGTGTCATTTCTAAATAAGGGAGGTTTTTTTGCCGGACCCTGTAGTTGAACGCTAGAATTAATTGTGACTTCTCCTTAAGGGAAATTTTCGTACTCTTCGTGGATGTTTTATTTTTACATGAAAAAAAATAACGATGTTGTTGAATATATAGCTGGCTACATTGCTCGAAAGCTACGCAAAAAGATTATATGTAATAAATGCACTGCAACTTTAGTTAGAGGTCAAAGTGAAACAGAATCACTAATAAGTATAAAAACCCGTGGTGGATTAATATATCCATCAGTGGACCTTATATATTTATGTAAAGTTGGTGAAAATTTTTTTAAAATGTACAAAAATAAACTTTGGCCAATACCAAATAATTAAATAAATTTTTTAATTATAAAAGCCACCTCCCAAATTAATTTTAACAACATTTTCGTATCCCTAAATACACATATTTTTAATCAAGACCCAATAAATAACCATCTACTACAACTCATCCATCTAATATTTCAAAGTTATTTTAGAGTCCGGGTCCATTATTATACGTTAAGTGAAAGTCAGCCGAAAAATCGAATTAGGTCCCACTTAACAAAAACTATTCACTTCAAAAATCAGTAAAATGTATTGTTCCTTTTTTTATATATTTTTATTATTATTACCTATTATTATTTATCATTATTTTTTGTATAGTTATTAAACTTTGCGATTTTATTATTACTATTATTATCCATTATTATTTTTTGTATTATTATTAAACTTTGTGATTTTTTTTTATATTTATTATATATTGGTCGTAACTTGAAAAAGAAACAAATAAGTAGTGATTTTACAAAACCTAGTGAATTTGTTTAAACTTAGATGCAGATCTGTGATTCAATAAATTGTCTATTGAGTTTGTAAAGAAAAACTATTTTTCAAAACATACTTACACGTTTTATAAAAAGTAAAACAGAATGTTCATTGATAAAATTTGAATGAAATTGTAATGTCTTTTCAATTTTTATTCCATGGTCAACCTAACAACCATCTATCTCTTTCTAACGTTGTTAATAACGCGGCAGTAAAGGCGGGGTGTGTGGGAGGCGCGGTCCATATCTTTATAGGTCTATGATTCTGTGGCATAGATATATATAATAAACTAGATTGCTAACTGTACATGCCACCAAAAGAGAAGATTGAAGCAGCCACTTTCCGACATTTCGGTGGAAATTAGAACCTTATCATGCAAGAATAATATATTATGTTTATAACAATCACATATATATATATATATAATATTGATATAATAATATATACAGATGTATTTTATATGCATTGATAACACACATAAATCCCACCAGAATGGCGGACCGTCGGCTTCAATTCTTATCGCTAGTTAGCAATCTAGTTTATTATATATACCTGTGTTCTGTGGTGATCACAGATATATATAATAAACTAGATTGCTAACTGGCGATAAGAATTGAAGCCGACGGTCCGACATTCTGGTGGAATTTATGTGTGTTATTAATGCATATAATATACATCTGTATATATTATTATATCAATATTATATATATATATATATATGTGATTGTTATAAACATAATATATTATTCTTGCATGATAAGGTTCTAATTTCCCACCAAGATGGCTGATACTGCGTATCACCGATCACGACAGTTGACATCATACCTATCTATTTAGTCAGGAGCACGGTTGTCTAGTAGACAACCGTGGTCATGAGATTATGTATTATTTAATTATATTCATTTAATATTTAATATTATATTTACTATTAATATTTTATTTATTTTAATATTAGTATTATATTATTAATGTTTTATGCTTAATTTAATCTATGGTATAAGGTCTAAGGTTGCAACCCAAAATTTCTATTATCTTTTATGATCGTGGCTATGATAATGATTATTGATATGATTTGAGAAATAAAAAAAATGTAACCTGTAGGTAATTATTAATTAAATATACTTATTTTTATTTCAAATGTTTCATATTTATTTATAATTGCAATTACTCGTAAAAATTAAAAATATACACACTTATAAAAAATACTAAAAATATCCACGTTATATAAATTAAATTAAATTTTTTTTAGTATGGACCTTACTGTATTATTAGCTATTTTTTCTGCATCTGTCATTGTAGGACTATTTGGTTTTGTATTTCGATACAAATTTTTCAAAAGTATGTATTAAATATTAATTACTGCTTACATAAAAATCAGTTAACTTGTTTAGTACCTTTTTATTTATTTTTTTGTTTTTTATAGCTAAAATAATAAAATATATTTTTTTGACTCGGACATTACCCAAATTGTTTTTTACTAGGTGAACTAGATAAAAATATTGAAGTTGAAACTGTGAATAGACCAAGGACTGGAATTCGTGGACAAAATCGAAATGCAATTCGGCGTAACGCTCGTAATATTTTAGGTAATGTCGAATTTTTGTGGAATTGTTATCAATATAGAATTTTTTTTTTTTTAATTAAAAATATTTTGCATTTTGCCCTTTTTTCAAATATTATTATATAAATAAATCTTGACTTTATTATATTTAAATGAGCCAAATTTAATTTGTTGTTAAAAGTATTTCTATAGATTTTATTGTGGTTTTTAATGCTCATTATGATCATTCTTGTTTTCCAAGTGTTATCAATTATAACATTGGCTTTCATAGACTTAAAGTAAATTGTTTTGAAATAAGGAAACAGATGTTCTTCCGGGACCCAAACATGGCTGAAGCCCCTGCTACATTTTCGGTTTTTTGTGGTCCTGGCCAGTCTAACCCTGACTGTAATTTTTATGTTTATGTGATTATAATTTATTTATTTCTAATTTCATTTTATAGAACCTAGGAATGATAATGCTATAGTAGAAGATGATGACGATGAAACCCCAGTAGATACCACAGTTATTGATCCAAAATTAGGGACAAAAAAACGTGCAAAACTAGAAGCTAAAGCAGAGAAAAAAATTAAGCGAGAAGTAATCAATTAGGATTTAAATAATTTATATAATTAAAAAATATGTTATATTTTAAGTATAAAAATGCATCTTATCTTCTAAAATAAGTCTGAAACAAAATTGTTGGTATTTTATTTTTTTTGTGGTTGATTAATCTGACAGCGTTAGATGTACCAAAATGATAATAATCAATTTACATATGTTTAGGCAGAGTTAAAAGATCGTGAAGATCGTAAAAAACAACAAGAAGCTGAAGAAGCAGAAAGAAAAGCTCGTGAGGATCATGAACGACGACAGGAACAAGAACGGTTAGCTGTTGAAAAAAGATTAGCCGAAGAAAAAGCTAAACGAGAACATGAGGAGTATTTGAAATTAAAAGAAACTTTTAGCATAGAAGAAGAAGGATTTGAGGAAACCTTGGATGACGAAGGAGCTACATTATCTCAGTTTATTAACTATATCAAAGTAAAATACATTTTTATTTTGTACTTAGTCATATTCATTGCTAAAGGTATTTTTTTTTTAAATTGTTTTTAGGAAAATAAAGTTATTATACTTGATGAGTTAGCTATGGAGTTTAAATTAAAAACACAAGTTGCTATTGATAGAATACAAAATTTACTAGACAACGGTTCGTTAACAGGTAAATTAAAAAAATGGATGAAATTTTATATTGATTACATTTAATGAATAATCTAAATAAAATATATTGTTTCTCGGAAAATCAATAATACACTTTAAACCAACTTTGCTAGAATCTGACAATGACCACAATAACGTTGAGCGTTACTTAACAAAAAAAAATCGATTGCACTTGTTGCACGGTATCTTTTTTTATAAGTTTATTAGCATATGGGGCCATTGTACAATTCGACAAATTTTATTTAGTGTATAGAGTTTAACCAAATAAGAGTTTTGAGTGGTGCTAATAGCAGCAAACAGGAAGAGTGTATTGAATGATGAAATAGTTTAGAGTTGGATGTTATACAGCTCTGATTCATTGATATACTAGTCTAAAATATCAATAGTTTTCATTAGGAAATAACCAAGGGAAAAAAACATGTACACGTTTCTTTAGAGTTAAAGACTGAATTTATTTTAAATATTTATTTACCAATTACTTATTGTACGATCTAAAATAATGACACTGATTTTAATGTTTTTTAGGGGTAATCGATGATCGTGGAAAATTCATATTTATATCACAATATGAACTTGATGCAGTAGCTTCGTTCATCAAAAAACGCGGACGGGTATCATTAACTGAATTGGCAGAGCATAGTAACAACTTAATTGTTTTAGAAAAATCAGTTACTTCAGTAATATAAAACATCGAAAATAACTATTATTCAGTTCTTGTTACTTTTTTTTATTTTCAAAAATAATAACAATATACTATTTATATTTAAACGCCATAGTCTTCACCTTCATCCATTTCTTTATCTTCGTCACTAGTTTCATCAGGGTCGTTTGCTTGTTCTTCACATTTCATACATCGACATGTAAATACATAATTTTCTCTTTGGAAAAATAGTGAAATTTATTACTACAAGTATATCAGTTATATTATATAAATGTAATAACTTACTGTAAATATTTTTGTCTGGTGTGTCTACTATGATCCAGTTCGCAAGGAGCAATATAACTAGTATTAATTTCATCTCCTGGTTCAATTGAGCGTACGGCAACTAACCGCAAAATATGATTTCCATTAAAAACACTTGCGGCATTAGGATAACAACTATGGTTGATTGAGCTGTGCTCTTGAAATAATGCTGAACCTTCATTATCCAAAAAATCTATACCCACCGCTGTATGCAACAAAACACAAGCGTTATTTTGTAACAATATGTAATATATATAGTAATTAATGGTTAGGTAACATTAAAGTTAACATTGATGGTGACATAGTTTAAAGAGTTTTTATGGTTTTTTAATTACAGCTTAACGACCAGGGTCGTTGACTTCTATTTAACTTATTTTGATTACAAGGTAACAAGACAATTTTTTAACATTTTTAATTCTTATTTTTTAATACAAATTTTTGTGTTACATTATTATTATGCAGTTTGTTTATTTTAACATTATTTGTTATTACCAATATTTAATGATTTTCAACTTTTTACATGCATGTTAATATACAGATCATTAAAAAATAAGAGAAGCAACAAAATATGAATCGTTAACTGCAAAAAGAAGACAAGTCCATTTTTAATAATTTTTATTTTATTATCATTTTGTACTAAGCACTAAATCTCTTTTGCTTTGTCACCCTTCATAGTAAAAAATACATTCTGTATAATACCTTGTTCCATCACATTGTATGCATTATCCTCAAAATGTTCAAAGTTTTCCAACTGCTCAGGAGAAAGCGATTTCTTGCAAACATTTGACCAACGCTGAAATGCACTCGTTCCAACTCCTTGGCCGTTTGTACCAATCAAAGCCAATAATGATTTAAAACCATTAGGCGTTAACCACTAAGTCAATACATTTTTCAATTTAATATGTATGCATGGGTTAATAAATTAAATATGTTCAAGTCTTACATGACTGGTTTCTCTAACTGACAAAGATTTCAAAACACCATAACGTAGCTGTTCAATTTGTTCTGCAAACTTCTCTCCCAACATTTTATGCACTAGTCTCTCATTTTCATTTTCTGTTCGATGACAAAACTAAATATTTTATCGTAGGTATTGTTTTTAAAATAGTTTTGTAAGATAATACATACATTAGAAATTATTTCGTTGGCTTGCTGAGGCGATGGCGATAACTCTATTGTAGCCAATAAACGGCATAACAGCATAATGTTGTGACTTTCTGGGGGATAGTGCATAGTCCTAAATAAAATATGCTCAGTTTTAGGAAATTGTTATACCGTTGTGTGATAGTAATAACACTTGTATAAAAGCATAAATCTAGATTTACCTCCATAATTCTTCCAACTGATGCAATGGATCACTTTTATCAGGCCTGCAAAGAAGCTGATGATATTGATTGTAGGCACTTTCTAAACATTTATGACTGCAATAATATACCTTAAAGAAAATTGTTTTATTATAATTTGTATCACATTATTAGTTTTCAAAATATTTTACAGTTTTTTATTCATAAACTTAATTTTTGACAGCAAATAAAAATTAAATTTAGTAAAAAGGGTCCAAATTTGTATATATATGTTAAATAATTTTATACGTATAATTAATGCTGCATTAAGAAAATCATGCCGATAATACTAACTTTACAAAATTCACACTGAACATGACTTTTCACATTATCCTTTGTGGGACAAAACTCCTCATAAGGAACTTCTGTAATTTCATAATTTGTTAATCTGCCTATATTTTCCTTAACAGTTTCTAGAGGACTAAATAAAATAATAAAATGATTAATATTTAGTTTTATTAATAATCTGATTGTACTGAAAATACCTTAAACAATGGTCGCATGCTCGATAACCGTAAAGACGGTTCCAAGAAAATTGACAAGATACAAATGGAGTTTCTTCAAAAATCAATTCATCTGGCTCAAAGTGTTTAGTTGCAAATAAACATTTACCCTGAAAAAAAGGATGTCTTAAATTAACTTATATGTCATACAAATTAATGAAAAGAAATATTGTATGAAAAAACTATGTTCATAACAAATCCAAAAACAAGTTGTTTAAGCCTGAAAAATACACTTTTTAAATGTAATGTAACTCCCCTTACAATAGTAATGAAACAAATAGTTGTCAGGGAAACAATTTAAACAAATTGTACTTGAAGTTTTTACAAAAATATTTATTTTTATTAAATAAAAACAAATTATTTTTCTGTTTTCTAAGTGGGTAGACATTTCCTCATTATTCCCTATGATGCTTTACCACTTTTTAAAGAAAATTCACATACTATACCCTTCAAAACAGCAATGTTGAAGAAAATAATGTATGTTAGTTTAACAAATTTTTAAAACATTAAAATATGGTCTACCAACAGTAATGCTGATAGGGTGGCTAAAACAAAGTCTTAAGTATTAGCTAATATCAATCATGAAAATTTGAGTTAAGATAGCCTATACTTATACACACAGGTAGAATAGGTATATTACATGTCTTGCACCGTTAAAGAATCCTACCTACCTATGAATATTTTGACAAGTTTCTAATAAAATTATAGGGTAGTCCAATACAAGGGTCCCAATCAAAGAGTTCATTAGGTTTTTCCTGCAATACCAAAAAATTATTTGAGGACGTTGTTATAACAATAACAATTATATAAATGAGATGCTACTGATCATACTATATTTGATGTCAGTTACAAGTAAAAATAAGATAAATACCATTTGCTTCTTATTCAAGTTGCAAATATTTTATGGATTCTGCAGAAGGATCAGCAGATTTTATAATAAAAATCACAGAATAATTTTTCTTATTATTAGACTTACTTTAATAGGATCTATTTGTTTAACGTAACCTTTATCACCTTCCATTTTTTTAAACTAAATTTTAATTAAAAATTTTGGATAAATGTAGTCAATCTACTACTACTGTAAGCTTTCTAATTGATTGATTTATTATAAGTTTTATATAAACGGTGCGTTTGGAAATAAAAACTTAATTTAAAATTAAAAATTATTAGAAGAAGTAGGTATAATCGTAGTACTTTTCGAACGAAGTAGCAGGTATCAATATATACCTAACATTCAATAAAACGAGGGACTTTTGTTAGGTTAAGAGCAATAAGCATAATAATGTACTCAATTCGCCGAGAGCATAGGATAAGTGCGCAGAAACGAAAACGCTTTACTGTCATGTGCGGGCACGCATACAGGAGTAATGCGTTTTGATTTCTGCGCTTACCTATATTCTCAGCGAACGGTGTATAGACTGTAACCTATACTATGTGTAGATGTCTATGGTAAAGAGATATAAAACATATTATTGTACACCGGTATGCACTGTTGGCTAATTCAATCGGATCGTATACAAAATAAAAATGTTTATTCAGCTTATAAATAAATGCTGACGAACACAAATTTTTTTTTTATTAAACGTAAAAAATTATAATCATTTAGTTGTTAGTTTTAATTTATTCTTCGTGCAAATGCAAATTGAAAAGCTACCCCGCGGAGTGGAATTTCAACGCTTTTGATTGGCCACTGAATGTAAACAAGGTACCATCGATCGTGTTTTCGTCATGTGACCTTTGATTTCATTTGCCTAAAAAAACCAATATGTTTATTATTATAAATAGTTTTTAAGTGCTTGTTATTATTTTTGCTTTCGACTCACGGCCAATGTGGCGCGCTAGTGTAGTGTGATGTAAACACTGGCCAGTTGGTTTTCGCACAAACTTTTTAGTACGGGTTAACTTTAAATTGTCGTCGCGTCGTATTGTTTTCATTCGAATTGGACCAACAAGTGGGTATACCCGATGTTATTTGTCTGTGTTTATAATATGTAATTTAAGTGTGTTGTTAACGTTAAGTTTCGACTAAACAACAAAAAAAAAAATTAACATCGAAATCGATTACGGATTCCGCGGGGGCCACCTGCTCGTTATTGAAAGTCATGGCCGCGCGTGTTTCTTTGTCATCGACCCATCGTTATGTTATTCGACTTTGCCTACAGCCAGAAGATCTGCTCGTGCCATAATTGTTTTTTTTTGCAATTCGCGTGATACCGCTAGGTTTGAAGGAATCGTCTTATTAGCGAAAGGTAAATAAACAAAAGCGTTCATAATCATTTACCATCCTCGTGGCCCCTTATCGTTATCATGTGTCCTTGATAACCCTTGGGCCATAAAAATAAAATTGCTTTGTATTCAATGAGCCTATTTATGTTAAGATAGCCTTTCGACTCGTTTACAGTTATATCGATGTGTATAATGACCACGATACGAGTTGATCCGATAAAATATTCAAACAAAACTTGTTGCACTGAACCATGCGAGTTATGCAAATTTTTTTCATTTACCGTAGTCTAACGAAAAAATATTGGTAGGGATTTTTATTGGATCAATCTGTACGCGCTTGTACATACTTTGTTTGCTAAATTTGATCGTAATATTCAATAATTAATTAGATTTTGGATAATAATATTATTATTTGAAATATATATAAATTCTCAGTTGACATTTTATTAGTATATTATTATATCATATCATAGTAATATTGTGTTATTATTTTGATTAAATTTATAAACAGCTGATAAGTTTTAACAACAAAGTGTTCGAAAATATATTATTCTTTGTTGTCCACATAAAGGTATGCAAAACTGAGCTATGTTGTTGTATTGCTGAATAAATCAACGCTCACTTTCAAGTATTTCATTTGCTAATCAAATATTTTAAATAAAATGCACATTTCTGACTTCATAAACAATTTTTAAAATATTAATTATCATATCGAATCACGTTTAATTATGTTTATCTTCATTCTAATTTGCAAAAACTCTTATTGATATCATTAAATAAGTTATTTATAAGAAATAATTTATTTATAATTCTTCTAATTTTAAATCATAAAACTACTTAAAATGTATAAAAAATAATATATCATACTATGCTTTTTTATGAAATTTTAATTTTTATAGATAGATAATTATATTTATTGATGTAATTGTAATGTTGTTACACATAACACATAACGTATAATTTTATTGACCTGATAATAATACAATATTTTATTTTTAATAAAATATGTCAGTATAATAATGTGCAATAAAGAGTTTTTTTAAAAATATGACATTACCTCCAAAATGTCATTTTCTTTAAATTTAGTAACTGGTGTTTTTGCTCTAAAACCATCACAGAACAAGTAAAACATTCTGTGTAGTCATGTTTTCACAGAATAAAACCAGGTTTATAATGTTCTCTAAATAAATATGTATGTGTTTTATTAACTTAAAACAAATCTACTGAAAAAGTTGGCTGGTCGATAAAAAGTTATTATAGATTATGCAATTTGGCAAGAGAAAATATACAGTGTGGAATTTTTTTTTATCTATGTGCATTATCTACTCAACCGTAATTCCCTCGCAGCTTATTATTAAAAGTAATATGTAATTTATTACTGGTTACCATTCTAGTTGAAACTATCGGATTATTTTTTACAGTTAAAATAGAACCAGTTAGGCCAGTGTACAAAAATTGTATAATATTGAAATTTAAACAAGAAAAAGGTGATATTGCTTTTTTTTTATAAAATGAATGGTTTCCTTTAAGTTGATCACTCTGTATACATTTTTAAGTTAAGTTCTGGTCAAAATGTATATCATTATAAAAAATTTAACTAGAAAAACTTCAAACATTTTTTTATTTGTATTAATACATTTTTTTACTGTCTAATTGTTGAACCAAATATTTTTTATTAATAAAGGTTATTAAAAAAAAAATTAATTAATTGAAAACATATTATATATAATTACAAAATTCTTATCATGACAAATTTTAGATTTTAATAATATCATTTTTAAAAACATTTATTTTTCAGATTGATGTTAAAAATTGAGTTTTATTCAGAAATTACACATTTACTCTTATTACACATTAACTTATAAAGAGTAGTTATCTTGTCTGTGTAAAAAAAGAAATTACAGTGTAAAAATGAATAATAAAGATTATACAAATTTATTTGGTACTATGGAAACTAAACGAGTATTAAAAGCTGATTATCCAACTGAAAGCTCATCGTTAGGAGTACCAATACCAATAAGAAAAAATGGTGATCTAAGTACATTACAAGATTATGGATTTGAATTATTTGATACGTCTAACGCTCTTATTCAAGATCCTATGGTAGTCGGTAATGCGGATCAACATTTTTTCACAGCCAATGATACTGGATGGATTGGAAAATCTGATGACATGTCGTTTATAAAAATGGATGAAGATATTTTTCAAGTAAGCATATTAACTTAAACTGCTTAACTTTTGTTAATTAACTAAGAATTTTTTAAAACAAAATAAATACACTTAATCCATTTGAAATAAAATATCATTGTTACAATCAGGGCTTTAAACCCAAATGGAACTTCACCCATATAAACTCCAAAAACCTATACCACTATAACCTAAACTCTTCTTTCTTAATAAAACCTTACCAATATATATATATATATTTCAGTTAACCAAAACCAAAATATCTTAAATTTTTGAAAGAACGAAACCCATATGTAGGTGTTTTTATAACCTAGTTGACTTCTTCTACAATATAATTTGGCATCTATATATTGATAAATGGGACAAGTATTAATTTTATCACTAGGTTACACATTTTATATTGGGATGGTTTATCACTTGGTTAAAATGACCCTAACACTTCTTTGTCAGTTATTATTCTACAATTAACTTTAATCAAATTGTTTTGTTTTAACATTTTTTTTATTCACTAGTTAGTTGACCTGAGATATTATTGTATTGAACATATGATTTTTCTTCTACTTTTTTTTGGTGTACATTTTTGTTGATGCAAAATGTTTTTTGAATACGGAAATTTAACAGTTACTGATTTACTTATGCAGGTAGACCAATCTGATTTATTACAAGGACCGACATTAGCCGAGTTAAATGCCAACGGTGGTGAATCGTTATTAGAAGATCTCAATTTCGACGATTTACTGCTACCACCAGATTCGGTTAAATCAGAAATCTCAGATACCGTTCCACTAATGAACTCTTATATAGTCGATCACGTAGTGAATACCAGTCCTATCAATCGACCAAGCTCTTCAAAATCTGGCTTCCAACTTTCACCTAATAGTTGCAGTTCACGTTCATCACTTTCTCCAGGACCCACAACATCGATAACACTACAAGAGTTATTAAAAAAAGAAACAAAACCACAAACTTGTTTGTCTCCTCCCACCTTTGGAACAAGTGTTCCAGGATCGTCGGGGTATCTTTTACCTAACCGGTCAAGAACAAGTCTATCTTCTTCAGCCCCTACACATCTCGGTCTTGAGCAAATATGGCAGCGCAGAGAGCCTAGACAACATTTATTATCCACTGGATCATTAGTTGAAGCAGGATCGACGTCTTCACTTTCTACAGGTTTAATCTTTATTATAAAAAAAAATTGTCGTTATAGCTAAATTTCCTTTTTTTTTTTTAGGAGGCGTTTTGAGCCCAGAAGCTTATGACTCTTTTCTAGATGAAGCCATAGACGACTCTGATGATGACACTGAACAGGAAGAAGATTTCTCATCCGATGGTGGTAAAAACAAAATAGTTTGTGATGATCAAATTTTTTTACTATATGATTATTGATGTCATTAATTAGATTCCGGCGGTGAAAGTGACTGTGGTGGAACATCTGCCAAATCATCTTCCCACAAAGATAGATATTTTTGGCAGTACAATGTCCAGTCAAAAGGGCCAAAAGGTCAACGGTTAGTTTTAAAGAGCAAGTTAGAAGACCCTCATTGTTTAAATGAAGTGACAGATCCTGTATTTAGTCCAAGTTGCTCAATACAAGGCATCAAACATAGGTATTTTTTTTATTTATTAAAAATAATATTGCCCTATTAAAAGTAATATTTTAAAGTAATATTGCCCTTATTGTTTTATATTTTTAATTTTCAGTGGAAAAGCCCGAAAAGGTGATGGCAATGATTTAACACCAAATCCTAAAAAGTTACAGTCCATAGGTAGAGAATTGGATAAATTGAATAGGAGTATAAATGAAATGACGCCTGTTAGTGAGTTGCCATTTAACGTTCGGCCAAACACTCGTAAAGAAAAGAACAAATTAGCATCCAGGTATGTGTGTTTAAAATAATATGTTAAACAAATAATAAATGTATAATTATTTTCAAATTACTACAATTATTTTAGAACATGGCATGTATGTGTGCAGTTATTTTTTAATCCATACGATATGAACTACGAACACATTAAAATTTTCTTTTTGTCTAAGAAACTATTTAGATATGTTTAAATTGTCAATTATAGTTATAGTTATTTATAACAATAGTTATAGTATAGTTTATATAATTATAGTTAGATGATTTTAGCGTGCAAATTCTGTTTGTTTCGTTTTCCACATTTTTATTTCATGCGAGTTTTTTTAAATATTTATGATTTTAGGCTTTAAATTTTAAAACAAAATGCTATTTATTTTTATTGATAAATTAATAGTTATTACGTAGTAGTTAAAACTTGAAGAATTATTCGGTAACTTATTTATTATTTATTAATTAATACGAGTAAAATATTTTTTGTTTCATAACATCAAAATGTTTGTATATTGGGTTCAAGTAGAAAAAATATTGCATTTTTTTTTATAAAATGTTGCTAATGTTAATAACTATTTTAGACATGTGACATCCCCTTAAACTTTCCTCTTCAAAACTAAGATATTTAGTATTGGAGCAACTACACTTATGTAAAAGAGTTAAATGCTAAAAATACTTATTTCATAAATATTCATTTATAGATAGTAAAAATTGTATTTAATCAATGTTTTTTTTTTTAGAGCTTGCCGCTTAAAGAAAAAAGCCCAACATGAAGCGAACAAAATTAAACTTTATGGTTTAGAAACCGAACACAGTGAGTTATTTTATTTTAGTTAAAGTATTATTATTATTACCAGGCACGTTATAGGTATCTAAATAAAATGTGCATTACTTAATAATATGTATATTTTAGGGCGTTTGATAAATGCTATAGCACAAGTCAAACAGTTGATAGTAGCGAGAACAACAAGTGATTCTTATCCAAAGGAAAACCAAGAATTAACTAAAGCTAGTGAAAAAATTACAAAAAATGCCACCAGTAAGTTATTAACTATTATAATAGTATATTTACTACTCAAACAACTAACCATCTACTGTTTGAAACAAATTTTTTCTTTTATTTAATAATACAATAAAATACCAATTAAGCCCACAATTATTTATCTCAATATCTTATTTACATAATAAAAAAAACCCCTATTTAATCAATATTTTATTTTTCTTAACCCATTGAACGCATTCCGTTAAATAGACTTCTGAGTAACTTTAATAAAAAGTATTCCAATTTTTTTATATTTTTTTTTTGGTTCCTTTTGAATTAACTCAGTATAAGATGAATGATTTTCTTACTGTATTGAAATTATGCTGGTAAGAAATTTTCATTTCTTTTTAACAGATATTTATATTTTTTCAAGCACATTTATGACCATAATTATATAGCTAATAGAGTTCTGAAGTTGAGAACGTCATTTGCTTTTAATTATTTTTTTAGCTAAATAAATAACAAATTAAGTATACAATTTGTAGTTTTTGGGGTTATTTCCAACATACCGAGAAAAGCTTTTTGCTTAAACTAGGAAACCGAACTTTGAATCTTGTAAAAAAGTCGCTAATTTACATTTAAGAAAATAGTGTGTTTTGCTGGACTTCCACAATCACATTTAAATACTTTTTTCAGGACTTAAAGTTGCTGGGCAGTCAACTGAGTTTGTAAACAAAGTCCTCGAAAAAACTAAATCAGGTGCACGCAGAGGTGGCCTGGATGAGATTTAGTCGCCAAAGGTCAAGTACCCCTAACCTAGTCTTTTTGTAAGTAATATATAATGTATATCGCATCTGACTATCGGTTGAGTCATTAATACGCCATTATTATTATTTCTTTTGTCTAAATTCCCTATATCTTACTCAATAATATCAATTATGTGTTTCCACATATGTTTCGATATATTTTTTTATAATATTTGATTGTTATAATGTTAATTATTATTATTTAATATTATATATTTTGTAAAAATATAAGCAAATAATTATTGTTTAATTGATTCTCCGGTTATCAGTTGAAATAGAATCTGGTTTTGTTACGAATATGTTCATTTATATTTTCTTATTTAAGTTACTAATACCTTGTTATTATGTTCCGGTTTTTATGTTTTTTTTTTATTATTAGTAGGTTGAAACTTAAGCTATATACTTTGTGGTGTATGTACATTATTATTTTAGAAAGTCATTTTACAAAAGTATTTTATCATTCAAATGACCATTGAATGCATTTTATTATTATAATAATTATAATTACGTTTATATATAAATCTAATTAATCTTGGATAGAATTTTACTAAATATATATATTTATACACATAAAAGCTAAGCTCATAATTTTACTAATAGCTTTTATTAAAGTAAAATGACGTAAATTATATACATTTGAGAGTATAATATTATTGCTAAGTTATCAATATGAAGTATATTTTTTTGGTTATATATATATATATTAAAACTACGCTTATTTTATGCTTGACAAACTATAAACTCAAAACACATTTAAGTATATTAATTAAATTTTTAATATCATACTTAATTTTGCATTTTAACACGGCTGTTTTATTAATTTAGTATTTAAAAAAATATATTGATTTTTAAGTCTAATAGTAACTATTGAGAAAAATAATAAACTTTCATTATTTTTAACTGTGATTTTTTTACTTGAATTATTAAAAGAAAATTATATATTTTTTTATGCTTCAAATGTGTTTGACATTAGTGAGGAATAAATTATTTTTATTAATTACATGTAATTTATTTGGAATTACCATTTGCCATTTTTAATATTTGCCATTTATATACGAAAATAACATTAGCATTACATTTATTTTTGAAAAAGTTTAACCACTATCGACATAAATAAAATAAAAAATACGTGTTGATTCTCGTTAATTAAGAAACTAAATTGTAAAAATATATTGATAATCATGATAATTTAATTATTGTTATCTTGAAATTATTTCGTGAGTAGATTAAAATTATTTCTCATCTCTTTTATAAAAATAAATTGCCTTAAATAATTATAATGCTCTGTTAAAACTTAATTGACAAACTTTTTAAAAAAGAATTTTGTTTTGTTATAAAAATTAAATTTATAAAATATGCAATGATCAATTTATTATATTATACCTATGTTATCATTATTTTTAAAAATCACCGTGTTTGTTCCATGTTTTTTTGGTAAACGGTTAAATCTTCAGCTAATATGTTATAATTGTTTATTTTTTTATTATTATTTATATTTTACGAATAATAATTTTTGCATAATTTTTAAGTACATATTTTTAATGAAGGTTGAAGTTACTAGATTCTGTTTAAAATATATAGTTACCTACTCAGAAAAATGTGATAAAACACAATTGCTCATTATCATACAATTCTACAATAGATAAATATAAGATAAGTGCTAGAATTAACATAAATCTCTAAATAAATATCTATTTCTCTTTTGTGCTTTGAGCAGTTCTAATTTTTTCGGTGATGAGCGCTTTACTTATTATAATGTGTAATTTCTACTTAAAAATGTTTAAAAGTTTGTTTATATATTTTATAATAACAGTTTGGAAAATGTATATTACAAAAATATTATGTAAACCGTTCATGTATTATTTATTTAGAACTGCTATTTAGTTTTACAAAACAATTTTTCAAATACGAATATGATTCAAACAATTCAACTTGATGTATATGATTTAAAAATTACAGATTAAAAAAAAAAAATGCTCATTAAAATAAGAAAAATAAAGTTCATAATAACAATTTAAAGAACTATTAAGCGAGTAGATGTAAAAGTTTGTGTAATTTTTGTGTTCAGTATGGATGTGATAAATCGGACTCTGCGAAATAAATTGTTTTTTCTGACTATTTTTTTTAGATTTTACAATAATATATTATTATATTCTTACGTATTATAACATAAATTATGGATATTTAAATTATGTCACAGTTTATATGATTGAAGTGAATATTTATTAAATCTATTTTTAATGTTATGTAGGTATTAGTTTTAAAACTGTATTTTAATTTAAGTATTTCTCTCTGTAAAAAATATAATGTGATTTTCATTTTGCAACAAGTTTTTAATTGTAATCTGTTAAGTTTATTTTTATGGCATGTATTTTATGTGAGATGATGTACTTGTTTTTTTTTTGTTATAATTTTAGTATGTGAGTAAAAAATATTATGAAAACTTGCCAATATTTTTTTTTTGACATTTTCGTATTTGATGGAAAATATATTTATATTGATTAAAGTTGGTGTTAAACAATATGCTGGTCTTGAAAGTATCCATTTTATATTGCCAAGTGGCTTAGGGCAGCAGTTATGTGGGCACACTTGGCCGTTTTGACGCTCAGACGTGAGCTCCCCAGTAACGGACTAACGACCTGACCCTGAACTTTCAAGTTTAAGAAACATCCCTGTCTTTCTTAACATTTATTTAAATAGCTAATACATTACAACCTAGCCAAGAAGGAATCGCTTGGGACTAACAAATTTTTCTCAAACACCACATTTGCAAAGCTTCAAAGGATCTTTTTTTTAGGTTTTATTAATAACCCATCTCTCTCAGCCATATAAAGCAGTGACACTACAAAAGTCTTTCTTGGCTTGCCCGATTGTTTGTTTAATTTCCTGAGTACTTCTTCCGTCTGCTTTTAATTAACTACCCAAGTATTTGAAACTGGAAACTTGGGCTATAAGTTGTTTTCCTAAATAAATATTTGTATTGTTTGTGGGTTCTCAAGCACAAAATAAAAATGTTGTTTTACTAGAGTTTATTATACGCATATAGCATTTGATATTCTGAAGGTCGTGTTCTGTTTCTGCTAATAGTACAATGTCGTCTGCAAAGCGGATCATTGAATCAGTATACCAGACACTTTGATTCCAATCCCAAGTCTGTTAAGTTTATCTTTAACCTCCTTTTTAGGTACTTCTTTCTATGTAGCAAATGAATAATAATGTTAATTATATTGTTGTTTTGATATCTTTGTAGACATCTGATGTCATAGACTATAATAACACCGTTTGATGAATAATTATTTACCTAAGCGATGCGATGTAAGTTCATGAATAATTTATAAAAAATAGTATTCTATAAAATAATTAACATATTATTGTTGGCTGTAGAACATCCGGAGATCTATAATAGTTTATGTGAATACGTTTAAAAACTTAATGCTTCAGTAATTATTGCTTTAAATATCTGATCTCAGTTTTTTTTAGCCCAATAAATATCTTATTAATAATCAATCAGCTTCTGTAATAACAGCAAACATACACTACTTTGTTTACTAAATATGCGCTGTAGAATTTTTTTTTTTTTTTAATTAGTATTCCTACTTAATACATTTGGGCGAATAATATTTATTTTTGCGCAGTTGATGAGTATGTAATACCCCAAAAAAAAGTCTCTTCTTTTGTGCAAACCCTTAAAATAGGTAAGCGTTGCACAATTTACAGTGTGTCGAAATCCAAATCGACAGTCCTGTGAACGTTAATGTTTAAGATTAAAGTTCAATTTATTATAGCTTGCTGCTTGTGTACTACGTCATTATATAGACTTTGCGTTCAAACATAACTGTAAACCGGTTAGTTAACAATAGCATATTTATGAATAATGATGCAACGATTGGGTGAGATTATTACCTAGAAAAAGGATCAAAGAACACACATCATGCGGTTGATTTGAATAAAAAACACCGAAGCTAATTTAAAGGTATTCATATGTTACAGCCTATTGTTGTTAGTTGTTTTTGGAAGTGTATCCTAACAATATACTTTAATTTATTTTTCTTTTCGATTAACCACATCCTTGATTGCCGACATATTTTTACAACCACCTAAATCATACAATATAAGTAATGATCTATAGTTACTGGGCTCTTAAAAATCTACTTATAACATATTTAAACATATCAAATCAAATGCATATGGGTCGTTATACATGTATGATGTGGCTACACCTGCTTATTTTTTTTTATCGAAAACAACTTATTCTAATTTTAACCGTATTCTAAATCGCGTGATCCGACAATTTACATAATATTGTATAGATTATATACAATATTATAGATGTTTCATCACTTGCTTAATGTGTCGATCAAAGTACATTTTTTTAATTTTAATGTTAGTGTAAAAATCATTGAAAATCTTTAAAATTTGCAATTTTGCACATAGATATTAATTAACTAGAAATCATTTTAAAATTTTCCTATGATCGATACCTTGTAAATGGTATGAAGAATCTAAATTTGTTTTCAAAACTTAAATCGGAATATTTTTAAAACCGTATTGTTCGAAGTAGACACATGTTTTTGTACACAAACAGAAAATAGTTATTAAGTTAAAAAAATATATGAAATATTAAAAGAGTTATCTCTTTCCTGTATTAGTAAATATATATTTACGAATGTTCGCTTAACGTTAAATTTCAGTCAAAATTGCTAGTATAGAGGCCCCTTAAAGCGGTTTCCTTGTAAGCTATTTCTTATTGGTAGAGGAGTATGTTTGAGTATTTATAATTAAAAACTCGAAAGGATATGACGTTTTTTTGTTTATATAAAATATTAAGTATAGATATCGAAAAAATTAAAACGCTATCCCAAAGAAAAAACTGTCCCTTGACGAATAGGATGAAAGTAAATCGGTATTAATTGGTCTATGAGTCTACGAGACACTTTATTCCTACAAGAAAACAATTTAGACCTAAAAGCCTCACAAAATTACGCCTTTTTAGAATAATCGCATTTTAGTTTTGTAAATATTTAAACTCATCGACTTTTATCCCACGATATTGAGGAATTCGAATTTTGAATAACTGTTTCGTTTACTTAAAAACCCAATAATGAGAAGGTCTACAAATTTGAGAAATTCAAATAGGATTTAAACACAATTTTAATTGAAATATCAAAAATCTACTCTCAGTATTACCTAGTAAAAAGGCCAATAAACTCAAATATTTTTACAGAACTGAAATAAACCATCCTAAGTAGAAGTAATTTTGTCAGGCTTTTAGGTCTAAAACGTCAAAAAACCAATCGCTTTCAATGCCCTTAGGGGCCTTTACGCTAGCAATTTTTATCTTAACGGCGCATTGTATAGGCAATTTGTCATAAAAATTTCACATTTAAGCTAAATTTGTAAGTACTCATAATACATTAACACAACAAATAATTATATTTAAGTCGATATTTAATTTATTTCACACATTTTTATTTGATAGTTTATTATTTGTATAAATAATACATTAAGTAACATAGCTCCAAACAATCTAGTAAGTCCTTACCTACTAAAGACAATTGCTTACGCACAGCTGTAGATTGAGGTAATGGAACTTGGAAGCAGATACTATTTGTATTATTATTATACACTGTGTTTTTTTTTTAATTTAATACATATTAGGTAAAACTTGAAAGAGAAACTGAAAAGGTATTGATTTTACAATACCTAGTTAATTTTTTAAAATTTAAATGCAGATTTGTGAGGGATTTACTAGGGATACCAAGGTACCTAATAACTTATTAACATTATATTTAAGTACGTTGTTGAATTCTTTTCAAATTTAGTATTTAAGAATCACTATTCAGGAGTCAGGAGGCTTAAGTATGTTCAATGTTTTATAATTTTAGCCGTTAGGCTTTAAGTAGACTGTAACTTTTTTATTTAAGTTTCACTCAAATCGGTTTTTATTGTTGAAATTTACAAAAAAAAGTATGTAAAACAATATTTATAATTTATTATATAATACCTAATGATAATTTACCAAAATTAAACTGTCTCTTTCTATCTATATATCTCAAATTTGAAGTATGAACTCTCTAACCCAATTTCAAAGTCGGACTGTAACGAGGTAAAGTTTTCCATAATATATACTCGCGTATAATATATATGTGTGTTTTCTGTTTTTATTTGGTTCTACAACTCAATACAAAACACTTGAAATAAGTGTTACAGTAGCAACTAGCAGTTAACTAATTACCTAATTAGCACCCACTAAGTAAATAATTTGAAAACATGATTGTTATTTTAAGAGGGTTAATATTTTTTTAACTACTACAACTAGGTATTCTAAAATTGTAAATAATATGTAATATATTATAATATACACCACTCAACGAATATTATTATAAAACCTTTCAAAAGGTATGATAAAATTAAGCTGTTAAAAATTATTTATTGGTGAGGTTACCTACTGTGTCTTACAGTACTATTCAAAAATGTTTATATAATATTATAGTAGATACTGTATTAATATAAGTTCACGTGATCGTTAACTAGAGTACATATTAAACACCCATAGTAAGGTTACCTTACCTATAAAAACAAAAAAACCAGTTGAATGATATAAATATTATTACATGTTGGGTATTTAGCATCGATTACATTTATTGACCACGTGGTATTTTTTATGGATCATCATAAGTTGCGTACTCAACTATTTATGTTTGATCAATTATCATAATTTGGATGCATGAACGATTAATAAAAATAATTATATTATGATGATATAATAGTTGATGTTATCATGTATAGCGTCAGTAATTATTTAGTGTACTGTGTACCTCTTTCTATAAATATTATTTTTATTTCCACGAATACCACCTTATAGCAGTGATCATTTGTAGGCAAAATTATACTTTAAATAAGCATAGGTATTATAAATAATAACAATAATATTATGAAATTTGCTTGAGATTATCTTTTACAAATAAATTAGTTGTAATTATGAAAAACTCGAGTAGGTATGTGTCGTGCGTCATACAGCTACATACTTCAGTCAAGCAATAAAATAGTAAATATATGTTTTCTTTAAAAGACAATCATCGATTTCGTTAAATGTTTTAGCATTATGTTCAAAATAAGTTTGAATATTTATATAAATTATTATACATTACAAATAACAGTTATTATTAGAAAAGGGTAGAAGCAGATTTCTCATAAATCGTTTTCTGTTAAAATATTGGTAACGATCAGTTCATACTTCAGTCTTTATTTAAGAGGTAATTGCCCTATTACCCAACTGATACGGTTATTATGCAAACACAGGCGCACTATACATACTCGGTACATAAGCTCATCAGAATAATGACAATCGTGTAGACTAAAAATAAAAAAGCAAGCTACATTTTATTGTGTAAGGTTATTGCGGGTTTGTTGATTAAATTATGGTTAATAATTAAACGTATCTTTTATTGTTAAAAATGTACCAGTCTTTATTACAGCTAAATAAAAAATGTCAGTTGCAGTCAATCGCCCTTCCCTACTCGTCTGTTGGCAAAAACCATTTTCAAAAATTGTTTAATATTATAAACATAATATTTTATAATCATTATTTTGGCTGAATCGTAATGCCTATACCGTTTACAAAATGTTGTTTAAACATTTTATTAATATTGAAAAAAAAAATTGTAATAATATTCAATTTTTTTTTGCCAATTAAGCTGTAGCTTCAAGTTCTAATAAATCAAAAAGTATTTATTCAAAATTTGCCATCGGCCAGGGATTATTGTTGTAATATGTAATTTGCATACCTATGTGTGTATATTGTATAGTTTACTTTAATTTTATTTTTACAAGTTATCCTCAAAAATATTTTATTTTATATATTATAATACAATAATGCTGTTGTAAATGAAACTTTTAAAACTAAAATAATTATTTTATTATATAGACAATATAATATTGAATTGTGAAATTCTGAAGACCTGTATTTGTTTTGTTTATACTGTAGTCTCGTTTTTTGGCATATTAGCTTAAAACAAGCACACAGTGTTTAATGTTTAAGAAAAAATTTGTAGGACGACTTTATATATAATAAATTATATTTACCATTATAAAGTGTAAAAATAGAAGAAAAAAAAATAACTGTACCTACATGCATGTACTATACTAATATTTATCGCTAATCAATGTTTTTAATCAGAAAATGTTTGTTTTGTTGAATAAAACAAACATTTATAATATAATCTCATAAAAATTATATCGCAGAGCCGAGCTGATTAGGTATAAGTAAAATATATGACAACTTGTATCTAGATTTTAGAGTACATGTAGGTAATTAATAATTAATTCTAGAGTCATGGCCAGGGTGACGACTGTAAGCGTAAACAACTTCTTGAATAATATTCCTATTAATGTTACACAATAATTTAAAATTTGTTGTTAATTGGTTTAATTGCCGATATAATTGTGGTGATTTTAACCTCTTAAGAGTGAGTTATCTTATAGGTTTATTTTTACACATGAAACATAATTTAATCAATTTATTTAGTCTACGTCGATAGAGATGAAAAATCTTCAACATTTTCATGAAGTATGTATATATATTAAAATAAAGTATAAACAAATGTGTGTTACATAAAACACTTACATTTGTTTGTTTATATTAAATAGTGTACATTTTTCACACACTATTTATTAAAATGTACAATTATATAATATAATAACTTAATCTATATTATAGGGCGTCATGATTTTTAAAAAAATAGTTTCTATTTATAGATACAGTAAGTCCAAAAAAACACTGTATACTTATTATGATGCAGTTTTAATATCTTGCATATTATTATAATAAGAATGTAACATTACAGTATTATTAATGGTTGTTTTTAGGCAAAAACTCTAAAGTAAATCAATTATGTGATTTGTACACGATAAATAAAAAAAAAGTTTTGCCATCAATTACAAATACTTAACTGTATTTACTTTATAAAATTATCTTAAAAATAACAATATAAATAAAAATATAATTACAGGTACAGGATTGTGGAGATTTTTAAGAAAATAGGGAATCCATTTAAAATTAAAAAAAAAATATTTTCAGAGCGCAGAACAATTATAAAAGTGAATTTAAATTAAACCTTAATTTTTACATCGATGTAGGAGACCAAAAGTTCATTTCCCTAAGTTCAGTTGGTTTAGGTTTCACACACAAATTACTTGAAGACGATGGCTTAGGTAGACGTTTGTAATCTTTTTCTATCAATTCTTCTTGTGATTCGGCCCTGTGTGAAAATAAATTTGATAGTATCCATGAAGACCCATGTTTGTCTCCAGACTCTTCTTGAAATGGTGCAGTGAAATATGGGTTTTTGCGAGGAGAATGTGGTGATCCTGGAGGGGTACACATTGGACTTGCTGGAAGGGATTTGCTGTTGCGTCGTTTTGCTAAAGAAGATGGTGGCGGTCCCGAGACAAGTATATTTTGAGGGCCTGAGGCACGTCCTTTGTACATCCGTCGACCAGATACCATTTGGTGTGCCATAGCTACAATGGATTTACCACATTCAGCTGCACCGCTTTTAAAACCATCATCTACGCCTAATGATTTTGGTGGATCACCTACCTTGCTGCCCAAACTTACGGCAGCGACCTCATCTGTAATGAAAATAAATTATACGTTAAACAAATAAACAATGACTATTAACAATAACTAAAACTGTGTAGATGATTTTAAAAGTGAAAAAAAAAATTGTTTACAAGTTGACAGATGAATTACTGGATAAAGTATATTAATATGTACTAAGTATACCATTTCTGATATTATACTATAATAATATCCTTAAAACCTCAATCAGCATAACTAGTAAGTATAGTCAATTCGAGTTCCAACTTTTTAATCTCATACTGAAACTAATACGCTAAACTAGTTTCTCTATTATAAATTATAATACAATAATAATTTGTTCAGTGGCGTAAATCATTGGTCAACATTTTCGGTATTTCTAAACCGGTATGAATTGTTGTATTGTTATACTCCACATTGTTTTATACGTATTCCTAACTCAATAACTGTATTTTATACATAGTTAATTGCCCCCTTCAACAGCGGATACCCAATACCCCAAGTAAATTTTTATAGAAGATACATACTACATAATATTACTAGCTATGCTTACATTTTTCATAACGCTTTCTGGCCACTGACATTAAACGCGTTTTAAAAATATTGCATTGTTAGAAATAATCTATTAATTTTGGTAATCAATTTTTACGAATCATAGACATTTACAATGTGGATTAATACCATAAATGTTTTACATAAAAAATATATTATTACTAGTAGTAGTGTACTATATTACCATCGAGCGTTAATTGTTTAATATTATACAGAATATACCCAAAGTACAATAAGCTAAATTCAGTCGCGCATAGACATGGAACACCCGAGTACACCTACGTCATAGAACTCTGTCCTAAATATATTACGTAGGTACTATAGGTATCCACACGAGTATCTGAGGTGATATATATGTTTTGGCATACATTTTATGACTAACAACACATGTATGGCCTTGTTTGACAATTATTATTATTATTTTATACTATGGTTATTCAGCAAAACGCATCAGTCGTCCTATTACTACTTTTCTTAATTTTTTTTTTTTTTTTACAACAATATAGTACTATGGGAGGACGTCCCGAGATACGTCATTGTTTCAATTAATATAGACGTAGTAAAACGGAGCTATTTAAATACTCAGCCGAACATGAAATTCGTTTTCATACACTAGACCACAGACCGTATTATATAATACACAGTGAGACTTCTAATATGACGACAATGAATGAATACATTGTGATAGGTAATTTTTAAAAGTGTATTGTAAGATATATTATATTATATAGACATCATCAGCGAATAGGGTTTAAACCACTTTAATTGGGCAATTCGCGAGAGTAAGTCGTGATCAAAAAGGAAGGAAACGAAATAGACAATTTGTGGGCGAGTTTATATATTAATATAAATAAAACTGACCTTGGTAATGACCGAACTCGAACGATAGCCGAGCTCATAGACATGCATATTATTCGTGAAACTATATTATAGTAATAGCTCGGTAAGCCGTAGGGGAATAACCAATATAAAAATAGCATTTAGTATGGGAAATCCCAGAAATCATACAATATTCAGTTTTTAATTAAAATTCTGGCATGCGTTTTACCTTCGAGAGAACGTCACCCTATTTATAAATAATCTTGCTATTGAACATTTTAATAGGTAATAACTAATTAAGATTCTTATCTTCTACTAATTACAATTTAACTGTATTGTATTGTCGGTAGAATATTCGAAGCTAATTTAAAACTTAACCCAAGTCTAATCTTTTAAGTTGTGTTAGAAAAAACAGTGAATTAGGTGTTTTTTATATTCTGTTACAATTGTCAATAGTGCCAGTCGCCAGACACATGTACCCCGTGCGACTATCTGTGTAACTTTTTGCTCCCATGTTAAATTAGATAAGGTTTAATGAAATTTTTTTTTTTTATAATTAATTATATAACTGAAGAGTTATTTTGTTCGGTTTTAAAATGTTTTCACTATATACATAGTAGCTACAGTTTTTAAAAATTATGATTTCATTGTACAATATAATAGATTTTATTTAATATAAATTGACTGGTGTTTTAAGGCATACATTTTAAAATAAAAAAATAATTTTTAAAAATAAATTTAATGATTTAGAATAAAAAATGCTGGGGTACAATATTGTGTCCCGCGCAAAACTGACGTCACAAAATTTCACACAACTAACGGAGGGTTAAAAAAACCCTCAACGCCTACTTAGTTGTTGTAACTAATTGACAGTTTATTAACAAAGTTACGAAAATCATAAAAACAGCATTTATGATGTTTATTCGATTTACTATTATAATTTCTTCTAATTTTTTAATAAATTCTTTCCGCAAAAAATTTCTGATCAATAGCAGTTACAAGAGTATTTTGATACACTTGTGCAAAATAGGATCTCACATCTAGATTTTTAACTATTAAAAAACTAATGTACTACAATATAAATATCAAGCGGACATGGGGGATGTCATGTTTCTTTACAAAAATGATACTAAATATATAACTTCTGGTTTTTGCAGTTGATTCCTTATTAAAATGCAACAAAACTAACAGTCTGATTTCTGATAAACTAATTAATTTAATTAGAAAATAAATAAAACGAGTTAGTATAAAATAAATCACATTTTACAAAGCTCTTTCACATATAATCTTCTAAAAATATTAATTGAAAATAATAAACTTATATACATCTATCACCACACAGTTTGTGTGAAAAAATTACTGAGATGTTAGCGATTGAAAACGTTTTATTGGTCTTTTTCCTTATACAGAAAATATTTACTAAAAATAATTAAAAACAAATCGATACGTGCAAAATGCAAACTAATATCATAATTACCCAACTATACATAATAACCATAATTATCTTTAAGTGTGGTATGCTACATGATATAAAGGTAATATTTTAGTTTAGCAAGCGTACACAAACAAGAAAAATAAAAATTGATTATGTTCTTCAAATTTGTATAGTAAAATTATACAATTTAAAATGAGACACTAAATTTCTAGGAAATTAATCAATAACAGTTAGTACTTTTTCTTATTAAAAACAGGGAGTAAATACATTTAAGTTAAAGAATGCAACTGTTTCTTGGCCAGTCAGCGCCAGATTATTTTAAACAAATTAACATAACAATAAACACTGTCATAGAACAATTTATGTCAAATTTTGACCCTTAAATCTTATAAGTAACAGGTATACGTTTATTTGTAAATGATTTTTAAATTGTTAATTGACTCGCTAATTTAAGAAATATCAAATAATATATTTTCTATTATTGTATAGAATAATAGTTATTATTTGTTAACTTAATAATGTTAATTAGCTTACCAGCACATGCATTTGTGATGAAACGTTGGCAAGCTAAAGGATGTCCTTTGTATTCAGCAGATTCAGTTACTATTAAAGCTGGAGGCATATTACTGAAATGTTTAGCACTTTTTTCTGATAAATTTTCATTAGCCGATTTGCTTTTGCTGATTAGAGAGTCTGCATGTTTTTCATTAACCGTGTCTGTTTTTAAATAACGTACTAAAAAGAAACTGTCATCTGAAGTCTGTGGTGAAAATGTTGACTGATCCATGTCGTATCTATAAACCAAAGCATATAAACAACAGATGGTACATTTTTAGTTGAATTAATTGGGTTTTTATTTAGGTATATCAATTATAACACACCTGTCATTTGTTCTTGATTTCATCCATTGTGGAATAGGAAATCCTGATGAAATTGAACGATCTGTAGAACTCATTATGATAGTAAGAATTATCTGACTAGATACACAATATATATTAAATAGTAACAATTATTGTTCTTTGGAACTTAATCGTTTCTGGTTATGAATAAGCTTTAGCTATGACACAGTTAGACTGGAAAAAAAAAACATTAAAATCAACAACTTTTAAGATACAAAGCTTGAATAAAATACAAGCATTGTTATTATTTTGTATTGACCTTGATTATCATGATGGAAGAAGGCCAAAATAGAACTTTGGCTAAACGTTTCAATGTAATTCACTTACTTTATAGTTGCTATCATCAATGAAGAATTTCAAAAGATGGTTTACGGTGAGTCTCATAACTTTAACTTTGGGTTATTATGGATGTCTCGTCACAACTCAAATAAAACGTCACAGTTAGACGAAACCAACTACACTGAAATCTAAATGCGCACAACGTTGATATATAATATGTATAATGATAGGGCACACTGAAGAGAAATTAGTAGAATACCGAATAGTGCTATGAAAAATTGTGTTATCTATCGACTATCAAGAAGCGAAACTGCAGCTGCCAGGTACGTAGTACTAAGCAGTGTCACCAACTACAGCTTGCACTGCCAATATCAAGGTTGTTCGACTATAACCAACGTATGGATAACTAATTAATAATCATGTTTCCGGCGAAAGCTTGGAAGTTGAATCTAAAGGGCAAAGGCGTAAAAAAAAATTGGAAGCCATAGATTCATTAACATATTTTGTTATGCCCTATATGGAAATGTAAAACAACGTTAAATGTATCAAGATAAATTTGTGGTATTATAGATACCAATGTTCTGATATACCGTACAAAATAAGTAACAATTTTAGGTATTATATCTTAATAAATTTGCGATTTTCATTAAAACAATGAAAATGTTAGTCTTCATATTATATAAAATAATAACATCATATAAAGTATTGTCATCAAATATATATAAAATATGTGAATTCAATTAAGATTATTCCATGTATAATGAGGGAGTGAATACAATATCTCTTTTAATTTTATCTAGCACAAGTTGCATTTTTTCGCTAATTTTATTCGTTCCAATTGTTTTTGCGGCATTTTTGATGACTGTTAATATTTCATTTAGTTGAACAATGCAGCGAACTATAATTCCTTCTTGAATATCCGTTATATCCATTATTTCAGAGAAAGGCTAAAAACAAATAATATTTACGATAAAATTCAGTTTGGATACTTTTTATTTAATATGCATATTTTAGTGTTGACAAGTAACAATAGAAAATCATAATTTGATTAAATTAGTTATTCTACAATTCAAAGATCTAAAAAAAAGTAATTATTGTTATCAATGGAGATGAGCAGGTATATAATGTAGATTAATATGCATACCTTTTCTTGGGCCCATAAATGTAACACTTTGACCAGATTAAAGTTGAGGTCAATACGTTCAAAATTGCTTAAATATATAGACTCGACTGACTGAATTTCATTGTGTTTTTCTTTTATTATGTTCATACCCTATGTTTAATTTATGAAAACACAAATAATCATTTAAAATAATAGCAACAGTAAATATAATGGTATAATTATTATTTTTTTAAAATGTTTTTACTTTTATTAAGTTTTCTTCTTTAATAGATTCAACATCAAAATCTGATTTTGATTCACAAACTAGACACGAGAGAACTGCAGCGATTTCTTCTGGCTTCATTTCTTCAAACATATTACTTAAAAGAAGTTCGGTAATTAAGAGTTCATGTGATCCCATAGTACTGGCTACACTTCCTTTTTGAGTAGCTAAAGTTATAATCAACGTTATTAAAGTACACTTTATATAAGAAACTGTGTTAAAATAAATATTATAAATAAAATAAATTGCTAACTAATTTCATTACGAGGATCCAAATACTTAAGGTTTTTAAGTACTTCTACTTTGTTGATATATTCATTATAGAGTTGTAATGCTTTATTTGACGTTTGATGTTCTAACTCTGCAATTTTTTCTTTCCGTGTTTGATATTTATACAATCTTTGGAACTGAAACATTGTAATAAGTTCTTCATGATCGTTAAAGATATATAAAACATATTAGCTTTGATGTTATTTTTTTGGATTAAAAAGTTACATAGCTTAATATTTTATTATTATTATTATTATTATACATTGAATAAGGTTATTTAAATAATAATAGTAATAAAACAAATTAATTGAATATTAATATCTATTAAATGTAAATGATGTCAAGTTGTAAGGAGCATAATTTGTAAAGTAAATTTGTGTACATAAAGATGAGCTTTACATAGAAATATACTTCTATAAAAAAATATTTTTCTAAAACATTTTTATTTTAATTAAAATAATACTATAAATCATATTAATTAATGAAAGTACTTACAATTTCTTCAAACCCAATTATGTCCGACAAATCGATATTATATAATTGATTTTCTAAAGCATGCATACGTAGTTTTGCATTATGCAACTCAAATGAATCAATTCCTAAATCTCCTATACTTAGCACAGAACTATTGTACTCGGACCGATTTAAGTATATAATGTTTTCTGATAACATTTTGACAGCTCGTTGACAGGGACTTGAAATGGCTGCATCTCTAAACAATGGTTTATTACAATTTTTTTGTGAACATAAAATCATAAATCCTATTTATATTAATTTACACAAAATATTTTTTATACATGTTAATGTATGTCTTATTTGGTAATTTTTAATTTTTAACAAGAAGTAAAAAGAAATGATGTACTTATGTAATATAATATATATTGACATCCATTACATATACAATAATATATTTTCGTCTGTTACGTTGGAAATATTAATTGATAAACGTGTGTCTTGTGGCATTCAGAGAAGCAAAATCGATAAAACAAGTGGGGTTGTTAAGACACAGAAAATATTACTCTTACGTCCCCTTATACGTCTTATGATATGGAGTACATTACATGTTGCGAGGTGCTAATTTCAAAACTAGATGTGTTTAGCACACTCATAATTCCCACAAACATTGCCTACGGTGACGATAGATTAAGTATGTATACCGATTTTCGTAATAAGCATTAAAATATGCTTGTTTTCGTAGCAAACTTAATATACATTTTATTGCAAAGTGATTAAAACATATCATTTTTTATAATGGTCGTCAATATGTTTTAATTTGATTTAATGACAAAAAACTAAACAATTTACTTGAAACGTTCATTCTGCCTCATTTCCCAATTTTTTATGATAAGACTACTATCAAAATTTTCCGAAAATTTTGTAATTTCCATAATAGAAGTTGATGGTATAGTCAGTATAGTATGGTCGTTGTGTATTACATCAGGTGATTCACATAATCTTCTTTTTCGAGACAAGTACATAAATTTGTACCAAGAATCTGGTTTATCTGACTCTTCGTTTTTGGTTTCTTTATTTTCTAATACCAATACACTAAAAACATTTTTTAAAAAACTATTAACTTCTCGTTTTTTAATAAAATAATTTACTCTTTTTACCGAAACTCTCTCGGAACTTTTTTGACATTACTCGATAATATAATAGCTAATTGTCCAATGTGGTGTTGATGTGTTATGATGACAAACCTTCCGACCTCACTGAACTTTTTGTCAGCTGAAGCATACAGGTTATCCTAGAACAATACTCAATAAAATAAAAACCCAATACATTACTATGTTTACTTTCAGTCTAGGACAAATGTTATTAACACAGACAAAATCTATTACTTTAGTCAAATTAATTTAATGTTCTTTAAAAATAAAAGTTTACATATTTTATTAATGCAGTAATGAGGATTCTTTGTGAGTAATTATTATTATTTTTTAGACTAATAAAGCGTCTTTTTTTAATGATTAATGAGAATATACTAACATTTGACTGTTAGACCTAAGACCTACCCAATATTCTTTCCTGCAGTCTAAATATTCTTTGGCAGCAAGATAAAACTCTTTAATAATCAATTCTTGTTGTCCCGTTGGTTGCCATTGATCTTTTTCATCTAATATTTTCAAATAATTTAATTCTTCTGTGTATTCATCTTTTTTTTTTGCTCTAGCAGCTTCAATAAAGCTACTACCGAGAATTGCTTCTAGTGTTTCACAATTTTTCTTCTTGAACATATTCAATATAATGGAATAGCTAACTTTAAATTGAGATTCTAGTTTTGCTGATTTTCCTGTTTAAAAATTACAACATAATAGCGTTACACATATAGCGTTCAGTATTTGACTAATATTTTTATAATTTAAAATTTTTACTAACCCAACATCATGTTGGTCAGTTCTCTGTCATTAATTACTTGTTCAGTTGCCATTATTATTACTGTGCCACTTTTATCATGACCACGACGACCAGCCCGTCCAGCCATTTGAGTATATTCAGCAGGAGCCAGATTACGTTTTTCTATACCGTCAAATTTAGTAATAGACTCAAAGACAACTGTTCTTGCTGGCATGTTGATGCCAATGGCAAATGTTTCGGTGGCAAACAAACACTGTACATACAAAATAATATGTAGCTTAACCACTAGATATCTTAGACTTCACAAAGGTTTCACAAACATTAAATATTCTACAATGTTTCAACTCAAGTCTACATATTTTATAATTAGCTTATATTTTAACATATTGCAGTGTTCTAAATGTCAGCTAATGACATAACACGTAGTAAAACACCCTAAAATACTGCAAAACAAGAAATAAAAACTATTGTCATTTATTTACTTTGACTAAACTTTGTTGAAATTGCATTTCGACTATTTCTTTTAGAATGGGTAGTATACCGCTGTGGTGAACTGCTATTCCTTGACACAGTAACTCTTTCATCAGAACAACCTACAAAAAAAAAAAAAATTTTATTATAACTATGGAAAAATAATAATTAACTTTAACATCATAAAAAAAATTATAATCATGTTTTGATGTACTTTTACGTTAAAATTGCTTAAAAAACGCATCTCAAGAGACATGTAATTGTAAAAAATAGCTAAAAATTGTAGTAGTTATTAAATATCAAAATGGATTTTTTTTTTACCATATGTATAAAACTATAAAAATGTTAGCTTCGTTTTATATTTTAACACAAAATTACCTACACTTTACTCTTTAATAGTAGACAAAACTCCAAAAAAATATCTTTTGGATTTCAAGCCATTTTCTACCAAGTAAAATATAAATTGATAAAATATAAATCTTTGTTAACACATTGACCGTCGTACAGTTGTTTATTATTATACTACTGCCGATAAAATATTGTTGATTTTCATGAAACATACTAAGTGTTATCTTCTGAACAAATAGGTCTAAAAATACTGTTCCAAACCTAAATATTTGTTATTATCCGGACATTAAGAACGTAAAATAATAATCATACAGCTGCTGGCAGCCTCTTGGAGTCATATTATATGAGTCATCACAATATGCAAAAAATGGCCGCTAGTATGTTGACTTATCTGTTGAGATTTTTTTTAAATAATAAAAACATAATTTTTATTTGGTTGTTAAAAAAAAATATTTACTTAAGTTTAAATAGCTAAAATTAACAATCGACATCAAACTAATGTAAATGATGTACGGTTTGAATACTTGTTTTTTCATCAACGTCATGATACAATTGTATAAAATATTACAACAGAGCAATCATAATTATTTCATATTAAAATGGGACATATGGCCACCAGCGGCTGTACGGCCTTCTAAAAATAATGTGTTGCTGCAGCCGGCGGACTAAAGCTTAGTGATAGATAACCTATTTTTTAGGCAGCTTTTTTAGGCTGTCAATGCATTAATTAATGATTATTAAAATTAAATACCTGAGGTAACGCTCGATCTTCAGGTTTTAATTTTTGAATAGCTTTATTAAAAAAATATTCATTGGCTTGTGATTCTTTACTGGTCAAAAGAAAATTGACAGAATTTTTAAGCGATTCTGCCATCAGGTCACATTTTTTTCTGGACAATATAAATACTACTGCCGGAAACATACTATTTTTATCAAGAAATTTTAAAAAGTTTATCCACTTGGGCTTTTGATCTTTGAAATTTTTTGAATCATGGTATTTTTTTACTTCATGATTTTTTTTAAACTGTTCTGAAGCTCTCCGATAACTGTCCAACATCAAAATTGAACAAATTAAATTTGAAATACATCTATCGCATAATCATTAATTATACTCACCCGTGCATAAGAAAACCACTATCAGCTTTCCGTATTAAATGCATGTTTTCTTGAAAATCCATACTAGTATTTGAACCGACATAGAGATAATGTTCTAGAGGAACTGGTCTGTATAAAGTAAACACGACATAAATTTTAGAAGCTCGAGTTCGGCCAATCCAATCGGCAAAATCAATAACATTTGTCACGGTAGCACTCAACATTACCAGCTTCACACGTTTAGGAAGCATTATTAAAATTTGTTCCCATATGTGTCCTCTCTGTAAGGACAAAATACTTTAGCAATATTTATTATTAATTATTAAATATGATCAAGTAAATGAATACTTACATCCCTATCATTAACATAGTGGACTTCGTCGAGAACTACAAATTCAGTTTCTTTAATTTTATCTGAATCACTATACAACATTGAGCATAAAATTTCTGTCGTCACAATCAAACATTGAGCTTCTGGTTTAACTTGAAAATCACCAGTTATTAGCCCAACGTCTCCGAACTTTTTTTTAAAATCTCGAAATTTTTGATTGGACAATGCTTTTATTGGAGATGTGTAAATACATCTGAAGTTGTTAAAATATAATTAAAAAATTTACTTTAATTTAACTTTTTTTATTTTTACCTTAATTGCTGTTTTTTTGCAAGTGCAATAGCATATTCAGCTATAACAGTTTTACCAGCAGACGTATGAGCTGCAACGAAAACACTACTCTTTTCTTCCAGTTTTAATACTGCCTAAATACAAATGCAATATAATCATTTTTAATGTTTAATTAACTGTAGTTCATCTTGTTCTTAATGATAAGAACTACATTAGGTATTTACCTGTTTTTGAAACGTATCTAGTTCAAATTCCCACTTATATGCGGGATCGGGTAAAAGTTCATCAAAATTATCAATAGGCTTAGAAATATCCAATTCCTCCACCCACTGAGATTTGACCAAAGACCTTTCAGATGTTCCAGATATTTTCAATACAAAATTTTCATTCTTAGAATTAATTTAAAATACATACTTTAATATCTATTCCATTATGGTTGTTATAAATAATTTTGGATATAATAGAATTATTTGAACTTTCGTTACTTTAATATGATTAATTTCATCTTTTGGAATAGGATCAGCGATTTCTGGTTCTACAGTTACTTCTGGTATTTCATCATCCCAAACACCTTCAAAATCTTCTATCCAATCGTCGTCTAATACTGTATCACTCGCACTTGTACTAATAGTAATATTTTCTTTACCTTTTTTCACATCTAACTTTTTAGACATACTAGGAGCAACTGGTAAATTATCTAAACAATTAAATTGGTAAAGTAAATATTAAAAAATTATATGGAATAATAACTAATATTGTAATTATATAATTTCTATAATACCAGAATCATATTCTAAATTTATTTCACCACAATATTCATCTGAACTTTGATTTTTATTTAGTTTTTCACAGGGCATAGCATCTATATCAGCATTATCATTTGGATCACTAATAATTTCTTCAAAATGCAAGATTTTACCAGTCTTGGGATCTCTTTCAGGCTATAATTAATAAACTTTTGTAAAACATATTTTCTTAAGAATACGAAAAATAAGTATGGAAAACTTACAATTAATTCAAATGGTATAACATCTACGTTACTCTTTGCGTATAAAGATTTTATATTAATATCTCTTGTTGGGAGAGTCGATTCGCTTTTATATAATGGTATATTTTCAATACAATTGATGTAACTCAGTAGATCAATTTTAATATTTGGCATAATTGAGTCTAAACCGCCAGGTACCTTTTATGAAAATGAAAACATCTATGAATTTAAGAATCTATGATAAATGGTGTTACATTATTTTTAACAATAAAATAACTAGGCATTTAAACTAAAATTTTGTACAAAATAAAAATTTCAATTTTCAATATATTTATAAAACTGAATACATAATCATCTATAATAAATACAAATTCAATGAATAAATTTTAATACTGTTGAAATACCATGTTAAAAAAAATCAAGTTGATATTGAAATAATACAATTTTAAATTTACATTATTATTTGAAAATGTAATAACTAATAATTTTACATAATTATTATAACATCAGAAAATATATTTCTCTTAGAAATAATCATATATTACATAAATTAAATGTGTTTATAATCATTACTTAGTGTGAAAAATTAAACAAGGAAATTGTCAGTGGTTTTTGTAAAAATTACCTCAAATTTAATTTTGTTGTCCATTTTTTAAGTTGTATTATTTTCTAGGTATTCAGTGTCCTTAATTAACTGTTCAATAATTCTGTTTATTTATGTATTAAATAAATTATCATGATATCTAGTTACAAATTCAATACAAAATATTCCATATTTTACTACATTCTGATTTCTGAATTCTGAGTTAAGTTTGTTTGTTGAGACTCACCTTATCATTTTGATTTGTGACGATAAAAAATGATAAGCTAAACTGACAATAATCTGACAAAAAAAAAGGTATGTTGACAAGATGCAAAAACTACAAAATGGCTGCCGGCGGCCATGTATTTCTTACGGGATAAAACAAGTTGCTAACATACCAGACGTTTACTTTGTTATTTCAGTTGTCAACACTGTACTAACAATCTAGAATGAGATCATGAACATAATATTACTATTATATCTATTCGATTTGGTAATTCATATTTCTTACTGATAATTTCAACGACCGTTAAAAATAAAAGTAAATGTGAGAACTCAGAAGTGCATCGCATTAACTACAAAAGTTTAAAGTACTCTTTAACTGACTAATGACTATAGTCAGCAGTTGGCAGTTGCCAATACTATAATATAACCAACAGCCAGAATATTACACTGCAATATAGTCCGGAATCCGGATTCCCAAATAAAACACTATTTTTATCGCAATACTTACTTGTGTTTGGCTAGTAAGATTTATATTATTCTATTAATCTAATGGTTGTATAATTATTAAATTAAATTTCAAATAGAGCAAAGTTTAAATAATGTCTTCGAACACATTTCGTGTACATAAACAGACAGCGATAAATAATGAAAATCCAATTAAAAACATAAGTGAGTAAAACTGAAAAATAATACACATCATAATTATGCTGTAATACACTTAATTTTTGTTTATATAGAGGATAATCAGCTTAAAAATCGTAAAAATACTGCTCTTAAAGTTTTGACCAATACAGTACAATCAAGCAAAAAGTCTAATGGCAAAGGATTAAAAATACAGAAAACTGTACCTATGCAAAAGTTTGTGCCGGAAGTACAATGTAGTTCTACATTACAAGTTCTCACACATGAACAAAATGAAGAATTAACACATTTTGGTTGCATGTCACATCAGAGTGAAGGTATATTATAATATTTTATTGCTAAAGTATACCTAATTAATAAGCGATTGTGCTTTTCAATATTTGCTTATTTATTGGACACTGGAAAATAAAAACTATAATGCCATTAAATTATATCTATCAATTTATGTTTTATTGAGTTATGTTTAAAATTCTAATTTCATGGAGTGATATATTATGTGGATAATTTTCAGTTGTATCCATATCTTCAGTTTTTTGCTGACGTTTAGGACTCATTGCAGAGTCCATCTTCAAAGTGCCAAATTAGACACACTAAATTAATATAATAAAAAAGAAAGGAAAGGATTGATGTTGTATGGAATTGATAAATGTCAATGTATTCACTTTGTTGTATTTTTCTTCCTTCCTCTGACAAGACTTCTTTTTAGTATTAGAACACTATCAAATTGCATTCATTACAAATTATCTTTTAAACATGATACTATTATTTTACTTGGTGGTACACTAAAATATATAATATAGATTTGGTGGGTTATAACTTATGTAAACTAAGAAATTGTTACAAACCAATTGGTTATAATAATTATTATAGTGAGTTTTTTTTAGATACTTTGCCTTCAAGTATGACATGTAACATTGCCATGTTAAGCGATTATTTCAATACTAATACCATTAATGATGATAAAGATGATTGGTTTTTAGAAGATTATAACAAAATCATGAAGGATAAAATTAAAAATACATTTGAATATTTTGGTAACTATTATTATAAACTAATAATTGCATGACGTGTTGTAATGTATTTATTAGTTCTTAAAAGTAATATTATTTTATTTATTTCAGGAAAACCTGAAATTGAAGTGCCGTTGCTTTCATTGCCTCTAATGGAGTTCCCAGAAATTTCTTTTGCATAGTATTTAAAAAATATTGTTTCACTAATAAAAAATTTAAAGACTGCCTAAGTTTTTATCATTTATGTATAAGTAGCTATAAATTTTTATTTGTTCGTAATTATTAAACAGTTAATGAATTTTTTTTTAAATGTCTAAATGACAAAGAAGTTTTTTTTAAAAAAAACTTTTTTTTTTTGCGTATTGATTATTTAAACTGTACAACTAAAAAAAAGTCTTAGGCTTTTAATAAATACATTTTTTTAACTTAGTTTTTTTTGTTTTTGTTAAGTGTAATTACACTAACTCTTGAATTTAACTCTCAAAACTATAATTTACAGTGAGTGGTCTGTTTGCACTAAATATTTTATTTGCTATAATAATATATTTATGTAGAAGTTGGAAGAAGTCAATTTTTCATTTTTTACTATTTTAGCAATGACATAGACTTGGAAACGTGTAATATTTGCCCAGTCTAAGTTTATAAACAATTTGTTGAAAGTGGAAGACTTCCTTAAGATACTAATTGACAGTTGATTTGGTTATTTGGTGTGCTAATACTCGATAGTTATTGTCAAATACTGGTATTGCAGAAATACGATTCGTTAATCATTTATGTAGTTGCTGTATTATCTAAACAATTAAATTTCATAAAAACCGTGAAATTAAATGTTTTTCTCTAGAAATTTAGACATTCAACAAAATGTTTATTACAACTACTTCGAATCTATTAGCGTACAACTTAGTATCTCCAGGTATATAGTATTCATATAATATATAGAAAAAAAGTTGAGGTTTATTGTCATTAAACTTACAATTTATTAATTGTGTATACTATACAGGATTCCTGCTGTGTTGCTTCCAATAACTTTACTTGATACATTAAAAAAAAAAAAAAATTATCAGATTATTGCCTACAAATAATAAAAAAAATAACTATTTACTTATTTTTTATTATAATAAAAATGAAACAAAAAAAAAACCATTACAATGGGCTCAAGATAGCATAGTGGGGACGGAGCTTGTTGGAATAAGAGAGGTCACAGGTCTATAGGATTTTTTTTAACTAAAAGTGATAAAATCATTGTCAGTAATGTTCTTAAAACTGTATTTTAATTATCAGGGTGGATTGTCTGTCCATTATAATTGTTTGCTGTTGTTCCACATATATCGTAAATAACCACATAATAAAACTATTTTTCGCATACCTGTTGACAGTAGATTCACTCTCATGCAGCAACCTAGAAATGTACTATGGTAACCGTCAAAGTGTAATTTTCCCCTTTTTTTTTGTTTTTTCCTTAATCAAATATAATTAGAAAGCTGCATATGTTATAGCCCAACCCTAGATCTATCTTCAGTGTAATATTCAGACATTAGGACCTGAAACCTTGCTTGAAAATGAGACATAAAGAAAAAGTTTCTAGTTTCTACCAGGGGCGGTTTTCCCGGGGAGGCAAGGGAGGCGTGCCTCCCTTGAAAATTGAGGAAACTATGTACTTAATATTGTTATTATGATGAGATATTTTGGTTTACATTAAATATTTTCAATCGAAAATATTGGAAAAAATGTATATGAACAATAATTTTTGAAAGCGAAAAAAAAATGTAAGAATTTGAAATAACGTCTCTCCTTATCAGCGGTGACCGCCTGAAAGCAACGGCCGCCGGCCGCTGCCTATTGTTACTCACGTGGAATAAGGGCAGCCGGCGGAGGCATGTCGTGATGTCTCACGTTATGTTGTTGTGTTCACAACATACACACACACACATACATAAAATAATACGAATAGCGCATGCGCAATTCTCTGCGAGAGGCGACACAAAAATATTGCCTTTGTGGGCAACTGACCGATGATCGTTCTTATCTTGGGGAAGAAATGGGACATAGACATTCAGCATGTACATCAGCACCGACACTGCCAACAACAAAACGCCATTTCCCATTATCACTAAATTATTTATCAGCAGTCCCAATTTGAATTTTGATATCACTATATTTTTTACTTAATTCTGATACCGGTTTACTAATTGGCGTTTTATTTAGTTTTCTTAAGTTATTAGTTAATATATTATTATACTTATTAGCTTTATTTTTTTTTCAAAATGAATCCTGTATATGACAGTATAGTGGTTATTAAGCAGCATTCATACAGGAAATCGTTTGCGATTATAATTTCATCTTTTGTAAATTGTATTTACATATGTTTTTATGATTATACATTTATCTTAAGTTCGTACATTTTAATGATAATTATTTTAATAGATGACCGGTAATGCGATTATAACTAATAACTAGGATAATAAGCAAAATTCTTCTCTTACAGTTAAAAAGGGAAAGTATACCAGTATGAAGAAATTTTAGGTCTCGGGGGTTTTGCGCTTTTTTTTATCAATAAGGGTAGAAAGTTGTTGCCTCCTCAACAATTTAATGCCAGAACCGCCACTGGTTTCTACCCCTTCTATAGGAAAGGGTTCGTGGTATTTTTTTGGTTTACAATTTCGTTTTACCAGAAATTAATAAAGTAAAATTTGATATGAGTTCCATGATGGCCTTAGAGGGTTCGTTGACACCTATTAGCTATAATGTAAGCGAAAGAAAATATATTTTTTGATAAAACATTTTGATACATTTTTAAAAAAATATTGTAGAAAAACATTAAAGATTAAGCAAAAACTAAATATGAACAAATAAGAGAACGAAAGCAAATACGATATTCTTAAGTCTGGCGCTAACTATTCAAGAAAAAACCAATGTAAAGGGTGAATTTTTTTTATCACGAGCTACTCAATATCTCACAGAATTTAATTAAATATTGATTTTTTTTTTTAGTTTTTTTATATAATGTGATCTCAATTGTCCACAAATTATTATGTTTTTATACCCCAAACTAGTTTTTTTGATAGTAACTTTTGAAACTTAAATGGTAACTTATGTATATTACATATATATATTTTTTAAACTTTTTAAATTAAGAATATTCTACTAAAAATGTTGACTGGTCAATAACCAGTTTTGGATAACTATTTTTGAAGTTATTGAAGTTTCAAGTTTAGGGCAGGAGGAAAGGTGGAGTGTAGTATTATTTTCATCTACGCGCACTTCTTCTCCCGTCCTAACATTTAAACTCTTATAACTTAAAAAAAAAATGATCTAATACTGGTTATCAACCAGTCAACATTTTTAGTGAAATAATCTTAATTTAAAAAGTTAAAAAAATATATATGTTACCATTTAGGTTTCAAAAGTTGCTATCAAAAAATATAGTTTGGGAGAGGGGAAGAAATATAATAATTTATAGAAAATTAAAATCACATTATATAAAAAAACCATGATAAAAAAAGTCCCCCTGTAAAAAAAATAAAGGTATAAATATCAAATTTTAAATAAATATTGTAAAATTTAATATAAACTTGTTCATGTTCTGTAGCAAGTTTTAATATTTAACTTGAAAAAAAAAATCCACAAAATATCCGATTAAACCATCAAATCCTGATTTAAATAACCGGATTCCTTAAAAACCAGATTTCAGTCCTATCAGTAAGTATATTATAAATAAAATAAAATAAAATATATTAAAAAATATATTTAATATTTTGATTGCTTTCTTGTATGTTTCTAGTGTGTGTACTGCGTACTGTACTTGTGTACCTACTGTATTTTAATATTTTCTGTGATGTTAATTCGCCAAATCCATATCTTCAACTAGGTCTGTCTACTTAGAAAATACTACATTAACGGTAAACTAGAAGTAATAATTAAACCAAAAATTAGATAACCAAGATCACTTATAAATATTGTGTATTTATGTCTATTAATATTAAAACAAGATGAAATATGTCTAGCAGTCAAGTTATACAAATACAATACTACTTTGGCTTTGTTTTCATATTATAATTTATAACTAATGAATTATCCTGTTGATTTCATTATGTAAATTACATTTATCATGTTTATTGTATTACAAAAAAGTAATGTACACTCCTTTCCCTTTGAAACTGAACGAGTTTTATATTAGCATTTTTATTGTTGTTGATTACACCATTTTTTTTTTATTATTTTTATTATTCTCTATTTATATAAGATAAAAATCAACGATTTAAAACAATGCAATTCTTGTAAAATTAAACAAAGACGGAATAATAATAAAAAAAAAAACAATTTGCATTTAGAAAAAATTATTCGCACAAAGTAAAAGTTACACTATACAACACAATAAAAGACAAACAGGGATGCTAAAGTTGTTCTTAAAAATAAATGAGTCATCAACTAATCAAGTGTAACCACGAATAGTCTATAACTATAAATGATAGACGATAGTAACAATACATTTTATTGTGGATAGGGTTTCTTAAAAATTAAATTTTTATCCTCAAGGGACCCTTAAATTGACTAGTGTCAGTTAAGATTAAGTTAAGCTTTGAAAGATTCAAGAAAACGTCAATACATCCGAATTTATTTCTCAGTTTACTTTGTTAACAAAGTGATGACAATTTTGAAACCGTATTAACACATGAGATTAATTATAACATTATATAAGCTATCAAATTTTTATTTTTGAATTAAAAACTAATTAAATCGTGCTGAAAAACAATCTTACAGAGTGTGAAATTAAGATTACCTTTCCAAACTTTATTAATATCAATTTCCGATAGAAACGTATTTTTAACATGAATGTAGCAAGATTGCCTATCAAATGCGCCGTCCTACAGAGAATTTAAAATTAGTCTTTGTTCTTTTATTTTTGTTCCCAATTTTGTACTCGTTATTTGGGGATACATTACAATGATTACAGCTTGATCTTCATAGTTGTCTTACGCAAAGAGCTACAGTCTCCCTCTATATGCTGTTGTTAACCGCCTTTTAGTTAAACAATCAGTGACCAAAGCGGGTGTATTGGCTAATAAATATTGCATAATATTTTTGTCTTTAAAGCTTAGCTAAAATTTAGTCTCAAACCCATATAGCGATAAACCACTCCCCACATGGGGTAGAAGTCTTTTTTTATATTTTTTAGCCGCAAGTCAGCACTTAGCTGACAACTGAAGCTGAAAACTATAGTCGGAATTAGTAGGACAAAAATCTTGCGTAAAGATTTTATTTTCTTATTGCGGAAAAAATGTATTTTTTTTCAGAATTTTGAAAGTTTTAATAAAAAACCCCTCCCCCCCAAAAAAAAACGATCGGGTCGTATCAATATTTTCACCAACACCTATTTAGAGTGCTCCTATTCAGTTGAGACTGTGTTGTGGTTTAGACACTTCGCTGGCTTTTTTTATAATCTGCCATGCTTAAATTTCTTTCTTTTTCGACAGGCCCCCTTATTGTCTAGGACTTTGGCGAGATATTTGTGATTAGTTACTTTTTTTCACCCTCGGCGCACCTCCCCTGAGCGCGTGTGTCCTTGTGCGGCACCTTTGCCTCTGCCGCTTGGGCCGAACCGCCAACACCGTGGCAGTGTGCTTTCAAACCGTGCGCGTTACGCTTGTTACACATACCGGCGTTCCGGCCACAACCCTCGCGAATAATAACAAATACTTACAATATTTACCTATGTTTACAAATTTATATATTATACATATATAATATAAAGAAAACGTGTAGTACATAACGAGTAATCTCGTAAACGGTGATATTGTCGTAATCGAAATCCTTCGGCCATCGCATTTGCCGTGGTATTTTTTAGTGCTTTCAACAGGTAGGCAATACAATATTGTAAACGATTGCTGGCGCGGCTGAAAAAAGGTAGAGAAGTAAAAAAAAAAAATTAATTTTTTAGTAACAAAATAGCATTGTAATGTTTTCTATAATACCACTAGTGTTGGCAAACAAATAAAATAAACATAATATTATACTGTGTTAATAACCAGTTCCGACTTTTGTTTGTTTACCTCAGCGATTTTTTTTTGTGAAATGATTATAATCGTTATATTTTTACTCTTAAGTTCAAGTCTGTACACTCATATTTAATATTATGTTAATTATCTTTGATAATTGACAAATGAAAATATAATAAAAATATAAAAAATTAGTTTGGATTAAACATTTTTTTTTTATATTTGTCGATGGGGGAAAAAAATCTATGGGTACGGATAGCCCCCGTAATCTCCTAATAAAGAAAAAAATGCATTCTAAACTGTTAACGATAAAATCTTTTTCTAACTAAACCTTGGGGCCCATATGACACGAGGATCTTTGGAATTTGGCCATTCGGGTTTTGGAGAACTGATTATTTATAAGATTACTATTAAATTATATTTTTTGAATTATTTATATACTCTTTATTTAAATAAATTAAAAAAAATAAAATAGTTACTTTATAAATTTAAAACACATTTAATTTAAATTAGGCGTTACTTATTTTAAAAAAAACTATAATAAGTTGTTAATATTGTTTTATCCAAAATTCATAAATATTCTTATATTATCCTTTATCGATGCATGAATACATTTTTATATTATATATAGGGTGATCCAACTAACGTAAGACACTCATTTTCACTGAAAATATAAATATTTTGAAAACAATTTTTTTCCTAAACTCTTAGGTACATATTTTACTACATTTTTCAATATTTTGAAAATTTTTATCACCAATCCTTATAAGCTAATAAGGGGGATTTTTTTTTTTTAATGGCAACATATGTTTTTAATTACATAAGTTTGTAGACAAAAAATTAAAAATTATGTTAGCGTTTGAATTTTGAATTTTCATTTAATTGTTCATTTGTTATGACTTTATAAAGATTTGATTTTTTAGCGAATTTTAGTGAAGTCTTTTATAGTGAATTGCTAGTTGTTAAAATGTTATCACCAATTGGACAATGCGAACATAAATATAAATTTGATGTGCTACCGGTTTTGGACAAACCAAAGAAATATGATTATTATTAAGAGGAAATGTAGTATCTTAACAAAGTCATGACTAATGAACAGATTAATAAAAATAAAATATTTTAACGCTAACATATTTTTTAATTTTTTTTCTACAAATTTATGTAATTAAAAACAAGTGTTGCCATTTAAAAAATTGCCCTTATTTGGCTTAAAAGGATGTGTCTTACGTTAGTTGGATCACCCTGTATATATTTTTACATTATATAATTTTAATACTGATTAGTAAAAACTAAACTATTTTTAAGGAATATCCTCCAATAGAAAAACTCATCAATATATACATTGTATTTCTTTTTCACGACATTTAACAGCGTACATTTGACACTTAATTTACAAAAAATTAACATTAAGAAAAATGATCAAAATATATCTAAAAAAACTTAAGCAGCACAGTCTGTTGTATTATGCGCTAAAGATGGTAACATTGCTACAGAAATACGCTGTAAAGTATGATTTTTGTGGCTAAAAGTTTATTTAATTATTTTTAAATATAAATCACCCGTTGGCTATTTTAAAAGTTTGATTGTCCGTAAAAGCATTGTCGTTCAGATCAATAAAAATACCTACTCAATTACTAAATTAATTATTTTTTAACAGGAGTAACAATCAAATTGCAATAACACTAATGTTTTAATAAAATATTTTATTTTTAAGTTATCACAATTGTTTTTTTTAAATCTACTACCTACGAAATCTTATTTTATAGATTATATTATTTTTAATTTCATATTAATTGTTATAAATCTAAGCTTTAATGGGCATTCATATTTTTTTGAAAAAATAAACTAGGTGATGATTTAAAATGTTAGCATTTTTTTAATTCTCCAATTTCATAAAAATTTTTTTTCAACGTATCAATAAATTTGTCCTACATATAGTTTTTTTTTTGTTTTCGGAGCAAATAAAACTAGAGACTTTATGTTAACAAATGTAACAAAATAGAAGTTTGTAGCGTGTAGGGCAGTCCGATATTAATTCTGTAAAGAGATTCTAGTTCTTTTGCTACTTTAATATGTTATGTGGGAAGCCAATTTTCATAAGAAAAAATTCAGTTTCTTGTAGCTAAATAAACTAAATTAGAAATTTTTAAAATATTTTTTTAATTAGGCATACTTTTGTCTGGCTTTTAGGTCTAAAAAGTCCAATAAACATACCACTTTTAATCCCCTTAAGATAATATTGTAGGTAGTACGATAATATCTAATAAGCTAAAACTGCTTAAAAACATATATTAAAAAAAAACCTTTTTCTGCAAACTTTAAAGTTATTAAATTATTATTAAATATATTTTTTCAATTGTATATTAATATTTTTTTTGTTGTTTTTTTTTTTAAAGGATAATACAATTTACGACGTGACGTTACCATGCAATAACTGTAGCTACTATAACCAGTAGCTGTAAATTGTGTCAGAGGAACATATCGTAAGTAAGTGTAACATTTTCTTTGGTAATAGCTGTTGAAAACCAGGCTACTAAGTACACATAGAACGAGTGATGATATAATGTGTAAATAAATGTACGGTTTGGGAAAACAGAAAAAAAAATGCCGACAGCCTTTATATCTCCGTTATAGAACCTTTTGCGCCGAGTTCCTGTTCAGATAGTATCTAGTTTTAACATTTTAACGATACAGGTCCATATAAACCGGAACTGGTGACTTTTTTCGTGTCCTCCTTCGCGTCAGTTCCGGCCGGAAACGTTTCCTTTGTAAACGCCCCTAATAACGCGATGCGTCTTTCTCGACTGGCATTGTTCTTGCCACATAATAACGTGCCTGTCGGTAGTTTACTTACTAAAATAACATCCAAATACCCTCCCTAATCCCGTATTGTTATTTGTTACTTGTTACTTGTTACTTGTTAGAATGATGCTCGTGTGTTTTTAGAATATATATATATATATTTTTTTTTTGCGACCATATTCAACAGATTAAACGGAACATATTGTTAAAATGATCCCTGATAACTCCTACAAAGCCCAAAAGCTCCAGATACAAAACTATTAGGCTTTGAATGAAGTTGGCCGTAGTCTATGCTAATTGGTTAATTTATTTAAAACCGTGCCTTGTAGCCAAGTGAAATTCTTGTTTACTAAATTGTATTAATATTTCCACTACTCAAAAGTCGTACACCGATTGGGCCACACGTTTGTTTCATTAACGTTATTTTTCATTGCATTTTTTTAAAAATATAATTTAGTTTAAGAATTTGACTTTTCCAAGTACTAAAATAAAATAAGGTTACCATATTTAAATACATTTATTTATCAAATTCAATTCTATGGAGTACCACTATTGGGTGGCTTCTCCACTCATGCTAATTTATATTATTATTCATTTAGATCTAATACTTTTTGTAAAAAAAATTGTTTACAGATTGTATTATAATTAGTATTAAATAAAATAAAATAAATTAAATTCATTTTTGGGGTGCCAACCTTGAAATTCTGTCGTTACTTTTTACTTATATTATGCAGGGTTCATCTTGGAGAAAAATGTTTGGGATAAGTCTTGGAGAACTCCCCATACTACCTCTGCCATAATTACTCAAAACACTCCATTTGATTGTCCAGGCTTGTAGTTACCAAAGAGCAATATTAGACCTTGAATGTATGATGTGCTAACTAGGAGTTAAATGGTAAAACTTTTCATTTATCGCTCATATTAGAAGGGATTTCAATGATTTTACTTATGTTCTCCTTTATTTCACACAAAGCTCGACTTGCTGTAACTAGCCGTTACAGTCGATAACTCAAATGACACATTTCGATTACAAAGTTTTTATCTTTTTTAGCCACAAGTAAAATGAAAATTTTACAAAAAACACCATTTTGCTTATATCTTAATTAAAAATTAGTAGTAAAAATCAGCTGTGATTTAAAATTATTTAAAAAAAAGGATAAACTAAACAATTGCATCTTATTTTGGTAGATGTCGCGATTAAAAGTTTAATGTAAACGTTCTTCGCAAACCTTTAATATATCAATTTTGATTTGATTAATGTATCCATCACAAAGTTTAAACACTTCCAAATCTCGCGAATGGACATAAAAAAATGTAAAATCTTTAAAACATTGAAAAATGAATGCTCGTCGCTACTTTTTAAGCGTCTAAGCGCTTTTCAACGAGGATTTTAATATTTATCTTTTTTAAATCACCGATTACACCAATTAAATTTGCGTATAAAATAATATAATAAATGTGTAAAAATATGTTTCTGTATTCATTTATTTTGATTTGACTTTTATCGGGTAGTAATTTCAACATTTATGTTACTTGTCAGATTTTATCATGATAATGAGGCAGTTTTGCGTCACGATAATTTACTTACTTGTTCAATCGATTTATTTACTCGTTTACTCAATTAAATTATTTTTTTCCTCGATTCATTTATTATTTAAATTAAGACCTAAAAACATTATCATGCATCTAAATTTGTTTTTTTTTTAGGGGGAACTGTTGATTATATCAGTTGACTTCTCCTAACACTCAACCCCTAATACGGGCAGTTCACCATAACAAATGACTGTTTCTGTTTTTAGTTGAACTGCAGGCTGAGGTTAAATACAAATATTATATGATACAGGTTGTGCAATACAATATTATTAAAAGAAAAACAAACGATTTCGTGTGTTTTACAGTGTCACGTTGGCGGAAGTGTTCGCGAAAAATGAGTTAACGAACAAGCACTCGGATGAATAACTCGACGGACTGTCGGGCTAACGGCACTGAGTGCGATGGTGACCCGTCGGCCGACTGGCAGTCCATGTTCGGCGATCGGTTTCCACTCACCGTGCTGTTGCTGTTCTTTTGCATGGTCACCGTGTTCGGGAATTGTCTGGTCATCATAGCGGTGGTCCGCGAACGGTACCTGCACACCGCCACCAACTACTTCATAACGTCGTTGGCGTTCGCCGACTTCTTGGTCGGGCTGGTCGTGATGCCGGTGAGCGCCATGCACGAGATCCTGGACCATTACTGGACGTTCGGCATAAACGCGTGCGACGTGTGGCGGTCGTTGGACGTGCTGTTCAGCACGGCGTCCATACTGAACCTGTGCGTGATATCGTTGGACAGATACTGGGCCATCACCGACCCGTTTACGTACCCGATGAAAATGAGCAGGAAACGTGCGTACTACTTGATAGCGGCGGTGTGGGTGTGCAGTAGCGTCATCAGCTTCCCGGCGATCATTTGGTGGCGGCTGGTGCGCACCGAGCCTGTGCCGAGTTACACGTGTCCGTTCACCAACAGCACCGGCTATCTGATTTTCTCGTCGACCATATCGTTTTACGTGCCGTTGTTGGTCATGGTGTTCACGTACTATAAGATCTACACGGCGGCGGTGACGCAGACCCGCTGCCAGCGGCTGGGCACCAAAGTGCTGTCGTCCAGCGCGACGGGCGGTAACAGCACAGGCCGCATGGAACTGACGTTGCGTATCCACCGGGGCGGCGGCGGCGGTGCGGCCACGTCCCAGAGCTATAGCAGGGCGCACCAGCTGCAGAAAAACTTCTCTCTCAGCAGGAAGCTCAGCAAACTATCCAGGGAGAAGAAGGCGGCAAAGACGCTGGGGATAGTGATGGGAGTGTTCATCGTGTGTTGGCTTCCTTTTTTCGTTGTCAACCTGCTGTCAGGGTTTTGCGACGAAAACTGTATGTTTAAGGACCAACTATTGTCTTCCGTCGTCACTTGGCTGGGTTGGATTAACAGTGGCATGAATCCTGTCATCTACGCGTGTTGGAGCAGGGACTTTAGGAGGTGAGTCTTCTTTTTATAACATATCATTTACTTATTTTTCTATAAAGGTTCTACGCGGTCTTTTGTTTGTAAGAATACAATTATTTAAGAATAATCGATGACATTCATCGCTCGCGGTAGATAAGACGAGGCAGTGTATTGAAAAAGCCAATATAAGTTGAAAATGAATTATGCAACAATCAATATTATAAACATGGATATGTTCTTAAGACTGGGGATCAATCTAACATTTTCGCGTCATAGATATTTGTTTACTATACCCGTAATGGATCATATAATTATCATGTTAAAATATTAATTAATCGTGATGTATGCATACGGAATTAAATATGAATTATGGTATTACAATATTCAACTAAATGTTTAAACACTATATGAGAGATGTTAAAAAAAAACGTACTAATATTATTGAACTATGTAAAAAAGTTATGCTACGTTAAAAAAATTATTGCACTGTTAAAGGGAACAGAAGGTGACAAATTGAATACAAACAAAGGTTAAAATGCTGTCACTTTCCAAGGTGTCGAACAAACAGATTTAATTACTTTTTCTAGTATGCAGTTTCACATTTACTTTATGCCGAAGCCAATTTTTTTTTTTTAAACAAATAAATCCTAAGTTATTTTCTAATAACGAAATCGTAAATAAGCTTAAAAAATCAATTTAAATCTTTGAATAGACACGCCAGACAAGTGACGTTTATAACAGTAATAATTTTTTAGTTTACTTGGAGAAAAAAAACTTTAGAGGTACCTAGGAAAACTTAATACTCATTTACCCTTAAATTGGTTAGCATATTCATAACGGCTCTTAGATCAATTGATGTAAAAATAATTTATATCCATCGCATATATAGTATACAGCTGAGGTCCAAACTATTTATAGTAACCGATTAGTTAAGTGTTATTATGTTAACTTATTTTTTAAAAAAATGGGGCTGTAGAACAATTACCAATATTTTGTGTTCATAGTCATATATACAAATGTAATGCCTAATAAAGGGGAATGTAATAAAGGGGAAGTCATGTGGAAAACAGTTCCCCCTCATTGGTTCTGTATTAAAACAAAAATGCCTAAATATTTTTTTTATGGAGTTTCAGTGTTTTAAAAACATAAGATGTCTGATATTTAAGATTGAACCATTTAGCTTAAATTTCAGTCCAGTATGAAATCATTTCTACTTTAATCATTTGAACTATGTAATTTTTAGGTATATACAATGTATCATCTTATTTCATATTTTAACAAGTCATAAAATTCTGAAACAAGTAGATTAAACTTAATTATTATAACGTTTACAAAGTTCTAATAATAATACAAAATTCCTTGTATAAGACTGAATAAATTTATATTTTTTTCTATTTAAATGATAAATTATTTTATAAAATACAATAATAACGTGAGACAATAGAGAGTTCAACAATGATAAATGCAGAAAAAACTTTATTGTGATGATTTTTTTTTTAAATTTTGAATATATTATGAGTGTGGCGTTTTTTATGTTTTGAGTTAACTAAATTAGTTTTAATTTCGACGACAAAGACGTCCATTAATTATCCAAAAAAAAATAAAACTTTTGACTTTATACTAATATTTTAAACCTTTAATGCGTGGAAATAGAAAGTGCATCCCTAACGAATATATAATACATGTATAGGATTAATCGATTTATAAATTAATAAATATAGTGCGCAAACAACATTTAGTTTCGTACGTTTGCGACTTGTATAATTTGTATAATACGGGACGATGAATTTTTGATATCCATAAATTAGTGTTTACCAACCGAGGAGAACACATTTCCGTTCTTGTTAATAATATAATAATGACAGTGAAAAACTTTCAATAAATAAACCCACTCCAATTGCTGCCGTCAGGAGACATAATTGCTTATGTGTAAAAGTTAATATATGTAAAAAAAAAAAGGTATAAATAAATTAAATTTCATTTAATAAAGCGATAATTGATGTTTGAGTGTCGACAAGCCCGTCCTATGCAATTGAAATGCAATTTCATATTACAAACAATTATTAACAATTTAACTGAGGGATTTTTATTATTTTTTTTTAACTAAAATTTACTTTATTGTTTATCGTTAATTCTAGTTGTTGTTGTACAACAATATTATTGCTGTTCATAAACGCAAAAAAGATTTGACATTAATTTTGGTTTTGAATCGTGTCCGCGAACCATTATATTATTTTCCCCTTTTTACACGTTACCAGCATTACGGCGGTTTAATTACACTTTTAGTTATGAGTAATTAATTTCCATATATAAACCATGTAAACGAGTTGATATAGTGTTGTGTATCGTAAAAATGGTTTCATAATTTATTACCGGTTATCGCAATATCGTTTGAAAAATAAATTCAAGAAAATAGCAAAACGCAGTGCAAGTATTTACATTGTATAGGTTTGCCGGTTGATTGTTTATATATATATATATATATATTTTTTTTTAATATTTTTAATGTAGACAGTTATTTTTGTCTTGTGAATCCTTGAAAAGGAAAGTGAAAAGGAAAATAAAATCTAAAAATTAGAATTGTCACTCATTGTCGCCGTATGTTCTCTATGCAAATTTACACGATTTGGTTTTAAATTAAACACGGAAACTAGGATTGCCCAAACGGGGGGGGGGGGTGTTTCTTGTACAATGTGTAGCAGCAGTTGTTTGCTAAGTAACACGTACCCATAAGCGACTAACGTCTTTCGATTTAGTCCAACACATCTAAACGATAATGATTTAGATTGAGGCGTCCCTTTTGACTGGCGGTTTATAACCAGCTGTGAAATGGCGAAAGGATTTTCCACTGGTAACGCCTGCTACCAAATTATCACAACTACTGCAGTTGGCGTTTTATATATAAATGTAGCTACGAATGTGAAATATGAACCATACAACAGTGCATACAGAAGTTCTGTTGAGGTGAGCGCTTGCTAATGGTATGGGCGCTTATGAAAATAATTTGATTTCTGATAAAAAAAAACCATTTAGACAAAACGAACACACGATATGATATATATTTTTGTTTTATTTATGTTATTCTTTATACTATTTTTTTTTGTTTGCTTGATATATATATGTATGATTAACTAAAACTTGCACGGTTGGAGCAAAATTTAATGGAGTGTAATTTTCATGTTGTCCATGCGAAACGAACATTTAATCTACAGTGAGTTTTTATGGTATTTTTATTTTTGTATCGAGTACATAGATGCAGACAATAGATAAACTGGGCTCGAAGCAGCTCTGCATGTTTCTTTCAAATCCCGTGTAATAGGACATGAGAAATAACGGGCGCCGTCAATTTACTATATTGCCCTCCAATGATTGTACTCGACTAATTGGGTTCAAGTGAAATTTTATTTCCGACATAACATTTTTTGTGTAGTCATGGTTTTCCTTTAGTTAACGTGTTACAAGTGAAATTTATGATTTACATACTTATCTACGGGTTGAATGTGTTCCATAAATAGTTATGTGTAGACTTATTTTAATATAAGCCAACGACATTGAAGTGGAATGTATAAAACTATACAACTATAACAATAATGCATGATAGGCATTGGCTATAGATCAAACATGTCTAATTACTTTCATATAATCAAAACATTCTGTTAATTATTGTCTTAAAACCAGTTCTAACTTCTTGGGTATCGCCAAAAGTTATCTTTGTAAACCCAATCTGCCGTATTGATATAAATACATTAAAACTGTTATAAAACTATGTATAACTAAGTATCATAATTCATAACCGTATACCTACACAAAAGTAAAAATAGAAATTATAAGAAAAGTGTTGTTTTAAATTACCATCCGAATGTCATTCATTACAAAACCGTAAAAAATATTGATTTGTTGTTTTACTCGGTCGCAGAACACGAGTAAAGACTATTGTTTATTATTATATATTGTTGCTGTTTTTTTTTTTGGTTTTAAACCTTATTGCCTAAGTACATAATAACCTTTGTGCGCGGCAGTCTTCTCAGGTTTCCACAGTGTTAAGCATTGTCTCGCAGTTTGTTTGGGACGGGCAGTTTAGGTTTTTTTTTTAGTCAGTCTTCAAAATCTCATTTGCTCAGTTTTCCATTTGTCGTTAGCAGATCCTTTTACTCTGCCTCGCTGATCCTCCAACACGGCAGTATAATGATAAATGATATTAAGTGTATAACGGACGAGGCAAAAAACCCGTGGCCAAATCCTTATGGGTTCGCTTATGAAAAAAAAAAAACAAACACTGGCTACCTTTTTTTTTCTTTTTCGAGCAAAACTTTCGAGCGAAAAAAAAAACTGTTAACTTTTCGCGTTGATGAGTAGTTGACGAGTTATTGTATGTTTTCAATGTTGTTAAACCAACTTAATTACATATCGATCAAACTGAAAATAAAAAAAGGTTTGATTATATAAACGCTGTGCGATTATTATACCCATCATCTTAATTAATTAAGTACAATTGTACGCAAGTGTAACTACCGTCGCTAGGATTATAATTATTAAATAAATGTGCTGAAAAATATTAGATATTCGCAGTAAAATGGTGAACTATAAAAAGAGGAAAATGTATCAGTTACGGTTAAAAAATCATAACTATAAGATAATATTTTTAAAGTCTCAAATTTTTCGGCAGTTATCAATCATCCATAAGAGGTTCTATTTATTTTATATTATTTTTAGCACATTTATTTCAAGTGTACTCTCAATAACTTAATACACTGTTGATGTGTGATTCATAATTACCTATATTTATAAAGTTAAACAATAATGTAAATTTAATCCATTCCATATGTGTTAAAAACTATTGTATTGATTACTTAAAAACACTTTTAACTTTGATGCAGTTGTTATGTAATGCGGTGAGAACCATAAGACCACAAGCGCTTCTTAATTTTTTTTAATCTTACAATATTTGTCAGTGAAGTGAATGAATCCTATTGCAACCTGCGTTTGTTTTTAACATTTGCATTATTTTTTAAAGATACAGCGATGATAACACACTACCTTAAGAACATATTATAGAGAAAATAATTTTAATTTTGCTCTTTTGTAAAATTGTATAATATTCACTTATATATGTACAATTTTGATTCTTACCACTTTAGGTACATATATCATATTATAGTAGGATATTGTCTTTTACATCAATACACACTTTTGGAAGTGTATTGGCGTTAAGACACATTTATTTACATATTTTATAGTGATGTCAAAAATATACGATATCTATTATAATAATTGACATTAAATATACTTCTTTAAAAAAAAACCGTTTGGGCTTCTCTGAAACCCTTTACTCGAAACGGTATTCTTTTTTACCTTATCTCACCCAGCTGGGGTCGACCGGCCAAATCACGACTTAAAACGGTTCAGGTTTAAATGGTCCTTTTATAACGAAATACACAATAAATGGCCGATTTTTGGCGGAATGCCTCTAATCCACGGGTGTGCAGCACGATGATTGGTCCAGCTGTTGGGCGTCTGGCCTCGCAAACGATATAATCACAAAAAATGTTACCTAACAATTTAGTGGCCATACTGCGTTATTAGAACATTACCAATAAGAACAACGGTCCACGAGCCCCCTCGCCTCCCTACCTAACCTCACCCTTCTTAAGTAAGTAATTGTGCCCGTCAGTTAGCGCGTTAGAACTGCGATAAAGAATGCGTGAACGTTTCAAGACATTTTGGACATTTCAAGAGTTTTTTTTTTCTGATTAAACGGATTTCTATAACGTTTGAATTAATCACAGTTTTTCTGTCGGTTACTCGTGTTGAACACCGTCCATAGTGCCGTGTCGATTATGTTTTAACCGTTTTCAAGTACACGATGGTGTGGACCCAATTCCGGAGCTTCCGCATGGCGTAAACCGCGTGTAGGCGTCGACAATGAAAGTACTGTGGCCGTGCATAGAAATGTACAATAATAATAATACGGTGAACTCGAAGGCTAAGACGGTTTTCGACAGCGAAACATCTGTCGATTTAGAAGACCTCATACGCACACAAAGAGTGAGAGAGGCAGAGTGAGTGAAACGCGAAATCATAAACGCAAGAGGAATATATGTATATTAAGTTTAGCCTGTATGTTATCCGGCAAAATCCAAATGCATCAATCACATTTCGTCTCGGCCTTGCGGTGGATCAATGAAAACTTTGCCGCACAGATGCCACCTCTTTGGTCGCGCGTACACACATTGCACATTGCGAGCTGCAAAATGTCGTTTTGACCGCGGAGGGGCTGCAATCTGTCCTAGCGGACACCGCTGGCACATAATCGCGTCCAATTTAGTTTGCGTTTTATAATGTCACAGGCCACAGCGGCGACCGGTCCGTTTTGCAATATGAAAAAAAATGCCCTAACGCGCACGTTGCGCACACTGCCAACAAATTGCACTAGCGTACATGTGGCCGCAGTGACAGTAATTTACATTTCCGGCATAGCGAGCGCCCGCTTATCTTTCACGGTAAGCGTTGGCTAATTGGTACACACATGTATTGTAAAACAATATAAAGATGACTAATCTTAACTGAACATTTAACAAGATTCTAGGGCTCTTCCTTGTTGACAGAATACAAATTCTTGACATTTTGAGGTAAATCAATGAAATTATAAGTAAAAAAAAAAATGCATACGAAAAATGTTTTCATTGGACAAATGTTGAACTGACTTCCAGCCATAAAACTTATTCATGTTAAAGTACATCGTCTAATGGAAATACATCTAAGCTCTAAGAGTAAACCGCAGAGAAACTTGACAAAAGTGGAACATAAATCGATGTAATTCAGTTCACACCTTTATGCATAACAGATACATTTAATTCCCTTTTACCTGTGTATTTATCGTTATTGAGTTTATCACGACTAAGAAATATCATAGTATGTTGTTACGATAAATTAAATACCGGATGAATTTTTAGTTATTAATATAAGGAATAATATGTTTGTTTAGCACGGTTGAAATATTATAAAAATGTGTTTTCAGGAAGAAAAAAAATCACAACGGTTATAATAAAATATTTCATACTCGTCGCATATATTGCAATTGAACAATTAATTAAGTTGTTCACGTCGAAATACTATGTACCTATATGTATTTATTCGAAATTTTTCTTAATGTTGTCACTGCCCCCAAATTATAGTCAAATGAACATTATTGCTAATCCAATATAATTATCATGCCTTTTAGACATAACTGATGAACTGAGATTTGTTAATGTTTGGTTAGAGTTTAGAAAACAGAACTACTATGATAAATTCCAATTTGCTTTTTTTTTGCCTGATAATTTCTTTAGATATTCTTTAGTAGTCATACTGTTGTCGTTTACTTCAAATGTCTATTACCAGCATGGTATCCTACTCTTTTTTCAGTGACCCAGAATCAAAGCCATCAGAAGGAAATTAAATCTAATTCTATTGATTAGAAGGGGCTCGTCTATTATAGTCCCGTTATAATTGTAAAAAATAAAAGTAAAAAAAATTTTTAGACCAAAGCGTAAAAGTTAATAATAATTGTTTTTTTCCGTTTTAAACGCAGAAAACATAAATTAGAATTTTCTTTGTTTCGATGTATCAAACGCGCGTCAAAATACAAAACAAAGGCCTTAGCACAGAAGGGAAGCGTGTGTTGATGCAAAGCTTCTGATATGACCCCAAAATATAAACGGTCCATTGTGCAATATCGTAGGCGGCGGTGGAAAAAAGTTACAACCGGACGATATTTTTATTCGAGTCGGGATTTGCTGCTGGATGCCCAGGGAATTTGATGATTGGAAATATCACATTGTAAACTGACATAGCAGAACGGCTTCATTGCTTAATTAAACTTATGTGTGTCTTTTTTACACTTTTATTTTGTAAAAATTACTCCAAAAAACAGAATTTGTGAAAATATTCCGTTATGCTAAACGTTGCAAACGTTGTACAATACATTATTCGTAACGAAAACTATTCACATAAATACCCTCTCGGGATTCATGATGTACCTATGCAATAAAATATTTGTTCATGCGATACAGTACAAGACTGTGTGAATATATATGTATAAGTAGTTGCCCGAGTTTATGTATGTAGAGTACTATTTTCCCTTTCCCGGTTCGTGTTTTAAATTCATCCTGTGAAGCTTAGAAACAATTGGTTTTGTAATGCTATATGTATAACTATGTATATTTGTTATTTGGTTTTGCAATTTTTCGCACAATTCTTTTACAAACAATAGGCAGAACGGATAAAAAAAAACACCAAAATCAAACGGTTAAAAAACGTTTTTTGATTGTATTTTTTATACTAATTATTGACTAAGTTGATTATACAAGGTCAAAGTTGATGATACAAATGAAACTAACTGTTAAATATCTAAAAAAAAACCTACTATAAAGTATAACAATTGGTCGGGATAACATTTTCGTATCTAGAAGAGTTTTATTTGTTGTCTTTTTCTCGGTGTCAAACCGAGTAGCTATTGATTTTACAATAACGATTGAGTGTTTTATATCTGTTGGTAAGCCTTTTTCGTGGTAATCTTCACTCTTCTATAAGTTTGTCTTATAAAAGAAACGTCAAAACATACGGAATTACCCCCCTGAGGTACTTTGGTGCAATTCAAAAGAGATCAAAGGTTGAAAAAAACTTTTGCTTATTTTTATACAATGTCTTGTTTCTGCAGTACCTTTGCGACTGGGAAATCAGACAAAATAATTCTTCCTTTTCTGTTGTTATACTTATATATTTTGTTGGATATTAATTTTTCAAATTTTAGATATTTTAGCTATTAAAACATAATTGATAAAAAAAAAAAACAAATATTATGCTGCCAATCGCAATTTTGAAATATATATTTTTTTCAAAAATAAAAACCGGAAATGTAAGTATACTTTAGTGTAATCTAGTTTTTTCTCAGTTTGTTTTGTTTATCTCATATAACGACGTTAGCTTAAGTTAATCAGAGTAACGGGATTTTCCCGGTACATTTTATTGGTGAGACATTTAGCAGTTTTCGCTTTTCCCAAACTCAATTTTAGTTATTTGTTTGATGAATACACGTCAATCTTAACGTGACAAGAAATATCAGACAATGCAATTGAAAGTCTCCAAATTATCGTTTCGCAAATAAACTCGGAAATGGAGACTGGCATTAAATCCAAACAAAAGAGGAATACGAATAATATGTCTTTGGTGATAATTCAACCTCTTAAGGAAAACAAAAAATCAGTACAAATCAAGCCTCGGTTTTCAGGAAAATAATGATTCCCAGAACGGATTCATAAGTGTATCCTATTATATTAATATATTAATTATATGCACTTCTTATAATACAACAGCTTAGATATTATCTATACCGATAAACTGTCTACATATGATACAAGAAATGTATCAAAAAAAAAAAACCCCCGTTGGAAAGCTGTAAATCGGCAACCGTTTTTGATCTGTACAATGCGATACTGGAAAAAAAGGTTACTCTGTCATTTTATATTTGCACCCGTTCATGTAACAACAGAACAGATTTATAGCTAGCTAGTCGATTTTGTTTCTAACGATTTGGCAGGCGTGTATCGAGGAGGATGGTTTAAATTAAAGGGGAGGGTACTTCCGCCCCTTGATTTGTACACCTAATTATAGGTACGTCCGCCTGTCTTTGGCTAGCCGTTCGTTCGGGCGCATTGATGACTGAGCGGCAAAAAGCCGAACCTCCACGATCAGTGATTAATAATCGTTTGCACCGTCTATCTTTTGAATGTCTTAAGAACTTGAAATTCTTTGATACGCACCTACTCAATCCGAAGTGCGTTTGTAATTTTCCATTGCCGCTGTATACATTGTAATAACCGAAATATACTAATAATAATATATCTTGAAAAAAAAAATTCCACTCAAAATGTTTCAAAAACCTTAACCGACGATATATTACAATACTACAAACAGGTATATCAATAAATTATACATATAAATATATAAAGTCAAGTTTGCCGAACTTATTTAGCATACAAACATTATGTTGACATTAATAGAAATATCAGCACTTATAAAAGAGTGGGATAATGGAAAGAGCGATTTACATGAATGTATTTAAATGGGAAAATCGCTCGTTTTTTTATCCAACCTTTTACTATGCTTTACGGGTGTTTTTTTGTCATTATTTTTCGGTTTACAACAAGTTAAAAAAAAAAAAAATTATTTCTGAAATGATTTAAATGCATAAATAAATATCCTTTTGCTAGTATCGAGTGTTGAGATTCTGAGTAACTTTAATTTGAAGTATCTAAGTGTCTACAGTAATGGAAATAATAATGGTAATGAATTCAGTAGGTCCATAATATCATTGTGATAACTTGAATGTAACTCACCTGCAAAATTCAGAGATGCGTAATGTAATTGTATAAACTATCTTTCGCATCGTTATTCAACCATGTGCGTCAGTACGTATACTTTAAGGGGAATTAAGTAGCACAAGCTCCAAAGGGTTTATACGACTCGGTTATCTTCAAAAATTAAATTTGTTTTATAATGTTTTTGTTAATTAGCTTCGATGAGGAGCTGAGAAGATGTTGTAATTACAATGATGTGTTTTTTTTTGTGTCTGGACCACTGTTTTTTGTGGAGCAACTCAATTTAAAAAAGTTTTTCAGCCGAGTCTGCAACCACGAAAGAGCATTTTCATGTCTCGTTGAAGTACCGAATAAATTTAGAGTAGTGATGGAATTATAGATAATTAAATAGTATATTAAGAAGCAGTAACAAGCTAGCATATTAAAACATCAAGTTTCTGGTTAATATTGTAGTGTTTAATATCTGGCTTAAAACAATTCATAGAGAATTGGGCCCTTAAACTATTTTGAATTTACCATTTATTTCTAATTTGAACGTTAAACGTACAACATATCTCTTATCTCTTACCCCTATTTCTTACCTTTATCTCCTACCCCAACCTCTCACCCCCTATCTCCCACCCCTATCTCCCATCCCTATCTCCTACCCCCTGTAACGCTTTTGTAAAGAACGATTTTTTCGTAACACTAAGTAAATAACACTTTTGTAAAGAACGCTTAAGTAAATAACACTTTTTTCGGTTATGTGCCAGAGCTAAGACATGAAAATGTCAAAAGTTAATGAAATGTTTACGTTACCAATTCACTTCTGGAAGTTGCTATAAAAAAAAGTTGGGAGTGAAGTAAAAAAAAAAATTGAAATCACACATTGCATAAAAACATTAAAAATAAATTTGTTTTTTTTTAATCAAAAAACGAAAACGCTTTTTGGAGTCATTATCTGTATAGGGTATAGTTTAAGTTTATGCAGTCACGTGACGAAGTAGGTTAGGGTGTCAGTTTCCAGTTAACAACTGAGGACTTAAGTGGTGTAAAGCGTAGGTACTATATATTATTATATAGGACAATGCGTGCGTTCACTTCACCGCCCTTATATTATACTTACATGAAATTTGAATATAATATTAAAAGTAGGTAGTAAGTTATAAGTTTGTTTAATACGCTATGTTAATTTTAATTTTACTTAGTAGGAGGTTGTCGTCCGCCGTTGCAGATTTTTACCAAGTCACATTGTTATGAACACGCTTATGAATATTCATTTTAAAGATACATAAAATAACTCAAGTTTTCGTTTATATTATTAATGTCACTTTTGAATTCTCCTTGGATTGTTAATTAATGAAGCAATTGCAGTAAGCCCGAAAATAAAATGCATTGACCTACTTAGATTTACCTACTTGGAAATATTTACGAATAATTCTATTAAAATCATGGCCAGATGAAGCTTGACCGACTTTGTACCCGTGAAACAACTTACACAGTACATTCTGTTATTTTGAAATTTATTTTATACACCCTATTGAAATATTTTAAAATACAACGCAATTCAAATTTCGCCCATCTCTATATTTCCATCTCTCAAGAGCTTTAAAGCTTTGGTATATGTTTATTCACTGTGAGTTTACTAAAAAAACTTAACACTCTGCAAGTACCCTTGACTTTGTAGTAGCGGGCCCATGAGTATGTTCCATGTAACAGTATGATGTCAATCGCCTTTTAATAGCATAGTTATTTGGTCACATGGACCGGTGTATATAGATTGATTTCGGTGACCAAGTTCGAGATAAGTCACTCCGGTTGATTGATCGGGTCGTTCCCTAGAGGCATGTTGTTTTCTGAGATTTGTAAGTATTTTTTTATTTTGCCTATTCGCTCTCTATTGAAGTCATTTTTTCTATTTTTTTGCTCTTTTTTCTTTTAGACGACCTTTTTCATTTTCTACATTCACACTTTCACACACTGTCATTCAATAGCAAACAAGCCTACGCAAGACCATGCCACTCAATAAGATCCATATATTATATGCTTTTGAAAAAGCTAATAATTCCAGCTGACCTCACAATATACGAGAATCTGTCGATTGAGTTAAATTCGATTCCAACGGTTTGCAGTTTATTCATTTGTCTTATCATAAACCTACTATATCAATTATATATTTCAATTTTTTCAATCATTATCGTTTGCTTTTGTACTTACTAACAAGTGTATCCACCACGAGGTGCAACGAAATCGGCGAAGGGTCTACAAAGAACGTTGGTTATGACTGTTGGTTTGCTAACCCAGCGCCGTATACTTTGTGATTTATTCATTCAACAGTAGAAGTTTTAAGCCTAGAAGTTTAAGCCATCTCTGCAGCGATTCTCATTAGTTGTGCCGTCCAAATTCTGAGTTGATGTCCGCAAGTTTTTGTTTGCTAACAGCGTCGGTTTTATATGGAACAATCCCCCACGACTAACGGTGTGTATTCCAAGACAAATATATCGACTGATTAATACAGCGATGGACATATTTTGATCTAATTTCTTTCTATGTAGCACAAATTTGTAGATAAGAATTTCAGAATTTTCGTTTTCTTTCTACTCAATTTTTTTTGTTTTTTATCAACGAAGGAACGTCTTTAATATTACAATTAAATATATTCACATCCAACTGCTGGTGTATGACAGTTATCTGGAAGTGAACGGCTTTACTATAATAGTCGTTTACGGATTAAAAGATTATTATGACTCGGATCGAGAATATTGAATAATTATCGAATAGGTGTTATTGGTGCCTATAAATATGTTGTACGACGACAGTGAATTCCTTTGGGGCCACGTCGTCAGAAAGAAAAGTAATGAATTCGACATGAGACGATGCATTAGGACACTTGGCTGTCTCCTCTTTTTGAATGGAATCCATTAACTTCTCTCATCCGACGCCTGTCACATCAGCACCGACTTGACGTCGTCCTCTTCTAACGCCCACTTGTTCACGTTCACACAAACGCACCGTTGGACGATTCGGGGCTTATGGGAAGATGCGATGAAAATCTCAGTAAAGATAAATTATTAGGTTCCAGCTGTTTAAGAAAAAAGTATTTATTTTGTATTTAAGAAAAAGGTGTAAGGAATGTGCATAATGTTATTTTAGGAAAATCCATGGGTCCGTTGTGATTTCTAGGTTTTTATCTCAATAATAATACCTATAATATACACATACACTCGCCTACACAACGCTGCCAAGGACAAGAAAAAATGTATTTTTTCTACCACGTCCAAGTACCCAAAAGGTTTACACGTAGAATGCAGAGGAATGGTTTAACGGTCTGTCTTGAATAGGTTAAATATTTTATACTCATTCGGACCCTTTAGTATATAGTAATTTTATTTCTTTTTTTTATTTACACCGTTAATATCTTACATACAGTACACGTGCTTGACGTTACGTGATCAATATCACGTATATTGTATCTGTATAGTATGTGGTATATCTGCTAATACCATTTCTGTAAATGACCGATTGCTAAAACTTTTTTATTCAGTAAAAGTTAAGTAAAATTGATAATATATATAGTTGCAAGGAACATGTGCGTATTAAAACTATAGTAATATCCACCTCACACTAATTCCAAAGTAAAGAGCGATTAAGAAACAAGGATTCACCCGTTTATATTTTAGTCAGTATTACTAAAAAATTAAGTGCTGGAAGGATCATCCGCCAAATTTGATTCGCACCTATGGACTTCGTGCAATAGCCGGACAGTATAAATTTGAAAAATAATATTCTTTTTGCCAGTTTCTGTTGGTCAAACGGGTTCGTAACCAATTTTACACAAAATACTCAGAACCTATAGTCCAGACTACTCGACAGCATATCAAGTCGTTTCTTCTTCTTCTTCCTCTGGTACTTAATACTGTCTAAGAGTTTTGGCCGCCATCTTTGATGGTATCATACCAATTGAGTTTTTACAAGGCGGGGTTGTTAACTCCGCGCTCAACCCCCAATCTGGAGGATATCAAGTCGTTTAATACATAAAAAAAAAAAATAAGTTTATACTTCTATCAACTCGAGTCGAACCATTTAAATTTCACATAAGTCGTTTTGTATTGTCGATTAATCTTAAAACGGTTGTTAAAATTGTATCATTGATGGCTGTCCAACGGTATTTATAAAATATTACTTACACTGTTGAAGTCTAAGAACTATATTCTATAATTTGAGATAAGATATTACACTTGAATTATACAAATATTAGAATATGACTAATATTGTAATGTTGAAAAAAAAAATGGTAAAAATGAATGTTTCGAAGTGATTTTACGCTAAATGTGTGTGTACACATATTATACATTTTAATCTAATATGAACACATGATAAAAAAAAAATTGAGATTTTAAACAAAAGCAAAATCTCTTTAGGCTAATTTCGCACTCTGTCTTAGTGCTTTGATCGATTGCGAACGTTTGTAAAGGCAGAGGACGGAGATCCATCACCATTTTAGCAATTCCGTAACAGACGTGTTTAGATTAGTCCACTGGAAACGCCTTGAGAATATTATATTATTTAAAGACCCTTGTCGTAAGTTAACAAGACAGGGTTTTGTCATAAATAATACACATTCGATTTAGGAGACGGTGTAAAATACATAAACACGCAATTTGTGTGCTTTTTATTTACACATTTATCTCGTATTATTTTTTCTTCGAAAACAGACTTGTTTTAACATTTTGACATGTATAAGTCTATTTTTAAATAATCACTACTTAGTAATATTATGTACTATTAGTAGTATTATGTTTAATAATCTTAAAAATCCTCAAGAAATTTTTTTTAAAAAAAACCTTTACACATTTTTTAGTTGTACTAATACGTTGAAATTGTTCATCGTTTGTATGACATTTGTGTGCATTAGAAGTCTATTCGATATTCGATATAATGTGTACTGTGTTCGATACTGTATTCTTGATTCGAACATATTTTTCATTTAATAGTATCACTTATTTGCTTGCCTATATATATAGTTGCAATAACTTTAACAAGTTGTTATTTATAGTAATAAACAAGGTAATACAAATAAAATATGAATGAGATTGTAGTTGTAAAAAACTTTCTAATATTAAAACGAAGAATGATATTTGAAGTTCGAAATAGAGTCACTGGACATTATTTTCTCATATAAGTATTTATGTCTAAACTCGTTAGGTATACTTTGTTATTTAATTAATGTTATTACTCTGTTCTTCGTTTGTATTATACTAATTAATGAATTACATTACAAATTTTATGTAAAATTAAACATTTTTTTTTTAAATGTAAAAATGGGGTTTTAATATAATACAGGTAAAATATATATATATATATATATATATATATATATTCTAAGTATAACTAATGTCGTAAAATGTATTATGTTATTGGTATTATATAATATATTCTATTGAGTATTTTGGCATCGACTCAACATATTGAAGCTTTAACCATCGGTCACATTGACAGTCACTGATAAATTGCTACCATTTATACCACCCTAGTTCTGGATTTTGTGTAAGGCCCCATTTTGACATCTGTTGGACGTATTGGAAACGTACCAAACAATTGTCAACTAATTAAAGTTAGTTACACATAATTGCACTTTAACTAATCCGCTTAACTAATTAAGATTAAAAAAGAAAAATAATGAATCTATAAATGCTATTGATATCTTGAAAAATGTACTTTAAGAAAAAAAAATGAATCATACTATTTGTTTGATAATAAGATCCGTAGTATTTGCACTTCTTGTTGACCAAAAAAGGTCTTACTTATTTATACCTCAGTACAGCGTATTTTGTTACGATACTTATAAACGAGTTAAATCCAAATTACTAAAATAAAAAAATATATACATATAAAAATAGTTATTATAATTTTTGTATAATATAGAGGTGCTTAATTCAACAAAGGGTTAAATTTGGAAATAGTGATAAATTTAATGTAGACATAAATTTCAATGTTGTCGAGTATAGCTGTTTGTTTAAGATGTATATAAACACATGCGTTTTAATTAAAACGCTGTAAAGTATGGGCGTTTTTTAAGCTGTTTTAATAAAGTACTACGTTGGGAAATTTTAAATTCCAAATCAGTGACCTCTTTAAAATGACTTAAACGTTCTCGAAACGATTACCGTTTGTTGTAAGTCTTCTTATCACGCTAAGCCAATGTCTGTACATTTGTTGTATCGCTTATAATGTATAATTGTTTATAATTGTATTTCTGGAAGTCATATAAACATTTTAGTTTACAACACTATTTAAAATGTTTAATTTAAATTTTTGGTAATTTTTTTGAAGTATTTTAACGATTATATTATGGCGGATATGCAATTCAACCAATGTGCCAATATTATTACGCTCTTTTTAGAAAGTGGTTAAATTCATTAAATGGTAAAATCGAATAACTTGAATTTTTAAACGCGTAAGATCGTTTACAACAATAATTGTGTATAAGCATTGAGTATATACCTCAATGGTACTAAATAGGTACCTAATCTGTGTTTAGTTTACAACGTTGGATAATAATTGTATAACACAAAATATCGGCTTGCGCCGACTGCCAACGAGATTAGATTTATTTCAATTGAATAATTCAAATTTCTTTTGGGCTTTCAACGAACAGTTCACCGAGGTATTTTGAAGTAAATCAAGTAGATCCCACAGGTTGTAGGTAGGCTTTTTTTTTTTTTTGCTAGGAGATGGATAATGCTGTCTACATAAACGATTTATCTGAACCGATTTATTATTGTTGTAGTGTAGAACTCACATGTTTGATGTTAGTTGTATACATTTCGTATAAACATTAATTTTGGCGATCAGTACGGTTTAAAGAATGTAAATATAGAATAATGATACCTATCGCGCAAAGTATAAAGTTTTGTATAATATTCTGGAGCATTCGGACTACACAAAATGTAATAAATAATTAGTGACGGCATTTTGTATTTCGGTTTTTTTCATATCTACTCGAAAAGTAAACTTTTAAAACAGCTACCGTACTTTTCCTTGAATTAAAAGTTTTGCCTCCAATATAATATCTCCGAATCGAAATAACTGAATAAAGTTATAAATAAAAAGTGTTAAAACGTAGGTACGAAAGATATAATATATTATTTTCTCCGCAAACGGCAAACAACAAATTTCCCCTAACGAGGCAACTTTTAAAATGGGTTTAAAAGACCATTCGGAATCCATTTTGGACTAAGACGACTGTTTAAATAAAAAAAAATAGATTAAGCGGGGTTTTCAGATTAATGTCCCACTATAATTATACTTTCACTCCGTTTGCATTTACAATTATTTAATCACAACATCAAGAACTTGACGATTAAACAGTTTCGGAACGCGTTGGTATTCATTTAAAAGTAATACATACATTTAAATCAGGTTGCTCCTATTGGCTATTCGTTCTGTTATAATTATTTTTATGAACTTAATGAATACCGACGTGAATTATAAACGAATAAATGTAAATTAAAGTAAAATACGATTTATATTTGTACTTGGTACACGTACATCTATTATTCTTTATAAAAAATGTTTCGTTGGGCTGATATTTTTATATAATTAAATTTCAATTAAACTATATTATTATATTCATTAAACGCCGCGAAAGATAAATTTATTTAAAAGTTTATCTTTGCACAATAGGTAAATGCGTTGGTCCTCTTTTGAGATCAGAGAGATATGGTAATTAATTCTCATTAGTTTTGTATTCGTTCGCTGCTATTCTTGCATATCCTTTAACTTCATTAGAGTGCCCATACGGCACACCCTCCGCCATCATTGCGCTGTTCGACTACCACATCATCATCACCATCAATGATTATTCAAGTTTGCATTAAACTGCGTGCTTTTGGTCCATGTACGCACTGAAGCTGCTCATTTGAATCGCAAATCGGAACCATCCCAACAGTGGGATAAAACTATAGCGCCGTCGTTTTATTGTGCTTTTAATTACATTCAAATGCCTCGGCTGTGGTGATAATGGATTTGGTTATTTGTGTTTGTAGGGCTTAACCGTTTGCTTCTTATACTTAAAACACGTTACCACACTCGAGGCCTTCATATTTGGAAGTAATCTGCCCAGTACAAGTACAGTAAACTTCTATTTTGTTATCATTTCTGGCTTTAATACCATAAATTTATTAATAAACATAGGGCAATTAATTAAGCCTAAATAATCCAATGACAACAGCTAATGAGAAGTTTATTTACACCATCATAATAGGTTTAACGATGTAATCAAAAACCCGACAAAATTCGTCATTAAACTTGAATGAAAAATTTTAATAATTGTTATGTATTGATAATTATTGTTAATTATAATATGTGGGAAGGTTCGACAAGCGTGATGTTTTACTGCTTGTTTACTTACAATAAGAGTGCTAAATATGATGACTATTGTTTCAAATTTACACTAAAGGTATTATCTCCTACGCAGATTTCTGATTAACCACATTCATGCACGTTTTCAAATCTGATAGAGAATTGAGAAATTAAATTCAACAAAAAACGTTAATTAAATTTAAGTAAAAAGCCGAGTTCATAATTATATGTTTGGAAATGTTAAACAGTAAAGTAAAATATAATATGGATATTAAACCATTGGTATTTGTGTTTAGAGAAAAAAAGTCGACCGTCAATTCGGTAGATTTTTGCGATAGTTCTATTTAGCATATTTATTTATTTTTGTGTTATACCATTGTACTGTCATGGGTCACGCGATCTGTCTATAATATGTACACGAATGTTAAGGAGGTGTGGTCTATTTCTAACGGTCGTTATTTAACATAGTGCACGTATTCGTTGGTAAAGAAGCAAAAGGGTTGCAGCGCAGTTCTTGGTTTTAAACGGCCAAAATGGAACGACCAATGGAACTCAAATTATGGTCGAGTGTTCGGTTTGTAGTGACTGCGAATATCACGTGCGTCCCCGGTTAATTATCATTGCCGACGATCGTTTGCCTTTAATAAAACGGCACTTCTGCGAATTTAATACCCTTTTGTCTTTGGCTATTAAGGCCGTATAATATTGGCGGCATTTTATCAGAAGGGAACCAGTCCAGAAAATGATTAAAAGCTAGTTGAGATCAGGATAAAAGTGTACCTATGTTATACTTAGTTATATCTGTTAATTACAAGTGGCAAGATATAATTTTAACGATCGATAAAGCTGTATACAATAACTATTTTTAGTTTTTGGTGAAAGATGAGGATTTTCCACTCATTATTTTGTTTTTCAATAACGGGGATAAGCCATTTAAAACAACCCTTTGCAACAACAGAAAGTTTTTGTAAAAGCTATTTTCAAAGTCCCGGTTAAGGTAAGTTTCGCCGGAAAAATATAAACTAAAGAGGGTGTATTAAATAATACGTTAATTAACTTTTTAAAAGATAAAAAAAAAACCTAGTTGGGTTAATTAATTTTAACGATTGTTAAAGTTTTTTAAAGATCATAAGACATCGAAATTTCTTTATTAAAAACTCTGCGTTATACTTCACAGATGATTACTGAATTAATTTATATATACTACTGTTGAGCACTTTACACTGTCACGTCACCCGAACGCGCACATAAAACTTTATAATTTGATTTTTATTGTTCAAAGAATTCATTCCTGGAAATCATTCCATATAAAACATTTTTTTTTTTAGGTCTTTAAACGAATAATTAGCGTATTGAGCTTATCAAAAATTAGTCAAGTACATAGGTATTGCCATAATGTTCTACGTGTACCATAATAATTATTCTAGAATTTTGTATAAACTGCAGGTAATATTAAAAATTTCACTTCCTTTAGCTGTGTACGAGGCGAGCCTGAGCAACTCTTGATAATATTGTCTATAGGCCCCCTTTTCCCCTTTTAATGCGTTTTGTCCCCTGTGCTAAAGGAGTGTCCACAGACGACATGCTTGTGCTCTTTTCATACCTACATTATACTATGATTAATAACATATATATATGTACAGCACCAAGAGCAGAATACTTTATTTACTAGTATACAAACAACAGCCGCACAGTGGTCTGTGAATGAAATTTAGGTGGCAAAAATAGGCCATTAAAAATGTTCAATAAATCAATTTTTTTTTTCTAGGATCTCATTAGTATATGATTACTAGAGTAAATATAAAATTTCAACTTAATAACATTTTTTGAACTGGAGTTATAGCCAAGAGAACTAAACACATATTGTTTTTTCTGTTATTTTGAAAATAAAAATGCCGATAATTAATTAATTTTTTTTGGCTATTGAAATATGTAAAATAAAAAAAAAAAAAACGTTCGATTTTTTTTATGATTCATAACCGGTTAAGGACTTAAATTAAAAAAAAAATATATATTTTTATTTTATAATCTTTATATGTTACTTAACAATCAAGCATTTTTATTTTTTTATTTTACACATTTCAATAGCCAAAAAAAATTAATTAAATATCGGCATTTTTATTTTTTAAAATAACAGAAAAAACAATATGTGTTTAGTTCTCTTGGCTATAACTCCAGTTCAAAAAATGTTATTAAGTGAAAATTTTATATTTACTCTAGTAATAATATACTAATGAGATCCTAGAAAAAAAAATTGATTTTTTGAACATTTTTAATGGCCTATTTTTGCCACCTAAATTTCATTCTCAGACCACTGTGAGCCGGTTCAAATGCATTAACACGTTATCTATATTACTGTAAATATTAAGAAATTGAATATTCGGAATATTTCGCAAAGAGCTGGAAAGTATATTATGATTTAATGTTTTCACAAGATAAGCTGTTGAATTTTTTAACATGAGAAACCCCGTAGATTCTTTCGGGATCCTCGATTATAACGTTGTTTATAAATAATTTATTTTTCACAAACCGCTCTTTTTCCCTTGGTTTTTTTTCTTTTTTTGTTGCGTTTACGAGAAATTATTGAACCCCCTATGTCTTTATGAAGCTATCCTTGTTTTAAAGTATCCGTTTTTAATTAAAAACTATATGAATACCGCTATAAATAAAAAAATAAAAATAATAATTCGCATTCATAACTGTTTTGATGCGGTCTTCGGATTTTAATTATTTTTGCATTTAAATCAAATCTAAAATATATCCACGCCAAAATAGAGATTAATTAAATTAATAATTTAGTTGTTAAAAAAATGTTATTAAAATTATTTTTGTGAACGAATAGTGATTACAGTTTATTTTTTGGTTGACAAACGATAAAAGTATGTACTTACTTAATATATTTAATTAGTTGTGCGACACCGAGTCTATAATTATGCTTAGGCAAATCTATATAATAACAATGAATTTGCTCGTCAAATGGATGTAATCCTATTATGCAGTATGTACATACAGTAGATGTAGCGCCATAATACAGGGTTTGATTGCACTTCAAGTAAAGTATAACACCACGGCTCATTTGTTTTGATGTTGTTGGTGTAGCCGATATACTTGTGATGCACTCCACTCTCATGTTACTGTTATAAAAAGTACACATTCAACAAATTCTTTTAAATAATTAGAAATGTAGGATGTATGGATGTATGACATTTTATGATAATTATTAGTTTCAAATTTGTTTTCCACATTTTTTTGGTCTTTGCATGGCTTAAATATACTAGGTTATTGCATCTCTACCCCCTCTCCATTGAAATATTTTCGATAATAAAAATAAAATGGCTGCGTAAGGGTTCAGACAATCAAATTATTTTTTTGTATAAAGGTTCTATGTATATATTTATCAAAAAACCAATGACGTACCTCTACTGCCATTTTGTGAATTTATTTTACATAATAAAGTTGGGAAATGCAATAACCTAGTATATTTAAGCCATGGTCTATATAAGCAATTGGTCTGTTGTATGCGCTTATGAAGGTAACATTGTTGCTAATCTTATTCAAATAAACAACAACGATTATTATTCATCATTGAGAAACATATTTTGATGTAGGTACATTAATATTGTATTTTATGTATTCGGTCGTCATGACTTTCAATTATCCCTTATCACGGCGAAAATAATTTAAAAATAACAAAAATATTGACTAGGTCAGTCATGAAAATTACTATTGAATTGTTAATGATAAATAATAAAAAGGAATTTTTTTTTGTCAAATAAATTTACAACTCGGTTCAACTTATTATAATAAAATTGTACAATATCAAACATATATTATTGATTGTGTAGTTGCTGTTTAATAAGTAGTTTGCGAGCAATAAAGGCCTGGATAAGCAACTTGAGCAAACTTTTTTTATGAAATTAGTTTGACCTCGGAAGAAAAATAATTTTGCAAATTTTGACACAGATTAGATATTCTATTTATTTTTAAATGAGCTCAGCTGTTATTGTGTAATGACATTTTGTTAGTTTTAGGAGACACTTTACATTGTCACTACTACTTTTTCCATTTATTATTATGATCAGCTAACTAGTAACTCGTGAACGAAAACGACACAATAATATGTAAACACTCTTATAATATGTTAATAAATTGGTGTATTTCACTGTAATTTCAATGAAAAATTGTATTTTATGTGTTCTGGATGTACAAAAAAATTTGGTCTCGTTGAATTTGTACTATCAGACACAAACGATTTGGGTGACTGATAAGATTTCGGTTAGTTTTGGCAGCAGTTGAACTATCGGTGAGAATGCTCTTCGAAATAGAATGTTTATGGCGGAGAATTTTAAATAAACTCCCCGGTACGGAGAGCCGACCATTAATTTGACGGGATTGGCCAAGACAGTTGGATTGGACGCGAATTGATGGCGTGTCGTTATGGATGCTGCTTGTACGTAGTTAACCTTAAGTCCCCCTTCTTCTAACCACGTTTACGCCACCACCATTACTCCAATGTTGTTACCCCATCCCATTAGTAATAACCGGAACTGAAAAAAAATTGTCCATTATCGATTTAGGTATTATACTTAAATGTTCCGAAAACCAGGTTTGTTAACAGCAAAACGCACTCGGATTTGTTTCTCACGCCTTTTATTATAAAATATAATATAATAAATATGATATGTTTTACACGGAAATGATTACCATAAAATGCAGCATACGCTAACGCGTTTTTAAATTTACTCTCGAATGATGTCAGCATTATATAATTTTAAGATTATTATACACCATGAACTCTAAATTATATAAAAATAATTGGTAAATGGGTTTTTTCATACACCAACCCACCCCGAATAACACCGATGAGTTATAATGAAAGTAATAATCATTCTACGACAGTAATAATGGCACTGATTATACAAATTTTATTATATTACATACATTCTCATTTTAATATTATAGTTTTCAGTTAGATTATAACCAATAGGCAGTATCTGTAGTATTAAACAATTTTTAACTCAAACTTTTCTTAATAACTGTATTTCTTGTATTTCCTTTTGTTGTTCACGTATTTTATCTTCAAAAATACTTTAAAAGTTGCTGAACCAAGAAAAAGTTATTCACACTTGTACAAAATAAGTAAGTATTACCGTTTACTTAAAACCAAATCTTAATATTCTTAAATTGAAATATTATATCAAATAAGCTGAATTATTGTAGCGTGGTTTTTTTAATGAATGGCGAAGACAAATTTATAAATATTTTAACGTGATCTATATAGTTTATAAAAAGTCAATTGAGTCATCTAACAATGAAAATAAGTTAAACGGCGAAACAATATTATGTTTATTGGTGTATAAATATAATTTTAAAAACTTTTAATATGATTTCGTACACAATAAAAAACTACCAACTCTGGGAAACTTTACACAAAGCGTTTTCTTGGAATATCATAATTTTTTTTACTTAGGACTTAACTCACAAAGTTTAATGTAAATTTGAAATTCAGTCTGCTTAAAAAACGGGACTCAATCTATAAAGTTTAAGGACTTGGACTTGTTTTTGATTCATTTCCAGAAGTTTATTACATTGACCTTTATGCACTCTGTTAAAGCGTATGTACAGTTTTATGTTTATTGCCTTTTGTATTGTAATTAAAAATGTTTGTTTCAACATATTTTTTGTTTAGCTAAAAATAAGTTAAGACAACAATTTTAGACAACAAATATGGTATATTTGTAGTCTAAAATTTATTTTAGAGCATCTCAAATAATTATAATACCCGTTATGATAATCCTTTTTTAGTAAGATAGTCGTTATACAATTTTCACTCTTTATACAGCCAATTAAATATAGTTTTAAATTACTGCAATCGTCATTTTAATCATTTGATTTGTTTCTGTAAGTGTTGGTAATTTGTTAAAGTCTTGTGTTGCTAAATTGTAGATAATTGTTTTATAATTTGTCTTTGAAGTTATTCGAAAGAAATAATCAAATAAAACAACACTTGACATTAAAATATGTCATTAGTCATCACAGTATAATAATGTTAACTATAAATATAATTTCTTGTTCATAATTTTTCTTTGTATTGCTCGTTTGCTGGGAAAATATATATATATTTTTTTTAATTCTAACTTTATTGAAAGCTTGATCATCAAGCACACACGTTCAACAAATGATAAAATAGACAGTATTTTTTTTGGTTTTGAAATAAAAATGAAAAAAACTGAGCGTACCTCCATAATAAATGTCTGTTGTAGTATTACAGTAATCAATTAATGTTAATTGGCGTGAAAAAAAATTGAATATAAACTTGGCGTCGAGGTTTGTTAAAGTATAAAATGGGCCTTGATTGGCTAATAACCGGATTTAACGCGGCCAGCTTTATTAAAATTATTTTACGAGTGTAAAACATTATTATTTTTTACTTGCATGATGATTTATTCGCAGTGCATTTATTCCCGTTTCGGTCTCGCCCCTTTCGCTAATAAATGTTGGCCATTTACGTCGACAGCTTTTTGCGGTACAACGTACACATTTATTTCATTTCTTTTATTTCTTTTTTTTATTTTATTTCACGATTTATCGCTGTCGAACGCTGTTTTTTTTTACAGGGATTTACTTGAATTTACGTTTTTTTGCAGGGCCTCGGGCTTCTAGTGACGTGTAATCATTAAGTTTCTATTTTGTCGGCTGTCAGTGTGCAAATACACAAAGTCAAAAACTCTAAAACAAATTACAGAATTAACAAACAATTGCGTATAAGAATAATTATGCTATATAAAATAATTTATCTCGTTTTTAGTTCATTAATCATAGACGTACGGATTAAAATATAATATGGTAAAGCGAGGCAATTCTGTACATAACATACTATACGGTTGCTTATACATATTATACTTACCTTGTCAACGATAAGATAACAATATTCGCGATTGCGATTCTATTCCTATTAAGATCTGTCTTGTATTTTTTTTAACAGAACCACATACTTGTCTACTTATTAGACCGTCGCTTATCTAAAGCATCATTGTCAAGAGAAGGTCTAAATCATGTTATTGGTGAAGATGCTGTGCCAAAAAAATAGCAGTAATGGTATCTTAAAAAAAACTCATAAATACTCATTATTCGTAGGGGTATTACATTTATATCGTTATTAATTCATATTTTTTTGTTTTCTATATACCTATTTTAAATGTATAGCTGCTATTAATATTATACGTTATTAATGTGTATGTAGGTATATCGTCATACAGGTTGTTTGAGCTTTGTTGCGATTGTCGAGAAGATATTGGTTTCTTATGATGTTTGTTTTGGTTTTAATGATATGCAACACCGACAAAGGAAAATAGCTAATATTGACGTTGACGGCGAATTAAAAACCTAAACACTAACGTTTGTTTTGAAGGATGCGTTAGACGATTTGCATTGTTGAAAAGTGTTAAACAAATTTATATTACTTATGAAATTACTCGTGTTCCGCTTTGTCTCGTCAATGCTTACAAAGTTTTGATGTGGTTTCCTCATAAGTTGAATGAAATATTGAATAAAATATTAAAAACAATTGTTTTTAATAGTAACATAATAATAAACTGTTAACAAGCCTTTCGTTGTAGAAAACAAAATCTTATTCTATTTTATTAAAGAAAGTGGTAAATACAGTAAGACAATTAATTAAGTGTTTGAGATGTGCAGTTGTTCAAGAGAATGCCAATTAGAAATTGAAAATAATGTGGCTGATAGAATCAGAAGGCGATCAGATGTATTGTGTGACAGCATGTATCCTTTAGGGGGAAAGGTATAAATTTATACAGATTTGGAATGTAAGAATCAGATCTGCAGACGATGATGTAAAGAGATGATAATGTTGGGAATTAAATAAGAGAAAAAAAATCTAAAATGAGGAATTGGAGAGGTAGTTTGTGAGTAGCACTAATAGCAAGAAAAATAAGAGAGAATAAACTTGGATGTTTAGGGTATGTGAAAACAAGGAGAAAATTAAATTTTGAAAGAAGTAAGTTAGAGTGAATACATTTTGAAGTAGTATTATATAAAATAAAAAGTAGGTGGATAATCAAAGTTTAGAAACTTAGAGTAGTGTGGAGAAGGAATAAAAATGGTGTCGAATGGAGAGAAATGCAGAGAGAGGATTTAAGGTTATTTTTTTGTGGTTCAACTTTAGGATTTAACAGTTGAAAATGAGTCTGAAGATAAATATAAAATCTAGATATATAAAAAAAATCTGTTGTCAAATATTTGTTTTATCATGAAAAAAAACCCAGAAAGTGACACAAAATACTAAAAATGTGGATTTTGATGACTACCACGGGTGACAAGCTTGAATTACAATTTTAAAAACATTTGACCATTTAAAAAAAAAATCACCTCATTTAGGAAAATGTGTTGCAAATCTGTGGATGCTGGGCCCCACATTGGTGATTATATTGGTTCAGACTGTGCTGATTTAGACTGTACTTGATTTCTTTTTATATATAAGCCTTATTTTATGTAAATTTTAATTGTCACAGTAATATGTAACTAAATTGATAACATTTTAAACAACAAAATCATTATTATATACTTTTTTATCAGTACTGAAATTTAACTCCTTATGACACATATATTATTATACAATATACACCTACGCCTTAGTGAATTTAACATATATATATATTTAATATATCCAGATGTATTTTTACGACTAATGGGTAGGTACCATTGTATAAGTTAAATATTGAAATGTGCGTGCGAATTTCTTATCGAACCTTTTATACTAATAATTAATTAGTTTAAACCGCATACCATATATTATTAGAGTCTGCCGTGTATGTGATTTGTTGATTATAAATCTTACACATACGCAGAAAGTTCTTAGCTTTGAGCAAACTTTCTAGCGACAAAGGTATAATGGTCACTGCGTCCCGATTCCTAGTGAACTTTCGTACGTTCCAGAATACCTATACATAATAATAAATCTGCTCGGTTGCCGCGTGTAAAGTATTTAACATAATAATACATATCAACAGCACTCACACGCACGTTTAGTGTTTTGGAACTTTCTGCACTTGCGGCTCTGGATAAAAGCTAAAAACATTGTTATAGTAAGACGTTTTGTCATAATAATATATTCTGTGTGTTTTCTAGACAATAATTAACGTTAACGGTTTACCGTTGGAAAGTAACGTGAAATACGATAAACAACCAAAACCGAATAAAAAATTTCAAACTTTTAAACTTACTATTGAAAATCAAACCTTAGGATTGTCGAGATTGTCATCGTGATAAAACCGTCAATGAATATTTACATATAATTTCAGCGCCAGCACATCCCTTTATAATTCAACCTCGATGTAAACGTCAACCGTGTACTCAATAATCACATCGCAGTTAACGAAGCGAGTACCAAAGGATTTAGCCCACGTTAGTATTACAGTATTATTATGCAGTACAGATTTTATGATTTATTAGTGATCACTGTTACTACATAAAACCTGTTCTCTCTTTGAAATTAGCCGTTTTACATACGCCGGTATTTAAATTAGGTTTTATCATAATAGATTTTAGCATACCGTGTTAAAATAACACCCACCGTTTACATAATATTATGTTTGTGTTAACTGTTTGCAGAACTGACTAAGGCAAAATTCCAAGAGTATTTTATGCAGATAAATGTACGTTTAAAAGAAAAGTAGGTGATGTATATTTTATTGTTCACGATTGTGCACAAGTGTAAGATTTACTATATTCTCTTTAATAACCGTTCGCATAGATAAGATTATAGTTCACAGGATTCTGTCCAGCGGTTATAGTGCAAATAAATCAGAAAACAAAGTAATACAACGTTGTAAAATCAAATACATTGTTAACTTTACATCAGAGTTAAAAAAAGTAGCAAAGTTCACATAATGTACAAAATTAAAAAAAAAAATTGTTTACCCTAGATATGGTTTACTATGCCGTGTGACAGCCGAACTACCTGCAAAGATATATTATTACTTGAATTAATGTTACTACATTAATGGTCTCTTAATGGTACCGAATGACACAATCGAAATGTACAATACTACAGCACACTATCCTATTGTTATATAACGACTACACTGTACAAGAACAACCATCGACGTAGTTCTCAGCCATGAATTAGGTTTATTACAATCTCTCAGCTCGAATGCGGCATATTTTAGCACGCTGCTTGATTGTGTATCGGTGTATAAGCATTACAATAATTAATTACCAAAATGTAATTTCGACCCGAATACAAATAAGACTATTTGGAAAAACATAAGTTTTACGCGGGCATGCAAACTTATTAAGAAGATTTGATATTTCTATTCAAAATCACCGAAAAAGGACAATTCTGAATTTTGAAGATTTTTACCGCTGGAATTTTGATACAGTTTTCAAATGAAAAACCAAAATATATTGTCAATTTTTTACCATTGATTGACCAAAATAAAAGTTGAATCAACACTTTTTAGTAACAACTTTGTTTTTTTTTGTTGTATTTTCTAACTATAATATAATTATTCCTATTTATATAAATATTCATCTCGTCATAGTAGTGCCAACCTATCAGCTGAACTCCAGAAATAGTTTTTACACAAGATAGTCTTAATATTAAATTCTTAACTTACAATTTTAAATCCAAAAAATCGACTTCCAGTAAATCATACCTACTTATTAAACTTGGACTCGCGTACAGTATACAGAGTTATTATAATAAACTCGGTATTCACTTTTGTCAAAAGGGTAATAAATAAACACAAAATCCTTATTGTATATATGAGATTAAAATTATTTACAAATTTTAATATTTCAAATAAAATTATTTATTTAATATTACTTTTTAACAACAGCGTTTTGATCGATCCCTCTTGTATAATACCTATACATACCTTGAAGTTTTTGGGCCTTTTTTTAAAACTAAAATTAAAATACCGCTTGCGCTGAGGTACTATACTAAATGATTAATTATTAACGTCTTTTCGAGTGGAAAATAATTGAATTTTTTTAAGGTCGCTAACGGTCACAGAAATGCAAATATTAAACTTATATTATAAAAATAAATATATGTGGTATAGTATATAATGTACACTAGTAGTATATGTGCTATGGAGTTGGTGTACATATTCATTTACCGTACTAAGTAAACTACAAAACGCTATTAAAAATTATCTTATTATTACTCACAATATATACTCACAACACAACTATGAAGGCTTTCAAGTTTCAGTTATACTTAGATTAACTTTACTCATTCGGTCGAAAAACATTAAATAATTTATAACAAAATTCGTCAAAGGCACTAGGACGTTGAATACGGTTATTACTCGTATTTGTAGGCTTACGGGCCTGGCTATTCCAAGTATTTTATGTGGTATTAAAGTTTATATGTGCGTAGCTCTTTATTTTTTATTGTCTTCTCTTCTTCTTCTGACTAATAATATTGTTCAAAAAGATAAAAAATTACAAAAACAAGTTACATTAGTAAATTAATTAATATAGATGAAAAATGGGTATAGAGTTTTCGATGAAAACCTGTTAAGAGTTCAAAAGAAAATATATGTTGTTCGACGTAAGTACCTTAGGAAAAAATATAGAAAGAAAAGGCATCTAAATGGCAAATACCAATTATAAAATTAAAATATATTAAATTTCTAACGGGGTGGACTGTTTTTGATGAATTATTCTTAACGGACTTATAAATGTATAATACAAATGTATGTATTTTTAAATTCGATGGAAAACTGAGATAGTATTAATTGTTTAGTGATTTTTTATTTTATAATATTGAAAGAAACCGGCTATTTTTATTATACTTGTTAGGTTATTACTCGTATTTGTAGGCTTACGGGCCTGGCTATTCCAAGTATTTTATGTGGTATTAAAGTTTATATGTGCGTAGCTCTTTATTTTTTATTGTTTTCTCTTCTTCTTCTGACTAATAATATTGTTCAAAAAAGATAAAAAAATTACAAAAACAAGTTATGGTAATAGGTTTTTAAAAACATGGATAGCTTTTTTATGTTTTATAGTAAATGCAATATTTTATAATTAAATGCCAATAGTCGTGCTAAATGACTACATTTAAAATGTAATTAACAGTCAACATTTTACAATAACAATGTTGTTAATGTTTTAGAGCTTATGGTCGAATACTGTGCGTATGCTGCCCACGAAAAGTCCGAAGAAAATATCGGACACCGCACCGGTACAGGTCCAGTCAAGTGAGTATATTTTCTTATATGTTGCTATTCATAAAATTTGATAAATCAATTTACAAACCACACAATATATGTAATGCCTAGTCTAAACATTTAAAATAATTGTTAAAAACTGGTCCATTAGTTAAAAAGTTATGCAGAATGTAATAACACAAATAAATTAAGAAACACATCAATCTAGATTAAAGCTAAGTAAAATGGGAGGAAATTGATAACTATTAATGTAAAACTCATCTGACCATTTCCTCTTAATTGTACAAGTGTCGGAAATGTATTTTTTTGGAAATTTAGTTATTTATAGCTATTATATTATAGCTATTATTTTATAGTTTTTTACACATGTTGTACAAGTGTGGGAAGCCAAATATTTCTATTTATGCTGCTAGAAGTCAGATCAAGCTCATTAAATACAATATGAATAATGGTAGTGTATTATACATTTTCAAAGGTCGTGACTGTAAACGTATAAAAAGAAATACATCAATGCACTTCGTGTATTTCTTAACGTGAATGAACTGTCTAATTAAATCAAATTTTAATAAAAATTTCCACTGGAGTATAAAAGTTCAAAATTTAGCAAGGGGGTAAAGTTGGAGTGTAGAATTAATTTTATCGGCACTTCACTTCCCTTCCTAAGTTCTAAACTTTAATAAGGTAATCAAAATACAATCATAATGTATTCATAATGTGGATGAGCCTACACGGTTTTATAGGCCAAAATTAAATTTTGTCTTTACAATCGATTATTTATATCTGCATGCGTGCTTGTTTTATAAATATTTGAATTTGTATTTGTATTTTTAATCTTGTAGTTCACAAATTATAAGGGACGTAACTAAGTGTTTTAAAAAGGTCAACAGGGACGCAAGTAGGTCCCTTTCTGGACCTTTTATGATCGGACTTAATGATAATAACTTGGGTCGCAAGTACAGTATGCAGCCGTTTGTACTATAGCTAAGGCGAAGTAGAAGATGGGGAATAATAGAGTAAGCGGTGAGAAACCGCACGGAAATGCAATAACTATGAAAAATTAATATTATGATAGTAACTACGACGATTTATTTATTGTACAATATACCCAATCAATAATTAATATTAATTTTATTTTTAAGATTCAATTCACATCAAGGTATTGCGCGCATTAAAAACAGGGTTATATACACACAATACATTTGAATGTTGTTTTTATATACATGAAATAATTGTATTCCTAAGCAGCTATTATTTAGATTAGACTGTAGCATTTACCTGGTTTCAGTTTTGTAACACGTTTATTTTCTCGGTGGACCTTTTGTTACACACTGGGCCGTCAAGTATTTTTGTTAGGCTGTGTGTATTTTAAATTCGTATTATGATGCTATTTTAATTTTTAATTTATATACAGTGTACAGCAGCTACACATTTAGTTAACTAAATTTTGTTTGTTTCACTATTGCATCACGGTAGAGTCAGTAATTCTATGCATTTGTGATTTGGCGACCATTGCTTGGGCTTAACTCTGACCAATTATAATAAGTATGCATATTGTGCTTAATGCAATTGATGTGTTTAAACAAAAGTATATATATTTTTTTTACGTTAAGTTTATCTCATAAATAAATAATAAAATTCTTGAACAAAACAAAGCAAGCAAATTTATGAAAAATAAGTCCATGAGTCAATTATGCTTTAAGTCATAGTTTTGACTTTTAACGGGACTTCTATTTGTCGTATAATTCGCCTAATTAAAGTTAGTCGAGAATATTATGAGGAAAGAACTTTTGACAGCAATTTATATATTATATCCTTACTCGTTATAACAACTGTGTTCATTTTTCAACGTTAACGGCTATCAAATAGTAACATAAACCACGGTGCATCTTCATTTAATAATTGGAAGTTCTGAAAGTCTGGTAGGTATTATTACACAGAGAAAAGCACGTATTTTTGTTTTTAATTTTCCCTCTCTTGACAATTCCCAAAACTGTGTTTTTTTATCGTATCATGCGATAGTATATAATATGCTTGTCTTTCATTCATATAAAAAAGACATTTCATAAATTATGTCAGTGACGTAGGTTGTTTACGGTGAAAGGCAATAATGTTCAAATCAGGCTGATCGCGATGAATTCTATCTTAAAAATTTGAATTTTTTTTCCATCTTTATCTATAAGAGACAAAAAGTTGACTCTAAGCTTATTAGAAAGAGCTTATCAAAATGGTACAAAATAAGAATTTAAAACAAATTATTACATTTTTTTACAATTTAAAAAAAACTGTTAATTTTAGCTAAATTTGTCTTTAGCCGCGCACATCTCTGGAACCGATGAATGGATTTTGTTATTAAGGGTTTTATTAAAATCCCCTTGGCATGTACAAGTGCGATGAAGAGTTTCAGAACATTACCCGATATATTGCATTCACTTTTTTTTTTCAATCCGTAGATTGGTCGAACGATGAAATATTCCTCCATTCATCTCTATTTCATTCACTGCAGAGCTTAAAAGTTGTACATCATAACAAAACACATTTTTTCCATCTACATTTTCATAGTTTTTGAATAATCAATCGCTAAGGAAATCAATTACGCTATATATACGCTAAAAAATTGTCCAAAAATTCAAAAAAAAATTACAAGCCGACCCTGCTTGGCGAGCGGAAAATGATGAGACGTGGAAAAATAAATCCAGCACAAACTTGCACCCACATTCAACGTACATGCTGCTATATAAATATATAGTTATATGATTTGCACAGTTACATACTGCATGTAATATTGTATTAATCTCTTCGATTGGCGTTTTCCGGTAGACGTCAACCCGGAATAAAATAAACACTTGGCTGTTTACTTCCGGTGGCGGCCGCGGCCGAGACCGACACGCCCGGGTTCTCACACCTTAACAGCCAGCTGCGTGTGCGCTCGCAAAGGACCCGTAAGGCGTGTAAATCCTCTCTTCCGGGCCATCGCGCGCGCCTCCGCCTGTGTGTGATATTCCGCTTGATTACTATATTTATCGGATCGTCGGTTAGGTTATTTTCGTATATAATAATATATTACCTACCGGTATGGGATAGGGAAAAAAAAAGTCGAGGGTCGCCGGAAAATAGTGTGCTAGAAAACAATCTGTTTGCCGTTTTGTATAATAATAATAATAATATATTATACCGTGCATAGTTTGCTAACTGTCATTAGCGGCTTGACACGACCGCCACACCGCGCCGTCATTTGTTAGGGTGTCGCCAAAAACCCAAATCGGTCTTGGCCGTACACGTGTAGCAAACATAAATAATTTAAAACGGTGCCCGTACATTAGCCCAACGCTATTCGCTTACCTGTTTATCGACGCTTACGGAAAACGTTGAAGTGTTCACACGGTTCCGAAGACAACTGGCGGAACTGAAAAAAAAATATATATACACGGCTTAGACAATTTGTATGTTTGATTGGGATATTAAACACCAACAAAATCTTAAAGTCTATAAAAGAAATTTGTTAACTGTAATTAGTCCACCTCTCAGAAAAAAAACAAATTTATAATTGAAGTCTATAAAAACTTTCCGAAGGTCTTTTCCGACATTATTTAATACAATAGCTGTTGTCTGTAATATAGTTTTTAATTGGGCCTATTATATCAAAAATAATTTGTTAGATTCTGAGTTCTATATATATGTACACTTAAAAGAAAACTTTTTTTTGTAACTCAACTAACAACGGTTGTCTGCTAACGTATCACGGACCAGTAACTACGGGTAAGTAGCAGGTAAGATTTGTCAATTCACTAGATGTCCCTCGAGGTCTTTCAGTGTTTGCACCAACTTAACGAATCAATTAAGGCCTAGAGATCTCTAAGCTAATCGGTATTTGCAGTGTTCATTGTCTAGTATACAACCCAGCGTCTGTCAACCGGGCACTATAATAATTCATCTACACTTCTCCTTCGGGATTTAAAGTCCCGTATTGAGGTTTATACACTTTTTGTAAATATTTGTTTATAACTATTGTTTTTTTCGTATAGTCTACATAATTATAATAATCCATCCAACGGAGTTTGGAAAATCTACCTAAAGGTCATAACATTGTGTTGGATAATAATTGTATTCAAAGATTGTGATAATTATTTTATTGTAAAATTTTGTTTTTTAACCTAAAGCTCCCTCGATAGTCAGTAGGATCTAAATATATACATATTATTTATTATATAGGTAGTAAGACTTTGGGTCTATAATGGATTTGCCGAGGAAACTTATAGAAACATTTACAAATATTTTTACATACTGAGAATAAATGGTTTGCCAACCGTTTAAGTGTTTGTGTGTTGAGATTTTATTTTAAAGTTTGCCGTCTACGATGAAGTTAATGATGACTTTGATTGATTCTAAATGTCGGTTTAGTGATTCGAACGTAATGTGTTCAGCGAGTTCTAAAAATATTACAGTTTTAAACAAATTATTTGTATGTTTAACGTTTCCTAATAATTTTGAATTCATAACATAAGTGTAATTCTGTACAGACATAGGTACAACATGAATGCGAGCATCCGATTCAATAAGACTGAGATAAATTCTAACGCAACCTTATAGTTTCTTCTTTAGTATCAGCTTAAGACCAAAAACGTTTTAGAAAACACCTCGCGTCCGCCTTTTGGGTCACAGCAATTTTGTCATGCGAGAAATTACCGCAAGATCCATTTACAGGTTTCCCATAAAAACGGATTAACGGCAAAACGGTCACTGAACAGGCCTTCTGATTAATTAATACCGAAAACTCAGTTCAATGCATAGATCACTGCACTATGTGGTTCAATAACCTTGGTTTCTATGGGCTCGGCTGGTCTTACATTAAATAGATATACAATATATATAATATAACGTTGATATATCATATTTTTATTTTCTAGTAGCGCTTTATTAACCCGACAAAGTAATAATTTCAGACTAAATTTAGATGTTATTCAAAATCTCTCGTGTACATGATTTTTTTTTTTACACATGATTACAATACTAAATTGGCTCGATACATTTTTTATTATTATTATTTTTTGATGACACCGTTATCGAAGTATTATAGTGTATTGTATTGTAAAAAATAAGAACACGTGAAACGGTTTACTCGAGTACAACATAGTACCATAACTCAAACACTTATCTATGTGTATACGGCATAACAGATATTTATCATTTTGAAAGGTTTTTGGCGCTTTAAACACAATTTGTAGTTACGATACGACGACGTTCACACACTATTACGACATCGCCTAAGAGAATCCTCCCGGTATTAAAGTTTTCACTATCACATCAAAATACCTTTATGATAATAATGTATAGAAAAAAAATACATAATATATATACGAGACAATACAGTATTAAACCTATACTTTCCGACCAAACATGGATGAATTATGTAGTGGTAGTTTAAATTCGAGAATAGAGTGGAACGGTGTGTATCAACATAATACTATATAACGCTCATATAGGTGTTAAGTATGTAGACTATAGAGTGCCTGCTTACGTATACGGGGGTGCTTAAAGTATTTCCTTGTCACTTATGTGTGTTTTAATCCTTAAACGCTAGTGGTATATGTTGATATAAGATAATATATGGTTAAAAACAAATTTTCCATATCCGCGATCACGTCACATTATCTTGCAGCCGTTTACTGCTTAAAATTGTCTTAGTTAAGTTGTCGGCAATATTTAAATAAAGTTATTTCTTGTTTTTATCAGTTATCGACGCGATAGCTGAGAAGATTTAAGTATTATAAAGATGTGTTTGTTTTTAAATTTAGCTTACATCCATATTTTTTTAAGACCTATGCTAGTTACACTAAAATAAAAATTCGACAATTGGATTATTAACGGTTGGAATAAAGTGTTTAAAACTATAAAAATACAATAAGGCAATATTACAAATGCAGAAAGAAATTTAAAAAAAAAACAAGAAGATATTACATAACTAACTTGAAATATTTAATTAAGAAAATCAGTGGAAAGGAAAAATTTGATAAAGACAGTATTTGTTTTGTGAAATTAACAGTTCAAAATATTATCAAAGTTAAAAAGTTTCAATGCAAGATAAAAATAAGTTATTTTGAATAGATGTTTACCTTGGAATGAAATAACTTTATGAGAATAATAGATTATCTTTAAAAAAAATGCAAATGTTTTAAATATCAGTTTTGACACATTCCACACTTTTCTGTCACAATTTCTTATTTTCATCAAACTTGCTGCTAATACATATTTTTGATGCACTGCCTTTTTTCAGAATAATACCAGGAACAAACTTTCGTGATATGAATTTATTTTTATTTTTAATGTTTATCGATCAAAATAATCATTATGATAAATAGTTATTGTGTTTTCGCGGTTTGTGGAAAATGTCTGGATGCGGTTTTTTTTTTGCTTTGACGCAGAGTTGAGGATGTATTTTTTATGTTGATCGCACAGTTCCATCATCATTAGATATAATGCATGACAAAAAAAAATAATAAAAATACATGTCACCCATGCAAATGAAGAATAGGAGAGTGAAAAGACAGGCTAAATAACTACGTTGATTGAACCTAATTTTCGGGTTAAAGTAAAGTAGAAACGAATATATACTTTTAACTTTGAAAAACATTGCAATATAAACTTGTATTGTACACGTGCGCACAAATGTGTATTACAAAGAAAGTAATACTAAGACACATTCCTGTCTTCAAAAGGTTATATGCTATACATATAGTTAAAACTGTCATTTACTCAAAAACGTCCCTTTTGTGGGCGAGGAATCGAGACAATTTTCTAATAAACAAATTCTCGAAAGATGTACAAACTTGTACAAAAAAATCTTGCTTTGCTTATTAATAATAACGTTTGGGCTGTTCGGGAAATTGTAAGCTTTTTACTAAACAAAAAAAAACATGTTCCAAAATACGTCTTTGCGTATAACAAAATAGCTCCTATTCGGTTGGTCTTAGTAGATGGAATATGACAAAATTGTATTTTGAATCTATTCATCAGATTTCTTGTTTAACTATAACCAAACACACATACCACAATTACCACACATGCAACGGTTACCACACATACCATAATTACGACACAAACCAAGGTTACCACACATGCCACGGCTACCGTTTGCATACAAATAAAATAACAAAACTAAAAATAGCTAAAGAGACTTAATTTACAAATTATGGATTATACCATTTAAATTATGGGTTTCACCGAAAAATTTTTCCTACAAAAGTTGTTAGTTTTGATTAGAACATATTTTTGTTTAACAAAAAATACATGGTTTTCCATTAAAAAAAAAAATGGTTTTGACCGTAGTCAGCCATTTTGAATTTTGGACCATAATTTTTTTAACACCCTCTTTTGTACTCTAAAATTCTCTAACAAACAACTTTTTGATTGGTTTAGTATTTTTAGAGAAAAATCTATTAGTATTTTAAAATGGGACACCATGTATATTACAATGTTCGCCTAGGCGATTAGAGCCCAAAGTGTAGCACTCGTATTAGTATTTTTAATAAAACATTTTTTTTTTAAACTTGCCCGCTGTAATCATAATTGGAACGTTGTACTTAGATGCAATACGATAGCGTTTTTTGAATACATTATAATATTATTTACAAATTGTCATCTCGTCTGATTCGGGCCCCGGATAAAAATGTTGCCGGTGGTTTTTATTTTTTGTATTTTTTAAAGCCTCGGGTTAGGCATTTTGGATACTCTGCGTACCGAGTGCGCACGCCACATGTAAACGGAATTCGTGGTTAACATCTATCTGTATGTGTGTATACGACGTTTATTTGGCCTGTAGCTGAAAATGTAAATTTGTTTGTAACGTTAAACACAACAATGCGGCGCTTTGTCTAGAAGTTAGCAAGCCACTCCGATTGTCAGGCTAATAATATTCGGATGAACGGTCAACCGTATAATACATAAATAGCAGTTTACATTTAACTGATCGGGTAATGCTTATTGTTAGAATGTCGGTAATGGTCAGAACTAATTGTAATTGCGTTGAAACTTGAAAATGATGAAAATAATATTGTCGGCCGACGGGTAACCATTGAAAATACATAATATTATCTAGGTAGGTATTTCAACTTGGAAACGGAGCTGCGGGCTATTGATTTTACAATGATATGTTGCTATTGTTGTTTTTTTTTTTTGCTTTGTCGTGTGTCTAGACAACTTTAAACTGGTAGCCGATTTTTTTGTGTGTTATACCGCAGTTATAGTATATCGCAGTATCTATACTCCAAAGGTAATAAAAAAAAAAAACGAAAAATCTCTAATTATAAAAAAAAAACTGTTTTTATATTTATTTACATTAGATTTATATAATTATCGAACAAATAATTAAAATATATTTGCTTTTTAGCAAGTGATACTAGAAAATAAACGTTTCCTACGTCTTAACATTAAAAATGTTAATTTTTTTGTTATTAAAATATATAGGCAAGACTGTAGTCGCGCTCTTATAACATAATATATATAAATCGTTTTTAAAATTTTTTTATAATCCGGGTTTTATGTTTTGTTTTTTTTGTTTTATAACCAATTTTTTTTTCATATTTTATTTTTTATGTAAATCCGTCAACAGAGTAGAAAAACTAATTTTAACTTTATTATTGTTCACTTTGAAAAATTAAGTCAAAGTTAAAAAAAACCTTGTTATTTTTTGCGATTATAGGCGAAAATTTGAAAATATAATTAGTACAAAATATTATATTTTTTTAGTATAGAAACTTTTTGAGTTATGACGGAAAATCTAAAACATTTTGCTGAACATTTGAACATTTGATTTGAGGCTGAGCAATTTTTGTGTTTTTTCTTTTACTCTTTTTTTGTACACACCAAAACGCAGACTATTGTGTGGTAAATTATGAAAACGATTTCACAGTAGATTACATTTGTACAGTTCACGATTGGCGCAAGATACAGCACACGATCGACATTAATGTTGGAGGGAAGGGGGCAGGTGGGGACGATTACGTCCAAAATCAAAAAAATAATTTCTGTTTTGCCAATTATTATTATCGTTTATTCTTTGTGTTGTCTGTACGACTTAATACAACTAAGGTCTGATTTTTGGGCATACCCTCTCTCTCTCTCTCTCACTCACACGACCCCTCGCCATAATTGACCGATAGCGGCGGCGGCGGTGGTACGTTGTTTTCTTTGTCAGAATTACACAGCAGCCCATCGACCCCCTCGAGTTTCAGTATTTTTGACCACAACTCGCCGGCGGTACAGACCAACGCAATTAGGATTAGCAACAACCACCTCCTCTTCCTATGACCTCATTACAAGAACCGCCAAATTCGATCGTGGAAAATTAACGCTACTAGCGCAGGCAACTCACGGAGAGCTTATCTAACGTTGCAGTTAATGAATAGTGTGTTTATGTGTGTGTGTACTTACGATTGCTGTTAATTCGGGTATAAACCGTATGATAACTATATAGTTGTTTGTTACAATTTTATCATCATGTTGTGTACATTTACAAACTGCGGCGGTAGTCGGATATTTTCCATATATATATATATACTCAAACGAGTCATCGTCATGTCATACCTGTTATTTTTTTAACGTTAAAACGGTTAAAAAAAAAGTATACACTCCGTCCATATAGGGGCATATAGGCGTAACAATGGCCAATAGTCGGTTTAAAATGTATTATAAAAAAATTCACACGCACACGAGGTCAGTGTTTGATAATGTATTGGGAAATGTATTGGTAATATTAACCAAGTTGCGGTCGTTTTTAGATATAGTCCATAAAAATTGCCAACGAAATCGTCTTAGAATAAAAATATATATTTTAATCTGTTTACAGTACCGCGTGTAGAATTATCCTTCTTCTATACGCGGTACCGTTTAGTTTGATTTTTATTAATAGTTTCGAGTTTATAACGGCACTGATAATGATGTTAATATAATAATTAACAAGAGAGGAAACGTGAAATGTATGTATGTGTTATAAATATGTAAGCTCTACACGTACGGCGCGTTATTATGGCATTGATAAATGGCGCTTGCGAGGTTTATGTTTCAAAGCGTGTGTACCAGTGCTTTTTAGTTTTAACAACAATATCTTTTTAGTCGGAGCCACTCGCGACATTATCAATTTTAACGATGAAATTAATATTCTGTCCGTCGAGTTGTGTTCATTAAGCGATATTTAATTTTTTCATGTACACACACAAACAGAATACAGTACAGCACTTATGATTTATTATGATTATGACGTTAATTTGACGACATGACTCCAACACGGTATGATAATCAGAAAAACGTTAGAATCATGATAAACAATATAATGGTGCAACATTAAAAAAACTTAGTATTAGGCATCGTTTCAGAATAATCCTATTTGGATTCCTTGATTTGGAAAACACCATTGTTGGGGGCAAAATTCTAAGTCAATACAGTTTAACATTGACTTTTCGATCGTATCATTTTCGGTATTTGTTGTAACCGACAAACTGTATAATAGAATATTTATCAAAAATAACCGCACTGATCAAATCAATTCCTTTCAAATCACAAGAAAAACTTTAATTCCTTTATTGTTCTTAATCATTTTTATTCAATCGTTTGTGAACGTTCGGGAGTTCGAGGAATATGTTGTAAATACATTTCAATGTCAATTGTAATTAGGTATAGCTATTTTTCATTTGGCATGCAACAAAATATGGCCATCAGTTATAATAATCACATGCTGGCCGCGGAGAGAACGTGGATAATATCTTTTTCAACTTGCACAATATAAGACCGAATTTCATTTTCCAGCTAAATACATTAGTACGCCTCTGAGCACGTTAACGAGAGGTATTTCTGGATAAACATTAGAGTTTATGTGCGATTTTGTTAAAAGGTTTTTGTTTAATTGGAACGCAATTAATGTTTAAATAAATAAATAAATATATACCGAGCGAAATTCGATTGAAATTTATTTTAAAAGCAATGAACTTCTACAAAACGAGTTCAATGTAGTTTCAGAAAAAGTAAAAAACAAAAAGAACTAATCTAAAAATAACCACGCAAGACACACCGTTCTTTTAAATTAAAACCAAGAATAAAAAAAAAATCGACAAAATTAAAAAAATTGGATTTTTTTTTTTTAGTTTTGATTTTTAACGAAATTCGTTATTTGGTATTGTATTTTTCCAAGACTTAAAATTATTAGTATTAATTATTATTGTTTTGTTGTAAATCCAGCTTTTGAAAAAATCTCATCCCTTCTACGGATATTGTGCATGGTCATCGTAGATCAGCGGCTTTGGGATATATTTCATTGGACAGGGCAAATCATTTTTCACTGGGAGCTTAATTCACTCAATAGGACACGCTTATTTTAATTTATGCACTGTGCGTCTTAATTACTTCGATAATTATTTAATCTAAAAATAAATGAAATAATACATAATATAATATTTTAAACGTTTAAATAATACGTTAAAAAAAAACTATCATATTATGCGAAATAGTAGTTAATCCGAAATATATAACTCCGAAATAGGGTGAACATTTTTTTTCTTTTTAACAAAAAAATTAAAGCACTCAAATATTTACATAAAACACCTTTAAAGCGTCTAAAACGTAATTATAGCGTCCACCACGTAAATATTAAACGTCTTAGGCTGTTAAAGTTGACTATCTGTTTATCCGAAATAAGCGATTCAAAATCATATATTATGCATAACCGAAAATTAACCGAAGGCCTTAAAAATTCCTTTTTTATGTCTAAAAAAAGGATGCTTGAATATTATGTTTTTTCACTTCAGCCTTCTAAATTTTACAGTAATGTTTTTTTTTCATTTTACATTAACCGTTGTTTTAACACATAATATAATGTTTTTGAAATCCATAATATTATTATCTAATTAAACGATTGTATTGGGAAAAAATGAATCAAATTGCGCGTTGCGAGTGTAACGAAATTAAATTTTAAAACCGTTACAATAACGCGGTGTCGTTGACCAAACATCATTTCGGTTAATCAGATTAGCCAAAGGGTAGACGGCCGCGGCCGCCGTTGGCCGTTGCGCGTTGGCTGAACATTGCCGAAAATTAAGTCCACCACCCTGCCGTGGCGCGTTTGCTCGCGGGCATCTACTCTATCATGTACGATATGATACCGTATCGCGTACACACCTGAGTCGATTGTGTGTAATTTCCATAGGCTCGGGCGTGTTTCGTGCCTAGACTACTCAAAACGCACACACGAACCCGTGAGCGGCCGATTGATATCGCAGCTAGGCGCGCGTTTAACACCATAAACGTTTTGATACATTGACATACCGATATCGACCGCCGCTCGATTTGTGCATCGCTGGCAAGCGATGTCGCCTAGGACAATTGTCGCGGGCGTCGGTTTCCAAGTGACTGGGGGGGGATCCCTCCTATTACGTTAGATTTTTTTCAAGCACAATACAACGCAATTAAATAAACCGAATAAAGTTTGACGGAATTTGAAAGTCGAATAAAACGAGTGAAAAATCGGATAAATTAGTAAACAAACAAGGTAAACGAGTAAATAAATCGAATAAACGAGTGAATTTATCGAATAAATAAGTAAACAGATCGAGTAAATGTGTAAATAAATATTATATCCTCTTCAAGTGGAAACATATGAATCAAGCTTATTTCTTATGGCATTAATTACTAAACCACTCTTAATCTTAGATTTATTCGTACAAATGAATAATGTAAACTATCAAATAAAACGAGTAAACATATATCTTCAATGGGAAACATATGCTATGTTTTATGGCACCAAACCACACCTTATCTTAGATTTAGTCGTAAATAAAATCGAGTAAATGTAATAATAATATTTTTATTAAATATAATAATTATAACTAAGAGATTTCGTAGCGCGAAAATGTCCAATCAAATTTTAAATTTACCTTAAGCTAAAAACTTATTATCCACGTTGAAAATAATAGCAACTCGGCTGAGAAATTCTATCATGAAATACCAATCTAAGTGTATGTAAAAATACAATATGTAATTGTTATTATTGAAGACTCACGTTCTAATAGCTGTTATAAATCTTTGTAAGAATGTTGTAGTTTTATTAAAAATCATAATATGTAGTTAAGACTTAAGAGGACGTTATACCCCCCACCTCTCTTCCAATTATTAAGGGTCACGGTATGGCCAACTTTTTGTAACACTTATGTTTAAAGCTGAAACTATAGTTTATCGTTTTTGTATTATTCGGGGCATAGAATTTTTTATTGACGGTAAAATATTTTATCAGACTTGCACAGAGTTCTATCGACAACGTCGTTATTTGGATAACCTAAACATTTCTAATACAGAATGCTTTTTCCTCGGTCGCTAATAATAATTTTAAAACAAAAACACCTGTTACAAAACCGGAAGATGACATTTTGACTCTAATTTGTCTGCTTACTTCTTACAGACCAAAATGGATTAGACTTTTTCCTAAAATACAAAAACGACGTCTGTTTGGAAAGAAATGTTTTTCTATAAGTTAGCAATTAAAAATTGTTTCAAAGTTTTAAAAAAACTTTTTTTGTTTCATTGTTTTTTTTTGTTGCGTAGAAGTGTATTACATGCCGTTTTTTTCCTGTTTTAACTACAAACAATTCGTTTAATTTCTGATCGATAAAATACGGATTTATTCATTTGATTATCTTATAATAGTTTATAACGCTGAAGTTGTATAATAATTAATAATTTATCACTACTCGTACATTTTTAATGCAAATAGGTTATGTGGGGTAATTGTAAACGAATGGAGAAAATGCAAATGCAATTTTTTTTATAAGAAAAACCGACAATATTCGTAATTGGCTTAACTGTGTAGTATGTAACATCTTATTATAATAAAAAGTATTGAGTATTTTAATTGTCAATTACTTTATTCAAAACATACAGTTTACATTTGCCTCGTTCGTTCATTTAACCCTATCAATTATAATCTGTAAGTCATAATAATTATTGCACATATTTTATTATTGAAACACCGATTACGAACCCTAAGGCCTAAGTCAAAGGTTTCGGAAAGGCATATCATTATTGCATTTACAAACATAATTTATAACACTATTCGAAGTTTTTCAAGTGCGATTGTTTTTGTCGTTGAAAGTTAAGGACGAAGGACTTTTACGAGAATAAAATAACTTGTGCTATTTTATTTTGCAAGCTCAAAAACCGGGTTGGTGTCTGTTTTTATCGTCACGGAAGTTGTAGGTTTTTCATTGGCTACTAAAAATGAATAACAGTAATAATAATAAAAAAAACATTGTCTCCGGGGAGCTTAGATATATTAAGCAATATTTTTTCACGACAAATTTTTAATGAAAACAGTCAAAGTCTACTCGCCATTTTCAAAATAATCGGGTACATCCCTTTTTTTTTTTATTCATTTCCTATCAACTTAGGTACGTTTTTATTATCTGAATGGAAATGCGTTTTACGATCGCGGTTGTATTGGATGTTTCATATTATTTTTACAGTAACCGCACAATGTCGCTTATTTACCCTTTTGTATAGATACATTCGACAGGAATACGATATGTTGTATGATTTATAGCGCATATCACTGGCTTTAAAAAAAAAACACCCCTAAGGTGTTATTGTTTGATATACATCCGTTTAGATGTACAAAAAATAACCGAACAAATTATTGTAATGAGTTTTTTCTGCAAAAACAATTTTGACAAATACCGAAATTTCGTTTGATTCGATTTCAAAGAATACATTTACATTGGATTAATTATTTAAAACACAGTTTGCATGACGTTATAGTAAAAAGTCAACCCACAACGCAATTTCTCCAAAAATATACGGTTAATAATAAATCCATAAAAAACACTTTTGCAAACGAATTATATAAATACAAGTCCCTCATTTCTTAAGCCGGGTTCACACGACTCGTCTATTCGCCGAATATTCGGTATTCGTGTATATTCGCCATGTCGTGGGAACGGTGTATTCGTGTATTCGTTATTTGGTATTCGGTATTCGTCCTCTTCCCGCGGATTGTCGGTAAATGCGACACGAGTCAAAGGGATACCAAATGTACTCACTATACATTCGGCAAATAGACGAGTCGTGGGAATGGTATATTCGTATACTTGCACGAATAGGCGAATATTCGGTATTCGCTATACATTCGGCGAATAGACGAGTCGTGTGAACCCGGCTTTATAATTGTAGAAATAAATAGTTTGTCTAATTTTCAATAAAAAAAATAAAAAAAAGTCCCTCATTAAATGACCGCTCTTGTTTGCAATGTAAAAACGTCACAGTTGTTTATAGTTCTGTGAATTTATTCTGTCGTTTTTTACAAGTTTTCAAATAAGTAAACCCCAAAAAACGACCAAGGCCAAAATTAATAGGTAGTTTTATGGATTTGTCTTTTTTTTTATAATAACAATATGTTTACGTGGAAATTGGAGAATGTATCAAAACTTCATATTCGATCAAAATACACTATAAACGAGCACAATTTCGCTGTACTTGATTTGAGTTATTATTTTACACTCTAAAGGCCAATATTGGCGCGTCTCACCGCAGACTTAAAAATGTAGAAACAAAGTTTTCGATTATGATTAATTTTCAGCAAAATACTTGAAATACTTGTAATACCGAGCAGTCACTTATTTTCCACGAAGTATTGTTATGGATACCCAATAATGTAGGGAATACTTATAAGAACACTGTAGGTAGATATAATATAGGTTAAAAAACAATCCCTTGACAGTATTCCCGGTGGTTACAATTGAATGTATACAATAATCTCCTAATTGACCACCGTTTCCCCGTTTTGTTTTAAGTCATCAACTTTTGCTTTCTTTGTTTTGTGTGTGTGTGTGTATAAGAAATGGCTTATTCGATGACCTATGTTGATATTATAATATGTTCAGGCTTTCGAATCAGAAGATATGAACAAACAAAAACTGCCGCTTTGGTGACAGGTCGCCGTGTGTGTTGTTCGGTTGACGTTCCAAGTTGATTGTTGTTGCCAAAAAGCGAAACACTGCGATATGTAATATTGTACTACGGTATTGCAATGCCATATGTGGGCCAATTTGCGACACAATGCATACTAAGAGGATAATTTCAAAAACACAATCAAAATAAAACGTGGTCGTTTTAGCCGGAATCGCTAAAATTACTGCGTGTCGAAAATTATTCCAATCCGTTTATACATAAACACAACAGTGAACATATTACAATTGGCTTTACAACAGTTATTTCAGACTTTTCAAAGGATTTGCAAATTTAAAGTCGTCGCAGCAACTTCTTAGGACTAACACAAACACACTGTATTATAATTATTATATAAATAATGTATAGAAATTGCGTTATTTGATAATATTATGTCATCATCAGTTGTAATTTTTTAATAATTTGTAACAACGGCGGAACAAAATGTTATGTATATCTGTGTACATGTTCTTAAAAGTGTATATATTTTTATATAGTATACTGTATACTACTAATCAAGATCAGATTTTCAATTTATACACATGACATTTGCAACGAGTGATCTTGTATGCATGAAAAAATAAAAAATAAATACAAAGAGGCTGTAATAAAAAAAAAACCAATGTATTTGTACGTGCTTTTATTACCTACGCAAAGGACGTGGTAGGATATAAGTGCATGTCCGTATTATATTTTACCATTTATATTCAAACAGCGGGGTTGTCTTTGTGGCAATTAAAACAATTTTTATTAATTTGACATACTAGTAAACATAATAGTTTTAGAACAGTATCGCTGTGTATAACCTAATAGTATCGTTCATTCTGAGTAAGGTCAACCAAGTATATTTTGTGCTTAGTATCAATAATAATAATAATGATTTTATTTCAACGTTTGATTTTGATTTTCCGTCGAGTTCCATGTGAACATGATAATGCTTTGTGCGGTCGATACTACGGGGAAATGATTAAACGATAAACCGACACGACGGGTTTACAATGCAACGTTAAAAAAATCGAAATCACTTGGAAACAATGCAACATAGTACACAGCCATGTAGTAGAATTGTCTATACAACGCGCCGTGTTACAATATAATAATAATTATACCACATCACGTTACTGCGCTGTAAATGTAATAATTATTTTTATAAAAAAAAAAATTGTAATAAACGATTGTGCCAGTTTTTTTCTTTTTTAGCTGGGTTTGTATTTTTATATTATTGTATTAATTATACAGCTATACAGGGTGATCGTTTTAGTGTTTTTATACAATATGATCTCAATTTTTCACATTTGTTTTCACCCCCCTACCAAACTATATAGCTGTTATTTTCATATCAACTTTTGAAACTTAAATGGTAACGTATAATATATTCTATTATCTTTTTTAATTAAGAATATTTCATAAGCTGATAACCAGTTTTGAACGACAATATTTAAACGAGTTATACGAGTTTAAAAGTTAGCAAGAGAGGGAAAGTGCAACATTGATTACTTTTAATGGGGAAACAGCCTTTTTCCGTACGAATTCATAAAAACAACAGCCGTACACGTCGTTATGTGACGAAAGACGATAAAATAAGATCTTCGGCCATACTTGTCGGTTACTATACACGTGTTTCACAGTTTGTACTAAACGCGCAATGAACAATACCGATACAACAGTTCATACACACGGGGCGAATATAATACAGTTCATTATCTTAATCTTGTTCTCGTGTTTCCACCGTCTGGCAGCAAATTTCCCGGCTCACCTAGCCTATTTCTGGCAGCTGCCATTTCCGCTGCTGAATAAGCAGCGTTTCACCAGGACATCCCTTTTACCGCTTTTCTGGCATACAACAACAGCTATCCCGACTAAACTTGAACGCCTTGAACTATGCTAGGTACAGGTCCATGTTTTTAAACTATAAATTCTATGCTGTTCACAACACTATTATGCAATTTACCTGCATACCCTTTTTATTCCGTTGAAATTTTTATAGCGTTCAGAATGAATACATAATGGCAATAACAAAAATATATATATATGTTTAGTGACGAAATGATTTTCCCCTGGAGCATAATATGGTTTGTTTAAAACGACAAAATCACAGTTGCATTGATTCCGTTCGGCAATATTGTCGAATGGAAATCAAATTGTCGCGTTTTACGTTTATATTGTTAATATAATATTTAATAGCTTCATTTCTTATTTTTTTTTTTTCTATAAACGCTTCGGTATTGTACAAAGAAAATCAATCAAAAATACAATTATAGACTCTCAAACGCCAGTAAATACATCCGTTCATTATATTTTTAATATTTAAAAAAACTTGAGAAAATATTAAAACGTAATTCAGGGGTCTCTATAGAAATTATATTTGTAAGCAACATTTGGGATTTCGATCAAGTAATACAAAATAATATATTTTGTTATGTACGCTAAATCATACTTAAGTCACAACGTGCGTTGTGATTGTGGTAGAATAATATTTCAATTGAAATTTTATACTGCATTATTAAAAAAAAAAAACATTCATCGCCGTGTTGATGAAATTCTAAGTTAATAACAAATTCAACACAACACTCTTGCATAAAATCCATCAAAGCAATTGCAATGTTAGTGACTAGAAACATAGTTTTTTTTAAGGAAAACAATTCATTCTAATTGCATATTATACAATTTAAACACAATTATGCAATCTTCTGTCAACCTTAAAAAAAAAAAAAAAATAGGAGTAATTCCACACCAAAGGGTTTAAAACGCGATTTTCTTTAAATTGAATTTGTAATTTTTACACAAACTGAATTACTCATTTTGTAATAATTATGAAATTATTATAATTAAATTTTTATTTTCTACATTCTGTTATAGTACATGGGAGCATCGATGGTGTTGGCTCCAGCCACAGTCACGTACGCCACTGTCAATCAACATGACATGTTTAACATTTAAATCTCCGTCAGAAGGTTATACGGTATAATGAAGAAACGACGGAGGAAAATTCACTTGTGATACAAATCCGTGCCGAAATATCAATCATTCAAAGTATTCATTTTACATTTTGTCCAAAAAAAATTAGCACAATAATAATTATTATAATTTATAAGCGATATTGTCGATGATGGTATATATTGTGTTTTATTTATCGTACATTTTTTTTACTAACATTGGATAATAAAAGGAGTTAAAAAAAACTAACAACTAAGCTATATAATATATTGGTTTCGTTAGTCAACATTATTTGTCCAACATAGACATGTGGTATTATTATATACACTTAATGAGTTTTAAATTATACAAATAACCTAAACTTAATGGCTAATAAAACTGCGTTCCGAAATAGCAAAAAAAAAAAAAAATTAAATTAATTATGTTGGTATAAGATAATGTAATTTTTAAACTTGTATATGATATAACGACTAAAAAAAATCCCGAAATTAGTGATAATTAGTATGCTTCTTTCGTTGTTCATGTTATTTTTTGATAAACTTATTCTCAAAAGCCACCCACACACTTAAATATTGTTTTACAAAAGAATATTTAGTTTATTGAAAATTAATTAATTGAATCATATCAAATGCCGGAGTGTACAAGTAACGTGTTCACAAGCTAATGTAATTATATTTTGTTGTTATAATATACGATTTTCCCAAAAAAATGTGTTCTAAAATAAAATTTATCGATTAGGTATTTTCTATTTTATATAGAAAGTTTTTAATATATATAAAATATATATATATTATAAATACATGTTCAATAATTTTTGGCTAATATAATATGTCATATTTGGCATTTCAAATAGTTTTAACTTATGATATAATGTTAAATAAACAAATTGAGTACAGTTTATGGTTAAAACCTAAATAATAATAATTACAGTGTACCTATATTGATTTTTATTGAACCTTTTAGGTATTATTTTTTAGCTTGATCTCGACTAGATTTCTGAACTAATTAAAGACATATAATCAAATTGACAATGTGTTAATCTCTTCTCAAAATAAAATAGTAACCTCCGTCGCGCCATTTATCAAATTTATTTAATTAGGATTATTTTAGTAACTAGTTATATAATCAAAACTAAATAATTAAAACCTTTCCAGTAGGGAAATTAGTATATCAACATGTAGAAATGGTTTAATCTGATTTAGTGACCTATACATTTATATATATATTTATTGTTAAAAATTACCAAATTATTTATTTCCTACAACACATATTGCCGGTAATGACATTTTTTTCTTGTAAATCAATTGTCACAGGGGTTTATCCAAATGCTTGAGACATTAAGTCATTTTTATTGGTTTATTCTTACACTGTCATAAGTGTATTGAGATAGATTAAAATCAGTTTTAATTATTAAATTGTTAACGAACCCAGATCAAATGTATATGACTGAGATCTGAAGTATATTAATAATTGATTATCGATTAAACGTTTACAATAACACGAGAATTGTTTAACGTTATCGGTTTAATAATTTTAAACCATGTCTATGAAGATTGATGAATACATGAATTACTTGTTGTATAAATATAATATGCTCGTGGGTCGAGCTATTACATAGAAAACTGCTCAGTTGTTTGTATGGAAATTTTATCAAATATTCTAGTCTGAAATTTACATATTATATACATATTCTTTACATTTTTTCGCACCAATAAACTTGTTTTAAGTACACCTAAAGGTATTGGATAAATCTCTAGTATTTAATGCAAGCTCTGGATAGAAATGATGAAAAGTTTCTTTGATAACCTTTGGGCTGCAATATGTAGCATGAATTATAAATTTCCCGATACCTACTCTTATTACCATTATTTGTAGGTATGTTTTCAAAATTATTTTATAATATTAAAAATCTTAAAATTGTTTTTTTCTTTGTCTTGGTTTTGAGTAAATCTCCTAGCTTGTTTCATTTACCGATTAATTGACAAATCTTTTAAGCTATATTTTACATCCATGGCGTACCATTAGCCACAAAATACAATATGTATAGGCTAGATAAAGAAACATATAATGTAGCCCATTGTATAATGCTATTTGCGTACTCTTTTTTGTGTACAATTTAAAAAAAAATGTGTTATTGTTAAGTTGTCAGCAATACCTACATATGTGTTTAAGGGTTTGGTATTTATTATTACTACTTGTTCCTGTTGATGGTAGTTGTAATTCCTCGGTTGTGGTTAACCATTATACTGTTAGAGATATAATATATAATCACTAAATAAATTATAATATTTATATAGTGAACGTAAAAGAGTTGAACCCATTCAATTTAAAAACTATTGTTTTATCCTCCAACAATTGATAACATTGTCATTATAATATTGATACAAAATGTGTAAAATGTAAATAAATACATATTAAGGTTATTATTCTAACAATGTTGTGATTACTCATTTTGTTTATATATAACAATAAAAATGATCTCTCTTTTGTATATTTATTGTTTTTAATTAAACCTTTTAGTGTTTTTTAGTGATTACTTGACAAATATAATGTCATTCTGTGTATCATTTCAAAATACATTACCAAAACAAATAGTTAATTTCATATTTTAATTAGAGATTATATTTTAGTTTGCAATTAGAAACAATAAACAGTAAATGCAATATATTATTCAACGTAAACACAGTATAAAATAGTATATTAATATAAATAAACAAAAAGTATGTAAACTTCCTTTTGCTTTGAGTATATTGTATAAACAAACATGATTGGATATTGTAGAATATTGATTTTAATTCAAAAAGTATTTTTTAAATGTTTGACCAAATGATTTTCACGGAGCAAAACGTAAAACAAGTAATAACTACTGTTTTTGCTAATTTTGTAATAAAAATAAAAGTTTCAACTTAGTTTTATCCAATTTCATAGGGGTGTAGGGAGGAAGACATTTTTTACCATCTAACGACTAACCGATTTTAATTTCTTATCAAACTATACTGTACTGTATGTTTTGGTCTAGTGAGTCAAGAAATATCGTCACTACTATCGACCTTCTCGGTTCTAAGACGGAGCTTATATTATACCTAACTACTATTTTTATTATTAAATAGTTTATAGATATACAAATACGGTTAATTTGTTTACAATCTTGTCTGTCTCAACATTTTTAAATACAATTAAAAACGTATGAAAATAAAATTATAATCTCCTTGAAATGGTCAACTAAAATACAAACAAGAATATGATTTGATCAGATGAGTAATCAACCCGTAAGTTTTATCATTGTTACTATTATTTATTGTTCTGTGTGTACTAAACAAATATTCTGAATCGTTCAAATATGTACTTCAATCTTATTTCCCCAGGTTACATACTAGGCTTTATTTACTTTAGGGTTATTAAATTCAATAACAATGTGTAGCCGAATAGAACATAGACGTAGTTGCGAATAAATATATATATATATATATGTAAAAAGTAATTTTTTAACTTTAAGTACATTTTTATTGTAGGTTAAGGTTTTTATTTAATACAGGAATATTGTATTTTTTGGACCATTCTAGAAGATTCACGCGCAGACAAAGTGTACGTTCAAACCTAAATTATACGTTTATATAATGAGTACAATGGCAATTGACTAAAACCCTTATTTTTTTTTTGTCTTATCCCTTTTGTCAGGTGAGTCGAAGAGACTGGCAATGTGGGCACATCGGTAAGGTTAGTTTTGTGGCAAATTCGCCGCGGTAACAAATTATCCCTTACACATTGGCCGTGTCATATTTGGCCTTAAAATCAAAACTACCCTTGCCGCTATGGTCGACCAACCATTACCGGCTTGCAACTTAGTTTACGACCGGGGTCGGCCACGTTTATATCCTTTTCATTTGACCTGTCGTCCTCGTCTCGCCATCGAGTCTTACACACCTTATGCCGATCGGTAACGGGGCACCGTAGCGCAGGTAGTAGCCACAGCATCCGAATATGATTCATTAAACGAAAATCCCTTTTATGTCACTTCCAGCTGACCCCGAACGAGTTGCTATTCAGTGTTACTATACTATTTTTACCCATCGCCGCCACGGTATTAGCGCAGTAAACCAACAGATTACCGTCGGTTTCCATTGATAATGTAACCACCAACAAGTCGTTTATCGACAATATTATAGTAGTATTAACCGCGTTCCAAACGATTCATACCGATTTCTCCACGAAGCAAGTCTATAGATCTAAAACCGTACCTGTATGGCACATAATTAGATCAAAATGTTTAAAAATCAATCACGTTTTCCATTTCAAAATCGATAAAAACGTTAAGCAAAAAAAAGACTCATTATATAACTTTTTGAACTTTATGGACTTAAGGTCTGAACGTCTACGATGGTTTGTTTAAAATATGTGTGTAAACATTTTTTTTTTTACTAAGGAAACGCCCCAAAAAAAAGAAAATTTACACTTTTACCGTATACAATTTCCAGATTACCGTGTTAATGAATAAGTGGTCAACAGCTATTGGAAATATATTTTCATCATATTGTTAATAACGATATATGGATAACAATGGCAACAAATAGTCAAACTAACTACCACCACCGTTATACCTTAATAATTAAAACTCGAGCACATTATAACTTTTACAATATTTTTGTCGATACACATTTAATATTTTTATCATCTATAAATTCCCACCGAAGCGTTTTGTTTGAGAGCGAATTTATCATTCGCAGATATAACAATTCCTACAATAGTACAATCATATAGTCACAAGATTGTAAGTACACTGACCTCACTGTACTTCGTCCCCACTACACCACCATTACCTCAAAGTGCTGGCTAAGCAAAATTCGATTTTACTTTTTAAATCTTGCAAATGCCAATTGTAAATAATAGTTATTTTCATAAAAAAAGTTTTGTGTAAAATATATTTTTAAATACAAAACTTATGAAACAAATTCGTGTGGCCGACTGCCCAAAGATGGCTAATTAAAAATTAGTAACCCCCCCCCCCCCACGGCACGAAATCTGTAAAAGACAATTTCAAAATCGTTAAAAATAATAATCTTAAATGAGTTTTAAAATTTAGTTTTATAACAAAGGGTGGCAAATATTATGTATTGAAGTATTCAGTTCTTAGAATCGCACTAAATACTTACTAACTACCCGAATACTTAGCACTCTTAATAGTGTAAAGTAGTAAGTATACTAAAATTTGATATTTGACAATTTTCTACTTAGAACACTAAGTACAGCATTTTTGGTATCTTATATATTTGTTTCAAAATATTTAGAAGTACAATTTTTTAAAATATCATTTAACATTGTAATATGCTAAATAATAAGCAGTACAGTTAATCTGTTTGTATTTTTTTACTTCTACTTTTCAAGTATGGATACCGATAAACTTAGTACTTCCGTGCCTAATAAGTATTGAGTACTTGAAGTAGTACTTAGCACTTTTCGAATTTAAGTTTGACACTACTCAAATAAGTTCAACACCGGTGATAAATATTTATTTCCCTAAGGCAGATATTGATTAAACTCCCCTCTACCTTAGTGAATTCAAAATTCATACAAACTATTGATGATATTGAAAATAATTTAAAATCTAAAAATTTCAATTAAACATTTTTTTTTTCTGTTAAAAAAGTTATTAAACTTTTTATACTGTGTACTTACTAGAAAAGTCATTCTCTTGATACGTAATTATCGTTTACTTACAGAAATGGTATTTATTGATGATTGTGCTCTTTTTTAATTGGTTTAGTATGAAATTATTATAATAAAAAAACAAATAATAAATTAGATGTGCTCTGATTTAATAAAGTGTAATTCAATAAAGAGATGAATGGGGGTGGTAAGGGATAAGACATTGAATCTGATAAACTTCTGAAGTCGTAATTTAACAAACTTTATGTATTGTTTTGTATTTTAAAAAAGCCGAAACCATACTAGTTTTGCAATAAATAACCATTAACTATGTTTCAAACCTTTTGACGGTTGTCGATACAATGAATATTATTAGTTCTGTTATCACTGTTATTAGTTTTTGCTGGCGGCACTTTGAACGGCATGTGGAAACCTATTTATGCATAACCGTATAATGCGGTGCTCATAAGAAGAATGTGGTATTACGAGGTCCACAAAACTTTGGCTCTTTTCTCGAATACCGCGTCGCTGATAAAATTTTTTTAATTTTATGATAGACTGAGTCCCCTCGGATATTTTAGGCAAGTCGCACAACACACGCATAACCCGATCACAGCGGTGTGTTCTAATCGACCGGAAGTCCCGACAAATTGCCCAACAACGCCTCGCCCCTGTTGACATCAATGTCCATCCTAGTGTGTTTTCCATGTAGAATAAATTGTTTTATAATGTAAATTATCGTTTATACCGAGGGACTATAAATGGTGTGCCGTGATTATTGATTTTTAATAATAATACCACCTGACAAGTGGTTCGTTATAACTTGTTGTTACAACGTTGAAGATAATTCATTTTTAAAACATTTATGTTAATTAGGGGGAAAAAATACATATTTTGCCAAAAGTTACAAACAGTGAGATTAGCCTTTTTAGATACAGAAATATATTATATATATATTTATATATTAATATTAATGAGGTTTTTACTTTAAATTACTCTACAAAATAGTAGTGTTCACTTAGTATAGTACGTTAGTTTTGTAAGGTACGCGGGAAAACAGTTAATGGAATATCGTCACGAGTTCCTGCGGCGTCCAGGACATACAACCGCAGGAAGGCCAAGAGGAAAAATGACAAATAATTACAAATAAAGGACCGCCTGTTGATGGGTTCATATCCGGGGTTTACGGTCAAACAATGGACGGAAAAATGTAAAAAGATTTCCCGGTATCCGAGACATAGTACACAATAAAATAACGCGGAATTTATGTACCCTTTCGTCTTCACTTTAAAATAATGTAAGCCGATAGGGAATGTGATTTAATAAACTTCCGTTTTACTCGGTCATGAAAAACAATCAAACGACTATAATTTATGACTTAATCTATTGGTAACAATAGTACCAATAGTTTAAGTATAACTTGAAATAATACTCGAGGATCTGTTCAAAATTCGCTTAACACTTTACAGTAAGATCAAAATCTACCTCATTTCGTTACCCGTTTACTTAATTTGTTTACGATTAAAATTTAAAGTTACAATTAAGAGTGGATGGGTGCCAGAAACCCTTTAAAGATTCATGTGTTTATCTTTGAAGAGACAGGACATTTGGTTTTAACCATTTCGTATGTGTTTTATACCTACGCATTGATTCCATTCCTAATGGTTTGCCATGTGTTTATTTAGGTCCGAAAAGTTATTTCTGCAGATCAAATCTTCTGTTTGGCATCTTAGCAGTTTTGGCAACATGAAACAAAAACTTATTCTATAATATAAATCGGAGATCACAAGCCAAATATTAAATAACGAACTTCAAAACAGTTGATTTTGTAACAAGTATTGATCCTAGTTAATTTTATTTTTTCATAATATTTGATGATTAGACATATTATGCCCATAGAAAAATAACAATAAAAACTAAACAAAAATATATAGTTTTGTCCGTCGTTCTATACATAATTCAATTACAACATTTATAGTCAGTATGGTGGTTTATATGATAGTGTTAGATACAAGAGTTCAACAAACGGCTATCGTCCAAAACCCATGAGTATATCACAGTACACAATAGACTCTTAACTCTTCAAACCAAACTCCTGGGTTATAAATTTAGTTCTAATATTTTATGACTCGTACAAAGTAATAAAACCTGATGACAGAAAAGTTCGGCAAGTTGTTTTTATTGGCTGAACAAAAGGATATGGCACCAGCTTAAACTCGAAAGCAGTACATCTAATGTTGATTATTTTCTGTTTCCGCTTCGATAACACTCATTAAGTACACTGGAATATGTTCATTTAATTATATTTTATTTGACAACAACTATTTATATAACAATAAAGATAAAAAACTAACACAGCGTAATTGACTTTAAAATCGTGTCACGCAAATGCGGTATATTGTTTTTCCTCTTAGAAATCTGAGTTTTTTACTACACTAGATACTGTTACCGTAGGTACGTATGAGTAGTACAATGTAATTTCCAAGAGAAAACATAAAAAACAAAAAATACCATTTACATAATTTTGCCAAGTATTTTTACGCGAGGTCAATTGTTGAAAAAAATCGTTTACAGTCGAGTCGGTATACACAAGAAAAATCAGTAAGTAAAACAATAGATATTTTTTAAATGGGGTATTTCAAATGAAAATGTTTTAACGGACAAAAGTTTTTTTTTGCAATCACAGCACAAACTTTTTACAATAAATTAAAAATTATTCTTTTGTAATTTTTTTATACAGTGATAATCAGAAGTGACTTAATTTCCGTATTGCACCAGATTGTGTGATTGTATAAGTACAGTCACAAAAGGAGTAGGTAAGGTATTAAACCAGCAAAAAAACCTATTGTTTTCTACCTTAAAAAAATTATTTATTTTCAGCTATTTGTACAACACATTTTTAATATTTATGTTAACAACAAATAATCAGATATGGACAGTTTTTATTAAGTATTGAAGTACAATATTAATATCAAGTATTAATAAATAATTAATATATAACGTGTAATTGATTTAACTAATAATTACTTAATAAAATATTATAACGCATTGGAGTATTGGACTTGTAGGTATATGAAGTATCAGTCAGAAATTTATTAAATAACTTATTAATATTTACTACTTATAACTGTATATCTGAAAATAAAAAATAACATAAAAACAATCAATAATTAATTTGAAAATTTTGAAATAATGTCTTTGGTTTTACCTACAAAACTCTTGTAAATAAAATATATACTTGAAACAAATAATTATAAAAGTGCTAATCAATTTACTGATATTCATTGATCTATTCAATTACTAAATTATTATCATCTAATGGGTTTTGATTACTAAGTGCCATGCCCAAAATTTTTTTTAAAGAAGAGACGAGATCCCGTGGTTATAAATGAAAGAGTTTACATATGATCGATAATTTATTCCAATAAAAATTATTCCAATGGAAATTGGTTGTTATTAATATTATTATTACGCGTGAATAATGTTTTATCCATTATTTATTATTTTGTTTATCATAAATAACAGTTTTCAATTAACGCCAATATAGATGTAAACTATATTATGTTATTTTAAGCCGTGATGCGGAGTTGAGAAAGTATTTGTTTTACAGTAATGTGTGTTTTTATTTTGTTGTGTATCTGTAAACACGGTAACTTTTTTTCCCCTGGACTGATTTATTTGAATATAGCGCCATTTTATAACCGAAATTGTATGCCATTGGCACTTTGGTTAGTCAAAAGTTGAAAAAGTTTTTTTTTTTATTAAAAATATATTTACAATCTGTAATATTAAAAAAACAATTAGTAACTTTCTTGAACATTTTACAGTGTCATGATGCCGTGAAAGAAGATGGTGTCCAGTGACACTACTTTAACTATATTTCTTAATTCTTATTTAAGAATAAGTTGTAGAATTAACTTGTCCTAGGCACCTGACTATTTTTATTTCCAATTATTAATAGAAAATCTAGTCCATTGTGTTTTATTAAAGTAAAATAATTACGAACACCTGTTGATTTTAAATAATTTATCATTACTTTAGAAAAATATACAAACAATAAAATATTATGTAGTGTTGTTGACCGACTCAACTCACTGTAATTACTAGCTATTTTTGCAGTTTGATTTCCCGCTGAATCTTGTTACTAAGATTGTAAATAATAGAAATATTATTTTAAAACTACACTATTTTATTTCTAATACAAAATATTAAATACATACAAATGTTTACAGAGAGAATAAAATGCAATAATAACGATTACTTTAATTCCTTAATTGGATTAATCGTTTAATTTACTGTGAATTGTACGCCTACTGCCACCGACAGATATCATCAATCAGCTGTCCGAAATTGTTTAGTCGAATTTTTCCATTCAATTATTTACCGGGCTGCTATTCACAACACAATGTATATTAAATGCGTTTGTTTACCGTTAATGCATACAAACACACATTAAATTCATTAAAATTTCCACTGTAAACATTTTTAAACGAAAGAATTTCATGGAAATTTATGTTAACAAGTTATAGTACATTTTTTGGATTTTCATTATTCTTATTTTTGTTGATGTTAGTCATAATCATAACATTTGTCTATATTGTGCTTTGTAAAGTTTATTCTTTACTTGTAAGGTGGATTTTAAGTTGATTACAAAATGTCATATTTTTTGTTTTCATTCTGTAAATTCCGAAAAATAGTAATAGTTAAAAATAACTGTTTTAAGTGTAGGCATTAAATTATTGAACTGGTATATAAACCGTTATGTTATTTACGTGCCACATAAATTAGTTACAAGTTAAAACGTCTGTACATTTAATTAAAATACTTTTATTTACGTTTAATTTTCTCCTCCCTCTCTTCCTAATTTATTAGAACATCGTTATAGAAGTGAAAACTGCGGATAATGTAATGCAGCTCAATACAGGAAATGGTATACTACAGTTAAGCAACATAACTAAAACATTTAATATTTAAAACTATAATATAAATTTATTTTATTATACTTCGCAAAACAAATAAAGATAAACTTATTTTAAAATAGATTTTTTTTTTCTAACAATAAATATTTTTTCTATGAATATTTATTGAAAGAAAAATACGCTATTTTTGACAGAGCATTAAAGTTATTTCACTTCAGAAACTAACTTAAATAAATAAAACATTTATGCATATTATTAAAATAATCATTTTAGGAAGATAAAAAAGATTGATATCATTTTTTTTAGAGCGCAAAGCCGTAACAATATTTTGGTGTCTAAATTTGCATGTTTCTTAATGAATTCATACTTACTTCCGCTAGAATCTAAAGTAGGTAGCTATTAATCATATGAACCCTTTCTTCGTGAAGCATTATTGTTTTGGCCAAAATAATAGTCTCTTAAGTTAAAATGTAATAATAAAAATACCCATACAAACATTAATAAATACATTTATATTGACGCGAAATCATATTAATTCTTATTTATTTTAAATTATAATATGTAATAATGTGTTTTCAACTAACATTCACAACAAGTACCTACTTAAATTTTCTTTGGTCTTATACTTGAAGTATAAATATATTTATTCTTCACAACTGTCATTAATTAATACTATAGTAAATAATATTATTGAACATTATAAACATTGACCTTACATATGATGACGATCATAATTATATACTTTATAGTAAACTCGTTATAAATCGTTGCAAGTATATAAGTCACTTTTGCTTCTTCATGTTCTGCATTCTTACAATAAATAAGTGTACATATCACAAACAGGGTAAGTCACAAAGATTCAACTGATTAGCATACATTTTGTATAAAATTAATACATTTTTTTTGTTAATTTTTATTTGTTTAAAAAAAACAAGACAGTTGATGTTTTCAGTTAGATAAAAAAAAATGATTTTTCGCCATAAAAAAATAGTGGAAGGAAAATGCCTTCTCAACTTATGACTTTCCAAAGTACCGACTAGATAAGATTTCTGATCGATGGACTGTACATATGTATGAAGGATGTTACGGTAATTGGTTATTTACACAATTTCCGGCTAAAGTTATATCATTTTTTATGAAAATATCCTGTATAAAATCGATTACATTTTGTTGTATTCAAAACTGCTTAATTGTTAAAATACATTAAAATTATGAAACTCGTATTTCTTTCTACGTGACATCAAATTATCGTGTTCAATGTCAAATTAGTAATGCGACTTAAAAACATGAAATGATCTTAAATATCACGAAAACATTTTAATCAGGGAGAAATGGCAGTTTATTCGATTACCTATGCTGCCGCGGCCATACAATGTTTATAATAAATATATTGTGTAAATAGAGCCATTAAATTATACATAGTATAAAATTATATTGGCCTACTTTTGGCATTAAATTTTTTTTTATAAAAACGCAATAAAAAAATATATAAACAGTGAAGAAATAAATATTAACATTTACAGTTATATACATTTACAGTTTATAATATTAATTTGAATAGTTGCATATTCGTTATGTTCACGAATATTACTAGAATCGTCAAAAACTCTTCTTTTTTTTTTTACTAAGTCTCTAAAATGTCAAACTTTATACGCCTAGTTTATATAATTTAGAACAATTTTTTTTTGCATTCACTATATTGTGTTTTATAGCTCACAAATTACACCTGACATAAATATTAATATTAATAAACATATTTAAAGACCATTTGTTTTCTATTAAAACCCAAGTTTAAACTACTTACATTTTGCACGTTTCATAGACCGCCCCAAATGTACCTAACTTTTATTAAAACGTATATTAAATAAATATTAAATAGACGTATGTCAACAGCAGATTAAAAAAGGCGACAAGGGTGACCAACATTAACTTTGTCAAAGTATTAACGTATATAAACTTTTCAACAGTATTATCTTAATAACACTATAAATATGGGTATAAAACTTATGATGCCCGTGTAATGCTCTATATAAATCATTTACGCATGTGTTCATCAAACGAATATGGATTTAAAGTTTATAATTAAACAGTATTAATGTGTTATGTCGTATACGCACTTTGGTACACGAACCGTTAAACACACACACACTGTAAATAAAATTACTGAATACATTTTACCTAAACACTAAGGTGGCTTTTAATAAGTGCGCATAAATGCGGCAGAGCTCTACTCACTTTCCGTCCAACGAGCAAGCCTTCGATTATAAATAGTATAATGCATTGGGTCAATTATATTGTTTAGCTTTACAACTATAATAAACAGGTTGGTAGCTTGAACGCAAGTACTGACACTAGCAGAGAAACAAGAGCCGTACTTTGGCTTTCTCGGGAGATGCGGTCTTTAACACAATACACTTATTATTAAAGAACACTTAATTCGAATTACCTTAAAAGCGACGAAAGAAAAGGTAACACTTTTAAATTGAGTAAAAGAAAAGCAACTCAAAAGTTAATAAACACACACACACACAATTATAATATTCGTAAAAACAATAATGCACGCGACAATACCCTCCTCGCAACAGAATGGTCGCTTACGGGATAGAGCCACCGACATAGTAGTTTGGGCGGCCTTAAATAATAAACATGATTAGAATTTTTACTGTGTAGACAATTTTGTATAGTTTTGTTTTGATTGTTTGGCCTACATTTAATTGCTTATTCGCTAATATACATTTGTCTTTGAGAACTATACTACAGCTATGTTTTATTAAAAATTAACTGCACCCATTATCATTTGTTTCTTATCGCTACTGTGTCTTATATATTATCTTCTTTACAGCTAGGTCAGTATGTTTTTCTTCCTTTTAGATACAAGTAAACAGATTGATCTGGACCCTTCCATGTTTTATGGCTGATATCGAATTTCTTAAATATTATATTATTATAATATTAGCATTTGGTAGTCGTTATATTAAAATGCCATTAGGTCTGTTAGGTCAGAAAACCTAAACGTTGAAACATTTCAGTGTTGCTGGTAAGTAGAGAAAGTAATATTTTATCATACGTATAAATCACAAAATAAATTTATTCCAGACAAAAAGGGTAAGGTAAATACATATTTTCAGAAATTAATTAATGTTTTCCATGAACTTATCTTAAGTGAATTTTGATGTTATGCACCAAGGCCTAAAGATGAAATAAAGTTGTAAATTCATACGTTATAATTTCATATGATACACATTTATATATTTTTTTTTATACATTTTATTTTTAAATAAATTTAATAAAGAAATATTATAACTTAACAATTGTAGCTATTAAATATAAATGACTATAACTCTTCGAGTGGGTTTGTTCCACTAAGTCGGATTGATGCTATTTCAGCAATATTAATAATACATATTAATACATAAAAAGTAAAATAAAATGTCGAAATACAAAATTATAAAGTTATTACAATACAACTGTTGACGGATGTTGCTTCGATCGGAGCTAAGAAGGTATTGTTTTTACAACGATATGTTTTTTTTTTACATCTGGATACACACAGTATCTTATTGAACGCTGAGTCGATTTCTTTCAAGTCGATTTGTTGGGGCAAACATTTAAAAAGTTCATCTCTTCCTCTTAAATTCGAGAAATTGTTCCCAAAAATATAAATATTTTTCAACTTAAAATTTCGGCGTCAAATAAAATATTTAAAAAAATATTCGAAATAGTTCCAAATTTGTATAAAATATTCTTTAGATAAAATACTACCGGTAAACTTTGACAAGACAAAAACAAACCCTTTCCATTAGACGGGATGGAACTTTTTCTTTACTTCTCTTTTTCGTACGAAGGACATACGATTTTCTTAAAAATGCGTCGACCACCTATTTTTTTACAAAGAAAAGCCCTAAAAAAAAGGAAAATTACACTTAAGAACAGTATATTAATTCTAGGTTGCGCATCTGTAAGCGAATCAAAAGTCAACAGGTATTTTCATTATATTGTTAGTTACTGTGACGTATGATCAACCAATGTTGATATAACCCTAATTTTAGGCACATTATAATTTTTACAACGCTTTAATTGATTTTTGTAACTTTATCATCTACACATTCACGTTAAAGCGTTTATTTGAAACTGATTTTATCACATTCAATAATTCCTATAAACTTGTAATATACCGCGCCCGAACATGGTCTGACCCGCTATGCCTCGACCCTATCGTACTAGCTTTTTCTTATAAACAATATCATAATGTCAAATTTAAAAAACTAAAGAAAAATGTGATTTATGAAATAGAATTAAAAATGTAGGTAATTTGGTTTTGATTGATACGATGAAACACTTGTATTATACACAGGGCGTTGGTATAAAGAAAGATGTTTTAAATTTACTACACACCGCATAATACATTTATAAGGATATCGAACTTGTTGAATGTCTTGTACTTACGGTTTTACGGCCGATTCCAAGAAATGGGTCCTAATGATAAAAGTTCATCTGTACGTCGTCAAATGGTTCACATGACGTACATTGATAGAAATAATTTATAAACGATCTGGTAAACGAAAACCGATAGTAACAATAACCGTAGAATGAGATTTGAGAAAAATGAATGCGAGGGTCCGTGTAATATATATATAATACTCGCAATTTTATTGTAGTTGGATAAACAGGAAAATCCTTTACGGACGAAAATATAATACAGTAGACTTTCAACAACGGCACAATAGAATACAACACAATACAAACGTTCAATGCGGTTTCAGAGTTCTGGCCTATAACTATTAAACGATCAAAGTCACCACTGTTTGATTCAAGGAATAAGACTCGCTGCTAATTCTCAAATAATCAGAGTTTGCAAAAAACAGTCTTCTTAAAAACGCGCCGTTCATAAGTTGTGTCAAATGATAATCGGCTAAATTAAAAAATATCGTAATACATTTTTATCTCTACCATAAATCGTTTTCAACGGACTTTTTTACTCATTCAACACACGTGTGAAATCAAATTTGGCGTAACAACGTTGTTCGACCGTTTTTCAGTAGAATTGCTACTCGGGGGGCAACGATAATACAAAAAGTAACATTTATAATGTAATTCCAATTGCATTCATTCAATCGTTTTGGACCTTGAGTTAAGTATACAAAAAAAAACCCCCATCGGAGAACCTTAAAATCTTATTTCACATTTCTAACTTCTATTTACACTTAAAAAAAAAACCTTTTTTTTGTTATCATCGAATTGGTGTTGCGCAATAGGTTAAAGAATGGCACTCGGCCGGTAAAAAGTATTTTTTTGTTTACAATTTACCAATGAGTAAATTCAATTAACAAAACTTACAATATAGGAACTAGAACAAGCAACTTTTGTCTCTGAAAATCTTCCTATCAAAAGACCACTCAGTTAGTATGGTCTGGAATAAGATTTATGGTTGATGCGTAATATTCTGTTAAACTGTTTAAATAAAAAATCAGAGATTTTACTAAAAAATAATGTTAGGGAAAGACTATGCTGACGTTTGTCAATATACACAATGTAACTTGACAAGTCGCAAAAAATAGTTTTATAAACTTTATCCTTTAAAAGTTACGCCATATAAATCATAAATAATATATTGTATTGTATAGATGAGTTAATACGCATAAAATGTATATAATTGTATATTATATTGGATCGATATTGACATAAAGACTGAGAAACAGTAAGAAACAGTTGTTTGATTGATTGATTTAGTTTGCTGCTGCTGACTCAACGAAATAGGTTACAAATAAGATATCTAGTGATGCGATAAGGAATCTGAAAAAAGATTTGAATTGTCATAAAGTTTACTTGCGGTCCTACGGAATACTTTTTTTATATATTTTTCCTACTACGAATAAAAAACGTTTTAAACATTTTATAAGAATTCAAATTTTGAAATCAAATCAAAAAGAGAAGGTTAAAATTAAATAGTATATGTATATACCCACACACACAAATGTATTAATTAAATGAAAATAGTTATCTGCACATAATTTGTATTGTCGTTAGTCAGTATTTAAATAAAAAATGCTTGAAAATCAAAAAAGACTAATGATGTGGATTCGATACATTTCTTTCAAACATTCCACGCTCTATTATAATTTGATTTTAAAAATTAATAAAATATAATGACAACCCTTTTAACCGTGTAGTGGGCAATTAAAATAAAATAAGTTGTTGCAATAATTAAATCGCAAAGAAAATGAGTAAGAAATCTTACAGAGAATGTTATAATGCTCAAATTACTAATCAAGAGTACTTTGTGTATAAAATAAAAATTAATACAGTAATCAAATGTATGTTCTTATGATATAAAGTTTTTATTGCATAAATGAACTTTTATAATTATTACAAACAATGCGTAGAACACTATTCGTAATTGGAAATTGATCACAGTCTGCCAAAATCGTGTTAAGACTTTGTATTCAATCTGGCAGAAAACATTCAGAGATTTCACATTTCGTACACATTTCTTGGCACCCGATACCGGATATAAGACCGAATTCCTGGATGTCTCAATCGGTGCAGGATATATTCCTTATTAGTGTCGAAAATAAACTGTTGTTTATACAAAATAATAGACGCTGCTGCCACGAGAGTAATGCGATAAACCTATCCTATACAAAGAGCTTGTAGTAACAGCACCTATCTGACCATTTAACAAACAACAAACGATTCTACTATGTATTATTTTAAACACACAGAAATACAGATTTACAATATAAATAATGTATATTTTTCAAGTGGAACTATAGTATAACAATTATTTATTAGGCAATCTTAGTGTAATCAGAAAAAATGTCCTTTGGTTAGAGCTACATTATAATACGTATATATATATAGGATTATAAAGTAATTTGCAAGTATATCGTGCAAATTTAAAGGATTAACAATAATTATTTGAAGCTACATTATTTAGGATAATAGGACCAATGTTCTGTAACAATGGTGGAATTCCCTGTTGTAGTTTATCAATTCTCTTGAAATCTGATTGAAAGCCTAATGGCTTAACGGAATAAGCTGGAAATAAGAGGTATACTAATGTCCACATTTTTTATATCCTAAATTTAAACTAAACGGTTTTTTAGGGCTGAGTAGAAGATTAAGTAAAGCATATATTTATTTTATTTATTACACAGTCTTTTCAACGTTCTTAAGATTTAATTTCAGATTGTTTATGAGTTTAAAACCTTAGAAAAATAACACAATAGATATTTAAGTACAAAGTATGAACATATTATCGTTTAGTCTTAAACATATGATGTAGGTAGTGATTAATATGTATTTTACAAAGATAAAATTATAATATATACCTATAACAATTATATTATGTATTATTATTATATTATTGTTAATAATTATTATATATGTATTATATTTATTCAATAAAATCACAAAACATGTATATATTAAAATTGTTATCATCGCTTAACATGTTTACTTATTAACTTTTTATCGTTCTTTATTAATTTAATTGTTATTGTATTTTGTTAATTAATATTTTTATTACCTGTGTAGTATATCTAAACTTAATTTTATAAATCAATTTTAATCAATTATATTATACCTTAACAATTTTTTAAAGTTTTCTAAAGCTACCCGACTAAAACACATGACATTTTTATTTTAAAGTTGTAAGATTTGTAATCAGTAACAAAACTAAAAGCGTTAAAGATTTTTATTTTTTATACTTATATTTTTCTATTCATTTTTTTATTATGTTCCTTTTTTATAATAACAAAAAAAAACGACAATTAAAACCTAAATGAAATATTATTTGTACCGTAATGTTTAAATCGATTAAATACTTTTTAATTATAAAAATACATAAAAAATTGCAGATGTGTATAGCAATTTGCATACCTCGAACGCCGTCTTATCGACTATTCTCCAAAATCGGATGCAAATTCAACAAAAATAAACAAGTTCTTTGCAGTGTCCCGTTTGACATGACAAAACCGTAGAGGGAATAATCGGGCTAAATGTATTTTCTATTAAGATCTAAATTTGACGTTCTCTGATCTTGATTTAAACGTTTGACTTGGCAGACTGTGGCACCATTTTATGTAACTTCATCAAAACTAAAAATTTAGCTACTTTGGAAGCAAACAAAAGTTTGATCACGGAATGACAAACTAATCTATTTTATAGTTTGGTAGCTAATTTGTTTGCTTGACAAATACAATTGGGTCATGTCCAGGACATAAATGTTGAACTCTCAAAAGTTTCTAGTCACTTCAGATGAGTTAAAAAAAAAAACAAAAACGGATTGGTTTGTTAGTTTACTTTTTCTAAAATTAACAAAATTAACTATAACCAACAACTAGTTAGTGAATGACATGGATCTACATAATATTTTTTACAATATTTATAACAATTTTTTTTAAATTAAAATGTATTTTTAGAACTATGAGAAAACCAAGTTAATGTGTATTAGTTTCGAAATAGATAACTCGGATGACCGTTTTTTAGTGTCATTTTTTCTGAATAAATGTAAATAGGATGAACCAATTGTAAATTCATATTACTAGTGTAGTACAAGTTTTTTAGTTTATGAGTATGTAGATGTAAATTTAGCCGGAATTAATTATATCGAAATCCCGATTTATTTATTTTGACGGTAAATCGAAATAGCCAAACAATTTTTTGGCTTTAGTTTTTGTCGGCCAATAACGCAACCGTTTATTATATTCGATTTTGAGACCCCGTGCGTTCTTCATACTCAAAGCGGTGAAATATCATTTTAATATCGCCTGAGGCGCACATATTACATATTAAACTGTATGCACGTTTATAATATCTATATACGATATAAAAATTTGTCAAGCGGACCAATAAAAACTTTATAGGTAATCGGAACAACCGATTGACGTTATTATATTGTTTTCTGCGCCGACGATGATGTCCGCTTGGCGTGCAGACGGAAAATTGAGACATTAGATTAACGCGAGTTTATTGTGGCCTTAGCACCAAAAATAGCATTAAAAAACAACAAAAAACAAAAAAGACAGCACAGTAGGGTCGGGGCATAGAGCGGGCGGAGAGGTCACAGGTCTACAGGAATTCTTATAACTGAATGTGATTAAATCATATCATGCGAATAAACGCTTCGAGGCGAATCTTAGATGGCAAAAGTACTAAATACCGTAAAAACATTGTGAAATAAAAATATGTTTAAAATTGTTAGGGTCAATCGTCTGATTTTTTTGTTTGTCGACTTATATTGATAGTACTATACCTAAAGAATATTTCATACAAATTGGTATACTTAAAATTTTTGGGGTAAATTTTTCGATTTCGAAGGGAACTTTTTAAAATTTCGACCAAATAAAGTACCTTTTAATTCTATAGGCTGGCTACACGAAGAAGTCGGTTCAGCTGTTTAAAAGATATCGTGGGTAATCTAGATACAAAAAAATAAATAAATATAAACACATCATTGTAAGAACAACAATAACTTCTCAGCTCAGTATCGAAGGTGAAAATGTCATAATATAATGTTTTACCGTATGAATTCGTACTTATCATATATATTACTGTATGAATTCGTACTTATCACCCGTCAAGCGTGTTATTACTAAACAACCATGGAGACACAAGACGACTATATTTCCATCTGTGCGCTAAGCGAAAATAATGGATCGTCTTCAGCCGTCCGCCGTTTCTAAGGCGATGTGCGTTTCCGGTCTCGAGGAAGTCGCCGGTACTGTTTATATTAATAATAATAATAATAATAATAATATTTTGAATAAAACCCGTTTAGATTTGACAGGACGCGTTGTCGTCGTGCCCGGCGAGGGAGAAGAATACAAAACATAATACATTTCCGGATTTGCTCGCTGTGTGGAACAAGGACACGTCACGTCGATCGTCTGTGCCTAAAAAAGGGGAGGGGAAGCAGAGATATAGGGGGAAGAGATATCGCATAGCAGCAAAAAAGGTCATTCCGGCAGTGCTCAAATGAGGGCAGGGGAGGCAAATGGGCGAAAACGTGGTTCACAACAATAATTATTATTATTATTATTGTGTACATACACGATAATTCATATGCCGAACGGGCTATTCGTATAAATCCCTGAAGTTTTTTTGGTTGTCGTTTTTTTTTATTTTTTAACAAAAATAATGTTTTACTTTCAGAAAATACGGCCTGGCGCTTTGGCAACACGCCGATCGTGCTTGCGTGTACAGCTAGTGATGGGAAATATTCGAAATTAGGATTAGAATTCTTCGAATACTGTTCGAGTATTCGAATACAGTTATAATAATTAATTTAACAATTGTTGTTGTCCTAATTATAAAGTTTGACGTCAAGCTTTATAGCTTTATTGGTACCTATATATTTTTAAATGTTATGTAAAGCTAGATGATATTAAACTTATGACGACGATGTAGTTTGTTTTTGTGTTTGTAAACACAATAACTTGTTTTCCTATGGATCGATTTACTCGAAGAGCAACTAATAATTGTTTATTGTATATTTGTATCCGATTGGTACTTTGGCGGGTCAAAAGGAGAACACTTCACCTCTACCCCTTTAAAATTAACAAAAACACCCAGTAATCTTACATAATATATTTAAACTTAAAATGTCCTCACGCTATAACTCTTTTATAAATAGTTGAATTAGTTATTAGTTCCAAATTTAGATGAAATATGCTTCAGACATATAGTACTACCGATAAACGTTGACAAACAAATATCACATCCGCTTTCTCAAGAAGGGGTGAAAGTTTTTTCTTTATTTCGTTTTTTTAGGTGAATTTTTAAGGTTTAAGGTCTGAAAATTAGTCCGAAAGTAGATTTAGAATGGGACTATAACGTATAGGTACAATTTTCTCAAAAATCTGACCCCCCCCCCCCCCAAAAAAAAATGAGAAAATTACACTTTTACCGTAGTAAATTTATAGGTTGTTATGTATGAGTTAGAACTTTTGTATGGAGTATCTTATGTTATGGATGTGAGACGTGGACAATGACGCAAAAAGATAAAAACAATCTGCAAGCAATGGAGATGTGGTTGTGGAGGAAGATGATTAAGACCAATTGGATGGAATGGAAATCAAATGAAAGAGTTCTAGATGAAATAGGAGAGAAAAGAAGTCTAATGATTTACATAACAGAAAGGAAAATCAAACTTATTGGGCATATCATTCGTCACAATGATTTTCTTAATAATATATTTGAGGGAAGAATAATGGGACGAAGACCAAGAGGAAGACCTAGAACAAATTATTTCCATGATATAAAAGAAAAGATGGGCTGCGCATCCTACCAACAACTAAAGGAAGCAGCAAAAGACAGACACATATGGCTAACTCGACATCGAAACGTTTTTTTAAAAGTGATTTGATCACTTTCTGTTTTAATGATAATTAATATTGAGCTGTGATCTCTTCCACCACAATATACGAAGTCCTACTATGCCCCGACCCCACTGTACTGGCTTTTTTTTTAAAACCAAAGGTTCGATTGTATGGTCCTACGTATATTGGATAATAAAGTTTTTGTTATAGTAAATATAGTACCTCCTATTTATGAATTATTCTTCAATTAATACAATATCAGAAAAATAACAAAACCAGTGCATACATTTTTTTACTATACGTGTGGATTTATCAATAAAAGGCTATTCTCAGGTCACTTACTATTTTACTAATATACATAGTTTAAAACACACTTGAACGCAAATAATATTAATTATTATTGATTTATATTTGTATTGTTAATACATTTATCAATTTCTCTTTCTCCTTAGAGGCTTTAGCTGATAATAGTTAAATTTTGTCCCTGGTCTAAAACAAGTCCGGAATTTACGTCACTGTGTTTCATTTTTATGTAAACATAACCAATTTACAGAAATTAACAGAAATTCGAAACAAAATTGATTTCTTGTTTTTATATCTACGTGGCCCGTAGAACTACTTAGGATTAACGCGTACACTAAAAACAACCCGAATATTATTTTAACCCTTTTGAGACACTTCTAAGTTGATTAATAGTGGTCGAATTTCCCGACCATTTTTTTTTTTTATAAACATTTCAACTTATTTGCTAGAGCCAAACGGTAAATATAATACAAACAAATTAGAATTAAATTAATATTATACATTAGGTATTATACATATTATTACTGCACACATCTATTTAAAATGTTCCTATATTAAATAAAATATTTAAGGTTGGTATTGTTAAGAAGTATAAAGTATAAATAATATACATTACACATGCGTTATTATTTAGCGTGGATACCTATCTATCGGGCGATAAATTTTAAATCTTGCTATACCTCCCACGTTACTGGCAACGATTTTCCCAGCTTAATACTACTGTGACCAAGATTATCCTTCCCTACTCTCACAGTCACCACTTGCCCCTGTGTGTAGGGTCCGAGATAATATTTATTGTAGTCGACCGCAACCGCAACCCACTGTACCCAACTCAATTAACCTAAAAACGACCGAGCAAAATATTTTTTTCCTTCACCAGCCATAAATAATTGTATTTAGTAAAATATTAATTTTTTTTAGTTAGTGATACTTATGCATGACACAATAATGAAATACTTGATAAGATTTTTTTTTTAATAATTATATTTGATGTGTATTTTGCATATACAACTTTATTTGTTGATTACTTCTTACCCAAGTGTTCTTCAACAAGTTTGGACTTTGAATTGTTTAATATGTTGTTTTAAAAGGGGAACATAACGAGTTCGTACAATAATTGCAAAAATAACCAATTAAATAAACGAAATTTAAATTTTAAATGTAGTTGCTTGTTAGGCAATACATTTTTGGACACGACAATGCCAATGCTAGATCAACCAATTAACCAATTAAGTGTTCACAGTAGCCTAAAAAATGAGTTCTCCATTATTAAATATATATTTTTGATAGGCAAACAGATTGGAATTTCTTGAACCACGTGAGTATGTACGTACATACTCACCCTAAACGAAAAATGTATTACATCCACAAATACCGGACGCATAATATCATGGCATGGCATGACGTCGCAGTTTTGAAAATCAATTATTATTGTTTAGTATATATAGTTACAGAAGTTCGGGTAGTGCATAGTTCGCATAATTTATTTAAAAGTTATGCGATTGTAATTTGTACCTAATGTAAAATAAGACTGTGCGATTAGTAGTCAATACATTTTTAAAAGAATGAATAAAAGCAGAAAATTAATTATAAAAACTTTGTACGGTACTCAATATTTGTCATAATAATGTAACCAAGAAGGGTTTTAGATTCCGAAATTGTCCACAGGTTTTACCCAAGTTATTTGTGGCGTAGTGTTATGGGGGGAGGGGGAAGGTGAGGTGATAGTGATGTACCTTACTTACGGATTTTTATGTCCATTGGTACAATCAAAGCGGAATTGTACCAAACGAAAATCATAAAGTTCTTTAAGATTTATGTTTCAACTAAAACGACAAATTTGTTTAATCTAAAAAAACCACAGGTAGGTATATGACATTGTAAGACTCCGAAAATAAACAGATGTTGACACAAACACATCTTTTGGATTTTTAATGGGAATCTATCAAAAATGTGTCCCGATTGAATTACCATGCGATTACCGACTGTTAACATAGTTGCCAAAAAGACTTGTCCATCAACCAATGTCTTTACTACGAAGGAAACAATCTATATTTTTACTAATAAAAAGACACCCAAATACCTAATTAACAGAATAGGTAGCTGTTGTACAATACATTTATATAACGTTAAATCCCAACAGTAGTTTTTGATAGTAACTGGCCCCGAGTGACCGACTAGACAGTGGGCAAGATTAGGTCCTTGTTATTGTTTTTTGTTGCACAGGCCATTGTAAATTTCAAAAGGTCGCTTATTACCTATTTGTCTTTCTACAGAATGCCTGAAACTACTAAGTGCTCTGCTCTTCATTAACATCAAACGCAGTACGCCATGACTAAAAACAAGTTTTACCTTACAACTGCTACAGTGATTCGTAAGAAAGGATTAAGTGTTTAGGCAGGTTGTCCCTGTTGTTTAAAAGGTCCATCTATCCAAACAGGCTTGTTCAATTTTAGCTTTAATTAATTCAAATCTTATTTGACTGTGGCGCAAAATTTTTATTAAAATCAAAACTTAATGGTCATAACATTATTAACAATTGTTGATTGACTTTAACGTGACACTTATAAAAGCAAACGTATCACATAACTAATGTAAAAATTAAATAAAACCAAAAATTAGTTTTAAATCTCTTCAATAACAATCAATTTATTTCATAAAGTAGTAAGATTGAATATTACTACAAAATTTGTATTTATTAAGCGCAAGTAAAGCGAATATAACAAATAGTGAGATTATAATAGATGATACATTTTGATATCACTTAAATTAAATAAATTATTTTGTTCAAGTTAAAACTATCTATTGTTTAAAAACTTAATACTACAGCGGATTCTGCCGCTATGCTCAAATTGTAACTGTCAACTTTTGATCTGTAACAGAAAACCAATTAAACATATTAGGCATTAATCAAATAATAATAATTGCATTTCTTAATATGCATTTGTGATAAATTTGTCTACTAGGGAACTGTACATTCAATCATGTATCGTTAATTGTATTGTCTGGTCATATTTGACCCGTATGTATATTTTTAATATTGTAAGTATGATAAACTATTTTTTTTTTTTTTTTTATTAACTTTTATAGAAGGAATTAAGTGCTCAACGTTTTTAATTTTATCAATATATTAAATTATACATTTATCAGGTAACTTTTGACTCGACAATACCAGTTGAAGGTTAAGGTAACAAATTATACAAATTAAACACTATGAAAGGTTAAGGTTAAGTATTAACAGTTGAAAAGTTCACACCTTCCCGTTCCAAATTTAAAAAGATTTGATTTCTAGTTCAATCAAAATGATCAGGCTAGTCTTAAATAGAAATAAAAATTGATTTTTACTTTATTTGACAACTATTATTTAAATTAGGGAAATATACAAAATAATGTTCAATTTTTAATGAATTAATACAAATTAAATATTAGTCTTCTAAACTCTACTTTATAACTATTCTACTTTAAAATATTTTCCCAATTCACCTTTCATACACATAATCAGGGCTACACAAGTACAATTTTATATGAAAGTTCATACTAAATCTGTTATGCCTACATACAGGAAAAAATATTAATGGAACTTACTTAAGAGGAGGAAGAATAGGACAGGCAGACGTCGTGCAGAGAATTAATTGTGCATCTTTTGGTACTTCCTCGAACTTAGTCTTCAGACTAATGGTTGTGGTATTTTTACTTAAGTTCCACGCAAACAGGTAACTCTCCGAACTACTTATTACCCTAAAAACAATAACAATGTCGAGTGTAATTAGAAATTCAAATGAATAATAAAATGTCTATCAGCAGTCAAAATACCTATCGAAAACTAATACGTTATCATCACTTATTAGTTTGGCGTTAAAAGAACCATATTCGAATGCAGGAGTCGCACGTAGTTCTTTTAACGTACTATCGACCAATGTAATATTTGGAATAAGGTTGTTTGCAAATATATTATTGTCGGCTTGAATAACAGGTGTTCCTTTTAGTAAAGAACTGAGGATATTAAAAGCTTCGAGTGTTTCGTTTTTCCAGCAATTATTTCCTTCGCCACAGGTCCACTAAAAAAAAAAATTATAATAATAATAATTTCAAACAGAATATCAAAAATTCAATATCGAACAGTTACACAATATAGTTAACAGACCTCCCAAGATGGCCAGTGAGATGAAGTTTTCTTAACCAGAATCCCCAGCAGTTGTTCTCCAGTAAAGTCTGATGGTAAAACGATAGGACTGTGTGCGATGTTAACCCCTGAAATATTTTTACTATCGACGTCGCTTAAAATTAAAAATCTGAAAGTCATAAAACAACAATAAAAAATCAGTTAGTTCAATGGCTAAATTTAATTTGAATGAGCATCATCATTTTAAAACATAAAATAATAACTATAGAATATATTTACATATCTAAAGTCGAACATTGATCAGTTTTAATAGTTTGTGGATAAAAAGCACAAAAAAAATAAATAGAAGACATATTATAATATAAAGATGTATTTGTCGACACCTTTCATCTATCATTATTTGAGTAATATACATTAAAAAAATAAAGAAATTGGCTAAAAAGTGTGTCAGGCTATGCTCCTTTCAATTCTTGATTTAAAATTAACTGAAAGCATTTATTAAAGTTTAAATATGGTAAAATTAAAAGTAATTATTTTATTTATCTTTTTTTTTTTATTATTTTTGCTAGTTTTTTTACAATAGTACTAATTTTCCAACCAACTAGTAGTAGTATACGTTTCTCACTGAAAAAATTAATGCAATTGGTACAGTTGCCATTTTTTTTTAATACGTAGTCAAGAAACCCCCAAAAAATTAAACTACACAATTATAAACAATTTTACTATCAATAAAATTTATACTCCATACCTATTACTAGAAATATTTTTAATACTTGCCCAGATTTTTTGGAAATTAATTCTCCCCACTTTGATAACAACTGATACGTTTCAGGCAGATCAGTTGTAAATGTATGGCTATATGAATTGTAATTTCTGGCATTAGCATCTTTTGAATTGATAGTTTCATTTTGGAATGATTTATCTTCAAACAGATATTGCACTTTATCCAAATACAATCCATCTACGCCAGCATCTAACCAAAATTTGAACACATCCTGAAATTACAAAAATTTGATTTTAATTTGCAGTTTTAATTTAAATGAATGATTTTATTCATGGTCAGAGGATACAATAGTTAGGACATGTCATGAGGAGAGGAAAAGATTAAAAGGTAAGAGCGACACTAGAATAAAAACTACAATGGAGCAGACTTTGTGGTTGATCCAAAATAGTTCATAAGTTACAAGATGTTGTTAGCAAAAATTTTAAAATAGTAAAAATTCTTAACAAATAATTAAACATTAAACAACTTAATTAAAATAAAACTGAATACTTCAAAATATTTCACAACGTCTTTGTTTCGGAAATTGAAATCTGGTTCAGTATCAGAAAATTGATGAAGGTAAAACTCACGGCGTGATTCGTGCCATGTCCATGCTGATCCTCCATTAACGCTCAGCTGTTAAAATAAAAAACAAATTAATTCTTTAGCCTACTATGAGATTAATTACATAACCTGATTACTCATCCAAAGTCAAATTGACAAATAGATTATAAGTTAACTACATTTTAATTATTACATTAATACTTAATTCTTACCCAATTATTAATCGGAAAATTGCCTTTATCATTGATTTGACCCGGACTCCATACATAGTAATCTTTGAATTCATTTTCTTTCATTACTGATCTCTCAAAAAACATATTTGTCAAAGAAGATTGATTGGGAACTATCTTTAACATCACTTTCAGGCCTAAAAAATGAATTTTATAATAAACATGATATTGTAAAAAAACAAAATGTTATCATACAAATTTGTAACTATAAAAAAAATTATAAATTCACCCTAATTCCAATAATAAAATAGATCTAGATATAAATATAATATATTAAATGTTACCTTTTGACTTCAACTTTGTTATAAGATCTTTCATCGAGTCAATAGTTCCTAATGAAGCATTAACTTTTAAGAAGTCAATAACTTGATCGTTATCACCATGGAGAGCTGACGATAGCACTACGTTTTCAATGCCAAGTTTCTTTATATAGTCAATTTTTGCATCGACTCCTTGGTTTATGAAAAAAAAAAAACGTCATTAAAGTCGTTGATAATTAATCAGAACAATTATTTATTAATTTAGTTATAATATATTATACCTTCTTTGCCGAGATTAGCAGCATTTATAATGTACACCGGACTTTTTTGATACCACTCGATGGGTCTTTGTGGGAAACACTTGGGTGCCATAAATATAATAAATAGAGCGCCAAACATCATGGCGAACCACGATAGCCAGAAAGCAACAAATAGCAGCCACCTGAGCCGCACCCAAAACGGACTATTAGCATACTTCAATAACTCTTCTTTGCCCATACCAGCGTAAGCGGTTTCCACGTGTTCGGCCATATCAAACTCTTTCAGCTTGTCGTATTTGTCTTCGACGGATTCCACTTGCTTTGGACCTTCCTCCATAAGTTTTTCGACTGCACCATCTTCTTTTTCGGACGACATGATGTCTTTGCGTTATTGCTGCTAAATCGATTCAGTGGAAAACAAATTAGCTATCATTCGATAAAATTTGAGATAATACACAATAAAACTAGTTATTTTATATTTTTACTATTATAACTAACCAGTAACCTTTGCCACGTCCAGTCAATTAGAGCAACAGCTATATTTGAAAGTAATTTAAGAGTACAATATTATTTACGACGTCGCGTGTCGACGATATCTATTACTATAAAGAAATAAGAATGCACCGATGGTCGTTCAAAATTTGTCCTACGTCCGATAAGACAAATAAGTGATAGCTGTCGCCTGTTTGCAGCTGCTGTAAGTCAAGACTATTTTTTATATTAAGTACACTGTAGGCGGATTGGAAAATAAATAGTACAATAGTATATATATATATATATATATATATGTACTATATCATATTTATTAACGCGAACTATTGATCCCACGACGCTTTATCAGATGCATTAAACATTGTCACTGCAGTGGTGGAGGGCATACACTGATAATAAAATAATAAAATCCACACCTTAGAAAACAGTTTGACCAACACAGTGTCTTGTGAAGCTTCAATCTTTCTCTTTCAAAAATATTCACATAAGATCAAACCTAAAACTCGTACTAAGAGGCACAAACGATAGGTGGACGTACTATGTTCTATAATATTCTACACGACTATTCATCGGTTATACTCGACCGTGAATAATAAATAATAATAAAAATTCGCTCTTCTGTCATTTGTCATCGTTAAAAACCGACACGTGCACAATTTGTTGTGTACGCACAAATGTTCGTTATAACTACACATCAGCTATAGTACAACAATAATATTGTGTTAATAACCATTTTAAGGTAATGGCGGTGTGCTATTGTACTCGTGTGACTTGAAATGCGCGTCTCGTTTGCTGCGCACGGCGGTAAAGTGTGCATAATATAGTTATTTATTTATGAATGATGCATAACTAGGTTGACCTGGTTAGTCTAAACTGAAAAATTCCAATGATTTACAAGAGTCAAATTTCGGCTTATTATAGTTTCCTTTCAAACAGAATTTTACAATGATTATATAATTAGATATACAACAATTTTTATACTTTGCATTTCTCGTCTATTTTGGGTATTTAATCAAAGTACCAGAATTTAAGATTATAAGACAAGATTCTGTGTTATATAGCGGCTACAGTGATTTACAGTGAATACACAATATATGTATTAATATAATACTTCTGACTTTTCGGTTTTTTGATAAACTTAAAATACAAATTATGTGGATTATTGAATTCTCAAGTTCTATTTACAGTTCAAAATATATTCATAATTATTACCATCGTTTATAAAATTTACATAAAATTGTACACTGTGTTTAACTGGATAATAAACATTTTCCAATAATGGGTAAATTACTAAATCGGGTATCCAACTGAAAATAAATATTAGGGTTCTAAATGAGTTGTTTCTATTTGGCTTACTTAGTACGTTTGTAAAATTATTAGTCTATTAAGTATGGTCTTGAGAAACTGGACAATTAGTCAGTTAATATGAGTTGGGACTAATCCCAACTCATATTATTGTACGTCTTGGATATTTTGTTTTTAACATGTTTTAAAACTTGATGGTGTATTCGCTTTTAAACCCACTCAATATATAATAAAAACTAATCAGCTTGACCGTGTTTTGACATTACCTATTCGGTTTGACACTCTCACATTGTTTCTACTCAACAAACAAACTAATATTTTATTAAAAAACCTTTAATAGCCATTTAACTTAAAACGCGTTTCTAATTTAATTCCCAGGAAAACCTTTGCTAATTGACGAATACAGAATACATTATATGATATTAATGAGCTTGTGTTTTTAAACTTTTCATCTGTTAGGTACGGTTAAATTCAAGTTAAATAAACAATAATTTTTTTTAAATAACAAATAGAAAACATGAATAACTAAACAGGATAATACAATTATTTTTCATTTAAGCTTAACTTCTAACCAATTTGCTGCTAAATTAAGGGACAAAGGATAGGCAATACTCAACATAGTTTGATCTAACAATAAGAGCCATTTCAAACATGCAAACTTATTTTATTAAGTGTTAATGAATATAACGTTCAGTTTTTTTACCTGATAGTTGTGCTAAGCATTTAATAAAAAAAATACTATTAGAGAAGTCGGGATTAATACAAAAATTATAGTAGGTATATTATTATTTTAGCTAAGAAAATAACAATGGGACCTAGAAATTTTGTCTCAATTAAGTCTATATAAATTTCGTTAAACTAAATTATGAAATAATAGTTAGTAGTTCTACTGATGAAGTTGTCTTAAAATTTGTTAAATGATAAATATAGTTTTCTATGGCTACTCTTTTCATTTATTTAATTATTTTATACATAGCAAAAATTAAGATTTCAATATTAAAATAAAATGAAGTTTATGAAATATTAGTTTTAGGTACAATTTCAGTTAAAAAAAAAAAAAAACCAAATCGAAGATCTTAATAACTACACTTTAGTTAGTCAGACTGTATATGTAAATAAAATAATATATACTAATTAATTCTAACAATGATTTTATATTCATTCTTAAAAAAATTATTCCCTTATTGCACAGCATAACACTACACGATTTTCTTAATATTGCTCCCTCGTTGTATTCATTTTGTAAATCCGAAATATTCTTTACAATTTTTTAATTTCAAGTTTCAACAAAAGCTTATTCCTCTACAAAGTCGAGTTGGACATGAACAATTTAAAAGCTCGTCTTTATTAATTGAAAAGTTGTTTCGACTGGATTGGAAAATCATTTAATATACAAAAAATTAAATGTATGTCTGCAATTAATAGAACCGGATTGTAAGTTTATTGCACAATAATTTTAAATATTTTAAACTGTGGTTTATTGATAATAAAATAATATAACTTTGCAATAACAAAAAATTACAAATTTTATTATTAATAAATTCTCAAATCTGCCATCTTGTAATCACTAAAAATTCACATTAGAGCTTATTTATAAACTATAGCTAGGAATTATTTAAAATTTTATAAGTAGATGTTCTGGATCAATTTAAAATAGTTTTGTTATCCTAATTTTATTTGTATTATACATTGGTTGAATACTAGTTCAATTAGTGATAAAACAATACATTTTATTTTACTTTTTCAATTTTAAACATTTTTTTTATAAAATTAAAACTATTTACATTTTTAATATTCATTGCATTTTATAAAATTGCGTAATTTGTGAAATTTTAATGCTCCGGTTTTAAACTACAGTGTCCATTCATAGAATCGGGCTCATTACTGCTGCCTTGTGTAAAATATTCAATTAAACTCTTCTCTATACGGTCCATAATGGCTTTCAGATCATTTCGGGTACCTAAAAAATATATTAACATAAAAAAATTATTCAAACAAATTATGGCATTGGGTAGTTAATATGCATATTGTTATATTTTTGTATATTGTGTTATCTTAGTAGTTCATTTTTTTATAACAATTTACTAACTAATAATTGCTTTTGGATTTCAAATGATTACTTTTTGAACTATAATCTTTCAATCCTTACAGACCAACAAGCCACGATCATGAGAGTTCGTTTTTATTTTTTAATAACAATACAACATTGTTACTTTGTTCAACCAGTCTCGCACGATTGTGGAAAAAAATGTTTTTGGTCTGTAAGGGTTAATAGTATCGGAAGGTGTATTACACAAAGTGTAACTTTTTTCCTCTTCTACATGTGTAGTTTTAAGTAACCATTTAAAAACTATACAACAATTTTAAAAAACTTATACCTATAATATAGTTTAAAGTTCTAAGTAATGAAACAATATAGTATAAAACTTACGAATTATTTGATTACGTGTCAAACGAATTTGATAAACGTCGATGTCATTCCGCGGAAAATCTTGTTCGTCCACCAATGGGTCATCCATTCCAACTCTGTGCTGCAACAGGTATAAAAAAATATTCAACCGTTAATCTAGAATCTAACTTGTACCTATTATAAGAGTACAAGACGCGAGAAGTTCAGTTTTTTATTTAATACTCAAAATTAGTTAATAGCATAATATACTATAAATAATATGTTAACAATAACAGTAAAGTAATTCATAAACATCATGTACAAAACCAATTCACCAGTTATTAGTTGTAATTTAGTTCCTTTTTTTGTATAAGTCCCAAAAAAGTAAGAAAAAATAACCAACTACTCTTTAATATAGTCTAGTATTTAATAATTAGAACATACCGAAGTTAAAACTTCCATTAGGGCTAAAAGTTGCTGTTCGAGTTTTTCCTTCTCGTTCATCAAACCTAATATTTCACTCCTGGTTACACCTTTGGTACTGACTGCTGAAGGCATGGTTTAGTTGGAATATTTTGACGAGTAGTTAAAAAACAGAATAATTATTACCACAAGTTGTCCTCTAAAATAAAATCATAGAAAAATTGAATACGAATTGTTAGAAAATAGCAAAACCTATGTAAACTAATGTTACTAATGTAAACTGCATTGGCTCAGGTTATCTAAAATAGAATGATAAATTGATAACTGAGAAATGATAACAGCATGACCGGGCAAAAGTGCCACAAACGGCAATTAATAGCTAATGGCATGGCGTAGGTATTTTTGATATAAAAAAAAATTTGAATCTTCATAATTCACAAACCAACATCAGTTAGCTATTAACCATTATTTAATATTTAAACTACGGCGAGTCTGACCTAATTTTAGCACCACCTATACGATCAATAATGTGCACGATATTATGTTGATTGTCTGCAATAGATATTGAAAGAACACACAATGTAGGTACTTATAGAAAAAAGTAACTAAAATTCATTGGACATTTTTTGTCCAACGCTAATTTACGTCGTTATTATTTGTTGTCCGTTTGATTTATGATTTTTTATGCAAATTTTTGAACAATAAGATATATTAGTGTTGAAGATCTTAGGGGAAATTAATTCGCAATAGAATTGTAAAAATGGTTTTATATCCCATAAACGTGGTAATATTTGCACAATACAAATAATCCCTATTTCCACTTTTCGGATTTTCGGGCCTTGATATTTATTCTGTGATAAATTATTTTATTAATATCGGTTTGCCTTCAAATATTGAATTCAATACTTGAAATATTATTTTGCTAGGTAGCATGTCTTATTCACTTTCCAAAAACGAATATAATATATATTATATTATACATGTACCTATTTCAGTTGCTTTCTTGTAAACGTAACATAATCTATTACCGAATACTTTAAATTCAACACGAACCCATTTGTTTGAAGGATATTACAAATCAAATCATCCTATAAACGACACACGAGTGTGTTTTAAGCGATCCATTACCATACATGCATACCTATCTATTATCAGAAATGGAGTTAGACATGCAAACAATTCGCGATTCGTGGCCAAATCCGAACTTCCAGTGTCAGAATTACATCAACAGCTGACCTAGTTAAATTGTATTAGGTCTGTCTTGCACTTCGCAATTTTTTCTAAGAGCTCATAAATAGTTTAAATTTTAAACGTTTATTATACTATATTAGTATTATTATGTGTTCTTAAGTGCGCGTCTAGTTTCGAATAGCGTTAAATTATGTAAAACCTATTTATGTACCAACTAAACTTTTTTTATACAGCTGCTATATTTTTTTAACCATCGACGACACTATTTGTGTAAAACGCAATCTCTATATTATTTAATCTAAATTTAATTTAGTCACTGTTATGGTATGAATTGTAACAAATCGCCATCAATAACAACAATTATTCCATAGTCGTATTATTATGTACAATTTATTGTCATACTGGTAATATGGCAGATGTTTTTAAACAATTGAAACAGGATAGAGCCTATACGAATTTGGATAGACTGAAAATAATTTTGCCCAGCGATCCGGATTGGCAGTTGAGTACGTACAAGAAACTGGTGGAAAGACAAAGGGACTTGAGCAAACAAATTATGTAAGAGTGTATATATATAATTGCATAAAGTAGTAATAATTAGTACCGATACTCCACTTTGTTCAGTCTTAGCTGCGATGGGAATCACAACTTTGTAGATTTTTCGTTTATAAAATTACAGAGTAAACGATTCAATATCCATTACATCGTCCCTTAAAGTGGGCTGTTTACTGCAAACGGCGTTCATTCGGACACCCAAAGAAATATTAGCAAAACAGCATATCGATTGTGCACAAGAACCTGACAATGAAACAATGGAGGAGTTTGACAGGAGTGCAGAACTGTGGACCAATAAGGAAATAGTTCTTGCAGCTCAAGTATTAAGCGCCAACGATCCTAAAATACACGGTGTCAGGTTTGCCAACGATAATCAAATGAGAAGAGTGTACGACATTATTTTCGACGTTTTCAGATGTAAGACCGTCAATCGTTTATTCTGTAAACATACAATTGCCAAACAATGTACTTGTTTATATATTATACACATTATTGTTTATATTATACACTCTAGTAATAGTTATAACGAATAACATGACATAAATGTACTATTTATAAGTAGTTGAATATCACAAATTCACATATTATAGCCCCTTTAAAAACACGATGTTTAAAACGATTTATTGAAAAGTCAACAAGTAAAATTCGTTTGTTTTTTCAGACCGAACGATTATCAACGAAATACTCCACAACATCGATTTCAAAAAAATCTACCCGGCCGTAAGTTTCATATTCAGGTAACCCTTTCAGTCCACACTCCACAGGCACAATATAATGTGCACAATTTTTTTTTTTTTTTTTTGTGGTAATACTTACACATGTGATAACGATTTAACTTAATGGAAAAACATTTGTATTATACCAACGGAATATCAAGAAAATTAGAAATTTTGTATTGCATGTATTATGGTAAGTATTATCATGGTGTATGTTGTAGTATGTTATGTATTAGAAAAAAAATATTCTCTTAATTGTATTTTGAACCGAAAGGGTTAATATGTTGCGGTACCAATCGCGAATTTAACCGTTTTTTATTTTATTTTTGTTGACTAGTATACGAAAATGGAGTTGCTCGTGTGGTTGATGTTGTTTGATTACTATCGCAACAAATTCATGCCGAGAATTCTAGATGAAAAGGATCTAGAGAGTTTTCGCAAATTGAAACTATTAGAAATAGCCGAAATCCTGTGCGGGGTAAAAATCCAGCTGGCTGCTTCGTTTTCAAAATTTAGGATAAAACATTGCGCATTGTCTCTATCCGACATGCTGCCCAAACATTTGCGCAACGATCGATTCAAGAAATCGTCGGAAACCGTTATTAGTTGTTGGATAAATACATTTTTGACCAGGTAAAACAACAGCTTTAAATCGTTTAAAGTGTACGTAATCATTTTAACATTTTATTAAAAAAAAAAAAAACTGTAGATTTTCAGCTAATAATGTTATAGAACATTGATAATGTTTTTAGGATTTTTTATAAATAAATGAGTAAATGAGTGAGTGAGTACACGTATCGAGTAAAAAAGTGGAGTAAATGAGTAGTCACAGAATGAGTAATCGAGTAATGATCATTTAGCGCAGTGGCGTAACTGGAGACTAGAGCGCGCAGGGGCAAGACGTTTTATTGCGCCCTTAATTACATGTTAGTCCTAAATTTGAACGCGCAGCTTCACCCTCCACTGCATCCACGATTGCTACGCCCCTGATTTAGCGTGACACAAATGATCTCTCGAATTTAACTCCAAGTCTAGAAACATTATCGGTGTTTGCCCTTAAAACGAACTCTTTTGAATGACATCGTTTTGTTTTACACATTGTTGAACAGTGTTGAACGCGTGACCAAAGTGTTGAACGAAGCGGGATTGCGTCAAGTAAACACAATCGCAGATCTTGCACCTGGAACTTACAAAATGGACGCCTTGCTGCCTTATTTCGTACAAGTTTACCCCGTGGACAAATCCGAATTCCTCAAGAAAATCACATTATTCCAGAGACACTTGCTGATCCTCCAGGTAAAAAATAATTATTACTCTTAACAGCTACAGCTCGAGTAACGACGAAAACGAATTATTACTTTACAAACGAAAGGGGCCAATACAGGCAAAACCAATACACGAATGTATATGTCATAACGTTAACATATGAGGTACAAAACAAGGCACACAAATAACGTACGTTTGACCATAGCCCAAAATTGTCAAGGTCAAGACGGTGACAGGGCGAAGGACCGAAATACTGTCTGTATTCTTGAGAACCAACCCCCCACTGTTGTTTTTTACAGTTTTTTTTAAGTCTGGTCCCTCCAATTGTATATTCTTGTAAGACAATGTTTGTGTTTTGCATTTTACTACAATACAACGGTACCGCACGCATTTTTTATTCGTTTCGTGTAAAAAAACATTGCGTTCTAAAAAACCAACGTTCGGTTCACATGTTACATAAATCAATTTTTTAGTAATACTTAAGGGGGTAAAGCCTCTTTCTTATCTAACCTTGGTGGCTGTAGACCTGCACGAGTTTACTGTTTAGTAATTTTCATTTTAGTTTTTCCACATTCCCATATTGCTAGTACAAGTACATCATAACACGGGAAATTCAATAAAAAAAGATGTACATAACGATAAAACGTAGTGTTTCGTTTTTATTTAACCCCTCCCCTCCCAAAAAAAAACCTATATTTTTTTCTTTGCACTAAAATAAATACGAACGCGTTTTGAAAAAATCAAATTGCACATTTTCCTTATTTACAGTATGTAAACATTATTTATTTATTTATTTGGACTGTAGGGTCATACGTTCAAAACGATTTGCCGGACAAACAATGCACTATAGATAACAGTTTATTGACCTGTTTCTTATCGATTACTCAAGTGATATTAAGTGTATCATTTATGAAAAAAAAATGTTTTCTTTACGAATAAGTTCCCGTTTATCTTTAATATCGTGTTTTACAAATGAATTGATCGTATAATTGAAAATTATAAAAAAAAGTATATAATTGTTTGTATAGTAATAGCATTGTTACACCAAATGTTATTATCGATGGTGTATTAAATCTAAATACGCAATCTTAATTTCTACGATGTTGTTAAATGCACTAAATAATACAATAATTATTAAACGCATATTATTAAATCTTACTCAAGCTACTTGTTGATTATTGTTCGCAGGATATATAAAGTTTTCAATATTTCTCTCTTTGTTTTACACTCTCTTTGTTCTTCTTGAGTTATTAAAACGCCATTAAAGGCCAAATAATTGGCATAGAAAACTGTTTGTATGAGATAGCACTTGAGTGGAATTAGAAGAAATTATATTCTATACTTAAACGATTTTCATCCTAGATAGTCGACAAAAAAAAATAACCTTCTACGCGACAAGTACTACAGAAATTATTTTATATTATTTAAAACGACATATTCCGGTAGTTTTATTTAAACGGGTTGCATGTATTTATTCTGTATTATCTTAAATATGGGCGTGTAGAAATTAGATCTTCTTTAAATCGACAGAGTTTAAGAATTGCTGGTTTTAGCTTTGATGTTGGGTGTTGGTTTTACAATAATTATGTGTGTTGTTTTTTTGTGTGTGTCACAATAACTTTTTGTCCTCTGGACAGATTTTTTAATAATGTATTTATTAGATACTTGGCATATACTTATACATGCCATCTCCATAATTATTTGGAGAGACCTTCAAATCAAGCATTTCACATGGATTACAATACAGCTGTTATATACATTCGTCACTGTTTACATAAACAGTTGGTGTTAGTAGTAGAAAAAAATATGATCACACAGTTATACACAAATAGTATAAAATTTAATACTTCATTATTAAATAAGTTTTACATTTTTCTATCCTACGTAAGCGCATGAAAAATTAATAAACAATAATAGTAATAACAACTAAACAAAAATCACAAAACATATAAATAAATATAGTTAATAAAATATTCACTAACAACCGCATGAATACTATAATGTGTATTATATTTCAGTTATGCTTAACATTTCTGTTAATCTTTTGTAAGTCAAATTTACAATAATATAATTTTCAAATCTATTTACGAATAACGATGTAAAATGTAAGATAAATTATTAATTTTTCGTTTATTGCTACTATACCATAAATGTGGCGTTGATGTGGTGGGATTACAGTAGGCAAAATATTTATTTTTATGCAAAAATTGGCGATTTTTGAAATATACGTGCTTAAGTCATCATAATACAAATTTGCTCGGTGAATAGAATTAGTAATTATCTATTCGACAGTTAAGTGTATTATTCGACTGGCAGTATATCTTGCCTGCGTCACTAAAACACGGTGGCGTTAACAATTTTTCTGGTTTGGCCAACAATTTTGTTATAACGCCGTTGCTCGGCGAACACATGCTCATACCAGATCGCTGGTCTTTCTGAGCTGGGCCTGTATTGAGGCGAACGTCTTGCCTTTGGTCTCGGGCAGCCACAGGACACAGCAGATGATTGACACCAGGCTGAACATAGACGAAACCATGTAATTCCTGTACATGCCGCCACTTTCGGCCAGCACCGGATAGATCTTGAGCGCCAGAAACGAAACTATGGTCAGCGTAATGGTGTTGATGGCGTTGGCCGTTGACCGGGTGTTGGACGGGAACAGCTCGCAATTGATGGTGGACAGTAGCGAGCCCAGTCCGATCGTGTGCGCCACGGACAGACCGCCGACGGCCAAAATGCACAGCCAACCGTATTCGGTGACGTCGTACGCGGTATGGCGGTCCATGTAGAAGTAACCGAATATGGCCGTGTCGAACACAAAACAGAAGGTGCACGACAATATCATCAGCGGTCGGCGGCCAACGTGGTCCGCCAGAATGGTGGACGGTAACGCGGAGAAGAGCACCGAACAAGCGAACACCACGGACAGCTTGTTGGGGTCGACGTCCACGTGCATTTCTGAGAACGTGATGGACGCATACGATATGAGCGCGGTGATACCGGCCATCACCCTGAACACGGACAGCCCCTGGACGATGATGAGCGCTTTCAGGCTTATCCAGTCGGTGAACAGCTCGGAAAATGTGGCGCCTCTCATCTCTTTGCAGATGCACTCGACGACGGCTTCCATCTCTTCGTCGACGGTCCGGTTGGCGCCTCCTCTAAGCCAGACCAACGAGCGTTTGGCCTCGGCCATTCTGTTCTGCATGACGAAAAAGTGCGGCGACTCGGGTATAAAGGCGAACAGGCCGAAAAACAAAACGGGACCCAACATCAGGGCGTACGTCAGACGGCTGTAGTCCAAATACGTGCCCGCCACGTAAACGTACAGTATGCCCACGTACATGAGTATTTGGAACATGGTGCCCAGGGCGCCGCGGATTTTCGGGCCGGCTATTTCGCCAGCGTACACCGGCAGCACCGTGTACGCTCCGGCCGACAGCAGGCCTTGGCAAAACCGAATGACCAACAGGCCCTGGAACGTGTCCACCCACAGCACGGCCATCCACGTGAATAGGGCGAGAGGGCCAATGATCAACAGACTGGGCTTGCGGCCCCATTTGTCGGACATGATCCCGAACGGTATGGACCCGAGAATCAGACCCCAGTCGATTACCGACACAAACCACGAGCTTTCGTCAACGGTCATTGGGATCGGGCTGTTGGGACCGAGAAGTTGGCCCATGATCGGAGACGTCCAGCCCAGTATGATACCCACGTTCATTATGGACAACGACCCTGAAATCATAATAACCATTTAGGTGTTAGCCATCACACATTTTAAACGGAGCGCCGACGGTAACATTTGCATTGTGTACAGTTTATCTACAGTGGAAATTTATCTAAAATGAATTACATTTTTTTTTTTGAACCACTTAGGCCATTGACTTGAAAAAATAAAATATATTATGCTATCATAATAACTCATAAATAAATCTTGAGATATCATATCGTGTCACCTTCATAGAATTGTCAGTAATTCGTTCGCTATGCATTTGCATTCTAATTATTGACTGATTAATTAAGTAATTGTCGTTTATACATGTACATGTTTTACTAAGTGTCGATATTAGATGTGATTATAAAACCACACTAAGTTATAACCACTTAATAGTCCCTATGAAAAATATTATTTTTCTCGTTGCAATGTTATAATATTGTTTTAAAAGAAGAAATGATGTTGCTGAGAACTTAGTTCTCGTTTAGTTATTAGAACGGTAACTGTGACATTCACGGTTATGATAATAATAATGATCATAACTGATTACCGTTGTCGATATGAGTTTATTGAGAGTAAATCGAAGTTTGCTCAGGGCTCAGACAATAAATAAAAAAAAGTATATAGCCTTTTAACTGTGAAAGCAAGTCCATATTTTATGTTTTAACAATTTACAAACGAGTGAGCTGCTGAAATTTATTTACTAAAGATTTATAATTAATAAAAAATTTGTATACTTGTAGAAGTAAAATAAAAAGTCTTAGTACCTATAATAAATATTTTGATAAAGTATATGGTATATTTTTTAAATTTTCGTTTAGCTAAGCAACTGGGTAAAACAAATTTTCGTTAAACTTTACATAGTTCACATTGATCTATATTGTGTAGTTCAAAAGTTCAAAAAAACTATGATAAAATCATATTTTAATTTGAGTAGGTATTTTTAACTGTGTACGATGATAAAAAAAAAGTAATTAGAAGCCACGTGTGAGAATAACACAATAGGTATGTTTGTTGATCATTAAATAATTCAGATTTGATCCACATTTGTGCTAATATGATTCATTGCAATTTTAATGATTTGTTTAACATATTTACTATTATTTTTTTTTTTTAGTTCAATGTACCGTTGTTTGAAATTCGTGAGACATATATTTTTAACTATTTGGGTGTCTAATTAACCATGGAGGAGGAGGGTATTGAATAGCCCTTTTTTTGCTACCAAGAATTAGTACATTACTATACTATATTATAGTGATAACAGAGGTAGTTGATTATTTTTTTGTGTGATTTAACAAGGTCCATAGGTCAGATAAACAAGATAATAATGTACAAATAAATATGTATAATATATAATTTATTTCAAAACAAAATCATTATTACCAAAAATCTGGGGTAGGGGTACTCGTTTACTCCCTCTACCCAAAGGCTTCACTTGTCGGTAAAATGACAGCCATTATATTATTATTATTATTTTAAATACGACTATTATTATTGAACCATTTTTTTTTATGGACTATTTGAGATTTTAATAGGTTTTTGAATATCGATATTAGAGATACAGGTGCCATATTTTGATACAAAAAAGTATGCACCTAACTACGCACAAAATGTAAAACCTCAACTTTTGACTCTCAACTACAGATTTGATTTGTAGTATGTCACTTATGTGCAAGGAAAACAGGTATTATGACGTATAATACAGCATAATATTATATGGTCTAATATATATATATATATATATATATATATTATATATATTGTATTATTATTATTACTTTGTTACATATTATTATCAGTATTGACCATTTAGCTAGCATATATTACAAGTCGTTATACTACAAGTGCATTGTGCTACAAGCGGAATACACCGTACATTTGAAATTTTTTATTTGTGCTAAATACAAATAGTGTTAATTAACATTTCTCTAGTGGGTCAATTTAAATATAGTACTGATGCTAAACACACGAATTATAATCAACGGTTTTTAAATGAAACGCGACGATCAATCTGTTTGACGTGCACTTACTGTTGACACCGTTGTCTACATTATAACTTGTGTACTTTATTTATTAAACGCAGATCGTTAAAAAATTAGATACATAAAATATGTTAAATCGCAATTGACGGTTTTTTTTAATTTTACATCTACCCGTTTCATCATGAAGAAAATCACGACGTTTACATGTTTTAGTGTAATATTAGTGTAGTCTATTATTAATAAGAAGCTGCGTCTCCAAGATTAAGAACAAGACTTACATTAATTATACACCGCATATTATATTGCATTATTATTCAGCGAATTCTAATGGCAAAAATATTTGTCCAGTCGAAATAACCAATTATCAAAAAAATCATCGACATTTTTGCCACTTTGTTGTATACAATCACAGTCGTGCATTGGATTTAATTATACGTACTATATTTTGTTCCTAGAAGTATAGACTTATTTAATAAACTACTGTGCGAATTAGCTGTTAAGACTGATAACGGTCTTAGTCAGAACAAAATAAAATATTTCTTTAGCTTAATACCTATGCGTGGGCAGAGCTAAGACATTTCTCATCAGAGAAACTGGAAAAAAGGTTTTTTTTTAACGTAGTATTTATGTTGGTTTGTCGGTGTAAAAATGATGGTTATTTATTATTATAATATTACACTCATAGCGCCAATCAATGCAATTAAACAATGTATACTACATGAGTTAGGATGTTAAGTTTGGGATTTTTACCTTTTTGCAACTGGTTTCAAATTTGGAAATACACACCAGACAACGGCGGTAAAACAGTATTTATGAAAATTAATTTTCACAATATGGTTTCTATATCCCACACGGTTCACACTACTCTATATTTTGTTATAATATAAAACAAATTTTTATTATTTACAAAAATTAAATAACGTTTAAAAACTGAGATTTTTCTTGTTTAAAAAACACTCTTACATACCACGATAAACTTTTATCGTTAACAACAATGTTTAAAAAATAATACAATATTATAGATTACTAAAAAACAAGTCTATGTAAGATCTTACCTGCTATCGCGGCTAAAAATTGTCTTACGGTTCCTTTGCTAACCATTTTTTTTAGATGGAATTAAAAAAAAAAAAATTAAAAACAAATAAATAATAATAATAAAAAAGCGTTTTAAAAATAGTGAGTATAAAGTGTACGAGTTAAGTTCAAATTAAATGGTTAATGACCATGATGGCCATGATGATGATGCATGTTGGACATGTTGAGTTGTGTACACGTGTGTCCACAACTAGACTGAGCCGGAGCCAAACGGAAAATAAATCATAATATAAATTCTTGTCCATCAGAACGGCTGCGGTTCTCTTATCTTCAACTTGTAAAATTCTCAACAATGTATCGAACCTTTTGCATATAATAATCCTATAATAATCATCACGTGTCGGTCATTATATACATGTATATGTGTACACACTTACGCGTGCAGTACTACAATAATTGTTTGTCGGGGCACCAGAACAAAATAATTATCAAAAACATAGTTTAAGTACAGTCTGGGGCGTCATTTCTGATTTTCTCTTTAGTGGGGCAAACTTCTATAGGCCCATGTTAATGATAAATCACAACCACAAACTATTTCTTGGCACACATTCAAACGTAGGTATAGTTTTAGGATGACAGATCCGGCCCTAGAAGACACCCACCTAAAACGGCCCACTGGGTAACCTTCATGTTATATATAGACCGCGGATTTATATGAAATTGCATGTATTTCATGGGTCCTTTATTATACCATAATTTGTTTGTGCATATTTTATGAAATTTGCATAAAATATGTTTTTGCATATGCAACTGCATATCGCATATTTTTTGTGCATATATAATAAAATAATCATTTTTAAATTATTAAATTGTTGCTTATCAAATAATAATAATAATAATTTAATAATATATTATGCAATAAAAGTTATTAAACGTAATTTTTTTTTCAATAAATATTTTAGTTTTTTAATTTTCTTTATGTTATTTATATATATATATATATAAATGTATTAATGTTCAAAACTTAAAATGTATTGATAAATTAAGTGGCTTAAAAATGTTAAAAAGAAAAGAGTAAATGTAATCTATATTAGCGTCAATTTCCTTTGTTACGCAATAGTAGGCCAGCAATGAAACAAGTCTGTACTTGAACCTACAAGAATACAAGTATATGGAAATTAAGAGAAAATAAAATAAAAAAATGTTGTAAGATATAATAATTACGATAATTTTGTATTTTTATTTTGGTTTAAATTAATTAAAATAATTGAACGTAATAGCCTTTGTCTACATTTACACGAAAATTTCATATCGGCTCTAAAAAAGTAAAAGAAATATAATGCCTAAGTCTGCCCTCCCCCCCCCCCACACACAAATTATGCCCTGAGTATAGTGCACAATATAGTTTCGATACTCTGGAAACTTGATTAAATAATCATTTTTAGCAGCCCATGTTTTTGTATTGTACCACCAAGACAGATAGTTATGAGCATTATCAGTTTTATTAGATATTAGATTAGCTTAATTGCTGTAACTGCGTCTGCAAGATAAGTATTTACCACTTATCTCAACTCTGAACTCGCAGTTGAATGGATTAAAAAGAAAATAGTTATCGGTAGACGGGTTTGAATGAAAATGAATGAACATTGAACACCGTCGTTTGTGGGGAAATAACGGTGTTCATTCGTTTGCATTTAAATACTAATTTTCAACCCGTATTGAATCCACAAGGCAGTCAATAACCTCTGATGATCGTTACCTAAAAGATTTTATAATAATTGTGTTATTATTGATGACTCTTCGCCCCTTCCTGTGCCCTTGAACAGTGCGGTCGGGGATTCACATGCCTTCAAGAATAATTATAAATATCTATAACTATAAATATTTCAGATATACCTCAACCTATATTGTGGTATAAATATAACCTATATAATAACTTTATGCGTTATAGACTATAATCTATGTAGCTAAAAATTAAATGTATGTCAAGTGATTAAAATATATTTTGTTAGAAGACGAAAATTCGTGAATGTAAAAATATTGCTATACGATGAGTAATAAATATGTATTATTAAGTATATTGATACTTAAATGTGTTACCACCTACACAGACCTACCTCAACGTTTCTATAATTATAATGCCGAAAAATGTCATATGCATAAATAAATAACGTTTCTAAGGGAGAATAACAGCTAATCGACCAACTTAAAAACAATAATATTTAAACACTGAATTTTATAACTGTGATCAGTGATTATAATTCACTAAGCGATTTATTCATTAATGACGATCACACTTTACAAATCAATCGTAAATCTGATTTAACTGACTCAGCTCTACTGACAACCTAGTTTTAAATGTGGCAAATTATCTGTAGTAAAATGCATTATATTATAAAAATGTGTATATCTTTAAAAACATAAAATCGTCAAGAGATTTATTGTTTGTACAAGTTAAAACATTTTAACATGATGTGTTTTTATTATAATTTGTATTTAACTAATTAACTAATTTTTTGTGTGCTCTCGGCTATGCAACACCGGCCAACAATATTCTGTCGTTTTCGGTAGACTCTGCTCTGATTCAAGTTGCATCATGCAACTAACTTGTTAAATAAATTGAATTTATTCAAATTTTATACAGGAACGAAGATATTGTCTGGGGCCTGCTATGTTGGACCGAACGATGAGTGCTCATAAGCTGTGTGGAAATGTAGCTCAAACGCATTTTACCATCCAAAGCGCTGTGGCTTACTTGGCGTCATTGTTGTTCAAACGGAGACAGTCGTTAATCGTTTTTGGAGCCGCCGAAAGGTAATTAGTAGAACTCTAGCATTATAGAACTCTAACAGCTGTGTTTACAATAAAACATAACACCTATTATAGTGTCTGCTAATTTGAACAAAAAAAACATACTATTAATATAGTGTTTTTCATTTAAAAAAGGAAAACGGACTACTATAGTTATTTTGTTAAATTGGGCGTGCAAAATTGCAAGCTGTTGACCAAAGATTTCTTGCAATCGTCCACAGAAAATCCTTTGCTGTTGGACATCGTCGCTATATTGGCTACTCCGCCCAACACTAACACTGGCGTAAGAGATAATGCATACTGTATATTTTAATAGCTTAGCCACAAATATTATCGATTAAAAAAAAAATCTCCCAAAAACATAGGTAATAGTTTTTCCTCAATACCCACCGAGTTGGGTACCGATTTGTCGCAGAATAATCGCGTTTTTATGGGTGTGTATCATAAGTTACACTTTTGCTCGGTTAACTGAGACGATCGAATGCAATCTAAATAAAATTGTAATTATATAATTCCTACTATTATAAAAAACAAAAACTAGGTACTTAATTTCATGTATTAATGTTTGTATTGTAGAAATGGTGGAAAATTGCTGGGAGGGAGGGAGTAGGACGAAGAATCGAGTACTCTTATTGCGCCAATGTTTTTAACCTTTCTGTGATAAAAATTATCCAAGATCTCAAACAAACAAATATTTACGTTTATCGATTGTATAATTACAATAAACACTTCAAATAAAGAGATTAAGATGTCAAACTTAATTGTATAGGTTGATTTCATACAAGTACATGTTTTATTCATTGTACATACTATGAGTATAATAATTATGATATAAACTAAAACTCTAATTAGTTATGAAGGGGTAATTCGAAAAAAAGTTCATAGAAATCATTTCAAGCATTGCGACTAAATACTAATGATAATAGGTATGATAACTTGGCGTTTATCGTTGAGAAATTATTAAATTTATTATTAACACCGCGTTATCTGTATGTGTAAACAGCAAATTAATATATAAAGTATTTTAAAGATAATATAAAGTATTGTAAAAAATATGATACAAATAACAAGTGCTAAATAAACCTATTTTGTTTCGTAGTATAAATCATATATATGTTTAAGTCGTATTTAAAATAGTCTGCATTTCTAGATACCTACTAAACAGAATTAAAGTACCCGTCTATTAATATAATTTAGTTTTACCTTAAATGCGTATGTATAAGGAGAGGGTTTTTACTTGATAAGTAAAAGGATAGAGCTACGCTTATAAAATGTTAAAACAATTTTTAAATACATAATAAACGCATTAACGCTTAAATAGAAAACAAAGATTAAAAATCCATAAGTCTCAATTCGGAGTACTGTGTTTTGTATTTTTACCTATTGTCAAATTTCGTTCACAGTTCACTCAACAAAAATGAGTTGAAGATTGATAAAACAATATATATATTTATATATATATATATATGTGTCAAAATATATCTATAAAAATAGTAGAGTAGCTTTCTACAACTCTCTTATCTAAATTTATCGAACATTTTGTGTAAATTATGTTTTATAACGTTAAAAAGGTAAACGAATAATTATTCATTATGACATAATGTACTTAGTATTTAAAATAGTTTTAATGCTAAAACTAGCAGTCCTCTTGCAACATATTGACAATCGTTCAATAATTTTAATACCTACCCACACTTCATCCTTTTTTAATAAAAGTTTATCGAATATAATTAAAAACAAACACACAAATTCAAATTAGCCGCTAAAAATATTATATTAGGTAACAACTGATAATAGAACTATTATTATTGCAAAAGGGTATTGCACAAAAATAATTTAATAATTATATATTATCTTCGAGACAATATATAACGTGTGTATTGACACTCTTTAATATTTAATTAATATACATATAGTAATTGGTCAATTTTAATAATATTATTATCGAAACGAAAATTATTTGTATATAAATTATTATTTATAATAATCAAGCTAATATTATAATTAGTTTCCTATTTATTTTTAATAAAAATTCGCTTGAATCTAAATCTAGATAAAGTGTAGTGTTTAGTTTTAATTTTAAATAATGTATGAAAATATTATTTGAACAACTTTTTATTGAAATTAGTTGTAAAAAAAGACTATTGAAATAACGTTTACACAACTTTGTCCATCATAATAAATAATAATATGTAACTGTACAGTGTACACGGAATACTTAATAACATTTATTTCAAAATCAATGCTAATATACGCCTATACTACTCATTATAGATGTGTGATGCATATTATAATTTATGTATATTAGAAAAAGTACTCTAAACGCTCTTTATAGATTGCACAATTGTGTTTTAACTTTTAAGTAGGTATACATAATATATATATATGCAAGCATATGTACTCATAATTATTTTACAGGTATAAGATGATTATTTACTATTGACAATAACCATAACCTATACGATGTAATAGTAATACGCACGTAACAAACTGTACTTATAAAGAAGTGTGTAAAAATTATAATATCCAAGTCCTAAGTAATATATAGGTATAATATTTTCCAAAAAACTGGGATGGCGACTACAAATGCGCATACTTGGTCTAGTAAACTTGCAATAAGAAGAAAACAAAACTAAGAAATCGCTTGGGCTAGCTAACTAAACATAATGTTTAAAATAATGATCTAATTATGGTAAAGAAATTAATAATTTTGTAATAACACCATTGTAATTATATTGTTGGTTAAACAATGTTGATAAAAAATCATTGTTTTTCTAATTATTTTACATATTAAAAAAAGTGAATAACACATTATTTTGTTCCGAAAACGTTCTGGAGAGAAAAACTCGATCAATAACAATTTATTTTTTTAATGTGTAATAATTGTCCCATTTGGTAAAACATATTATTTGATTTAAGAATAGAATTTGTTTATTTAGGAGATTAGGTAGCATTAATAAATATGTTTGCAATAAATTATAAATAAGAGCTTTCGGGCAAATATAGCTCATTTTCAACTAATCTGATCCATTTTTAGGTCACGGATCCTGTACAGTTGGTGTGTTCGAAGGGTGGCGACTTGACGCTGCTGAAAGCCGTGGCCTCGGTGGACTACACAGAAGAGTCTGAAGACATACCTTGTATGTCGGAGCAAAGAGACACCCTGAGGATGACCATGTCTAAACCTCAGGTCTCATATCTGTTTAGTTCTAAGTACCAAAGCCCAGCGCCTGGACGTTCTTGTATTTGCATGTTTTTACTGAATGGTCCAAATAATAGCTAGACTAGCTACAAATTTAAATATATGATGAATAATGGTTTATGTAGTGTATGCCAGCCAGCCTGGCAATATACCCTAATACCTATTGTTGTTGGCAGGTACAAATCGTAGTGTACGAGACACATTCTCGACTGGAGCTGGAAAACGGCGGCATGGTCAAATCGGTGGTGGACGAGATGAACGGTTGGGCTTATGAAAAACACAATTCAGAAAACTATTCCACGATAAAACCGGAAGAGATGTTCAACACATCTGTGGAAACTCCTTGGCGCCCAACCGTATTCCAACCAGTCGAGGTTTATATTACACTATAAACTAGTTGTGTAGAACTTAATGAAATCTGACGGTAACAACCATGCCGTTTATAGATTCCAGACGTCGACCGGTTTGAAACTTTGATATTATACCCAAATAAGAAACTAGAAACCATGGAGGAGAGTCAAGTCACAGGAAGCATTTACTTGGCTGCTGTCAAGAGAGTGGTGAGATTATATTATTATATAACTACTAAAAACATTTATTTACAATAATAATCAATTCAATGATTTACTTTTATGTGTATTATTAAGTTAGGTTTTACTTTTAGGAACTAATGACTTTCGACGCTAATCATTTGATACGTATGGCCGAGAGAAGAGGCTTATTTGGCAAGCCCGTTAAAGGGCGAAAGAACAAAACTGTCAGTCCTATTATGATGTCTCTAACCAACAGCGATGAACCGAGGTACATTAATTATAATACGATGTATGTGTTTGCAAATTGTTATTTTTATTTTTATCTTCAATAACAGGAAAACATTGAAGTTTGAACAAATGCACGCATTGGTTCCCACTCATTCTTTTGCACAGCGTTGCGTCGCCAACACATTGCGATGCCCACGTTTTATCAGACCATATGATAAAACACGTTTGGTCGTTAGATGGTGGCGTTGTTGTGTAAATCATGTTATTAAAGCTCTAAGACGACCGTTTTTCATGTGGACTAAGTTACATATGGTTAGATTAAGAAGAACAAAGGACAGTAAGGTGTTATGTTTGAATAAAGTTGTTCCAATATTTAAATCACAAAATATAAGAAATAATATGGCGAAAATGTACTTACATAGATAACTATTTAACAATTAAAAGTACATACTATTATATATATTTTTTTATTAGCTGTATGATGTAAAAAATATCATTTTTTAAATGATACTATTTAATAATAATTGTTATTAATACTCAAATTTTAATTTTTTAAATTCTATAATATTTTTTTAAACTTTTGCGTGGTCGCCATTGTTTTCATTTTGTTTACTTGTACGTGTTGTCCGCTGTTACTTTTTAGCACTTTAAGGTTACTATCTTGTAAATGACGGATAGAAACTGTTTTTGGCGCTATCTTTGTTCCCGCTGCTCCTTCGACTCTCCTCGACGGCATAGGTGATAACCGATTCACAAATTGTATACTACCCGTTTTTTGACTGGGTACAGAAAATGTTTGGTAACCGCTCGGTACTAAAGTTCGAGGTGCTTTACTCACTACAAGCTTAACTTTTGATGGTGAATCATATGCTACCTATAATTTAGGAGAAAAATAAATGTTATTAATAAAATTTGTTTATAAAAATATAATGGGTTACAATATACGACAAAATCTAGTCTAAACTACTAAATACTAATTTTTATACCTGTTTTATATTTAAACGTTCAGGAACTGTGTTATTCTTGGACACCGGACTAGAAGACATTACATCCACATCTTCATCATCATCAATGGGTTCCTCTTTAACAATCAGCTGGTTGCTGTTAGTGTTGGTTATAATATAGGAACTACTATCGTTGACAGGTGCCGTTTTCGTTTCTTCAATTGCTTCATCAGCAAACACAATCGGCATATCGAGTATCTGGTCAGCTGTGATTTCCATAACAGGAGTGGGTTGACTCTGCTGGGATTGATAGCTTGAACTACATACTACTATACTTTTCGAGTCGGGAGCCATTATTATGGGCGTTCTACTCATAGGTATTAACGACGAATCTAAAAATCAATTGTATAGTTTAACCGATAAAAGTATTAACCAACAAATCTAATGTTCTTTAAAATATATACCATTAATTTGGGATATGCTATTGTTGGTGTTACATTGTTCCTGCAACAACTCCGCCAAGGTAGAAAATTTTTGATTCCCTAATTTTGGAATAGACGATACGTCCGTTTCTAAATAATATTGAAAAACATTTTAAACATCATTTCCATGATTGTATACTAAGAAGTAAAAAACTGACTTACGATTATTTATCATTGTAGAATTTTCAAAATGCATACCGTGATCATGCATGACAGTAGATGATGGAGGTGGCATTAGTTCTTCGTCTTTTGTCATATCAATCGTCGTTGAAGTCAATGAAGTCGATGGTATATTAATCTTGCGCGAAGTAACGTTTTTCTTTGTAGGGTGGTCATTGACTTTTAACAAAAGCTTTTGATTTCCCTTATTTGAACGACCTAATATTTATTAAAACTGTTACTAAAATATTGGAAATATACTTAATAACTAATAGAACATCTGAGTATTAACTTAAAACCAAATGCGTATAAATATTATTATTATTAATATATATATAAAATAAAAAAGACTACACACATTTTATTTCAATCAAATATTGATAATAAATAATTTAAAAAAAAAAACATTATCTTACCGTAAGATTTCTTTTTGGCTACTATAGGTTTTTTGAAATCGGTTTTTTCTATTTCTGGTTTACGAACAATTTTTGGTGATGGTTCCAATACTTCTTTCAAAAAATTTCCAATTTCTTCCTGTGACAGGTTTAAAAATAAAATTAAAAATAGTGATTATGTGTAATATTTACAGAAACATAAATGAAAAAATTTGAGTTTTTTCAAATTTTATGTTAGTTGTCAACTTACTAAAACACATCTATCAACTAATTTTTGTGTTACACCTTCTCTCATTTTTGTAGAATGATTGACAACCAAATCATCATCTGCGCCACCGACTAGAATATGATTGGTTTTGCATTTAAGCTTAACTCTTAATTCCTCCAAGTCCAAAACTCTAAATTAAATTAAAATCAAAATAGTTATTTATACATTCAACTAAATAAAAAAATAAATAACATACGGAGAAAATATGCTTAGTTGTCCAGTAATAAAAACAGTAGGATATTCAAGTTCAAGTATACAGTCACCATCATATCCTCTTTTGACTTCGGACGAGTTTACAATGAAACCAATACAAACGAGACCTTCTACTTTTTCAAGAACAGCGACCTGAAATTATTTATGAAAATAATTAAATCGTTATATCTGTAAATGTTAAATATTAATGTATTATAATTAGGGTTTCATTAACTGTAAACAATTTGTTTTGTTCATGAACTTTTAGTCATGAGAAATATAAAGATATCCTATCCGTTCACTGAACATTTAAATATTTAACATTATATGCATAAGCTTTTGATGATTGAACTATATTTTTATGTACAGTTCAGGGAATACATTTTCTTACTTGACAAGCTATTGCGGCGCTGACCCCAAAACCGGCCAAAATTATAGGCCTATTTGGATCTTCAGATCTTAGTGACACAATTTTACTTCGAGTTGCATCTATCATGTTATCTAAACTAGCTTCAATATTGATTTCTTCTCGTCGTGAATAATCTTCGTAATCCCACTGTTCTAGTATGAATCAATAAACTATTACAATCGGACAACAAGTATTAACAAAATATATTTACCTTTTGCAGTTAGAGCGACAACCAATTCAGCTAAATATGATAAGGCATGCATCCAATCGTGACTCCGTGTGTATGGTTGAATTAAATAACCAGGAAAATCTGGTATCAAAATTATTACAGGATCTTTAGGCAGTTTTAACTATAAAAAAATAAAAACTAATTTAGTAGTAATATTATGTAAATAATAAGCAATTAATTTATTAAGTATTTTTTTCCTTACTGGTGGATAAGTAGTTAACATATAATTAAACGGATCAACTGGATCATCTAAATTTATAGATTTATATTTGACATCATCTTTAGACCGCCCTTGTGTGTTCAATGATATCATATCGCTTATAAATGATGGAACAATTTTTTTTAATTTCTGAAGTATAATAACAACAATTTAGTTAATCATTTTACATTAAAATTATAACAAAATGCTCTTATAAAATATTTTGATTTCTTTACTGATATTTTTCATAAATAAAAACACTTTTAATACAATACCTCTAAAATATCAATGTATGGCGCTAAATAATCATCGGGTAAATGTGTCACAAAAACACCATGCAGCCACTGGGTCAACGATGGATCCCAATAAGTGTAATTAGTCAATAAATGATGCATTTCGGCCACCGATTTTTCAGTAGATATTATTTTTTGCACATCTTCTTGCATAGTTCCTTCATATGTCAACCTTGATAAACGATTGGCATACAAAATGTTCATTGTTCTCTCAAATAAATTTTTTTGCATTTTTGTCCATCGTAATCTGTAAAAGAAAATAATCATTTTATATATAATATATAACTTGAGTAATAACTAGTCTGTAGTTTTTTTATGGACAATAATTACAAACTTATACATGAATTGGTAAGTAAGAACTAAAAATGTAAAACTGAAATTTTTTTTTTAAAAATCAAGGTTTTGATAATAAAATATATTTTATCAGTTAAAGAAGTCTCTATTCTTGTTTGTTTTAGAATTTTTTAAAGTGATAAGAGAAAAAACTAGTAAACACCGCCCATAAGAACAAGTGGTAGGGACAATATACATGCCACCATTAAAAATTGTAATTTATCGACAAATTTAAAATTTAAGGAGCAACATAAGCATTCTAACTTCAGGTTCAATTTCACCATATTATGCCACTTTTATTCTTATTTTGTTGATCATTCTTATACAATATTTTTGTAAATAATTTTGGAGGGAAAATTTACAAGTCTAATAAATACTAATAATTAAAAATTGCTAGTATGCAGAGATTTTAAACAAAATTGTGCAAGTGAAAGGCCATTATAGTAGTAGTATTAAATACAGAAAAATAATATCCTATCAAATAAAAGAAGAGAAAAATCAATCTATCAAAAACATAATCGCTATCGGGATGTTAAAACGCAATTGTTACACGCTTCCTAATATGTTGAGTTATTACATAATACACATTCACTAACAACTCTGGATGCAAATATTGCAAAATAATTGTTATTTAAATTGCGATATAAATTTTACAGTAAAAGAAATGTATTAACTAAAAAAACACATAACCTAGGTATTATTATAATTAAAAAAAAAATTAATTGTCTGTTAACATTCTTTGACGTAATAGTTTTTAACTTTTAAAATAAAAACAACAACAATACAAAAACTATCAATATTTGATAATTTTTAAGAGCGGGCCGTAAAGTATATTATAGTAGTAAATATTACTAACTTGTTTATAGAATCCTCCCATGTCTCAGAGTCTCTTGGAACTTTAGCATTTCTGTAGGGTTCCATTGATTTTGCTTCGACATCTGGTCGATATGTAAGTAGTTTTACTTCTTTGTCAACAGATTCTACATCAATATCATCGGTGGGATTTTCACTAAACAATGAATATTGACAACATTAGTAGAAAGCATAGCAATAGTTATGGTAAGAATCTTAAAAAAAACACTCTCAACACTAACTTTTGTAAAAATTTATTATGAATAAATAAAGTTTTTATTGCAGAACACAAATGGTCTTGTTGATATTCAATTGTTGAGTAACTGTGCTCAGTTAGTGTCGTATTCCTCCTAAATTTCTGCAAAGCGTAACAATTATATTATTTTAAAAATATAAATAAATAATAATTAAACAAACATTTTATGCATTGTATTATGATGAACTTACTTTTCTTTGGGATATATGTTCTAAGTAGGATGTGAAATCTGATTTTAGTTCAGGATCGGCGTCGATGTCCATTTTGAAAACTAATTAATAATCATACACTAAATTAATCAAACTATCTCTTAAAATATTTTATGCCACAAAAAATTGTAAAATTTACTAACCGAATTGCCAGTTACAAGTAAATATGTAAACAACACTAAGCCCTCATCAAAACGTTCATTTGATAAATACCACAAGATAAGGTAAAACAATATTATTTTTTATCTACTCTGTGTAAGTACTAACACAACAAGCTTGTTATTATGGCAGAAAATGTGAAAAAATCATCGCGTTGATCGTTTAAATTTATTAGGTATTATTGTATTAAACATAAAACAAATTAACAAAATTTTAAAATTGCGCATTGATTCGTAAAAGCATTTTAGTATTATTAAATACTATAATAATTAGTGCAGAATAAAAACAATTATATTTAATAGGAAAATGTCATGGAAAAATATTCATGGCAGACAGAGGTGCAAACAGCGCATTCTATTGGTATGACTTCATACTAACGACTATGAACAACTACAAATATTATATATACTAAAATTTGTATACCTACACACTTAATTATAATATAATATGTATGTGATTTGTGAACGACTAATGATTAAATAATTAAGGTATAATATATGATTGCATTATTACGCATTATAATTTATCCCGCTGTGCAACCGAATTATAAACAATTTTTTTTCTATGGTGTACTTGGACCTAGACCGTGAGGGTGATTGAACAAATGAAAAAATCTATCATTGCTAGGCGTTCTAACAAAAAGAGGGCAAAGTTTATTTTTTAAGTTATTGCAAGCTAAAATATTTAATTACCCGAGTCAATATTTTATCCCAATCACCTTTGGTTGCACCTCTAGTATAAGGAACAAGACCCACATGTCTATTACCTATAATATATAACAAATGGATCAATCGGGCACTTAAATACAATGACAGTACAAAATAAATACACAATAGAATCAAAACCTTTTATTCGTACAGAAAAAGATAATTAGTTTTGAAATAATTAAAAAAGCAAACAATTGCCCTTTAGTAATAAAAAAAATTAATTACACTATTCATAAGAATTTCTATTTTCCATATAAAAATTGTTGTTTTAATCTGTCACTGGTTTTTTTAACTGGCAATTTTTCAGACAGCTGTTTTTGCTCTTCTTGTAGTTCCAAAAGTTTCCTTTGATTTTCTTTAAAAGTTTCTAGTGGATTTTCAAACTGTTTATAATATGACAAAACTTCCCGCACATCGATTACTTCACTAGCTGATATCACGTTCAAAAATTCTGCCAGCTGAACAAGTTGGTGATCGTTGTCATCACCTGTCCATTTTGGAATGACTAATGCATTGTTCCTTTGTAGTTTTACAGATTTTTCATCACAATCAACCATAATTACCTTAGAAAGGTCACGATTAATGCGCTCTAAATTTTTTACATGATGTCCTTCTATATAGTCTGTTGCGTTTTTAACAAGTCTATACATTATCACTCCATTCTTGTCTAAATTATCCAAAATGGGATACACATTATAACCATTAGAAGACGTAAACACAACTACTTCATAATTCTGACCTACTTGATCTAGAAAATAGTCGACATTAGGTCTCTTTTTGAACCTCCAACCAGTCGAGTATGTCCATTCTGGATGAATTAATAAATCATTCATTTCGATGAGTAAAGTGTAAGGTGGTTGAATATATGGAAAAGCCAAGGGATCTGGAAGCAATTTTTCGTAAGAAGGTGCTCTCATCGATTCGAAAAAGTTACTAATAGCTAAACGTCCGCGTTTATACAATTTTACAGGATAAATACTATGATCATCTTCATCCGTTTTGTTACTATCGTCCTCGGACACTAGAACGTACAAGCCGGAACCAAGTATCAAAACCATTGATGCGCCAATAACAAAAAAACCAATCTTTAAATTTTTTATAGCTTTTTCCTTTTCCTTTTGTCTTTCATCTTTGTTTTCACCGAACAAATCGATTGGATCAGGTTGCTTCACTGAATCTGAAGTGTGAATAATTTTGTTTTCCGTTTGAACACTGTATAATTTGAAAGTTGATGTGATCGTTGGCTGCAATCGAGGCGACTTCTTGAAAGCGTTAAGCTCACATTTAGAACACAACGACTTCCACAGTATCGGACTGCACAGTCTAGCTCCGCGGTGTAAAAACTGAGCCATACTTAACGTGAGACGGTACGTAAGCCAGGGAACATTATCAAACTTTAATAAGATGTATATTTAAACAACTTTACTTTAAATGAAAAAATAAATAAATATAATTTATTGCGCAGTGTACTATGAATGTAATGTCGATATTTTGTTAATGACAATTAAAACATTACAATTTCCATTAGTGTTCTTGTCCGTGCATAGAGATAAGGTTTACCGTTTACAGCTTAAGATAATATTATAAAAACCGGTGAACTTAACCTCAATATATTATCTTCCACTAATATCACAGTGCTAGGACTTGGGCACTTAGTTCGTATCGAACTTCATACTGTTATGGTCTAATCAGGATTCATGATACGATACCAATTATTATTGTTGTTGGAGTTGAAACTTGAAAGTAGAAATTTAAAAACAACCATAATTCAAAGATTTAAATTTGTTGTTTCAGTAAAAATTTATTCAAAATGAAAATTAACTACAATTATTTAGAATAAAATACAATTTTTTTGGTCTTTAGTTTAGTAAGTAAGTAACAAATAATAGTATATACCTTCCTGAGTTACCTATTTTATTTGTTTAATTTATGTTTAAATTTAAAAAACTTGTTTTTTGATAACCAATAGATAACAGGTTGTATTATAATAATTTAAGACGTTGTCGTCTCGATATGGAGTCTACGTCAGATTTCACTGAAATACGTGAAGGTAAAGCAAAAATACGTGTGCCGAATACTAGCAAAGTGTTCTATAATCCAGTACAAGAATTTAATCGAGATTTAAGGTAAAAATACAATTTATAAAATTACTTTATATATTTAAATGTATTGGGTGTTAACTATAGAATATGTTAAATAAGTTATAATATAATACTTAAGTATAATCCAAATTATTTTGTACTACCTATGTTACCTACCTAAGTAACCAACCAAAAATTATTATACTTGTAGAATAACTGTGTACGTTGATTTTTTTCCAGTATTGCTGTTCTATCTGTTTTTTCTGAAATTAGATATGGAGAAAAACAGAAAAGCAGAAAAAGGCACAGGTCGTTTAATGAAAATAACATATCACAAAATGAACCTATAACTTTAGAAATAGGAACTCAAATCGAGGTATGTCTTCAATATGCATTTTTATAATATAAACAAAGTATTGATTTTTTTTTTTAATAAAAAAGCTCTAAATCCAAATCTATACTTGAATGTAAAGTATGCTAATTTTTAGGCGGGTTTAGAAATTCTAGAAGCCATGGCTGCCACAGGCTTACGAGCGATAAGATACGCACTTGAAGTACCTGGAATTAAACAAATTTACGCTAATGATATATCAAAAACAGCTGTAGACATTATGAATAAAAATATCGATGAAAATAATGTTCAACATTTAGTAACATCAACTCAGTATGATGCAGCGTATGTATTGTAACTAAACTTAATAAATGTGAAAAATGTATGAAAATAAATTACAATCGTATTCCTGAAAGAAAAAAAAATCATTGTTTTCATTGTTAACGTACAATAAAAGAAATGTTTTTTGGATACTGAATTCAGTTTTTAGTGAAGGTGTTGAAATTTTAAACGTAATATAATAATAATTTTGTACAACTTTTAATCAGGCATGTTATGAGAAAAAGACAATTTGAATCGGAAACAAAATTTGATGTTGTTGATTTGGATCCATATGGATGCCCTACGAACCTTTTGGATTCGGCTATTTCTTGTCTAGCCGATAATGGTTTATTATTAGTTACGTGCACAGACATGGCTGTTTTAGCCGGCAACACACCAGAATCGTGTTACGCCAAGTACGGTTCAATATCTTTACGGTCACCCGCTTGTCACGAAATGGTAAGATTATTTACTTTTAGGTTTAAAAACTATTAATTTTTAAGTTCTAATGTATAGTTCAATTTTTCAGGCTCTTCGAATAGTTTTACATACGATTACAAATGTTTGTACGAAATATGGTCGTTACATGGAACCATTATTATCAATAAGTGCTGATTTTTATATAAGAGTTTTCGTAGTCATACGGACAAGTCCTTTTATGTGCAAAACTATGTCTAGGTAATCTATCACACATATGACTCAAAAATGTATTAAGTTTGTATAAACGATTATTATAATAAATCTTAAAAAAATAATTTATAATTTATAAAAAATTATTGAAACTTGAGTTGGGTATTATATTTACACTATTTACATGACTTGAGGTTACTCCCACTTGAATGTCTTGACTAGTTTGCCAACGTTTCGGTATACTTGCACGTTCCATCTTCAGGGCTGTGGTTCGATGTTGCTCGTATCGCGTTCTCCTGCTGTGTCTGCAATTTGATTATTAAATACTATTATATTAACTATACTAACTATGTTGTAACATTGTATTATGGGGATTATGTGCAGAGGACATCCTAATAATACCATTTAATGTTATTTTTTTAATATTCACGCTAATAATGTAGTTATTGATTGTTGTTGTTTGTTTTTCTCAGCAAAATTTCATCTGTCTACAAATGTCGAGGTTGTAATATGACCACTCTGCTGCCGTTGGGTTCAGCTAAATCCGATACTAAAAATACAAAATTTACTCTTAATTCTGGACCACCTGTTAATAAAAAATGCGAACACTGTGGATTCCCACATCTGGTAATTACTAAAGCAAAAAATTATTATTATTATTAATAATATCCGAACGGACTATTTGGTACGTTATTAATTTGTAACTTAATTGTTTTTGTTTTTATTAGGTTGGAGGACCTATCTGGAATGGACCATTGTATAACATTGAGTTTCTCAATAAACTATGTAATCTCATAAGAGACGAAAAGGCCGATAAAAAGTTTACCACTGTCAAACGACTGAGGGGAATGTTAACCATGATGCAAGAAGAATTGCTCGATATACCGTTGTACTACACGGTTCCATCATTGACCAACACTGTTCATTGTGAAGCAATGCCTTTGAGATATTTTTTGTATGTATATGGTTTTACGTTTTTAATCGAGTTTTGACCATGGGTTGATTTAGACATTTTTAATGTTGCCGCCGTCTTAAAATATATTTAAATTGAGTGGAACATATAGAAGGACATTTTTAAAATTGATAAAACTCTTTTTTAGAATTTGGACACTAAAAACAAATGTTTTCATCACAGTTCATAAATGAGATGAGTACAATTAATATTTTATTTTTCATTAGAAAAAAAAAAATTCAATGTAATTGATATTTAATAATGATTTTTTGTAGTAAATAAAAAAAACTTTGTCTTGATAAATTGTAATTTTGACATAAGGGAAAAACTTGCTCGATCGGCGGTGACTAAATGCCAAGTTTAATTATTTTTGGAATTCAAATCTGTCACTAATAAAATACAACTCTGACTTACGTTTAATACAATAAAAAAAAGTATATTTATTTTATTAAGTGAGTTTGTCGATAAATTTCTGTTTTCAGTTCAGCTTTAGTAAATGCCGGCTACCGAGTTTCATCGTCCCATTGTGCACCGAATAGTGTCAAGACCGATGCTCCTCAGACCGTTGTGTGGGACGTAGTAAGGACTTGGGTGAAAACACATCCAGTTTCTGAAAAAAGGTTGCAGGATTCCGTTGCAGCCAGGATAATCTTGGAAAAAGAACCTACAGCGGAAATTGTTTTTGATCGGAATTACAATATAGTGCCTAAGTCATTGCAGGGTTTAGTCAGGTATCAACAAAATCCTGCACCTTATTGGGGACCAGGAACTAAAGGAAATTCGAAGTATGTATATTATTAATTTTTATTAATTAAATAGTGTATTCTATTTTATTTATTTCATGTTCTAAGACTAATTTTTTTTTAGGCAAAAAACTACAGAAGCTGGGTCTAAAATGGAAACTGAAGTATCAACTTAAATTGGTATTATGGGTTACCTTGTTGTATTGTATGACTTTTTTAAATAAATGAGTAAAACAAATTTGGAAATTTTCATTACTAGAAGCTGTTATAATATGTCACATCAAACTCGTTAAAGGGGACACAGCAATTTTAAGTGTAACAAAATTTGCTATTTTAGCTATACCTATAAAAATTACTCATTTTAAATACAGCTTATAAATTTGTGTTTAAATTCAAAATGTTTTCTGAAAAAAAACCTAAATAAGTCTACAAAATAAGAAAAATGTTAAGAACTTAAATTTCATTTATTTTAGTTCAGCATTGTTAAAAAAAAATCGATCTTACTATATTTTTATTTGAAATTTTTTGTTATTAATATTGCATTTTTCAAGATTTTAAAATAATATCGTCTATTTTTTTCTGTCCCAATGCTAATACTTATACTTTAATTTTAGCTTTTAAGTGTTCAACACACGGACACTAAATATAATAAACGAAATTAGATTTTCCTATTTATAGAACTTAAAAAAAACTTTAGATGTTTAATAGGGCCTACGATAAGAGTTTATTAAGAGAAGATAAACCCTTATTGAATTAACAATTAACATATTTTATTGTTAAAATTCTAAAAAGTAAACGATAATTTATGTAAAAAAAAAAAAAAAAATGATTACCAGAAAGTGACATTTTATGATTAAATGTCTTTCCTTCAATAGAAAAAAATATATAATAAACTAATAATATCAGCCTTGTGATGGTAATCTATAATATTATTATTAATAAGGTGTATCTTTTGATATTGTAAAAATAATTAAAAACTCGGACTTTGGCTCACAGTCGGTTCCCTTTCCAGTCCTGTTTGTTAACAGTGTGAATTTTAAATAAGTAACAATAGCAAAGGTCTTTTTTTGTGGTACCGTTCGCCACAGTGAACATTAACAAAATACAAATGATAATGATTCCGACCCTAAAAAACGAAAATATTGTGTTTGGGTAATTTTTTAGTTTCGTTGCTAAGTACGTTTTTGATTATATTATTATTTTGTGTCTCCAGTGTATTGCGCTACCTTACATACATACATAAATATGTGTGTGATATAATATTACTTAAGTACACCGTCATAGTGCTCATGGTACAGCGTGTTATTATACTTGAAAGTAAAAAATGAGTAGGTAGAATAAGGACCAAACAACAATAGCGGTGAAAGGACTCGAAGAAAAGGTAGGTAGGTAAGTATAATAAGAATTTTTGTACTTAAAAAAAAAAAAAACAGAAAATGAGAGTTATAATTAATCTTTTCTCAACTTGGGCATTAATTGGACAGCTAGAGAGCACCGACGGGTTTTTTTTTGTTTTCGTTTAAAAAGTTAAAACAAAACAAAGTCTGATGATTAATTACGCGAGAATACATAACAAGGTGTACATAAGATTATTTTTTTAGAAAATGAACGCACAACATAATTTACAACAACAACTCGAGCAGTTTTTAAAATCAACAATAAACAAAACAGGATCTTAATTGAAAATTTAAATTTTGTATCGTTTTTACCAACACATATTATAAAGAAATTCACGGTCGCACATGACCGTGGCAAATCTGCGTCGATTCATAACATATATTTTCTAGTTAAATTTTATTTTTATTTTGTAACGATCATATTTCACCTGACCGTTACTTCGCGTTCCAAACCTACTGACACAGCACCCCCGACTATAGGTAGGGGAACGGTCGCACACACAGGACAATGCACGTCGCGTATCATCTAATTAACCAGTTGACTTTACCATCACGGACCGCCAATATCCTCGACCTTGCGCTCTATATTTTTGCCGTTTTACTACAAGCCGCCCATCCGACTATCTTTTGTGTGCGTCCGTTTCAACTCCGCTTTGACCAACCATTTCATCGTCCAACCCAGGTCAGAGTGTATATATATATATATATATATATTGTATAATTTTGTATTTTATTTAGAAACCCTAATTTAGTATAAAACATCTTGTAGCCTGCAGCTGAGAGTTAGATTATTTAACAGTGTGACCGCCCGTTCTAGCTCCTCGGGCGATATATTAAGTTAATAAGGGAGACTTTAAGGCCAATTAGACGTAGACAACGGCCTAGCCAACCGTTTTCCCGTGGGGATCCGTCTATTTTAGCCTTATCGACGGCCACTTTGCCTAGTCTAGACAGCTAGACAAGTAGGTCCGTTACAATTTGAAAATAATCTGTTTAACATATTTTAGACTGAACGAATGGGGAAGTCATAATACAATACCTATGTAAAAATTATTCAACACCATAATAAACTGTGCTTAGTTAGTATAGTACTATAGTAGGCAGAATAGTAGGGTAGAAAAATATAAATGCATATTATTATAATTTATCTTTCGCTGCGTACAATTATTAGTATAATATAACATAACCCATTGGTTATATTATAGTTAAAGGGATTTGTAACTTAAAAATGAAACTTTGAAGAAAAGTCAGAACGTTAATTTATTTTCACACAATTTTAAGTACACCTACAGGCTGCTGAGGGTACAGCGTTGTGATAGACAGCGGAAAATACCTAATAATATAGTTATTTGTTTATATACATTGATAAAAACATATCGTGTAACTGATATTAAGGTATTTGCCAAAATCTGGATTTAAGGTGTCATGTTTGTGTCAAAACCGATTTAGTAAAATCAAGAACAAAGCCAGGGGTGTAGGCGGGTATAACGACCAACAGTTGCTAATCCAATGGAGACTCTCGCTTTTCCTTAACCTTTATTTTTTTTTGTAATTTATTTGTTCATATATTGTAGTATGTGTTTTTGCGCTAAACCATAATAATATATTACCTACCCTCGTTCCGGGGAAAAATATGCTGGCCACGAATCGTTTCCCAGAAAAAAATAATCCTGAGATTTTCCGTACCCCAGAAGAATAGAAATTTTTCTTTTTATTTAACTTTTTAAAGCCAGGTCCACACAGAGGTTTTTAAAAAACAAAACAAAAACTCAACTTTTTTCTGTTTAAAAAAATAAAACTGTAAAAAAAACATTTTTCCAGACTGAATTGACAAAAAACCTCAACAAATCATGAACAAAAATGTCAATACTATGTTTGTGTTGGGTTTTTTTTCATCTATCCATTCTGAAAAGATCGTTTTAAAAATGTGCTTTTTATACTAGTTATCCATCCACAGTCGTCTAGTCTGCTTTCGAAGTGCGATCTTTTCGGTTCTTGGTTCGTTCGTTTTTATTTTAATAATTAAATTTTTTAAATAATTAAAATATTAATGTGGAAACTGAAAAGAGATATCGAAGATGAGGAAGATATACTAATGTTGGGTGCTGGATATATTTGTTTAAATGTTCAAAATAAATTTTAAAAAAAAGTACATGAATCAATGAACATTTAAAAGATTTACGGGATGATGACATTGGTATTATATAAACAAGTTATTAATATAACTTGTTTTTATTTTTTAACACATTAATATTTAATTACATTTAACAATTAATATTTAAACACAATTGTATGTCCACACCGAGCTATAGTGTTCATGAAAACAAAAACATCAATACAAATTTCCCACCATGAACGGTTTGTTCTTAAAAAACAGAATATTTGGTTGAAAAAAACAAAATTGTTTGGAAATTGTCAAAAAACATCGTGTTTTTGTTTGTTCTAATATTGTTCGCTCTGTGTGGACCCGGCATAACCGCCCGAAGGCGTCGAACATTTTTTAATAACAAGTACCAAAACCTTGGAATTTTAATAAACCTTTTTTGTTTAATTTCATATTAATGACTCGTGATATTCCATTTCGATATAAGGGTTGCGCGAAAAGCACATAATAAACATTTCCATAAAATGTATTATGCATTTTCTACAGTTCATAACTAGTACAAAAGTTTAGTCTCGACTCTAATCGAGTGGGAACTGTCTTAAAACATCATACCTGCACTAGAAACGCATGCTATAAAACATATTATACTGGGTAAATGATTAAATAATTTTTTAAATTGTAAGCGTTACAAATTGCATTACAAAAGCTTAACATAGCACAAAAAATATGTACAATTATTATTTAAATGCACAAAATTAAATCGTGACTAATTTAATTGTACATTTAAAATAAGTAAAACCATAATCTTATATACCTTGCTCATCAAAAGTGTCAACTGGCTTTGTAAGTATAATAATTAAATAACGCATTTTTTTTTGGTATAATATAGGATTACATTTTTTTAACATATTGAGTATATCTTTATAGTATTTTTTAGTGTTAGATACCTATATAGCATGATCCGTTATGCCTGACAGCCGTCAGATTAAATTCCAAGAGCATCAATCTTGCCTGCTCAATAGACTGTCGAAGTGTAAAAAATTAAGCGAAATGGTCGAATTACCCCATCAGCGTCAGGTACTTTGATTAATAGTTAAAAATCATAACGCTTAAGTTGGTACAATTTCCTAAAGCATCCAAGTATGTCAAAAAAACGTGACTTGTTAACTGCGGTTTTACTTGTAATCTAAAACTGCGCTGAATAAGTCTATGCTTGTACATAGACGCTCTTAGTTTTATATAAATCCTCAACAACTCGAAAATGTAAATAAAAGTTTGTATTAGCTTTAAATTATTCTTTTATTTACGATTTTAGTGTGCAAGTATAAACTGTATTTGAAAATAACGATTTTGAAACTTAACTTAAATTTGCAGCAGGTATAATTAGAATAGAATGATAAATAAAGTAAGGAATAAATTATAGCTAATGGCTAAGTACATAAATATATCTAATTAGGAAACAATGTGACAAGCGGGTCTCCCCTCTTGGTCGTGAAAAAAAAAGCAGTTAATGGCCAAGTAAAGTAATATATTTTCCTTGATAATAATATTATGTATAATTTATGTATATTGATTCCTTCTTTTATCGACCGACAATTCATTTTGTTTAGCATTTAGCGTCATAAAATGTATGAAGTCCGTTGAACAAATCCATTAGGTTTAATACAGGTATACTGTATACTTAATTTTCCAACGATTGATTTTTGAAATGCCGCGAATAATGTCCATATTTTTTATTGTTTGCTTGGTCGAACTTCAAATAGAATTACAACAACAATGTTGGTGCGGTGAATATTAAAGGATAAAATATGTAATTTCGTGGTGGCATAGGTTTGCCACAATACATTATACGAGTGTTATCGCGGCCGGTTTTGACATATTGTTATAATTCATACATTACAAACGCTGTCTCGCACGCGGTTATAGGTACAAAAAAGGGGGACTCGAGGGGAAGTAAAACGACTCAGTTGGGATTAATTAATAAGGACACAACGCGGCAAGGCGATTATCAGGTCCCCTCGAGTTTTTTCTAGAAATGATTAACGGCGCTATCGATTCGTTCGGTTCGGCTGTGTTGTACTGTTACCTATTATTTTCTTATGCAAACGAATTAACGACGGCCAAGTCGGAACACACTCTCAAAGACCAGCTCGCAATGTCAACATACCGCTGTGCCCTGCTCGTGGTGGTCGGTCTGTCCGCGGCCGAACTCACGGACTCGAGTCCGGACGAAGACGCCGACGGGTATCGTTTCAACGGATGCGAGTTTTTCCAAATAGTCGAGCCCGGCAACAGGTCGTATTCGCTGTACTCGCCCGGATATCCGGATCACTATTCGCTCGGCCAAGAGTGCCGGTGGCACGCCAAAACCACTTCCGCGTCCGGCCGTTTGGTGTTAAACTGCGAGGAGTTCTATCTGCCCGAAGTAAACACAACAACACTATTGTACCCGTTCGTCTCTGACCGGAGGGGCGAGATGCACTTGGGGGGGGGGGGAGCGCACGTAGAGTTCAATCTTAGGGGTCGCCAAGACAATAGTTAGTCTTAGCTCCACACACACCCCCAACTTATACTTCAAATTTGAAAAATGTGAATGAATGGGGTGGCCTTAATTTTCTAGTTATATATAACATCGTACACTATCAAATATGTCCATTTATAACGGACTCGTATTTTTATTCTTTAAAGTAGTGAATTTATCCAGTATTATAATATCACAATCTACAGTAGAAGTGTGAAGTAGAGTTTGTCTCTTTCAGTGGAATGAAAGGATGGATTTGTAAATTTATATTGTAACAATCTAGTTTGCGCCCGATTCTTAAGACGGCCCATTGACGAAAATCGTTCAGAAATAGCAAGCCATATAAGTAACAGTTTTTACGATCAAACAAGTCCTATAATTATGGTCTAAAATCCCCAAAAGTGTCTTGAAATTAAAATAGAATTATTATAAACAATTTCTTACTTCCTACGATTATATTATACGATAGGTATTCCTATACGTTTAGCGAACATTTTGTAATTATTTTAAACTTACAAAATTTAAATTTTACATTTGTAAAACATAGAAATCTGTTAAGTATATTAATACGAAAATCTGGGCGTTTTATTCACCCTCGAGCACCCTATTATGGGGACCTATAACCCTTCGGGGGGTGGGGGGGGGCGAGGACATTAGAAAATAATCTAAGATACGGTTAGGTATCTTAGACCCTAACGATACGGTTTTCTTTAAACTTCCAGAGTCCTCTATGCGAAACGGACGCGTTGGTCGTGTCCAGGACGGGAGACGCTAATTTCATGGACGGAGTCCGACGATGTGGACCTAGGTCGTTCACCATTAGCAGTCGGACCAACAAGATGAGCATAATGTTCAAGGCGAGGATTCACAGCAAGGGCGGCAAGTTCATGTGCTCGTTGGGCGCCAAGTACGCCAAACATGTTAAACGAGAACCCGAAAAATATTCGCGCACTTGCGATTGCGGTAACAGGAATAAGGTGAAAATAATAATGACTAGTTATATATGACAGCTATAAAATTAATGCACTAAGAAAGTTATAAAAAGTGTTTGGCTTTCAAGATCGTTAAGGTTATTTTATGTGATTTTCTTGATGTTTGTGAGTGCTTGCTACGTTTGTTTGTATCATATGATAGACGTTCATCAAACTTAATCAGTAATAACTGGTTGAATGAACCGAATATTTTATACTTATTAGTTATGTACTTGATTATCTTATATTTTATCGACTACCGACTATTGTTTTGTCTTGTGTACTCCTTGAGTCAATAATTTTGAAATAATTCCAACAACTGAAAAACAACCGTGGAATTAATTTCCCACAACGAAATGTAATAACTGATTTATCACTTTATTGAGGAATATGCACTTAGCGATACCATAATTGTATAGTCCAATGCGTTTTTGTATGTTATTAGTACCTACACCATTAAATCATTAACCACTTTATTTTCGACTTATCGTTGTAAAATATGCAAACGCTTCCTTTACAATCCGTCCAACCGTGACGGAGGGCAACATATTGCATAGCATCTTAATTGAACATGCTTGCATAGCCGCATATAAAAACAATTAGAACAATAATATAATACAATACAATTGCAGTTTTTATACAAAAGTAGCCATCGAATAAGTGGCTACTTTTAATAAAATTAATTTGGCTGTAAGGTAAATGAATACAAATTCCTTAAATATAGATTAAATTTAATATTAGATACTCACAGTATCTTTACAACCAGTCGCTGGATAAATATTATATAATATACACATCTGTAGAGAAACAATGATTGAAAATGTCGAATCCAATATTATGTTATGAAAACATATAAATTCAGATAATCCATGTGGTATGTGTATTCGACTTTGCAACTAGGTATAAAATAACAAATTCCATTAAAGTTTGCAAAAGCCGTAACTGTTTTTGACAATTTAAAATAATAGGTTTTATTTTCCGCCAGCGCTTGTCTTCCTTTTTCTATAATAGCTATACACATCAGTTCAAACCATCTCCCTTAATAATTTTCTCGTTTATCCGAAAGTCCAATATAATATACTTAATACTGATTAAACTAGACATCAGCCTGAACTCATTTTTCTCATTTGTTCGACGACCCGGATAGTGCTCTTGTAATGTTATTGTTTTTAATTTTTATTATAATGGAAAAATTGACGTATAAAAACACTTTTTTTTTCTAAAATCAATACTTATCAAGTTTGGCGTGGAAGTCGAAACGGTGGCTACTATATTTTTGTCTGAATTTCAAACTATAATAAAATATTATAAACATTGCAAGAAAACAGTGCCAAAAATTAAGTATTTTGTATAGGTTTTTTGGACAAAAAAAAATTCCCCATTATTTGTCGTTGTTGAAATATGCGTTAGATTTCATTATATTAATTTGCATTGTACAATGCGCTCACCTTGTTTGGTTTTCGGGACAGTCTGAATGTAGGTAAATGCGCAAGGGAGAGCAAATAATATACTGCCGAAGTCGTATAAATACATTACAGTGGATTCAATGTACCAGAGGTAGTAATGGAGAAAATTTAATATCAGTTTCAGTATACATTCGAAGAGTATTATAGTCATTGCGAAGCCAAAGTTTTATTTAATTACGCCATATGGACTCGTACAACAATATATTCTTGTTTTTCACTTACTTTTGAATTTGTGGAAACTTTTTCAAGTTTAATACGTCCATAAATATATATATATATATATTAATAATGTTATAATATCTCTCATATTATGTTACATCGTTCTACCCGGTTTATTACACCCGTTTCATCAACGTCTTCGAAACTAATTTATGTAATAAAATACAACTTTAACCGACTAAAGAATGAACAACTTTTGCCGTGTACGTAATTTGCTATATTTTATCAAAATGTATTAATTCAACTTTGTTTATTATATCTAAACACATAATGGTTATATCATTAAAAATACTATTATTATTTAAAGAACTAAATAAAAAGTGTTTAGACAATAGACATAAAACGTGTATTGCATATATTATGGTCTATACTTTTAAAGCAGGTTATTAAATAAGTGGACTTGTGATTTATTGTATACTTTTCATTTCAAAGTTTTTACATTTCACGTTTGATTAATGTTTTGGTGGATTTTTAGATATCAGCTAAGGCAATAATTGTATGGCAGTATTGTTTCAATAAATATACAGGATACCTGCAATTTAATTTCAATGAGGATAACATCCTCCTCTAAACATAGTCCACAGGTAGAAGCTATTTTATTCTCGGAGAGCAAGTGGTACCTACCTGAACATGGTAGAAAAATTTAAGTATTTGTGATCAGTTATTGAAGAGAACGGAGGGAAAAAAAGAATTTATACATTAAGAAAATTGTAGTTGGAATAAATGGAAAAAACGAATGGATGTGTCGTTTGACAAAAAGCTGTTATTAAGACGGAAAGGAAAATTTAAGTAGCTAAAACAAAAAAAGGTGAGATGGATGTGTGGAGTGACTGTATAGGTTAGATATGCGAGTTCCGCCATTAGTAGGGCTTAGGGTAAAATTAAGAGAATATATAGAGATAGTTTGGACATGCGAAAGCAGGATTGACCTTATTCATCGAAACAGACGAGGAAAATGCTAAGACATTTTAATAAATTTTACATCATATGAAACGTAAAGTGTAGATGACTCTGACACGGTTGTTATAATATAACGGAGTATCATCGAGTAAATAATAACTATTATTGTGATTTCCGAAGGAAGGGCGTCAACGCAAAAGGTTAACGGCTCTTTTGTCAATGGAACGTGGGACGTTTTCAATTATTGTGGTTTGTATTTTGTTGTTTTCCGCGCTGATCAGCAAATTCCTTTTAAAAATGGTTGGCTACACAAATCGATTCGATTATTATGTCACATGAATATTCAACTGCCGAAATGCGTACTCGTCAAAAATATATATTTTTTTGAATAAATCAACGGTCTGCATAAGATACGGCAGTCGTGCCCACTTTCAGATTATGCGCTAATTGCTAGGTTAATCCGACGGGAACTGAATTATGCTAAAGAAACGGACGGACTTTGTTTTCTTTTCAGGTCACTACTCAGGGCAGGTCTGGCAACGGGAAAACGGCTGGAGTCAACGAGTTCCCATTGATGGCTTCGTTGATAGACGGACGGACGGCAAACTTGTTCTGCGGCGCGACAATCATCGGCAAGCACCACGCTTTGACCGCCGCTCATTGTTTAACCCGGGTCAGTCCGTATCAAATTGGTTTGTTAGTCGGCGATCACGACGTGTCCAAAGGTAATCATATATTTTGTACCTATACATGTAATGAACGATATTGGTTTGGTTGTCCAACAGCGACCACAAATACTACTTGTCAAGTCGGTGTTAAAGTTCTAAGTTCTTTAAAATTTAAACCATGGGTGGAGATTTGTTGGAGGCTTGGCATACTAAAAAAAACCTTAAGACTTAAAATTAGTGCTATTTCTTAGTGAGAGATTGGTCGAAATAAAAGTAAAAATGTAGCACTAATTTTTAGTTTTAAAATTCAAATCTTCGGCCATGCTTATGCCCTAACCAACAAAATCCGTTCATCTGTTTCGGAGATCTGCAAGTGGAAAGAAAAATAGCTAAAATTTACAATAATTGACTATAGGAAACTTAAATGATTTATATACATTTATGTTTTGTATCTTTTCGGCAAGCTCCTTTTAATGAGCTTAGAATCAAATGAAAATTAAGCGTTATAAGATCGCATAGGCACGTTGACTTTTCTCAAATTCAAATCATTATATCGCATGGGTATGAAATCCGATCTACCTGTGTATTGCGTAACTTATATTAAAGCTGAGACAGTTACAGAGTCTCGATTTTTAACATTACAATTACCATACTTACCTACTTGATTTTTTAAAAATCAAAAAAGTAAAAATAGTAATAATATATAACACACCTGACACGCGCGCAGATCGGCTATAGTACACCCGAGAATTACAGAATATATTATGATAAATATATTCATTATAATTTATACATATTATCTAAAGCGTGTATAGCTGTAAAAGGGAATAACATGGGAAGCTCTATAGTGTATAATAATATGTTTTTATGTACCTGGCAAAACCGGAAAATCGATTGTTATATATTTCTAATTAGAGCGACCCTTATGTCAAAACAATGCTCGTAGGCTTGTTTTTGCTGTGTGCACACACACACATACAATATGTACCTTTACAAACAATATCGATTGGGTTTTGACCCGCTACTATTAGGTTTAGGATAGTGCAAAAAATACAGCCAGTTTCTAATATTACACCGTTTTTCACTCGACGGGGGTAGACTTGTCATTATTTTATTTTTAACCACAGGCTCGAATAAATTTATATTGAACAGGAGGGTTCAGAATACTATTCTTGGAATAGCCTCTAGTTTTATTTTTTTACTTGATTTATTATAGAATTTAGCAAAATAAATTTTAGGATATCGGATATTAGATGTTATGCATGTGTTATATTAAAATACAAGTACAATATTTTCCTCCTATACATAAAAATCTTTCACGGATGAGTTCATTGGGTACTTTAATTTGCCCGGCCTTCAGTATTGAGTATTAAAGTATAATAAATAATAATTCTAATTAGTTTTCGCTGTTTAAAATGGATAATAATTAAACGCTTCAATATTAAGAAAGATATATAACAGCTCACATTTTAACAAAATATATGAAACAATAATTAGTAAAGATTACAGAATATTATACTGTTATTTCTCCGTAAAGACATTTTAAAGTTTATACTGTTTTTATAAGACAAACAAGTTAATTAACGTATTATTTTACCCTGGCAATTACATAAAGTGAACATACTTATATTTTATTTTAGATTTGAACTTTAAAAAGTAATTGGATTATTTTTGCAAACATTTTAGTTAATGGTTCGTTTCAATGAATTTTACTTTAATACATATAATATGAAGTATTATATATTATATATATATATATATATATATGTATACACTAAGATAAGTATTATTGTAAATAATAAATTACTTCCATTAAAGCATTTTCCAAAGAAACCAGGATTTATCTGAATAAATAATTTTTTTAATCTGCGACTCTCAACTCAGCTCGACTTAACTCAACTATAAATGACTTTTAAGAACAGATTACGATTTTTAGGACAATGATAAAAATATTCTTTAAGCTGCGCGCACCGCCTTACAGAAATGTAAAATACACAAAAATGTATTTTTTATTTTTCGTTGATTAAATATACTATTTTTGTGTAATTGATTGAATTAAACAGTTAGAGGGAATCGTTTGTAGGTGTAACACTAATATAGTGTTTTACATATTATATCCATTTTCGAATTTCCATTAACTTAATTAATTTTTGGGCGAAAAAATCAATTTGATACGAGCATTAAGAGTCTGTAAATGAATTAGTGTAAAATATGTATTAAAAACACGATTATAACTAATTTTTACTCACAGCAAAATGTGAATGGCTAAATGCTTGTATATTATATAATATAAATTTTTTCCCTTGGAAGCTTCTAAAATCTGTATAAATCACCAGACATTTTTATAAGTTAGCATTTCCAATAAAGAAGGCGCGGTACTAAGAACGGAGTATGGTATAGTTTAAAACATTGGCGAATTTAAGTTTACCAACATTATAACTTAAAAAAAAAATATAGTAAAACGAAAAGACCTCATACTGAAATTTCAATCAGCTCCGCCACAGGAGGGCTTGCTTGCTTCCTCTACAGGGAAAATAATTTTAATCTCTTATTACTTCCCATGCGGATTTGTACAGCAGGAATCCATTATAGCTGACGTTTTGTATGGTATTCTGACTTACTATTATTATAATTTCGAGTTTGGACAATGCACAATTTTCGTTCCAAGGATAGCTGCTTAAAACGGCTGCAAAATGACCATTTTGGACCGTCAAGCTTCTTTGTTTATAATGCATAATTTCCGGGGGGCAAATTTAAGGGACGACTTTCGGAGTAATAAAACTTGAAGGATTTTGCGAAACGACGGTAAGTTGTAACGTTTGTGTGTTAATCCCTAACGGACGGCGATTTTGACTTAGCGGGGTTACATGCCGAATTAATGTTGACCAACCGACACAGACGCGAGAAAGCTGTTTTCTTCTAAGACAATAACCCGTCCAGAGAAGCTTCCAAGTAATCGCAAGTCGTCGAATCGCGGCGACCGTACTTAAACTACTTAAACTCGTCTGCTATGGTTTGTCTCTACGGTCGTTTCGACATTGTGGCACGTTTCAATAAATAAATGACATCAATTCGATTTTGACGAATTGATCAAACCTCGAAAGTAGATTAATTCATTTTTGAAACTATTACAATACTATCGTCAAATAAAAAATATCCATATTCGTTTTACGTAGGTTTAATCAACATAATATGCTAGAAAAATAATTCAAAATAAAATTAAGCATCCAACGTAGGCACTTGACAATTCAACGACCAATTTTTAAAATTTTATAACATACAACTGGTTTACAGAGATTAAATTATCAGGAATTTGGAAAAAAACAAGTAAAAAAGTATGTATCTAAGAAAATTACGTTTGTAACATTTGGTAGATAGTGATTTATTTAATAAATCTCAACAAGGCGCCACCTAAGTTAAATGTATTTTTTCTAACATAATAAAATTATATAATAAACATGTTGCATTTCTGCTACGATGGGCAGATTATTATTTTTACAATTAACTAATATTGTACATACTAGATATTTGGTACATTGTCTTGTACATCTGGGACATGCTTTCTGGCACTTTGACAGTTTAAAGTGAATACCTGTCTCCATGTAATTTTATCACTGTATAATGAAATAAATAAAAAGTAGTTTTCAAAAGAAAAAAATCCAAAGTTATTTTCCGAGTTACCGAGCGTCACGCGGTAGATGGGTCATCGATTGTGTGTGTGTGACTGATTTTTGGTGATAATTATTATTGATAAATCAAAACCGTATTGCTGCAGGTAACGACACGGATTCGGCCAAACTTATAGTGGTGACCGACGTGTACGTACACCCGAATTTCAACACTTCATCCATGGCACATGATTTGGCCATCGTGGAGACCCACCAAGAAATTGTTTTTTCGTCGAAAGTGGGACCGGCTTGCTTGCCGTTCAAGTACTCCGACAAGGACTTCGTGGGCGAGACGGTCGAAGCGCTGGGTAAACGATCATATCCGTAAAAACCCGGGCTGTTTTGGAAAAACCCAACATTGTGTGACCTAAAGTTTAGTGGGACTTTACCTGAAAAAACAGCCAGGGTTTTTTTATGCCCGCCCTGGTTTTTTAAGACGGCGGGTAATCCGATCTAACCGTATAAGAGGTATTTTATTTGGGGTTTTTTTTTTGTGTGTGTTTTTATCAGGTTACGGCACGGCTAACTTTGGCGGTCCCGCGTCCGACGCTCTGCAAAAGAACAACCTCAAAGTGGTGTCCATATCGAAATGCACTACACACTACAAAACCGTCAAAGAACGCGATCACATTTGCACCGTTTTTCAAAAGTCGGACACGTGTCAGGTGGATTCGGGCGGACCGCTCGTGTGGACTGACCCGAGCACGGGCAAACTGGCCGTAATAGGAGTGGTCAGCTACGGCAGTGCTTGCACCGAATCGTCGCCTTTCGTCAACGCCAAGGTGCCGGTGCCGATGCATCTGAGTTGGATTAAAACCGTACTAACAGGTATATAAAAGAAAAAGGGGCAGTATTTTGACATGTATAATATGTCTATTTTTTCTTTAAATCCACACCATATGAGCACAAAAAAACGCGAAAAATTCAGGCCTTTTTGGTTTTCTGCAATGGAGCAAGTGTGTTGTAAAACGTGAAACGTGCTTTTGTTTATGCCTAGTATCTACTTACCTAAGATAAGCTATCTTCCGCCAAAGCCATAAGTTTTAATGCGGGCAGAGAGTAGTATGTGCGTTTTCTGTGAATTAAAATTGTTAGAAAAGACAAATCCTATGGACCGGTTCGCTGTAAAAACTCTAACCTAGCACTAACCTAGTTTTTTAGTTTCGTGAAACTTCCCGACAAATTGGTCATCGCATAAGTGTGTTCTATGCTAAAACCAGTAGAAAAGAGAAAGAAAGTATAGTTTTAAAAAGCACATAATATAACACAATATGAATGTCGATAGAAGAATGCATTTTTGCACTACGCCATCAAAATTTTATTGACCATTAATATTAATAACTATTTTGATTTAAAAAACAATAATAACCCGATTTTAAAATGTACAGATTTAAAACGTTGCTGTACACAAAATCAGTCGCAGTTTTTGTGTATAGCACCGCTTACCAGCCAACTTTAAAATCAATGTACACAAACGGAAAATGCTAATTCGTTATTCATTTTTTTTCAGGTGAGAAGTATTGTGGTTGATTAGAATTTCAACTCCGGCGAAATACCTATTTTATGTATTATCAGATTTTTAGTTGTTGTTTTTTTAAATGATTAAAGAAATGAGTTATAAGACAAACGAAAATTGAATACGTTATAAATTATGATAGAACTTTAAAATGTATTAGTTGTCATACCGTAAGCCGTACAAATGGCCGGTTTGCGTTACTCACTTATGATGCATTCATTAAAGACTAGTTTTTATTTAACATTTAATAACTTCCAATGTTCAACTATTACATTGTAAAATTTTAAGGATTTTTCCAGAGATATCCTCAGCAGTGTATCTGATTTATAACGACTTGCTTGCCGCATCGCAGCGACGCGCCGGTTGTTTGTATAAAGAAACAATACAACGCTTTTCTTAATCGATTGTCGAGAGCCAATTATGACGACCAAAGATGTCTCTCGAACAATGGGAGCTCTTATAATAGAATACCAAACCATGATGTTGTCGAGTTATTCTTTTTGTCTCTAAAGACATAATTTCTCAGATGTATTATAGAGCAAAAGTGTTGTTTTCTTGAAGTTGACACAAATAGAGTTTTACAAAAACCACTACGCATGACTCAATAATATAACTACTTGATGTTTTAGTTCTAAAGTAGGCTAAAACCAGTAACAATAACAATTATAACTGGACAAGTAAATTTATCACATAAAAAAAAAGACAAATATCTTGCGGTTTTGGTCACTATTTTGCGAATAAAAAGAAATGATTTTCTTAGGTACATTTACCATTTCAGGTTTAGCTAAAACACGATTTATACATTTGTCGTGATACACCCTGTATAATGTACTTAGGCTATCTCGATCTGGACATTGTTATTTTTTATGCAGTATACATGAAGCGAACGAAGGATGACAGATATTGACCAACGAGACGCTTGGTTATTTTTATAAAAATGTAATAATACACCTACGTCCACTTACATATAATAAACTACATCATTCGTTAAAATATACAATTGCTTCCTTCTCATATTTTCAATAACAACTTTTCGTTGTTAAACTATATTGTACACTTACTATATTTCGTACAAATATAATATTTATCCATTTATTATATGAGCATAAAATTACCTTATGAGGTAAGGTAGAAAAAAAAGAAGTAAGTTCAGTAGAAATGTTATAGTTATTATTATTCATTTCTGTTTGATCTTCTTAAAACTATAAAAAGCCGACACGGTTAGGACGGAGCAAAGTGGTACAGACTTATGAACATATAAGTTTGTAGACATTTTACATGTATAGTACATAAACAGAAACATTATACTCAACATTATCCCTACTCACCGATTGGGATAAGTTCAAAAATTAACCAGATCAACGGATTAAATTAAATATAAAAAGCTTTAATCTAAACTATTTATTTCAAGTTGTCCAGAATAAACTCCTTCGAACAAGAACCAACGCAAGATGGTTTCAAACGTTAGACGCCTCTAGTGTTACAAACCAAACGACCTAGTTTTGTTATAAATACTTATGTATGTAAACAATTACAGAACTTAACCAATGTGAGAAGTTCTGTACATGTTTACCTCCTTTAGTTATACAGTATATATACTTATTAGGTACTCGTCTAGGGCATCTTAAGACTTTAATAAATAAACAGACCCAAAGATCCAAAAATATAAATGTAAGTAAAAATAACCTTAACCAGCATATCGAAGTTTTGATAGCAATAGATATATAGAGTAGGTACAGCTAAGTTATGTGTGTGGTGTTTTTGTTGTTTCTGCACGCCTAAGTCAATAACGCAGAGTCAACAGTTCGGAAACGTGGTTGTTACTGTTTGCCTCGAGGGAAAACGTCTCTCCGGAGTTAGTTAGTTTCACAACAGTTAGTTGTTCTTCAGCTCTAATGTTACATTCTATGTCTTCGATTCCCCAAAATAGAAACCTTTTGTATTTCACTTTTATTTTGTTGTATATAAAAAACTCATCAATACCGGCGCAGTATACTAACCAAACACGTAAGTACTTATTACTGTACTATAAGTATACTCTGTTTGCCAGGAGATGAGTAGTGCGCAAAAACCAAAACGCATGCGCAGACAACAGTAAACATATTGTGTTTTAATCTCTTGTTTCTGTGCACTACCGTTCTCTCGCGAGACAGATATAGGTGTTTTCGTTGACCCCTATGACCACCTCGTTAAATCCAATACCGTCGTCGACTGTGGAATATTATAGTTTTTTTTTTACAGTTGTTACAATAACGAGTTTAGCGAATAGTCTTGCCGGTATCGGTACAACAGCAGCACTCGGACGTCTCGAGGAAAACAATAGGTACTGGCTCTGTATATATATATATGTAAGTCGTTATTTTTGCTACCCACACGCGACTTTTGGGCGACATTATTAGTTCCTTGTGAATGTGAGTATACATTTGTGGAAGAAGGGGGGGGGGTATTCTCTCGTGTCAGATTTTCCGGCCGAAGCCATCTGACTCGAGCCGGGGTGGTCGGGCGAATGGGAGGAGCGCCACCCCGTGTCTACCACCGGCCGGCGGTACCGCGGACGAACGCCCATCGAAACGCGGTCTACGCGACTCTGGATTAGCCATGCTATACGACCGTTCGGCTGGCGGATGGATAGACATATTTTAAAAAGAGTAACGATTTAAGTGTATTTTTTTTTAGCTTTACACAGCACACGACCCCGTACAGGATCGTCAGCGATAATAGCTGTTATTATTACCGCGGTAGTCTTTTGACACAACAGCCGCGGTATCCGCAAGGGCAATATGGCGGGCAACAAGTGTCGGCGGCGGCGGACGATCGATACCGCGGCCGCGCTGTAGCCTGTACCTACACTTCATTGATAATATTATTATAAAAACAGGAAGCCCACGCACACCGGTTGCGCGCGCACCGCCGGCTTTTATCTGGGTACAAAGGCACGGGGCTCGGGCCGTTGGTGGGGGTCCGTCGTGGGCGAAGGTCGGCGCAAAGGGGAAGGCGAAGGGGAAAGTTCTCTGCCACTTCCACTGACGGCGGCGCTTCTGGCGGTGACGCCTACGCAAGCCAGACCGTGCGAAAACATAGAAATAATAATAAAAAAAAAACCAAAAAACATTACCCAGTCGACCGTCGGCCCGCATGCACGGCGCAGTCCAATATGTAATTTGCACGGAACGACGTCACGACGGTTGGACTATGATGTTTCAGGTGAGTCGCATAACAAAACCTATGTATCTTAGTGATAACAACACGCGTTTATTAACTTGACCTGACCGGATTATATAATATGGTACCTTAAAGTGTAGTACGGCTCTAATTTATACCACTTGCCCGCGGTCGAACCGGAGCGCACGTCTACCATATGGTAGACTCGCGCCGGGGTCAATCCGACCGAATTTCCATTCCCTCCCCCCAAATTGGTTTGTGCAACAGGTCATAGCCGCGTCGATTATGCGTCTAAAAGGGACCGTGGTCTCGATGATACTAGGTTGTCAATATTATGATCATACACAGGTTTTAAACCCGTATAAACGCTTAAAGAAATCGATGGTACCGTTATAAGCCCCTAACACGATTTTTGACCGAAACGATAAACGTGTCATTAAATATAATTCGGGTTCAAAGCCCCGATCTTTGTTTGTGTTAATCATTGGTTTGACAACATGGTACACCCGCTGGTCTTTGTGACAACGTTATTTTGGCATAAATCATAATAATTACTAATTGCCTGAGCATGTGTGGGCGTGGAAACAAGGTACAAAATATCTAGATACGTGCGTAAATTATTGATATTATGACGTTACAATACAAATAGCAAGCTGATTTCAATAGCAATATCGATCTGCCAGAGGACTTACGGATACTTGGATACTTTTTGCCCGTCTTTGAGTGTTAGATACCACGTTCGTTCCTATATGAGGTACAAAGTAGTTTTGGCGGTCAAACGAATGAGAAATAAAAAAAAATTCTATTGTTTGATGGTCGACGCGGTCTATAAGGTTCATCCTTATCAAAATTCAAATGTGTCATATCGTTATCAGTTTAGCCGCTCGACAAACACCCAGCCGGATCCAATGGTAAAGCAAACAGTTTTTGTTAGTTTGTCTTAATCAAATCGAATATCCTAGCCTAACATAACACTCCGGTCTTAGCAAGCATTAACTTTGTAGAGCGATTTACGGCTTGCCACCATTTTAGTACATTGAATGTATACTTACATTTGCTAAGGACGTTTCATATCGTTTTAATAACTTTAAATATAGAATACCATTTTTCTTACTGGCCGTTTTATAAGTCCCATCACTCTTGTTACATAAAAGTCGCTCAACTGTATTTTTTATTATAAATAAAAAACGCAAACGGTAAACATTAAATAGTTTTATAGTTGAACAAGAAAATAGTGTTGAATGTTTTTTCTTCCAAATTAAGGAAAATACTCAATCGAAGAAAAAACTAAAACCGTTAATTTACATTTATTTTCGGTTCGTTTAAATGTAATATATTTTTTTAATTATACATGCCTTGCAAGAAAAAATTATTCTTAGTAAAGGACCGTAGCCATCAGAGGTATAATTGTATGAAGCAAATCGTAGATCAGAAGAAAATATATTCTAAAGTTCGCAGTTAAAATACTCGGAAAGCCGAGGACTTATTTGGATTAATTGATAAATTAAACGAAGAGACTTCAGAGTTAATTCCAACATTGATCTAATTTACTCGCAAAGTAAACAAGGGTTTTCCATGTATTCGACGCAGAAATATTTTAGTATAAGCACATTACTAATTAGTAATTACTTCATTTTGATAAATAATTGAGGTCGTGGCTGTACTGTACATTTTGAATTGGGTTTACTGATGGAAACGAATTGGAATATCTAAAAACGACGACAATAATATTTTAAAGAAAATCACAAAATAAGCATATTATTTTTTCAGTACACCGATTTACCAATTCATTCACTGCATATTTATCAATTTTTTTTTTTTTTATAAAACAACTGATTTGTAGTAAATAATACTATCGTGTACCTACACCATGATAATGTGTAAACAATAACTATCATAGAAATACTGCATTTCGTTCAGTACGTTGTTATACAAACAAGGGAAATAATAATTGCAAGCGGATGTACTGTGCTTTCATTCAGATTGCACTATTGTACAGTCATTTAAAAACTTTAAATTATTTTTCCCGTCCTCGTGGAATCAGGCGGTTAAAGTTTGTCGGCGATATTTAGAGGGTATATTTTATTGCTCGAAAGAGACATTTTGGACTTTTAGAACATCCATACAGATGTAAATTCACAGTGGACAACATTAGACCAGTAGTGCTAATGTTATTCTAGGCCAAGCTAAATTAAATAAGTCTTGATGACTTATTTGCCATGGTGGCTATGACTTTTTAATATTATGCGGACCCGTTGTAAAAGTCTGATATGTCGTTGAACGCGTTAGAAGTTCAATATAGTTCATAATTTATAATATAGTCGGCAAAACTTTTAATTACCACATGTGAACGCTGGTGAAACATAATATTATGCCCACACCGGTATCGTTATTGTTATTAAAACCGACTCGTGATGCGATGACACGTTTCGCAGTTTATAATTGTAGAGGGAAACATTTTTTTTATACTTATGTTAAAGGTACAGTATCAAAATAATAATATATCATTATTAATGTACAATAGTTTTTTCTCTGTGCATTTACATGTTTTATAACCCAAACTAAAATTTTCCCTACTCGATTTACTGGGCAAAATATAAACAAATGTATAAAACGTAGGTTTAGTAACACACACACACAAGATCTATTGCAGTGTTGTTTTCACCCGATTTTATAAAAAATGGTCTAAAAAAATAACAGACATGTCAAGTAATTCCAACAGACTGATCGCCTTATATGACGGTTTAGCTTTTTATATTTCACCAATTTTTCGCGGTACGTTTAGAATTACTCTTGTGTACAATACACAAGTACACACATCAGTTCCACGTGGAAAGACCATATACTTATGCAATCATAAAAAATAATATGCTAACGGTTTATAATATTGGCACCATGTTTATTTCTTTATTTATATTTTCCACCTATTGTTTAATTTTTGTACAATTATTTTAAGTAGTTTCCTATATTGTTTTGTATATTATGTTCTTCTTTATTTCTAATTAATAAAGTTCCACACCAAATTGATCGATGGGTAAACGTCATATTATGCCATAAACTGCTCATTTTCCAAGAACCATAAAAAGTTTTGCCGGTTTTTTATTTTTTTAGGTAGGTAATAAATATTTTCCATAAAAATTAAATATATTAAAAACTTTTTATTGAATGTGATAATTTATTACCCCGCAGAGGTTAAATTCCTGTAGTAAGATTTTTATATGTTTATTTTTACTGAAAATGGCAATTATTTTTCTTTGTTCTAGACATTTATTTGTATAATATAAAGGGATTTATAGACGAACTAATTGCACATTATGCTACTCGCTTTTTTTTTTTTGTATAACATTAAATTTTTAATATTTTAGTCGTGCATAAAGCGTAATCCTATATAAAAATTGTTAATTTTAATTTAAACCTGTCGATTAAAAATCTAAATAAAAGTAAAAGACTATTTTACCAACTTTAGTGAAAGTTAATCCTTTCGGTAAGTATCATAAAACACATATTTTTCGCAAAATCAAATTCTGACTGTAAAAATAATGCAAAAATATTATACGATTAGTGATTTATGGGAACTTTTTGGAAATAAATTATTATTTTTTATTAATAATAGAAAATCCCTTTAATTCGCAAACCAATACAACAATCCGAGCTTAACTCTAAACTGATTAATATAATATCGGATGTTATTCAAATGCTATGAAATTAAATGTATTTTAAAAAAGAAAAAATATGTATACAGTCTTTTGTAATCCGGCTATATGATAATCCGGCACGTCCAGTAATCCGGCCTCCGCTTCGCTAAAAAATGTGAAAAATTTATGATTTCAAGCGAAGAAGCAAAAGAAAATTGACACTTGTTTTTAGACCTGACCAATAAAGTATATGTATAACGTTTAATAAAGTTAAACCGGAATGCAAAATAACATGTTCTGTATAAAAGCAATATTAATGTCGTTATAGAATTAGATTATTAAAACGGGATTTGGGTATTTAAATATTTATACGAAAACAGTTCATAAAACAAATATTTCAATTTTAAAACATTTTTAAAAATAATATTAATATATGAAAAATGTACCTGAGCTTTAATTGAAATAAAATGGTTTGGCGAGAGTTCTCGTGGATGTGAATCATTAATTATAAATTATAAAACTTTAATTACTTTTTGCAATATTGTAATATTATAATTTTCTGGATTGGAATTTGCATTGTTTTCGGTTTTACTGATTTAACAAACTGTATAGTTATTATTTTATGTCAAAATTCAATTTGGCAGGCTTAACTTTTTTTTCGATATTTGCCAAAAAAAATTCTAAGGTCAATGTTAGACTATAATATTATGCTATTTATTATATTAATGATATTTATGTATCTGGTTTAATTTTCGAATTGTACACTTGTGACCTTTGGCTAAATCGCATGCACCGAGTTCTAGTTCATTATTTTATATTATTATAAACGTTTATGAACCTAATAGCTATCATTATATTATGTTACCATGAATATAATGTTTAGCTAAGGTAATATTATATAATGTCAACAATGAAGTTTATAATCAATATTATATGTGTGTTTATTAACGATAAACACACATGAAAACTTAATTGCTTATCTAAACTTTGGTAATACGCCTTTTAAATAATATGCACATTTAACGCATTAACACAAATTAGTTACGTTATCATATATAGTTTAATGATAATATATATTTAGTTAAATGTTTTCTTATAAATTTATAATAACTAATATCTAATAAAGTATTATAATATCTCAAAAAACTTTTTTCTATAAAACCTTGACTGATTAGAATGTAAAATTAAATTTGATTATTAGGTTTTCTATTTCATCTAATTGTTTCATTTCTATTCAAAAAGGGATTTTTATAAAATAAAACATCAATTTTTTTAAGACAAATAGTAATAAATTGAATTATTTCAGTTGTAATGTAATTATAATAACAAAATAAAATAAAATACGGCTATTATGATGTATTAGTCACTCAATAGTCAATCCAAAAATAAATTAATATATTTGACCACTTCGGGTTCACAATGTCTTTCAATACGAAGCACATTTTGATGTACTTGTTTTATTAGTAACTGAATATATTATATGCTTACGGTCGTGCAAAATATAAGAATATAGTAACAATGGTTTTCGATAAAGTTGTCTAATTCAAAAGCGTTTTAGAGTGCCTTCAGCCATTTGATTAAAATATAAATAGTTATTATTAGAAATGCAAGAAAGTTTTTTGACTTTCCTATAACAATACATTATACTTGAACACAATGAATAATATATACATATTTGTACATTAAAAGCCATTATTAATGGCAAACCTTGATTTTGATCACTATAAAATAATCGTTTACAAGAAATAGCTTATGAATTATTGAGTTTACTGAATTTTGTTTCGATGTTAAAATATTCAGCGTGGTAAAATTATATGCGCACGTAAGTGTATTCGTCCTTTTTTTTTGGGGGGGGGGAAGTTTTAATATCTGTAAATATAAGTATAAATATTGCTAAGAAGTCTCGTGCGATTTATTTAAATTTATTTCGACCTAATTGAACGCAATTCACGACAGTTAATTGAACGGATATTATTGTAAAATTTAAAGCTCAAAACCCTTTTCTTTTTATTAACTTGTTTTTTTAGCGTTAAAAACGTTGTCGTCAAGAATGGCCATGGTCAATGTCGTGACTAAAAAATGATTGTTCAATGATTTAAGTAGGTATTAATAATATTTTAAGACGTAGATCCACTCTAATTAGAGCTTATGCGTGATAGCGACCCATAAAAAGTATTTCGGCCCTAATGAATTAAAACAAAATAAAAAATATTTTGCAAAATGCCAAAAATAACGCTGTAATTTACTCCCACAAATTATTATTATGCGGAATTGTTATATAATGCGAGTAAATAATTTACCAGCGCGTTTTTGTTTAATAATATGTTTGTATGCGTTAAACCAGGTAGGTAGGTGGTAATATCAGTTTTAACTTGCTATCCAATTTTAGCAAAAACGAGAAATTACAATTGTTTTAGATTCTTTTTTTCCCTCTGAAAAGCTTAGCCCACCGTTTATTAAATTATTGTATTTATTGACACAAGACTAGATATGGATTTTCAACTTCAATTTCGCCGATCGACACTTGAACAAACAGTTCTTTCGAGGCCGCGCCAGGACGTCGAATGTCTCGTTTGACGAAACCAAAATAGTTAACTGCTATATGCATTTTCTTTGCTTAAAGTCAACGCTTACAACTTTGGCAGAGTATTTCCCACTGCTGAAAATCCGTGCTATTGGCGTCACTTGTTTTTGTGTATACAATGTGTTTATTTAGAGTAATAGCGGGCTGTGCTAGTTTCATAGTGTATAGGTAAACACACAAGCACGGTAAATATAATATGCATGAACATTATAGCGGTGTGTACGTGAACTGTACAAAACCGCTACGCGCTTACGTTGGTATTTAGTATAATAATATTAGAGTAACGCAGATTATTGATACTAATATTTAAATCTACTTTGAAAACGATATCCATCGAGGTAACCTTGCTGTGCTTTGTATACAGTTGTGCAGCTGGCGCATTAAATAAAAAAATGAATCCAAAAGTGAAATAGTAATAATTTATTGAGTTTCGGTCGTGGCGTTTAGTTAAAATGTCCTCAACAAATGTCGATATAGTATAAAAAAAAAAAACAATAATATTTTCTATTCGTTAGTTGAGTATTAGAAAGAGAGATAGTCTACACGATAGATTGTGGTCTTACATTTAGTACATAATACTATAATACTGGAAAAGGCGATGCGACATGTCGAAAAAAAACTTTAAACTTTATTTATTAATTCATACAATATTCGATAAGTGTATAATACGTTTGCGTGTGTTGTTGTTGTGAAGATGCTTGTTTTGTTAGAATGTAAATATTTTAAGTACTTGTTTGTATACCATTAATGGCGCCGTTTGGAGTACAATATATGTAAACGTCGCTATGTCAACTAGGTGTATCCCTCCTTATACCTACATATATCCGACAAAATATTTTAAGCTGCTTATTATATCCCTTACAATCGATTGTGTTTGCTGGTCTTTCTTTATTTTCAAACACAAGTGTTCACCGCTAGGTCAATGGTTTTTTTGTGAATTTATAAGAACGCGTTTGAAAAACTTCTATCCTAAAAATCGCTGCACCCACTCGCATGATTTTGTTGTGGATTAATGCAGATAAATAAAATTTTTTTTTTTAAATGACATTCAGTTCAACCGCGAAAATATCAATAAAATTTAAATTAAAGTTTTGTCCTTCTACGCAGTTACTAAAACGCATATAAATAAGCGTTGAACTTTCCACGGAGGCGTGCTGGCGATAAACTACTCAAAAGAAGTTTGTTAAAACACATAAAATGATAACGATAGTTTTCAATTTAAAGTTTTTTTTATTTCCAAAGGCCTCAACTTTATTTAATATTATGCGTAGGTGAGACAAAGTTAAACCAAAACTGTCAGCTATGATTCGCGTGGAATAAAAACATAAAAAAATAACTTGTCACGACATGGTAACCATGGACAATTTTACAATTATACTATATAATATTATTCTAGGCACCTCGAAACTTTTATCTATGTAAATTCGGGTTTTGTCTGAGCATAATGTTAAAAAATCGCTTAAGGTCACAAATGGAATTTTAAATTTTAACAACAGTCTTGTGTTCTGGTCCGAATGTCTTGCAAAACAAACCAGAAAATCGATAATAACAAAATGTCGGCCATAATAATAATTGATCTGTGTTGTATATCCAATACATGTTATTGGCATTTGGGTAGAAATCCGGTGCCCCCGAAGTTCAGCATGAGTATATTAAATGTACCGGAAAAAAAAAAAATCGCAACGTTCTTTTGATGAAAGACCTTGTTAGGAACAACTAAAACGCAAAGGTGAAATGCAAAAAAAAGATACCTTCTAAGCGCTAAGTGATTATTTTTCGGTGTATCCGCATCGGTCTGCATCTGGGTTGGAAGCGCTTTCATCGTGTAATTGGATTATTGCAAAAACAAAAAACAGGCATTATAGTGGACTGCAACTATTCAAACACCGTCGACCATTAGACCGTAAACAATGTTTTTATACACGATAGATACAGTTGGTCATAACGTGATTACCGTTGAGATTAATCTTGCGCCCTAATAGTTCAAAAGTTTTAGCAAGATAAACATTAGAGGGAGTTTGGGGAATAAAAAGTTTGTTATAACGTTTCAAGACGGCCGATTATACTAATTATTTACCACTATCAAGTCTTACATTAGCTGATTTACAGTATACATAATTTAGTATAACGATATTGGATGGATTATCATGGGCGTAGGGCAGAGTAAATTTGTAAATTATTTATTTAACAGTGTGTAATTAAATTACAAGTCTATCAACATATACATTGCATGTCATTCTTAGTACCTAGAATTTAATAAATTTGATATTTTAAAATAAGTAATTTTTGTAAAAAAAACTCACCAGTAGGGGTTATTTGAGGGTATTTTTTTTTTGCTCGCTCAGCTCTAAACCCAGAACTAGTCTGCGTGACGCGTGATAGATTTGTTGTTGTAGTTTTTCTGTGGTCTAAATTGATGTGGTTTGTATAGATGATAAAAATACCATTTGTTTCGACTCTTGCTCCTGGACGTTTTTCTCGGCTACATCAAGTTACTTTATCATGTATACCCTTTTAGACGCCAGCTATATATGCATGTATAAATGCGTTATATTAAAGCGAGGCAGGCCGTTTCAACTGTTTGCCACTGTTGGATAATAATTTTGGCGAGTGTCAGCGCCAAAGAAACGAACCTATTAATATCAATTTGCACTGCGAAGGGAAGTTGTGGCCATTTGTTTCCTGTCGACCGATACTGTACTGCTATTCTATTCTCTCGGCCATGATGCCCGCACCCTGCTAATCCTGGGTGGCTCAGGATGATGGAGTTTTTTGAAGACTTACTTTTTGTCGTTGAGAGATAGCGCCCACGCTCACCTTTCATTGTTCTGCCGCTATTTTTAAAAATATAAACACATAAGAATTCATAATTTCATCTCTATCCGTCGACCAATCTGGACGTTTGCCGAAATTTGTGGACATGTTATTCCCCAACAACTAAAGTACGACATTTTCTGGGTCTTGCTGATAAGGGATTTTCGAGTTATAATCCAGTTTGAAACCTTCTCAGTGGGTCCCTCCTTATAACTTGGAAACTAAAAAATGGCATTTAAATCGGTTAAGCGGTTTACGAGGAGCTGATAGGGAACCCTTTTGATTTTATATAAATCTTATAAGTCTTGAGGATTTACAAACAAACCGTATGTAAGTCTGTCAAATTCACCTACCCACATTGTATACGGATAACTTTTGACCTATATAATCGAAAATTGGAATAATACAATTTTGAAAGCCTGATTTACAAGTCCTCGTACCCACACCACCATCTATATTTTTTCAATCGTAAAAATTACATACAATGTACAGTTTTTGTCATAATATTTGTTGGTTTGTTACATAAACAATATGCTAATCGAATAGTTAGGTATAAGAATTTAATTGTACATTAATAGCTGTTGTCGCGATTTGAATTAGTAGCAAATTTCTGCAAGACCGGCAAACGACTGCCTTTTTTTTATGACTTGAGTTTTACAACCGTCCGGCTATTACAGTTTTGAAATAGTATACAGTAATATTATGTGTTGTGTAATAACATTATAATATGTATATATATATAGTATGCATCGAAGTTTAGGGTTTTATTATCTCTTTTATTGTTTTAACTCCACCAAATAAGCTGAATTTGTCCTTCGTATCGGTTGGCAAAAATCGTTTTATATACTTCTGTAAATACTTGGTGTAGACCACTATATCATGTAATGTACAATTCCACGTTGAGGAGTTTAAGTTATTACTATAATATCATATCATATCGGTTGAATTTCAAATTGTAACAATCAAATCAATCATCACATAGTTGCCCCTTAACGTTATGTTTTTAGTTACCCTATACAATACAATTATGTATGCAAATTGAATAGGAGTTTATAACGTACGGGGATAACTAATTATATATAGATGTATATATTGGCAATTGTAATTGTATTTCATTGAAGATTAGAGAGACGTTCGCTGTGCGTAAAACCGCCCTGGCCACTACATTTATTTAATTTACTGGGTTAGACCTCGACGGGTTAATGGATATAACCACGGTACGGCCACAGACTTATGCGTGTCTGGATTGTTAAAATAAATTGGTATAGCAACGATTTATAAATCCCTGGATTACCAACGGTTAACGCTTAAGTATAGGCAAGCCTTTACGTCACAATATGTTTGCAGGGAAATGTGTTTTGTAAAGATATTGACAGTAAAATATTAAATAAATACTTTGACAATGCTATTTTGTATAACTTTTAATTTTATTAAATCGTTTGTGGTTTTTGTTTTATGTTTAGTCATTTAGATGCTGAGCTATTAAGTCGAACATGATTGGCCCTTTACTAAAAGCGGCCTTCGTCTCCATATTTCTAGCCATCGATATCAACTGCGACCGTTACAACGGTAAGTAGTTTGTAATCGTGTATTGTCTGTTACGCTTTGGAAACAAAGTCTTAAAAACCACGCATATTAGCATAGGTCGTCTATTTGTTTAGGTATTGTTATCAAGTGTAAATTAAACTTCACTAGCTACCTGTAATAATAACCTCTTGAATTTTAGTACCTAGTAGTTAGATCAAAAAATCTCCAACGGTCTGAACATGAATGCAAATTTAGTTCATATCAGAACTGTGCATGATATAATATCATTAACATGTTAACATGTTATCTAATAGCAATAATATACACAATTCGTATATATGGTGCTATACTTTACATTTTAAGATGTCAAACTAATTTTTATCATTGGCCTTCTGGACCCAACTACAGATATTACATTGTACAGTGATAGTAATTCGAGATGTTTTTTTTTTTGGTTACCGATTTTACCTGTCACTCTAATAATTTTGGCGTTTGGATTTTTTTTTAAAATTATTTGTCGAACAAAGAAGTTTTTAAATTATTATTTTGATTAGACTCGTTCATTTGTATTTCTGTCCTGTCGCCTGTCAGTGTATTAACTATGACTTTTTGATTTACTTTTAATGCATCTGGAAATTAGGATGGCCGCCGAGTTGGAAGAAAAATACAGGTAAACCGTTTTCACGAATTCGCGGTATCTGGTTTTATTTGATTTTAATAGACCTCCAAAGAAAGCTTTGAGAGAAACATAGTTTGAAATCTTACACAGCATGGCGTTACATGTACTTAAAATTTTAACTGAAGCTTGTTGACATCAGATCTGACCGGCAATCACACTTCCAAGTTACGCTGTACACACATTTTATTAATTATATTGTTCATTTGATATAGATGGAATGCCATAGAAATATATTGAGAATCATTTTTGTTGTATTTATATCATATTTTGAATTTATATAGTTTTGAAGTTGCTTAATGTGTTATATTTTTTTTATGGTATAGCGTTAGATTAGATTGCCAGGTCATAGAATATTAATTTATAACATATGCAAATTGACAGCCCTTGGCGTTCCACCATCATTTTTAAAACCATACTGTCCAAATGCCCTGCTATGGACAAAAGAGTAGGAAAGTGTGAAAAATTAAGTGTTATTTTGTTTATTATGAAGCTCGGTTTTACTTAGTGCAATCCTTCTATTATTATATTAGCATTTGTTGTTCGTTATTTTATGCAAATACAAATAAATAATACATTCTTTTAGCTATACAAAATTTAGAGTAGTTTGTGACTTAAGTATACAAAAATTGACAATGTAATCGAAAAATTGTATGTTTATGAACAATAGGTAGTTTTCAAGCTTGTAGTTTAGATTTGAGTAACAAATTAAATGTAAGCGTCGAAGTAGAGCTGAGAAAGCGTTAATTATTTTTAATTAGATTGAAAAAAAAAACATTGTTCTCTTGAATTTACTTATTTCGTTCACTGTTAAGCCACTTAATAATAAAATATTATTTCTATAAAAAAAAATACTTCATTAACAATTTTATGGGGTATACAAATCGATAGCCCACAAATATCGAGATCGACAAAATTTAACTAGTCAATAAGCGTTAAATTTATAAGGTTTTTAGTAAGATGTTTGTGTTATACTGATTACCACCATTTGGGATATTTGCGAGTACATGTCGATGTCAAAATATAATGTTATTACATTGTTCCTTGGGGGGATTGGTTCATTTTATTTTCGATCAAAGAGATGATAGGCAAAGACCGGGAAAGTGGCAATTAATCGTGATCCGAAAAATTCTATTACAACCAGTTATGTCTGGTTAACTTACACAATAAGGTTTATTTAAAATGTTGCAATATTTACCTAATACTGATCAACTAAGGCATATTTTAACAAAAAAAAACTGTTATTTAAAAAAAATACACAGAAAACGATAAACAAATAGTTTAGTTTTGATGTCATATTAGTATTGTTTTTTTTAAAATTCATTACAAAACCCTCGAGGTTAAAACAATAGTTTTTATTACAGTTAGAAAGACAATATGTATACAGTACATGAATAAATAACAGCGTACCTATTCCATACACTTGTATACATTACCATTCGAGGATGTCTTTGGAAATAATCCAATGAAACAATACTAAAACTCAGCAGCGGATAAGTCAACAAATGGGGCTCGGATCTCAATTTGGCCCCAAAGACCTTAGGGTTCAGTAGTTGACTTGGTAATATTAGTTATTTCAATTAATGTGACTGTGTTGTTGTAAACCAAAATAATTAAATATTAGTTTAGATTGAAAGTTGCACCAACGCATATCCAATTTTTAATCGCCACAGTTGTATTAGTATTTATATGTTTACATTCAACAGTACTTTTTATAAATATTTATAGAAACTAATTTATAATTCTGTACGGCATTACCTATGCGCTAAGCGTATATTTTCTATAAATAAAACAAAATCCACTATAAAACACGAATGGAACTAAAATAACTCATATAAAAACATAGACGCCCCTGGGACTCGTATATTTTTGCTGACTTACTTTTGAAGTCAGACATAAAAAAATCCATCTCTATGCGCAGTTCAACTTAAACCTATAACCGACCCGAATAGAGTTTGATCTTAAGAACAACGACAACATATATGGTTAAGCCTGATTGTATAATATTGTGATATTATTTGACCACTGTTAAGTCGATTACAATACGGCTTAACTTAAGGTACAACGTTAAGGTTGGTAAGCTTTGGAATGGAAGCTACTAACCGCCGACGGTGCGACGCTATATTTCAAATATTTAATTACATCTCATAAATTATATAGTTTGTATGTTTTCTCTGGTAATCGGAAACCATTTAATTATAAATTGTTTGAGAGATGAGAACTTTAACTATGTTTTGTTGGGATTTGATGTATACATTTGAATAATTAAAAATATGCTTTCTCTTTATGCCATATCGTTCCATCTCCAAACCAATTTGGTTATTTTGTTTTTTTCAATTTTGCCCAAATACCGGCGACTAATTGCCAGTGATGTATCCGTTGTATAAGTAGGTTGTTGTTGTTGTTATTTAATACTGTATGTTTTAAATTGAATTTCAACGGGCGAAAAGTGCGAGCACATCATCACATACAACGCGCGTTGTTTCAGCTGCTGACGGCGAGTCGACCGGGTGGAGCCGTTACGCAAACCTCCCTCGATCAATAAGCCCGCCGCCGTTATCGTTCTGGGCCAGCATCACCACTACCACCACCACCACCAACCACTAACCACCCCAACCCCTAAATGTACGGTTTGCTGTTGTACTTAGGCGGACGGAGATGTCGCGTGGGCGAATAGAATAATATATTTTATTATTCGTACGATTAGGTTTTTTTGATGAAAAACACGTCTGAATATATGGTTTTAAACGAAAATTAAAAGTGGAAAAAAAAACGATTATCTGGGTTAACCCGTAGCTATTGGAATCTGTTGTCTGTATAACAACAGGTGCAGTGTTTTACCGTGTAAAAACAACAACGAGGATGGACTTTACGCGCCTCCGACGCAGCTCTACAAACATGTTTACTCTGATAAAAACATAATTTTCACGGTAATAGAAACATTATGACATACTTTACTACTATGCTGACCCGAAGAGGAGTTGTGTCTAACAGATATCCCCGTTAGGGCACAGTTTAATATAATATATACACGACGAATCTCAGTAGAAATCAATTTAGAATAGACCGTGAAAAATCCTTCTTAAGCCACTACCTTAAATACATAATATTAAATATAAATTTGTGAAGATGGCGCAATTTCAATAACGATAACCAAGTAGTTGCATATTTTTCATTTTGGTCGTGCGACGTGTATTATTAAACAAAAAAAAAAACTCATCATAAAACCATTAGGATGTCATTTACAAATCTATTAATAACACTGCGGAGGGAACACTACACTGAAAAGTAGCAATCTCGAGGAAAATGTAAATTAGATAATGTAAAACATTTTTTTACATCAAATTTTACTTTCTGACAACGCATAAATAATAGAAAATTCAAAACAGCATAAACTAACGTTAAACGCTAAGATTAATAAAACAGAAATGTTTTACTATGCTAAATGCTATGTTTTATAGATGATTACTGGCCATTCGGCAGCGTTGAAACCATTCCTTAAATATCTAATATGGATACATTATTGATTAATCCTGTCACCTAAATTACACACCGTCTCTACCGGTAAATAATAAATGTGACCAAATTAAAACTAGAATGTAAACACAAATTCTTCTAATTTTGTAGATTTGAAATTGGATCTGCCAAAGCGCAAAAATTTTACCACAGCATTATTTTTTACCACGAATTCATTTTTACTTACTACATAGCAAAAATTGTAACGTTGAAATAAATTTACATGGTCCCAATTCGTTGAACCCACTTTTTCTTAAGTATTGCCTATACGGAAAAATCCTTGAAAACCGTCTGTTTTCCATCCGCTTAAAGAAAATACATGTACTTATGTAAAATACGAAGATTTATAATATTCTTTTTTTTTTATAATAATAAAGATTTATATTGTACACAATCATACACAATGTATTGTGTATAGAAAATATTATGCTATGTATATACTATATTCGGTATAAGGTTCAACATTATAAAATTGTGTTTGATATCTTTTTTTTTGGTTCTCGGATAATCCCACATTATATGTTGCATTGATCATTGACGTTACAAGGAGGGAATCCTTACATTTCTTTCCATTTGACCGATTTCGCGTTAGTTCAGTCAACAGACGTTGGAAAAAAAATAAGCAATGTCGGAACACGGTTTCGGTTTTAGGTTTCCGGTATGCTGAAAGCCCAGTCAACATAATATGAACACAGTTTGTTGGGAAGCAATAAGTTTAACATACAATGGTATACACACATTACACATGAAATATCGAGCTTAAGTCTATTTATAATTTTCTTATAACAAACTTTTTCTTTATAAAGGTCTAAATTATGTTAAACAACAAACTATAGTAGTGTTGAAAATAATTGGAGAAAGGAGAATATTATCTATACAGCTATAAAAAAATGTTTGAACTGTGTTCAATTTAGTACAATTTGTGTCATAAACATATTTTAGAGTACGAAGCTATTAAAAAATCCAATACATTTTATCTTTACTGGTTAAACTCCACCCAACAAATTCAATAAATATTAAAAATGGCAAAATTAAAACTAAATTTACATTGTAGTTTGTACGTGTGATCAGACGGGTTTTTGTATTTTTTTTTATTTAGCATAGCGTTGATTAATTTTTAATTTTTTTAATTTATTTTATGTTCGTTGTTTGTTCAGCTGGGTGTTTTATTAATGTTACAGACATTTTTTATTTCTTAGGTAGTAAACCTAAACTGCTGCGAATATTAAATTTGATATTAATTAACAAGGGTTTTTGTTAAGGGTAACCCTGTCATATACTAACCTGCTTAATGGATGGACAACCCAACTGCCCAACCGACTTTAGGAGTTAAATTGTTCATTTCAGTAACGGGAAAGAGTAATCGGATGAAATTAAGAAAATATATTGGACAGGACGAGGACACAGTTTTTGAATTCACTAGACTTATTTAACTAAGTTTAATACTTGGTTGAAAATCTATGTATAAAAATAATTATGCGCTTTAAGGTTGAACTAATTTTGATTTCTGTTTGTGCAACGTAGGTAGGATGTCATTTAGTTATTTCCAAAAATCCGTACAAAAGCCATACCCACAGTAGTTACACCTCCGTCAAACCCGTTAATTAAATTGTCTCAAATCGTACACAACGCTTTAGGGATTTGACTACATGGACGTGATTTCGAGAACTTATAATTAAAATCATCATTACAGCACCGTGCAAAGTTATGTCTGCCGTCTGTCATTATTTTGTTTACGACATAGATAACCCGATAGTAATTAGCTGTATGCATAACTACACCTTGTTCAAACTAATTAGGGTTTCATTAAACTTATACATTGTATACCATATGTATGGGTAATTATATTTCTATGGACTTGAGAAATTCATACAATTTTACTTAAAATAATAATGAAAAGATCACACAAGTTTTTTCTGTGAATTCTCAAAAAATGAATTTGTTTTATTCAAAACTAACCAATAACGGAACAACAATATTATCGTCGTTTCTTCCTATTGAGTATAAAATGATGTTTTTCTTGCGGTAATAAATCTCTTTGAATTGGACTTTTATACATTTCCCGGGAGACAAGTTCGTGCAATTAATGTGGCGTTAAGCCCGAAGAAGTAATGGTTTTTACAGATTTTTGTCTCGGTCGTAAAGCTTTTATGCTAACGTCAAGTAGCTAATACGACTTCTAACCAAGATATAGGTTTGTGCGCATCACTCATTTTCCATTTACGGTTTGTACCATTATATTAAGACGTCGGCAGGACGTTTCCTATTGGAATTGTAAATTGTGTACAACAATATTAGACTCTAAAACCAAATGGCATTCTCCGATAAATCAAAATAGGTACCTGACTTCCGTAGACTTTATACTAAGTTCTGTTTTTATATGCTAATACCATACAAACGTTCAATCTACATTACGCTTGTAGTGCAACACAAATTGGAATTTTGAAAAGTTTTCGTTAATAAACTTGTAAATTGTACCTGGTATTTGTTTTAGAATATGCATGTATATTATAATTTGTACTTATGCATGAAGGTGTCATTCAATAACCAAATGTGTATTTTACTTAGGCTTTTTACTATATAATTCAAAGTTCAGTGATACTATACTATGTTAAGATTTATAGTTTTTGCCTTATACAATACTATTTACTCAAACTTTCGTGTTTATTGTTTTAGTATGACTTTTTTTGTAATTTTAAGATAAATGTAGTTACACAATTTAAATAAATACAATACATACAATACATACAATACATAATATAGAATGTTATTTTTAAGATTACTATAAGCCTAATTAAGTCCGATGTTTAACAAATAAATAATAATTAACTAGTTAATTTAATATAGACAAAAATATACATGATAATTCGTTTAAACAGTTTATATTTTGTTATATCGGCCATACATGTTAGTATATCTACTAATAATAATGCTGAAAAGTATAAATACATATTTTGTTAACGTTTAAATCTTTTTGGTTTTATAGGTTGTTTGTTCAATCCAGATGTGTGCACAAAACAGGAATGGTGTTTTGACGGTGAGCATCAATAAATAATGGTTAATCGACTTTTCGTATCGTTGAATTATACACTAATGTAGTTCCTTTATGATTCATATAAATACATAATATCTACAACTTCAAAGTATTTTCAATATCGAGTAGTAATGTTGTAATTTTAATTTTTCGACTATTTGATCATTAAAAAATACAACAATTTGTTGGGGTTGAAAAATGTGTACATTTCAAAAAAAACTACAGTATTATTATTATTATATTAAAAATAATAATATTGTAGTTTTTTTGACACTATCCAGACCACGTGGGCTGAGCTAATCCGGTTTTTAGCAAGTATTTATTGACTGATATCATATTACTCGGATATGCCATAACGTTTTCTTCAACCCGGAACATACAATGGGAATTTAGTATAACATTATATATATATATATATAGGCCACCCTTATATACAATACATTATTATAGTTTAAAATGTAAAATTATGATACCCTGTTTAGATCATGCTTTCGGTCAATGCGTATCGAAAAGGAGCTACGGAGAAGGCGAATATTTGTAAGACTTGTGTTTTATGCGTTGCAATTCGATATGATTCCTCGTGTACTAAAAATACATACCTATACACTTGTTGTAGGTACAAGCTGTTGGCCGATAACCTCCTAGTGCTAAGAGATGACTTGGTCTTTCTTTATCGCCATGGCTACAGCTGGACACACCCTTACACCCAATGCGTAATTCAGTATAGATTGAAGTCGATCAAGTTCCGTACGCCCGTTGACATTTCCATATGCAATCAATTTTCCAGACTCGGCGATGATACACAGGTAATACACAGATTTTCTCTTGTGCAAGCAATACGGAAATACACTTTTTTTATTCTTGTTGTTCTCAGTTCGACAATGCCGAAGTCGTTGATCTTCCACCACAGCCGGATTTCTACACGGAGCCAGTGAACGCAGCACGGAGTCGCGAAGGACAGTATTTTGTAGAAACTGGTAAGAACAATGTATCAAAACGATAACATATTGTAGATAATAACCGGAACTGACTTGATTGATGTTGTTGTTTTACTTCATATTTAGACGATGAATATGAAAATGTCGCCAACAATCGTTTCCGACCGAACACCGCTAGGAATAGACTTCAAGGGACGCCTTTGTACTTGCCATGGATGCCCGGTAATAATTAAAAATAACGAGTTTACAAAAACCACAACCAACCCGTTGCAACGAACCTTATTGGTTTTTTTTTGGACAGACGCCGCTAAGTCTTACGAAGACGACGATGACACCGCCGACGTACGCGACGTGCCGACTTACGGTCAAGTGAGATTCCGACAAGACTACAACACACCCGATGGTTTTAGATCAGGTGAAGAGGTCAAAGATAAAATGGTCGACGAGTGGAACGAGCTAAGACGAATGGACATGGCCTCCAAAGAAGCCGACAGTTCGGATAAGGCTTACACGGAAGGAGGTCTTGTGTTTTTGCCGAGAAAGGGTATTAAAGCATATTAACGCATCTTAAATCATTAAACAAATGTTTATGCTAACTCTATCATTAAGGTTGGGTATTTTCAGGATCCAACGAGGAGGAGGACGACGAACTACTCAGCGATTTTCTCAAGAGTTACAATCCTGATTTGGGTTGGGGTTTCAAACGACCGGAGAGACTAGACGTTAAAAAACCTGGACCTTTCTACAAAACGAACAATTATGCATTTGTTGTAAGTTGATTTTTTTTATTACATACTTTTAACTCTTATTTATGTTTATATCATGCCATTTACGTTGTACATCAACGTTGACACGAATATTCTACTATATAACTCTCTCTATGTACAATATTATCAACTACCTATGGCCAAAATAATTGTACTCGGGTCAAATTTGTTGTAATTACCTAAGCAACTTATATGAAAATCGAGTACATCTAACGGTTTACTCAATTCTAAGGGACCAATAAAGGATCATTTAAATATTTAAGAATAAGTTAAATTCTTCATAAACGCGCAGTACACTAATTCATTGTTTTTCAGAACAACGACGCTAACGATTCCAAAGAAGAAGAAGAAGAAGAAGATGTTTCAAAAACAGTCGGTAAGTAATTTATACAATAGGTTTTTATTATGCCTATAAGTCGACTTAAGTCTATGTGAAATAGAAATAAAAATTAGCTTAATATCAATGAATAGCAGGACCATTCATGAAATATTTTTTGTAGATGCTACTACTTTATTGGGAACAAATAGGAAACTAGAATCCGAAGATTCGGATTCAGGAGAAAACAAAAAGCCAAAGAAGTTAACCCAGAATGATTTTAAAACTATTTATGTGAGCAAGATTACTCCTGAAAAATCGAATACTTTGGATGAAAAAGAATCCAAGTCAAAATTGCTGAATCTACCAAATGACCATTACGACGTTGTGGACACCTCATACGTTTATGTTAAAATAAAGGAAAAGTAAATAAAATCTATTCGTGCCATGCTTAAAACTTACTTGATAAAAAAAATGTGTTGCAGAATTATTAACAAAAATCGAGCGAATCAAATACTTGAAACTTTATCTAAAATCATCGGCGTCAATTTCAAGTCGTTTGTGAACGTTCGGTAAGTAGCTGATAAATAACAAAAAAAAAAAAAACGCAAACCGTTATGAATTAATTGTCCTTAATATTTTGTGTTCAGTCTGGACGGTGATGAAATTACGTTTAAAGTACTTCCGAGCACTGGTTTAAACGCCACGGAAATAGTAAGGAAAATAGAGGTGGCGAAAGAAAAATTCGGCAAAAAATCTGGCTACACTATTGTGTCGGTAGGCATTGGGGACAAGGTAAATGAAAATATAATATTAGATTAGTTCACCAATTTATAAAAAAATTATAAACAAAAATCTTTCTAGACAAAACTCCCTTCGGTGATGATGAAATCGACGTACGAAGAAAGTAAAAATTTCGAATGGATCTTTATTTCTGTTGCTGTCATGTGCGCGGTCATAGTGTCGGCTTTAGGATTTATCTTACTGAAAAGACATACGAAAATTAAAAGCAAATTTGAAGGATTAATCGGAAGCGCCCAAGAGGTCACCAAAGATTATCAGGTACCCGTGTAACAATAATATTCACTCTTAAGATCATAAAAATATATGAATGAGTAGTAATGTTTTAAAATTAAATTTATTATTTTTAACATTAATTTATTGTCACCAAGGAATTGTGCCGAGCTCGGATGTCGAGCAAAAAAGAAGAGCCCAACGCAGCGTCTCAAAGAATAGCCAGTCTATCAAAAGATCCGGACAATAGTCCTTCGTCAAGATCGAGCACTTCTTCGTGGTATTGATTGTTTCAAAAAAAAAAAAAACAAACAAAAAAAACGGTTCGCATGTTTTAAGTTTTGAATAACACTTTTCAGGGGCGAGGAACCGGTTTTATCAAACATGGATATTTCCACTGGACACATGGTTTTGGTAAGTGAGAAAAATTATACTTAACGATAATCCGACATATTATTTTGTTTGACCGTCTCACGTGCATTTCAGGCTTACATGGAAGATCATCTCAACAACAAGAACAGACTGGACAGCGAATGGGCCGCTCTGTGTGCTTATGAAGCCGAACCGTGCGCTGTCACCGTGGCCAGAAAGGTATAATCGACGTTGCCCTGTGAGGGGACGTGATACCCCTATTTATTAAGGAGTTGGGTATAGGCAATTTTTTGAAAAATCTATATTTAAAGCTCAAGTTGTAATGTGTAATTATTAAATTAGCAATAACTAATAAGAGTTCTTTGTAAGAAGTTAATTTATTTACAGCCGGAAAACGCCAAGAAGAACCGCTACATCAACGCTTTGCCCTACGATCACGCCCGAGTCGTCATCAACGAGTATGCCAACATAAACAATACGGACTACATCAATGCATCCACGATAGTAAGACCGATGGACTTTCCTTCATTCGCCCTAAGAAAAGGCAAAAAACGTAACAACCTTTTCGACCGTTTTTCCAGACCGATCACGACCCCAGGAATCCGGCTTACATAGCCACCCAAGGACCGTTGCCCGAGACATCGGCGGACTTTTGGCAAATGGTCTGGGAACAAGGATGCGTGGTCATTGTCATGTTGACCAGACTAGTCGAGAACGATGTAGTGTTGTGTCATCGTTATTGGCCGGAAGAAGGATCTGAACTTTATCATATATACGAGGTATACCTACGGAATTATATTGTCATGTGAACGTTTTCAGTTTTAGCTTCCACGTCCGCCCGCCCGGGCATATCGGCCATTTTTTTAAATTAGAAAAACCTGAAAAAAAGACTAAAAACTTTATACCAAACACGATTAATTATTAAATAAATTAAATGTTTTTTTCATGTTTACAGTGTGAACGGTTTAACGTAAGACATGTTTAATTTTAAAAATAATACAAATATTGCAGGTTTTATTTATTTATAATATTTCCGTCAGTTTTTTTTCTACAAAATTATATATTTCCCAACGACCGGTAGTGGAATTGTTCGGTAAATTATTCTCAAATTTTTATCAAATCTACTCGTGAGCCCTTCAACCACGCCAAGTGGCACTATGCTCAGTATTATTATTTTTGGATAACGTATATGTTTTAAGCCTAGGGGTAAAACTAAAATTTGCATGGACATTTTGGTAAACCTAGTAACCGGATACGGGAAATTTGTCAAATCTAAAAAGACACCCATGATTCATTTACATTGCGTGTGCGCAGGTGCATTTGGTCAGCGAACACATTTGGTGCGACGATTATTTGGTGAGGAGTTTCTACCTGAAGAACTTGAAGACCGGCGAGACTAGGACCGTCACACAATTCCACTTCTTGACATGGCCTGACGGAGGAGTTCCGAACACTACAAAGGTTCTGCTGGAGTTCCGAAGGTACCGTTAACAAAGATTTCGATTAGGTATGACAGGTAATAATTGGCTATTGCTATTTCGATTTTCAGAAAAGTGAACAAGTCGTTCCGCGGTAGATCTTGCCCGATAGTAGTACATTGCAGGTAAGATTTTTTGTACGCTTCATGATACAGGGTGTTTCAAACGACTGCAGGTTGTGAAGTATTGGACCTACAGCGCTCTGGTAGGGCTTAAATGAAAGAGGGAGTTGTCAAGTTTCGAATGACTGCCACTAAATGTTTCACAGTCGTAACTGAATTACACTTCGCGAACTCGATCATTTTTGTTGTGCGGACGCCATCTTAACAAACTGAACAATGAAGGCTGGCGACACAAACAGGAACGTGGAGAGACATCCAATGGCAGTAATTCGAAACTTGACAACTCCCTCTTTCATTCAAGCCCTACCAGAGTGCTGTAGGTCCACTTCACAACCCACAACCGTTTGAAACCCCACCATTATTTTTGAAACACCCTGTATTGCTGCTGAACGAAATTGAATCGTTTTCGGTTTTTTTTTTGTAGCGACGGCGTCAGCCGTACAGGTTCTTATTGCTTGTTGGATATGGTACTTAACCGCATGGCCAAGGGTGCCAAGGAAATTGACATAGCCGCCACTCTCGAGCACATCCGAGACCAGCGTTCAGGTGCGGTAGCTACAAAATCTCAGTTCCAGATGGTTTTGGCGGCCGTGGCAGAGGAAGTCCAAGCCATATTAAAAGCGTTGCCCCAACAACAAACACCTCAGCCGATCCCTCCACCTCCTCCTCCCGCCCAACACTAAATTCCTCCTTCTTAACATTTGTGAGATTTTGAGTTCCACCTGTGTATGCTAGTAATATCTATTATAGGCTCAACAAAAAAATTTTAAAAAAAAAATGTTTTTTTTTTTTTGATCTCATTTACTATCTCTCTGCTAGAAACCATATAGTCCCTTTATAATCAGTTATATAATAATATAAAGGTATATATATAAATTATTACATATATTCAAAGGCTTGAAATTTAATTATTATAACGTTAACGCGATTAAAAAAATAAATTCTATTAAATTATTATAATAATTCAAATAAATCTACCCGGTCAATTGTTACCACGTTAATACAACCAGGTAAAACTGGTCAAGTTAAAAAATAGGTATTTGAAAATATATTTTAATATCTTGTTTTTTTTTTTTAAAGTTATTTTTTTTTATTTTCCTTATTCGCATAACGCAGTTGTTATATTATTTTAAAGTATTACATTAACGAGAAGAGACATTCATTTTAATTTTTTATTTACAAGGCCGTTTGGAAAATTACACAACACAAATTATCTAGTTAGGTACCTATTAATATCTATTAAGAGTGTCGAAATAGTTTTCGATTTTTGGTGTTAAGAACCATTCACATATACATTATATGCGTTTTAAAATATATAAACATACTTCATAATATATTATTACCCAACGATTAAAAATTATTATAACCTTAGAAATGATCTAAACAATTATAACTATGCAAGTTATTATATTTGATTTATGTAAGTTCTACTATAACATATATTTAAATACAATTTGAATCGTCTCTAATTGTGATGTTGTGAAATTAATTTTTAATAATTTACCTCATATTTTGTCTCAGGGTAACAATGTGGCCAAATGAGACAAGTAAACAATATTTTTACAGTTGTTGTTAGTGCTCAATTTCGATATTACCGAACAACTATCAGTTAATTTAATGTAATGGAGCCTGACCACTCTGTTCAATGGTCCCCAAATCTGTTTAAGGCAGAATTTGTCTAATTGACAGTATTAACGTGAACAAATTTATGTTTTACAATAATTTAATGCCTCAGAGTAGTTTATTTCATGAGTTTTATAATATGTATCTAGGAAAAAGCATTAAATGCGCTTAACATATACACATATTAAACCTTCAAAGGTTAGCACTTCTTTAGTCATCACGGGCAAAATTAAAATTCTATTATAAAAAATTATATTTCATTATAATCATTAAGATAAATTATAGCTACCGATTTAATATACACAACACTCGTATCTATATTATGTAAAAAAATGTACAGTAGAGTGGGGTAGAATTAAAAATAGTAAAATAGTATAATATAAAAAAAAAAAAAAATATCTTATTCACAACTAGGAAATGTATAAATACTAAAGGATCTTTACAATTACATCTAACATAATATGTGATGCGATTAGGATACAACTGAAATTTGTATAAATTGATCTTAGGAAAACGAACTTCTTGTCAGCTGAATACAAAGTTGCAGGCTTTAAATTTTAATAACTTTTTCAGCTACATAGATAGGTCTCAATTTTTTCAAAAATCAAATAAGCTTCAGTAAATAACATTAACTGAATTTTGGAAAATGTCAACAGGAGGTCCTTTTTCGCATATTATTATACAAACATAAACAGCTTAAGAAATTATTTTAAACAAAAATTCACAAAACACGCAAATAACATTAATAATACTATTAAGAAAAAAAAAACACAGACCCTATAGGTAATAACTAATAACAGAAAAATATAATTTAAACATAATATTATGAAGTACGAACATGAAACAGCAAAGGTATGGCACAATTAGACATTTTTAAAATTAGTTCGCTGCATGGGAAGTATTGTATATTTTAAAATACCTCTTTGAACCAAGTTTGATTGCGTAAAAAATAAAAATTGGTAATTTACTTATTCTTAGAGTATGAATTATTAGCCAGTGAATGACAGGCAAACGATAATGATGCATTTGATATTTCCTTTTTTTTAAACAGGGAAACAAACGACTGAATACCAGATTTAAAATATTCTGGGTCTGTGACAAACTGTTTTCTTATGTTACTGAAAATTGAACTGAATTCTAATAGAAGTTTGTCAAATTCGCTTTTTTTACTATCGGTGTCTAAGTCAAGATTATTTAAGTTTTTAAAGATGGAGTCTGTACCAGGTGAGCCATTTTTTTCATTGTCGTTTAAATATAATAGATGACAGCACGGTGTACACGTATTAACACCACAACATGAACATGTCCCAATATCCGTATCAATAAAATATGTTTCATTATTTTTACATTGTACCAAGTACATAGAACTACTGTTCTTAACACGGGAATAAGTGTAATTGTTTTTACATTCGCTATTTTTGAACAGTTCATTCACGAGATTAATATTTTTTGGGCTTTTTATAAATGTATCGTCATAGAGTAAGTTAATCTCGTCGATTATGAAATAGAACATTTGAACTATTGAAAGTGATTTTGTGAGATCATAAATCAATTTACGTTCGAAAATCGTACACGGGTTGAATATTGTAGGCAAATCACAAGTGTCATTTCTTTCAAACAGTTTATCGCTAATTTCGCGTTTAAAACTATTAGAATATTTTTTTGTAAGACGGTTGGTAATTTTAGAAATTAAAGATGCATCCACGACGGTTTTGGAACAAATTAAGCTTTTTAAATAGATAAAACACTCAATTTCATTGTTATCAAGATTTTTTTTCAAAATACTAAATAAACTTTTCCAAACGTAAAGCAACAAATGAAATGTCGAAATACATACGTTGACACTTGTCGGAAAGATCGATTGGAATATCACAACGTAATCAAACTCTACCAGAATGGTTTTCACAGTACCTCCCAGTTGTTTCCATGAGTCTAAACCAGTTTTCAGTACAAATTCGGTTTCTTTTGTGGCAATTATAACCCCTACGGTACCGTACCACCATTATCGCATAAACTAAGCAGAAACCACGTTATACAGTTACGACAATTAGTCGAGCATACAAACACTGTATCAGATTTTTGTTTCATAGCGGGAGTACGAATGGTCACTACGATTGCGTTGTCTACCAAATTAACTAAAGCGCATTCGGCGCTATTGACATTGTTGTAATATTTTACCATCTCCAATAACGAATTCAAACATTTGGCAAGAGGTGAAACGAATATGGTCTCGTTACTATACATATAATATAAATCAAAGATAAATTCAGCATCCGGCTTAGTTCCAAAAATGGCCGAGTTTAAAAAATGACGTTTACTCTTGTTGCACAAAGTTTGTGTCTTATATTTGTGCATTACGGCTGCGGCTGTACTTCCTTGACTTAACATCGTCGACAGTTCATCGTACACACAATGAACACTGTTTAATTCGTTATGCCAATTGAAAGGATGATAATGGCAATGTTTCATCAAAATAACAGTTTTCGTTTGAGTATTTCTATAAAAGGTAAGACAGGTTTTACTATTTTTAAAGTACTCGCAAATTTTTTTTTTTTTACATAATTTTATCAAAATATTTTTATACTAACAAATTTACGTTGGGGTTTTTTATGAGAACAGTTAAACTGGAATTACATCTAGTTTTATTTACAAACGGAGACTTGGTTTTGAGATTCCAGTAATTGTCACACTTACATCTGAATACTTTCTGCAAGAAGAAATTCATAATATTATTATATACCTAAATGATTTGATTATAACAAACCTTAGAGAATCATTATTCTAATACAATAAAAGGACTCTATATGGCTATGTTAACATGGTCAACATTTCAGAGGGACTTTTTGATTTTAAACAATTGATTTGATCATCTACAAATTAACCGGCAAACTTACACATTGATTGAATTTAAAAATAGTAGTTATTCTCAAGTCTTAATAGTCAATTGGACAAGTAAAAAAAAAAAGACTGTACTTTTCTAGTTATATTCCCAACAGGAGACCGTTTTCGATTTCCCCCAATAATCACTTATAAGAGTTTTCACTATTTAATTTTTAGATTAACAACTGTGAGATCACACAATTTTTTGGAGGGAAGAAATGGGAATAATCCCTTTTAAACAATAAAGGGGTTTGGTAACAGGTTATAAAATCGGTTTTCTAAAACTGGTTAAAACCTTTACAAAATAAAAATCAGAAATTATTTTTTACTGGTATTGTAAATGAAATCTGAAAAAAAAAATTAATGGTAATCCATAATTAAAATGTAAAACGGTGATGTAAATGAAAATAGTTTTATAAATCGAAATTGAAATAAAAAAAATTAAAACCTATAACCAAAATAAAAATAAAAAACAATATACTATAAGAACGGTATCTTAAATAATAATAAAAAATGTCCATAATCAAGTTAAAACTTTTTTTTTCAGTTTCGAACCATAATATTTTTTAGTGAATTATTGAGTTGAAAACATACTTAACATTAATATATATATATATATATTTTTTTTTTATATATTTATACCTAAATTAATACATTTTTGATATATTTTAGGAGAAACACAATATTTACAATATCTAAATCAAATTAGTTTTTTTTACTTACATAATATGAATTACTCTGAGGATTGCTTTGTGATGATTTAACATCATACAAAACTTTAGTCTTAGTACACAGAATATTGAGCCAATTTGGAAATGATGTTTTACTTAAATCGTTTACTTGAAATTTTGCTTTAAAATGTCCATGTAATAATTTTTTATAATCTATTAACCGATAATCATATCTATCTGGTAGTAACTCCTAAAAACAACAAACATTTTAAAAATATAACATATATTATTAAAAATAATAAACATGGAAAAGGCCAAATGAAATTATAAATTATTATCTTACACGATAAATATTTACATTTTTAATGAATAAAAAAAAATGTTATTTTATAGAATTTGGTGCTTAAAAATAGATTTTTATTTCAAAAATTTTCTTGAAATTCGTTGTATATTACAAAATCTAAAATTTGGCGATAAATAAATATTTTATAGACAATGCAGAGTTGCTAGAATACAGTGTCACAATACATTTTAATAAGGCTCAGATACAATTACATTGCAGCTTCCGAAAAACAACGATCTAAGTACAAAAGTCAGATTTTACAGAAGAGTGAATTAAAAATAAACCTTTCTTAACAATTATTGTATATGTACAAAAGAAAACCGGATAATTCTGACGAATTCATTAATTAATTCTTCGCAATTCTCTTTATTGACATTATTAATTTATTATCCTCGATTCGAAATTTGCAAAAATCCCATTTTCAAAGAAATTACACTTAGATCATTTTTTTTAGAAGTCGCAAAATGGAAACATATAACTTTCTTAAATAAATGTTGTAATCGAAAATTATTAATATAATAGGTTACTTTTACTGATTTTGTTATTTATAGAAATCTTAAGCATAAACAAAATATACCAATAAAATATAAATAACTTAAATAAATTATTACCTATATCATATTATATAGTCTGAAGAAAAATTCTCATCGAATAGTATAATAATAAAATTAATTTAAAAAGACTATTTTAATTAGTTTTACCTTTAAAAATAAACAGTCATCAAGACTCCATGAACACTCATCGGACTTAATTTGGCTTTGCTGATCTTTGGCCCACATTTTTAGCTCACTTAAGCTTATGTTGTACAAACTTGACAACATGACAACAAAAGCTAATGCTTTGTGTTTCAACCGAATATGTTTTTTTAATAGACTTTTGTTGTTAAATTGTTTGTAACACGATGAACAGTAGAAAGATTCACTATTTAGAAAAGTCTTTGGAAGACTATTTGGATGTTGAGTCTGTATGTGTTTTATAATATGTATTCTCAATGAAAATGTTTCTGTGCACAGACTGCATGGATACAGAAAGTCCATTTTTTTTCTATTTGAAGCTAAATAAAACATAATCATCATCATGTAGCTTAACGAAGGTTCAACGGTTCCATCATGAGATGGTTTCTTGACGAATTCGCTATCCGGGACAGGTCGTCAGTCCGTCGCCGGAGAGGGGGATGGCGGCTCCTTTCACCAGACGATAGCTCGCCCAGCAAACAGAGCGCCCATAACCGAGTGTCGAACCAGCGACAGTAAGCGCTAACACACTGCCGCCTTACCCACTCGGCAACTCCTCCTCATAAAACATAATATAAAAAAAAAAAAAAATTATGTTTGAATATTGATTGCTTAGAAATAAACTAGAGAAAAGTATATTTCAGAAGTGGCCAGAAGTGAATATTGCTTTAAAAAATACTATTACCTAAGTATTGAAATATATTACATATATTGTGTCGTATCTAAAGAAATAGCATTGGATTTTTAATGTTACATACTGACACAACAACAAATATCAAATATTAACAATACAACTAATGTAATACATTACATCTAGATTATTGCATATGCCGTCGGTAATTCAACTGGTAAACCACAAGTCCATCAAATATGTTCATTGATTATAGTTGATACTTGATATTGAAAAAAAAATTGTACAGAAATGAACTATAGAAAAATATTGTTACTATTCAAAATGTTATCAAAATAATATCATGTTGTATACAATATGATTTTTGTTATCATACAATATTAACATTGTCTAGCTTTAACTCGTGTTCTGGTAATATTTATATTATGGTCACACTGTTTATAACCAAACCAACGATATCGACAAATTATGCGGTGATTATTATTGTGTGAATGTTTTTACTTTTTCAATATTTTCTACCTCCGAGTTGGATTTCAGACCACGTGTTCATTCACAGTCATACTCTGTTGCTGCGGCCTACACGACTTGGAAACTGAACAATATAATATTAAAATAATTACACTATGGACAAGCCCGTTGTACTTTCCCGTGTGTTGAAGGTGTTGGGTCGTACCGGTTCCCAGGGCCAGTGTACGCAGGTAAAGGTGGAATTCATCGGCGAACAAAACAGACAGATCATCAGAAACGTCAAAGGTCCGGTACGCGAAGGTGACATTCTCACCCTGTTGGAGTCGGAAAGAGAAGCCAGAAGACTTCGATAAAATTTATCGTATGTATATATTATATTTATTAAAACCCGTATGGATTTAACCTACGATACGTAAAATATAATAAAATAATAATTGTATAATTACTGTAAATTACTATTATACAGGAATGTAGGAAGAAAATAACTGTAAAAATATTAAGCGGCTTATAAAATTTATGAACCAGGGAAAACTTGCCGATTGCACTAACGACTGAACGAAGTATTGATTATTTGGTCCGGTATACTTCCAGAGATATTATTTTGTGTCTTTAACCTGTCTAGCTCATCTTGAACCCTGTTCACCGTGTAAACATAATACCTGCTAGGCTCAAGATATACTGGACGGGTTATATCGTACTAACAAGTATAATACAGTGAAACCCGTCGTAAACAAAATTATACAGAACCGAAAGAAAAGTCTGTCTTATTCGGTTTCCTGATTTATTCAGTATTTTTCATGAGCAGGTTTTTTTCACTGCATCATTATTCTATTATACTATGAGTCTCGTTATTATCAAACTGTTAGGTAATCGAGTAAAACTAATTCTAGATTTTTTCATACCAATTCTTATTATCGTTCTCGCCTGTTCAGCTTAAAAATTAAAAATTAAGTATAAATTATTTTAATAGTTATAGTTTAACTACACTTAAATGTTACGCTAAACCAGGGAAAATGGCGACAGAAAATTTTAACCTAGGTATTTCATGGTTTAGTGATTAAATATTGAATACTTATTTGTTCTTTTTGTTTTAGGTTGTCAAAATTTCACCCAACTTCTACTGTTGTTGCTGTTGCTGCTGTTGTTGACACTCAAATGAGTATAATATTTACAATGTAATTTGCTAAAAATATGATTTGAGTAAAACACGAATAAAGTGTCGAACATAAATTACTGTTTTGCATTATTTTTTCACCAAAGTTAAAAATATTCTTAATTAAAAAAAGGTTCAAGGTTTGTATGGTTTTAGCGTGTCCATTGAGAAGACTTTCAATTTGAAACCGCATTTTTAGGGTTTGCTAAAAAATGTAAATTTTATGTCTCAAACTTTAAACTAGTTATTAATATTTATTAAAAATTTTCCATTTAATTTTTTTCGTGTAACTTTTTTTACTAAAATTAATTAAAAACCACCGTAAATCAAATTTAAAGTAAATAATAAGCATGTCGTGTACTTACTGTTTTGCATAGAAATATGCAACACCCCATCAATGTATAAAATTGTAATCCTTGTATTATCGATCGAAGTTGGTCACTACCCTTTACTTTTTTGTTTTTATGTATTATTGTACCATACACTTGGTCCTCTACAAAAAAAAATAACCTTGAAAATTTAAGCTATCAAATGCTCTAGAGTCTAGAAAATACCCAAGAATGATAAATGTTAGGGAATTTATGACATGGTAAAAAAAAAATTGTTAAAAAATCAAGTCTTCAAAATTACTATCAGTTACGTTAAAGTATTTTAGATTCGCACTGGTGACTTAAATTTTAGGTCATTAAATATTTGTATATTTTCAATAGGGGATAAGAGATTTTTTCGAGCCAGAATTTACATTATTTTTCATGACTGATTTATGACGACTACAAATATGTTCTGTGACAGCTTGAACTGATTTTCAACTTCATTTGTAACTGTATAAAATATTGTTCCCAGAACGAAATGCTTATACCGTTCCAAAAGACAAATTTATAACTTAAAAATATACTAAATTCTATTAAAATAATAAAAAATGTTTTTATTTAGTATTTAGTTTTATTTGAAAATGTTCAAGTTTAAAATAAGTTAGCTGTCAAATGTCATACTTTTGTTCTTTTTTTTCCTACGTTTGTTTAAGGTAAATAACAATTTTTTTTAATTTTGGCTTAGAAACGTTTTAAAAATAGTTGTCAAACAACGTGTGCATTTTAGGTCAGTTGGGCAAAACTGGCCATTTATTTAGGCACTGTATAGTTTCTTGTTTTAGACTAAATATTCCTCATAAATCCTCCATAAATCTTCACAATGGTATAGAATAGGTTTCTATATTGTAAAAAAGTGTGCGTGCCTTGTGGAAATAAGCGGATTAAAAATGGTTTAAATGATCGAACAGACAACTAAATAAGTAACTAGATTGCAAGTGAAAATCAAGCTGCTGAGCAATGAGCATTTTCAAACGGACGACCAGCGACAAACACTAAAGGGAAATTTTGTAACACTCTTGGTATTATTTTATTCAGTTGGCTTGGGATTTTTGCTGTTTTTTTCCCCATCTGTGCACTCCTCGGCAAAAGAGCACTACGCTAATCCGACCGGCTTAAACCCAACGGAAAGCGCAGAGCTTTTTCTCTTGGATTTTTCCCGGTTGGGTAATATTATTTATTTCTATAGTTAGTTTCTTGGCGATTACGACGGGCGCTAGCACCTCAATATATCTTTTAAACAACACCAATAGCCGTTCCGGTTTTATTTCCGGCCGGGCAAGCACCTAATATTCGTTTATAGAAATTTGTATTATTTTGCTCTACAAGGTACTATAAAATGTGTGTACAGATTCCTGTGCTTTTATCACGTTGCTACGGATGTAAGTAAGTACCGTACGTTATGATTAGATAAATATGCGACAACTCCATTCTTCATTCGAGTAACAAATAAAAGTACCTAACTATGCGTACATAGCTGTTGGTCTTTGTGTAATTTTGTTTGTTGCAGACATCTGTGTGAATATACAATGATTTCGCAGATATCCTCTTAAAATATTTACAGGACAATTTTGCATAAAAAAAAACTTCTAATGTACATTCAAAACAGGTTTGGGCTTCAAAATAAATATTTTAAGCAAATATTTCTCTTGTAGCGCCGAAATGATAGTTTTCCTTTGTTGCCTTCAAGTGGCTAAGTACATTTTAGGGACGTACATGATTTCGGGATTAAATTTACGTTTGAATTTATACTAATATAATTTACAAATTCAACATAAGTGACCCGCAACGGGGTAAATCTGTCAGTCTAAAATCGAGCTGAACGTTTGTTATGGGTGATAGGCGATAACCCTAATCGTGTCAACCTAAAAAAATACAATTTCAAACAAATTTTTGCAATTTCGTACTGCTTTTAGTTGTAATAAATCTTGAAGACTAGGACTAGGAAGGGTCTCCTGGATTTTTAGCGGGAAGGAGATCCTACTATAATATATTTGCTGTACTAGTTTTTTTTGTTTTGTTTTATTAGTTCTTGTACGTATTAAAAAAACTTGAAAACAAGACTCTCTCGAGGTGTATAACACCGGCTTTTACGAGTCACGAGCGTTGTGCACGTGTAAGTCGAAACTTTTGTCTTGTTTGTAAAACATATACCCCTATTATATTATTATATGTACGGTGTTGAGTAGAACGGCGTGGTGGTGCGTAAAACGATGTCGGTTTAAAACTGTGAACATTTAATCTGACGCGCGTTATCATATTATAGTGCTGTATAAGAGTCTAACACTGGCATCGTGCACGTGGGAATTGTACAGTTCAAAGTTTGTGCTTGTACAGTAGTACCTATATATATATATAAACACATACATATTATATTATGAAAGCTTGTGTATCTATATGTGATGATGTGACGCACCTACCGCGGGGCAGCGCCGTACGATTTTCTGGTTTCTTTTGCGCTATGTTAATAATAGTTATAATTGTGCAAAAACTCCGATGACAGCCGGTTATACGAACATTTGTTAAGAACTTAACTTATTGTTAATAATATTTGACTAGTTAGTGAAAATTGGATTTCATCGAGATTTGACAACTTCGATATAACCCTTTATTAGGCAACCAGAAGTTATTTTATGTAGGTAGATTAGGGAAAATGGAATGGCACAGACTTACATTATAGGTTCATATATCATAATTTAGTGTATTTTGTAATATTTAGACAATATTATTATGTTTTGCCTGTCCTGAATAAAACAGTGGAAATAATTCTTCACATTACCTACTTAGTACTTTTTTTTAGGCCTTCAAAATAGAAAAAAATATTTTAATGAACTTGATGACAAACTATTTTTAGAAAGGTATAACCTATCTAAACACAGTGTTAACATTTTTAATATAAATTATTTATATAAACCGAAACGTCCAAAAAAGTAAAATAAAATGCCAAATAATAACAAACTACAAAGCTCAAACTGACAAATTAAATAATACAATCACTTATCAGTTATCACATATCTTAATAACCAATGAGAACGTCGTAATCGAGGTAACCGCTTTGGTAACTCAACTAACGTTTTGTTAACCTAACAAATGGAATTTAATCAATGCTGATGATATGGTGAAACTTATTTCATTTAAGTAAACTAACATTGTGTTTAGAGTGTATGTAACAATAGTCGGTGAAACCGGCTGCGAGTGTATTTATTTGTATTATTATAACATTAACGTGATCGCTTTGTGTAGTGTATTTTCTACAACTACAGTCTACAGCACAGTGCAAAATGTACCTACCTCGGCCAGCTGGCAGCTGCTGTACACTGTCCGTCGTCGCATTGACGCGCGTTGAAAACTTTTCCGCCGCTTTAATGGAATTTATAACGATTCCCCCGTGCAAACATCACCGCGTTGTTTATTTATTTACTATTGTTGAACGGTAAAAATAAACGAGAAAAATTACACGGTGTCTGTTTTTTTTGTAAATTTTTAATACTACTCTCTACATAATAATATCATGCGCTCCACCCGTCGCGGTCGTCGCAATGCCGTGTAAACCGTCTCAATACCACTTCTGTGCACCTATACTTTTATATGTATAGTTTCCACGCACACCGTGTATGGTATTTCGAATTCCACTTGGCACGCAATGCTTTATCACTTGTCTTCGAGACCGTTATACATACCGAACACAATGTCCCGGAAAAGCTTTCCACAAAGGAAATACATAAATATTTATACAATATCAAATGTCAACATCTAAACGTGTGTCTGTTGACATCATGACATAGTTTTTTTTTTGGGGGGGGGGGGCCAAAAAAAACTATAACGGCCTCTGAAAACAGCCCTCCAAGTACACATATATTCCTCCATCTATCTCTGTTCTTCATTGCTTCCCTCCATTGTACTCCAGATTCTATCGCTCCTACGTCTTAAGCAATACAGTCCTCCCATTTTAAGCGAGGTTTTCCTGTACTGTTTCCCCCAAGCCCAGTCTTCTGGCTGAGATTTCGTTTGTAATGTTCGGGCGTTGAAAAAGGTCCCGGAGTTCTTGATTATGTCGTTTCCTCCACTCCCCTGTTCGATTACCCTTGCATGGTCCACAAATCCTTCTTAGAATTTTTCTTTCGAAAACTTCTGACCTAAATATTTCTTAAACTATCATAGACAAACAATTTTTTATTTTTTTTATAAAAATGTAGCAATGATATTATTATATCATTGCGAAATATAAACCAAAATGACTCCACAGTGCATGCATTATTATAGAAGATACATTATTTTTTGGGTAATTAAAAAAAAAAATCGAGTAATATGAGTAACAGTAGTTAAATACTATTAAGCTAACAGATTAAGATACTTGGCATCATAGTTGGAGCTTTCTTGAATTGAGTTGAGTTGCATGTAATTAGTAATAAATAGTTTTTACGCCGTCAAACTGATAGATCTTTATCCGTTGAGAAAATAAGTCAAGTAAATAAATGAGGCAATGAGTAAAAATTGAGCTAGCAAACAAGTTTGTTGAGTAAATAAATCGAGTAAACGAGTAGATGAAAATGACCAGTTAACAAACCGAATAAACAAAAAAATTAATTGAATAAGTGAGTAAACAAGCTGAGTAAATAAAACGCAAAAACTAAAAAATTCGAAAAAACGAGTAAATATTTATTTATTTATTTTAATTATTTATTTATTTATTTATTAACGTCCAAAGGGCAAAGAGGGTACAAAAATTTACATCTAATACAAATTTAACATAGAATACATGATATAGTAAAACGAGTATAACAGAATACAAATTATTATAATAAACAAATTAATATATATCATAGGATAAACAATATTATATTAATAAGGAGACAATTATTGGAAGTACATATTTAAATCTAAAATTTTCTAGTCAAAACCCAAACATAATCGCCGAAGTTTAGCTTCATTATCGAAATTAAAATCAAAATTTTGAAGGGTATTACAGAATTGAAGCATGCGACTCTTAGGTTCGTTGAAACTGTATAATTATGAGTGGAATGCCTAAAAAAATATTGTTCTTGATCTGGTGTGAAAAGTTGGAACTAACCAACCAATTAATTCTATGATTTCGGGACAAATAATATGACCTTTTTAAATTTTATAAATAAATAACGCATCATTAAGCTTACGTCTGGATGAAAGTGAGTTCATTCCTAACTTCAAAAGCAACCTCCTTTATAGGACAATTTATCGTAAACTTATAAGATAAATATCTTAAGAAATAAGATTGTACATTATTAAGACGGCTTATAAGACCAAGTTGAGATGGATTCCATATTAAGGACCCGTACTCCATATTCGAGCGTAATAGAGAATAATATTATAGCGTTTTTAGGCAACGAATATCATTAAAGTCTGAGCATTAACGTCTGATAAATCCCAACATGCGCATCGCTCTACCATAAATTGATGAAATATGTACCGAAAAAGAGAGGTCAGCCGATAGAAAAACACCTAAATCTTTTATATATGTGACTTCCCTAAGAGCTTTGTCATCAATATAGTAATTATACATAAGTGGATTTTTACGTCTAGTAAAGGACATTTGTGTACATTTATCTACATTAATCTTTAAATGGTTCGAACCATATATCGAATAAACAAACATAGTAAATAAATAAAATAATAGCGTATACGTATTTCGGCACCATTGTTACCGTCATAAGTGCATAAAACAGATATTAAAGGGTATTATTATTGTGGTTAAGGGTTTATTTAAATATTTCATTATTTTCGAATAAACGGGTTAGCAATTCAAGCAAATAAATCAGAAAAAATAGTAAATAAATTGAGTAAATCAATCAGGTCAATGAGTATATTGCAACCTCGATTAAAAAGTGACACAACTGAAAAAATGCCATTTTTTAATAAAGTCGTTTAAAAAAGTATAACATTTAGTTAAATTGTTAGCAACTTTCTTAATTTATCTATTTGTTTTGTTTTTTCACTTTACTCTCTATGTAATCTCTCTTCTTCCCTTTGTTGTTTCATACATATAGTTACATAGTTTTGCATTGCGAAAAAAACATCCACGAATTTGTTTTAATGTCACGTTGTGTGTTAAAAGAATCACACTGCGGGCTGTAAATATATAATATAATATACAGAATGAGAGAGAGACAGAGAGATAGGGAGATGTTCACATTTAACTTTTAACGCGAGTGTCGCGGTTTTGCCATGCTCACGTATAATCGCGTTATAAATCATTAGGTACTCATGTTGGTTAACCCGGCACATATGCACGGTTTTCACACGTGATTTTTTTTTACAGAAAAAAAACGCGTATCTAAGCATAATATTACATGATTTATAGTGTAAACGCGGATTCCGCAAGCGAAAGCGCCTTCTACAAACGTACATGAACCTACTGACATATATAATGTCTTATATAGTATTATAATATGTACGGTATATAAAAACATAAGTAATCGGTTATGCAGTTGGATTTGTATAACCTTACCAATAGTATTGTTATAAATATTATGAACAATGGTTTTATGACGGCGTATCTAATAGGCAATTTAGGGCCACTTGTGCGTTGGAGGCAAAATACGACATTAGCTAGGTAGTAAAGTAATATTTATTTTGACTATTTAAAAAAAAAAAAAAAAAGGTGTATGCACCGTATTTAAAAGTCTTAAGATACATTATTATCAAGTTTTAGAGTGTTTTTCTTGATATAACTTTGGCAACTTTCGGTCAAAACTGATTCCACTGTGCTAACCTCATGCTTTTTACCAGTTGGTTTCATATTATTAGATGTGGGTTTTCCTCAGTTCCGCCCTGTAAACGAATTCGCCCCCACTAATCGAGATCTACATAACTATTTCTCACTTTCTACACTTTCTTAAGCCGTTTCGAGCGAGAAAAAGCTATGTCGGCTAGGTTACTGAGGAAAAACAATTAAGTATGTAAATTATCGCAGTACGGGTTTTAATATAGCTTAGCAAGTGAAAAATACTATGTACTCGTATTTGAATTTGAACAAGAACCATAAATAAATCTATTAGTTGGAAATGGAATTAGAGCGAAGCTCGGTTTCTTGGTACTTTAATTTAAGATCATATAAATAATTTTAGTATACCCCGATTCTAAGTATGTCCCCGAGTGGGATAAATTAAATTAAGGGGAATTCAGCATAAAACAGCCCATAGCCAATTCATTCCCGAGGGATATCACCACAAGACGATCCACATCGATGGTCACTGTAGATTTGTTTTGCAAAACAAGATACAGCTAGGCCCAAACACAGCAGCAAGTTATAATATATTTTGGTATTCTCGGAATTCGACTAAATTAATTTTAAACAAAAAGATGTTACTCTTGGAAGTTTTTAAGATTTATATTATTATAATATCATTTTAAAATCAGCAACGTGAATTAAACTTCTTAAATAATTATGTATTATTACTATAAAGTTTCCTTACAAACTTTTATGATTGAGAACTCTAGTATTTCTTAGCTATCCGTATTGTTACTATACGATTGCCTCACAGGTTAATTCATAGTAGTTCTAATACAGAACAAATGTTGCTACTGAAACAACATTTGCTTTTCTTCGAAACGCTCTTAACCCTTAGAAAGACATTCTGTAATTTTATTGACAGTTCGGTGAAACAACTCATATTTAGTTTCTCGAAATTAACAAACAACTTATTCCTCGAAATTATGCTCGGTAAAGTTGTTTGACTTTAATGCCACTTCCAAATGTGTAAGTGTATTAAAATATGATTTTGAATGATGATAATATTGTATGATTTTCAACTGTCGGATCAAACTAAAATATGTTTTCGAAACAACCCAAGTACGTTTGGTATGTAGCATACAATTTGTGTTTAAAAACTTTTTTCCATCTAAGTATATTCAATATGTTTAACATGAACACATACAAACGCAGTTACATAACTTTATGTCTTTGTATTGGATACATATTTTTGTAAATTTTATTTTAGTCTCATTTCCGTTTTTCCCCAAATAAGCAGAGTTGTAAAAATTATGAGAATTTTCATTCCAATTCCGTCATCATCAAATAAATATAATGAAAACTTTTAGGTTTATATTACATTTCATAATGGATCTCATTAAAAATTATTAAAAATTTAAGTTTTTTTTCCAAATGAATACAAATAAATATGATATAAATATAATAGACATCTACTCCAAACTTAATAGGTATAAACCTTATTTTTATTTATCTGTTTAGTGAATAAAACAACATTCATTTTATAATAAGACGAATATTATTCATGAATCATTTTTATAAACTTTAGTAAATTTTACAATTTCCTCGACCGTATAATATTAAGTGTTGTTTCTAAATTTGAATATAAACTTGATTAAAGAAATTACGAATTAAAATTTACAAGTGTTTTAAACTACAATGAAAAAAAGTAATTATGAATTTTCCTCTTCGAAAATTGTATGTTTAATATTATGTTAGAAATTAATCTGTATATTTTATAATCACCAGTATACTTGACATCACTAATGAATTATATTAAAACTATTCTAGTAGAAAATGTATTTTTAAAAAAACATATATTTTGTATTATCCCATCTGTATGATAAGTACGCCCATTTAACACTAAGTCACTTAAGTGGATAAAACAACTAACACAATATTTTATTTTTAAAAATATGTTTTGTTTTTTATTATTTAATCACCTTACAGTCGATTAAATTATAAACAGCGGAATTCGTTATTTCAAGCAAAATGTCAATACTTTTTTTTTTATCGACAATACCTAAGGTAGTTTTATTAGTAGTTTTATTGGTAAAATAAAATAGTTGTTTGCAAAATGTTTGTCGGTACAGTTTTGTTTTGATTTTTAAAAATGTGAAACACGAACAAAAAGCGTGGGAATAAAATACGGTCAAAAGTCAAAAGTTTCGCAATAAAACCGAAACACATCAGTTTGTACCGTGTTGATGTATTATTATTAGTTTGTAAGAGAGTGAATTTATCAAAAAACTGTCAAACCCGATGTCGAAATGGTTTCCATACATGCGGTCTTTCACTTCATTAGACCATATAACGAGAACGTTATACTGTCCCCGGAAGTTTGACCAGAAGTCCATCTTAACTTTCTAGTTTATTCCTGCAGGCAAAGCGAGATATGAGAAACGCACACCGGAAAGCACAACCGTTTACTCATTCGCTTCCTATCCGGGTTTTCTCACTATTTGCACTCTGCCTTCGTTTAAGATTGATTTTTCAGCGACATTCAACGTCCGTTGTGCGATTGACCGCGCATTACATTAAAGTATATTATGTATTTTGCAAATGTTGTAACTTGTACAATATGATTGTGATTTCAAAATAATTCTAGAAACACCAAGATAAGTCGCAGTGCCGAAAAAACCTAAGAAAAACAAAGTTTGGCAAGCGACTATAGTAGTAATTTCACTACGGTTATGCCACTATATTGTTTTGGTATCTTATTTCGTTAGAAACTTTGCTGCATCACTTTTAATACGATTAAAAATCAAAAAAAATCTTGTAGACGATATTCGTTTGCAGCTTGTTTGTTCAACAAATAATTAATACGGATGCGATGTTTATATAATTTTGTTAAAGTTAATTAATTTGGAAACAACGAAAGGGACGTTTTATTAAAATCTCGACGAGACTTTGAATTTTAGTCTAATTAAAAAATTAAGTTCCGACATCAGGAAAAGTTATTTGCGCGTTATTAAAACATATTAATCGACAACGTGTACTATGAAGTTTCCCAAGAGCGTATTGTATTCATGAAGTTTTCCAGAGATTATAAAAATTAAACATATCCGCTCAGATTTTACTCCCAACTTCCTTATCGACAACGACTATGTGGTGCATAGACATCTGATAATTGTAACCTGTAGATTTCAACGGCGTTCCCCCTTTTATAGTTCGTTGCCGTGCATCAAGTAGCCTAGATCTATGGATTTTACACCGGGATAGAGTACATTTTCAGCGCCTTGAATTTATTTTTCGCCATACGGTACGACTTGCCTGGCATTTACATAAAACCGTAGTAGCAAACATATTACTACAGTATCGCACAGTTAAACGCACACCGAAAGTCGTTATGCGGATTTGTTTTTTTTTGCGTGTGACTCACAATTTAGCCCCGGCGGGCACCAGTGTACCAGCGTATAACCGAGTAAGCCATATTACCCAATACCTTTTACACTCCTTACATACTACCACCATACAAATCGCATTCCATACAGTATATATATATATATATATATATATATATTTATAGTTTCCAGCAATATTGCGAGGCCGCGTGAAATACGTTTGGGATTAGGTTTAGCTTGTAAAAAAAAAAAAATGTTTATAATATATTATTGTATTGTACACGGTTTTATAGGGTTCTCTGTGTAACGACCGGTTACCGGATGATATTTTTACGGGGAAATATTTTCCACGGGTCCCCGCCCCTCCCCGTCCGGTTCGCCACACAAAAGACGGAGCACCAACATTATCTATTATGGAAGTCGTTTGTCAGGCGGCGTTATTGTCCAAACCCAACCTCCTTCCCCCTTTGACTATTTCGCCGTCCACCCCCGCCCCGGTTAGACTTGTACCTTTGTGCGCGTTCATTATAAGCAGCAAGGAGACGAGGTGGTGCACGCAAAAGTATAAATCCTGGTATTAATGTGGCCAACAGGAGGAATATCCATAATTCCCGATAACGCGGGTCGTCTTTCTTTTTTCAATCGTTTCTATACATATATACACGGCCAAACGTACGTGATCGGCTTTAGCAAAAACATCACCATCGTATAATAATAATATATAACCGTTACTTACAATTAGCCGGTTCGGGGAGGGGGGCAAGAGGGGCAAGGTACCCGGCGAATCGTAAACAACTGATTATTGTTATGCCGGACGATGGAGCAATACCGGAAGAACCACCTACCCACAGAGAGAGCTCTATCACCGCGTATCCCGTTCGCCACTCTCCTCTGTCGCCTGCGTTTTACTACCCTATGCGTGTGTGTGTGTGTCCCTTTCTCTTCCCTAGACCATCCCCGGTCTTCTTGGCGGCCGTGCACTATAATAATAATATACCCACAGCTATAATATCGATGTGTACAGACAGAAGAATTCAATCGGCCGTGTCTGAACCGTGTGTTTCTTTAAAAATAAATATCTTACCTCCCCCTCCCCTAGGTCTTAAAAATATCTCCCCCTGTACCTATCCCGGGTAGAGGCGACCGTGTCGGAAGTCACTTTGCGTTCCCTCCCTCATCCACCCAGAGTTAATGGATTCTTTTCCGACGGAGTTAATTCAACGAGCACAGCCGTCGGCCCGGGCGAGGGGGAGACCACCATTGATACAACCCTCCCGCCCCGAGATCGGTGTTAACGCGTAAAACGTTATATTTCCTTTTTTTCCTCCCCGTCGGCGACAACCGCCTTGTGTGTGTTCCAGAGCAACGGTAAACTATATATATGTACCGGGGATAGTAATTAATCATTGAACACTCGGATCAATACACTGCTGTTTTGTAAACGTTTGGATTACACGAAAATAAAATATAAAACCTCGTTACCAACATCATTCGGAGTACGCTTATACTGCTGTGGACACACGATGCGTCGAGTTATGGACAAATAGTTATGTATAACAGCTGGTAATATAGGTATATAGTTTTTGAACACTTGCGGTACTTTTAGATCTCGGAGCGACAGGTATGCCGTGTAGACTGCGAGTGAAAGGGCATGTACAATGTAACTTGGAAAGTTAATACGGTAAAGTATAATTTCCTTCATTTCTTTGGTTTTAGTAAAAAAAAATGCAGATTTTTGAAAAAATCATACATATGGCCGTCAATTACATAATATTTCCCTAGTTATATAATGGACACACAATACACGGTATATTATTATGTTCTTTGTGGACAATGCAAGCTCCTATAATAATGCAGTGTAACAAATTTTCGGCGGCGGCGATGGCATGTTTGCCGTGCCCATAACGGTTCGTTATAGGCCGTTGCTGGTGGTATCCGATTTGGCGGTGTTCTAATAAAATATGGACGAGCACGCTTAACTGAATAACTTAACAGCCCCGGTTTTGTAGGTAAGGTACGGCCAATCGTAGTGCATCGTGTTCTGGGCTCCATGGACTTTTTTTGCGGGCACGATTTATACTGTTTATAAGCCCGCGGGTACCTGGGCCCGGGGAACCGACATGGCGTTTGATAATAATAATAATCGTTATTATTAGTAACCACCTGCGCCGTACGGGTCGGAGATAAAGCACGGATTAGGTGGAGGAGGACAAACAGCCGTTGAATCGCGACCAAATTAAAACCGACAAACATGTAGGCGCAACACACCACGGCCCTTTATGTGAGGTGATATAACTTTCACGGTCGGAGAGAGAAAAAACTTAATATCCATAAATACCACCAACGCGGTATCTTCAGCATGGCAACAGCACGACGAGGGGCAGCGCGCTGAGAACTAACGCATACTTGTTAAATGGCACTTGTACATTTTGTCCAAAGCTAAAACGAATGAAAAATTCCCATGAAAAAAGACCCAATCGTGTTGTCCTCTTATAAGTTATAAGTGTAGCTTTATAACAGCACACACAGTTAGAGAAAATTACACCTACTCACCAGCTTTTATTAACCAAAATGAATACATTTTTTTTATTACTTATTCGGCTAATAATTTAGAAAAAAATAAAGAAATATTTACTTATTAGACTGGTTCAAATTTTTTTAACTGCGTCACCCTTCGGTGGGTGCACTGCAGTTGCATTACATGGTAAGCTAAATGGGCGCCACTGATTATTTATTCAGCTACCATGTTTCTTTAATATGTAAATTTTACTGAACAAATATATCTGTGACTCGGCTCTCATTTGTAAGTAATTATGCTATTTAATTGGAAAAAAACAAATATAATTTTTTTGAATGATTTTGGAAGAAGCCATTGTTTTTTATTTAACTTGACCATTTGATTTGACTTGATTTATTTGACTTTGAGTCACACATTATTATTGTTATTTTTTTTTCAAAGTTATTTTGAAGGCGGTTTCAATGTGGTACCACTATGACTCAAAAAGTTAAACCAATACGGAAATGATTATTATTAGCTCAATACTAAACCCTAATAATTCGGTATTATTATACTACTTAACAACGTATGAGGTGAAATAAGCAAAAACTTTAACAAATAATCAGAGGCGGATTTCAAAATTGTTCACTCATAGGTTATCCTATTAGCATAAATTAATTTTTAAAACTGTACAACAAAAAGCCACGTTTAAAACAACATCAGTCCGTCCATTAGCTCAGTTAAAAGTACCATATAAATTAAGGTACTATTTGGTCGTCGCTTATGAAATGTTAACTCGGGTATTCGGAGCGAGGCGGTTAATATTTTTTTGTTTTTAGTTCACGTACTAAAAACGACCTAAAAAAGAAATATATGCGTTAAAAATTATGGAAATATTGTCATTGAAAAACAGTTTTGCATTGGTTCAAAATATTACAACATCATCCTTCCTGGGTTTTAGGAGCTCAGTTCAACGCTAGGTCCTCTTCACGCCGGGCTGATCAGGACAGTGTTTTATGTGTGTACACTGCGGTACATGTCATAATATATTGAACACCCTGTTTGTGCATTGGCCGGGCGAGACGTTAGGAAAACGTGAACGCGAAAAAAAAAACGTTATTTTGTTTTCCCGGACCGGATTTTTCGCGCTATCCCTCTTCCCCCCGTGTCCGATTATCCCGTACGTCCCGGTCCTGTGTCCTGTGGATTCCGCCGTACCCGTACACGTATATGCACGCCTTTATTAATAATTCGTGAACTCGGCGATATTGCCGGGATTTCCGACCGTTGTCCGCGTTAATATTTAAGAAGGTCTCGCTGATTGATGTACGCCGTTGGACTGTTGATGTGAACCAGCGCCGCCGTTGTTTCTTCATTTGATGTCGACAAATAATTTATCAAAGTTGTCTTGTAGACTCTTTTTTTTTCCTACGCCTCCTTCACTTTTTCTTCTCTTCTCTGTATGTGCATACTATCTATTAAATATGCAATATGTACATATTATAGAAAACGGCGCGTCCGTCCGACACGGGAAGACACATTGAACGATTAACTACTACTGAATGGGGTAACGTACTTATGTACATGTACATATTGTATACTTACTGCAGTTAATACACGCCGGCACATCTGAATGCCGGTTCCCGCGGGATGCACGGGCATCGCGCAATAAATAAATTAACCCGACTCGGATCGGAGTGCAATATTTTGACTCCTGAGGCTATTTCGGAAGTCGTTGATTAATTGACCGATACGTCCGTACATCAACTACCGTCTTTCGGTTCGGAGTTAAGTCGACGCACATCCGGTCTTAATGTATTGAATGCACGGTGGACGTTGGCCGAGCTTCTACGATAACAGACTGACAAGCTTTATCGAAACTCCTCAACATTTTGCAGCCAACATGTTATTTTTCAATCTCTAAATATGGCGTTCTTTCGATTTATTACATGTAAAATAAGTCCATGAATAATTTAAAAAATGTGTATTTCAATTGGTTTTGCCTAAACGTTATATTTTTAAACATTTTTAAAAAAAATATTTTATGTTTATAAACGATAAATAGTATTATTTAATGGTCGAGAAACTTTAACGAATCATTTTACTATTATACTTTTTTTTCTTATATTTACTTTCAATAATACGATTTATTTAAATTATTCTAATTTCTAAGAAGTATTCATTTATTTTAAACACTTTTTTGTTTGAGTTTACCCGAGTTGTGTATATAGGTACTTACTAAATGTTTGTGTTATAGAAGTCTACGACTGATAACTCACACAATGTTTTCCCAACGAAATTTAACATGCTTTTAACATACATATATATACATATATACACATATATATTACATTGCCGATGAATATGTGCTGGTCGGATGTGTTAACCGAGAGCGTGGGTGGAGAAAAAAAATTAAAATTAAAATTATGTGTACACAGTAAACAAGCGACACCTCGGGCGGCTGGGAAAGCGGTAATGTAAAAAAATGGAAAAGGGTGAACGCGAAAACTCAGACATAGAACCGTCGCGTCGGCAAGGTTGGGAGCTTTACATTTTTTTTTTTTTTCGTACGTGATTATTCTTAATTAGGTCAACGGCCAACACTATTTCCAAGCTCTTGACCATAAAATATTGTTTCATTATGCATATTTTCGTTAGCCTTTTTATGAAATGTCCGTATAGCCCTCCTGGACATTACACATTATAATGCGTCCGGGATCGTTGTCTTTTTTTCTTCTCCCCGGGAACTATCACACCCGCCATCGTCGCAGTTCCTCGCTCCCATTCATCCCTCCCCTCTCTGTCCATCCCAGTTTCAGACCTTGAATACCAAGTCACGCCGGCGATACTAACACGACAAGTCCATTTAATACGAGACGGGGGTTTTCTTTTTGTAACGTTTAAATTTGCAAAAATACATAACTATAATAAATGATCTCCACCGGCCGGGTAGGTATACGCAGCTAGTGAAGCAATAGTTTCCATTCCACACGGATTTTACTAATGTGCACAATGTCATAAAGTATATTTTAACCTTTTTTTTTCACTATCAACATTTTAATACCTATTTAATGTACAATCGAAACATATGCTATTGTTGCGTGCTGCCAATAACGACTTTCTGTGTAATTTATATATATATATATACAAAACATTTGTGATACTCCGAACGATTAAGCGGTATTTAAGTACCCGTATCTAAGAAATAACAAGACGTATTGCACTCGATGTATAACACAGACCGTTGTTGGACGTAAAAATAAAGTCAAGGCACTTTAATAGTTTTTAAGAACTCTAATATTATATTATGGCTTCAGCCAATCTTATTATAAAACATAAAAATAAAAACGTCTAGTAATAACGGGAATTCATATCTCGCTTATTAAAATTATTTACCCCCGTAACGACGTAAGACATAAAAAAAAAACTACTCGGTTGATAGTATTTTATATAAATCTAAAGATACTTGCTCGCTTGAGGCACAATCTCACAAAAATAATTAATATTTACTTGCAAGCTGTAAAGACTGTAATGACCCACAGCGTTTATTAAGTAGGTAGATGTTTCTTTTTGTTAGACGTTTTGGCTTGACAAATCAATCTATTATTTTTGCCGCAATAAAAACACTATGTTTGGAAAGATAAAACAAACTATTATATTATCCACCGGTGTTCCAATTCACTTTATTTATGATTATGTACCTACTCGTGTGTGTGTGTTTCTGATTTGGGGATTTGTTGATTAGCGTACAACGGCAACCGGAAACACATCAGATCAGTATCTTATGGTCATCCAGCTCCGTAACTCTTCGTTTGCTATACGGTATACCGGAAAGACAGTAAAAACTGATATACCGTCAGTTTATCATGACTGAGCTCGGCGTAATAGAAATATACGTCCATTGCTGGCAAGCCTGTTTTACTTCCATCCATCCACATTACGGAGGTGTTGTGTATGTACGGTATCTTCAAGTCCCCAGAGTCCTCCGGAGTCTTTTCCCGAGTAAGTGTTACATTTTTAATCAACCAAGTTAAGTCTCCCGATGATCTCGGTAAACTTATTCTACACAACCGCGGTTTTGACAACGCATTTTTCATCTTGCCACTAAGTTCTGTTCTTTAATACCAATATAGTACTTACCTTTTACGTCGGGTACTTTCTGGTTTCTGTCGTAGAGTATAAAATAAAATCTACAATTTTAGCTTAGAAAATCGAAAACAAGTTGTTGCAATGTATTAACATTAATTTGACATTATCAGATACTTTATTCATTTCGATGATACTAATAATGTTTTAGTATTTCATATTTAAACTAGTACATATATATTATTGAGACTACTCACTAAACGACTATTTCTTACAATTATTGAGTTCTTACTGACACTGGAAACCGGTCCCTGTATGTATGAGCTATAATGGGAGTTTTTTTTATAACAACTACATTATTGCATGCATATTTTTACTTGGGTTTAAATGAAAGTAACTATTTTGTCCCAATATACATAGAAAAATTCGCTTTAGATAAACAATTATTAATTCCCACTGTGTAGGGAAGTCCGTTGGAGTTTGATTAGTACCGCCGGAAGGGAACACCGTTTGTAAGATGCAAAGACGGTTGGTAAATTTTTCAAAGGAAATGAGTTTTTAATATCCTAGGACATACAACACAGAAACCGATGCAAGTGGATACTTCAAGTGTGGTGTCGGGTACACGATAACGTTGTGTTTAGTCGAGTGTGTGTGTTAGTTTTTTTCAATCATAGCGCGCAACTAAATGTCTGTCTCTTGAAAATAGAATTATTATTATTATTACCGTCAGAACTACCCGAGCTTACATTATATAATACAACAATAAGGTATACCGTATACGTTTTTCTGTGTACGCGACATTTGAGAAAACGGGCTTAATGTAATATAAAAAATCAAATTGCATTGATCGAATGAAGTGGTGTGTAAAATGGGATCCGTCCAACGAGCATGTTAAAGAAATTAGGAACAAATATACCGTTGAAAATGTCTCCAGTGTCCGGTTTCCGCATGAGAATCGAGGACGTTATAGCGATAGAGTTGACTGAGTGTGTTACGACAGTCCGAACAATACATGCAGTAAAAGAAGTAATAACGAAAGGCCGGAAAAAAAAAGACATTCCGAAAGAAACAAAAGCTCTTAATGTTTAATGACCGATGAAAATCGAACGTTTCCATCGGTCGACTGACCGCGTGTATTTATATTTTGTTGTTGAACGAGGAAAAATAACGTCTCCGGTGGTTCGGACAAAACGTCTTTTCGGTTCTTTTGTCATCGCCTATACAGGTTACCTAATATAAACAATAAAAACATAACAAAAAAAAAAAGATTAAATCCAACGACGTTCGACGCTGTAATAGCATTAAACTCTTTAGGGGATTGCATGCGGTCTGTTTTTTAAGGAGTTTTTCGGTAGGCAATATTTAAAGGGAAAAAGAGGGCATGTCAATTAATTTACCGGTTTATTTGTGTTAACTTCAAGGTATTATTTTTAATTTAATTTAAATAATTGTTTCAAATTAGCAATTCTTTCAATATTAAAATATATTTTTATACTTTACTTTTTTTTGTATAAAAAAAGCAACAAATCAAACATTTGTGATTGAAATTTTGTCTGGTTTTTTGATCTAAAACGCCAAAAAACCGACCGCATGCAATTGACCAATTACAATATCTTCTTAAGGTCATACTCTGAGTAGGTATACGGTACACCGGTATATCGGCCACGTTGGACATTATAGAGTGGCTCCATTAGAGAATATATTATAATATATTCTAAAACTAATGAATAAAATGTTCCATTCGGTGTTGGTTTCTACATTTCCTATGTACATCTCCCACTGTGTATATCTTGGCTCGGTATATTAATAACATTTTGTTTACAATTATCGTTTACTCGATGTACAAAAATGAAAAAGAAGCTGTAGTACAAGATGCTTGTTTGACGTCACGCTCGCAGTTATAAATCCGATTTTTTTCCCGTGTTAAATTAATTACGGTCAAGTTTCTTATTCGATTGCCGACTGTATTATACTCATGGAAAATTCAATTACAGCCGGTAGATACGGTCGAGGTAATTTGTCCGGTATACTTTTCCATACTAGTGGAAATTGTCTTTTGCAATAACAGTCGGTTTTAGCACTGCTTTTGTGGATCTAAACACACGGACTTTTTGCTACCGTGCAATTAGGATGTGAGCGTGTGGCGCAGAAGAGGAGGAGATAATGGCGATTTTGAAAATATTTGTAGTCCAATGAAAAACCGATAAACGCAATTACGGCAGATTTAAACTTCGGATCCAGTCTGTTCTACCGTTAAGTCTGTGTATGGGTGTATGTGTTAAGGCCAATTGCACATATACAGGAGACGCCGGCATGGTAGAGGTATAATAATGTATAGAAAGACACAAAAACACTTACAGAAAGGTTGCACGTACGGCGGAACCGGAATTACAATCGGCCGTCGCAAATGAACACCTTGGCTGCACCGGAAATCTCGCACGTTTCCCAATGTCTGTACGACCAGTTCACGGATAAGAAAAGAAATCTGAAACGGTGATAATTATTGCACCGTCGCCAGCAGCAACAGCAGCGACTGGAAGTTTTATTAATTAAGCCCGCGAATAAAAAAAAAAATCTAACATCTTATATTGTGTACAGAGTCAAAAGAATACTTTGGTTAATCGCTGGTTTACACCTAAATCGCTTCACTAAAATAAAAAATAAAAATAATAATAATAAGAAAACGAAGTCGAGATGGAAGTAGAAAAAAATAATTAAGCTAACGAATATCCACACGTTATCTCTTTATGTTCAAGTATAAGACCCTGGTACTTTTCTTATCTCTAATCTCCTACCTCATATCTCTATTTTTATCTCTAATCTCCCCTTCCTTTGTTCGCCGACGCCGCTGAGTGTGGCATCCAGCGTTACGTATCGGACAAATTTTTGGGTCCTTACCCCTGCGATGAATAACACATATACATTATGGCTGTTAACATGATATTTTCAGGCTGTGAGAAGTGGTGACATTTGTTGTATTTGATTTGTTTTTTGCTTATTTATTCGACTTGTTTACCTGTTTCCTAGATCTATTTAACATTGCCTAAAACATTTCCATGCCTAGCAATAGCTCAAAATCGCACAATTTTTTTTCAGACAGTTATGGTTCACTTGTTTTAAAAACGTATCAATAACATTGTCTTAAGAGATATTTTCATAAAACCGATATGACATTTACTCCAAAACATCATTTTCTCTTTCGACTTCATAATAAATGTTTTTGTCAGGTTTTTTACGTTAACATTTTTGGTAAACTTAAGTCCTCTCCGGGTAACTAATTTATGTAAAAAATGTGTTGTTTGTACTCGAGCCAAAAACTGTGTATATATATATATAAAAAAAACCACATCATTATAAAACCAACGTTCGGCCCGTGTTATGTAAATCATCGAAACGCAATTTTGTGAAAAAAAAATGATGCCATCGATCGATGAACACTGCTGTATATAGGTGGTATTATTGTTTTATTTATTATATTTAAAACAGTTGGTAATGTACATATTTATATTATATTTGAATGTACATATCCAGTACAACAATACCATCGAGAAACGGCATATTATATTTCGGTTATTGCTGTCGTATTTAAATCATATGTAACATTATACACGATTTGGGAGAGAAAAAAATTAAGTAGGTCGTTGGGGGTGATCTATCACCATCATGACCCTCGTAAGTACACCGTTCAAGGGCGTTTTCTGCGTCACGCTTCTCGTTTTCATTAAACAACATATAGCACACACACACATATGTGTGCAAATGTATAAACTTTCATTTTCAATGGACAAAAATGAATATCCGCAGGATATAATATACTTAGGTATAGGACCTGTATACGACCTCGTTACTGCAGTCTGCACGCACTGTTGCCTGTGACTGGAGTATAAGAAAAATGAAATAAGAATAGGAAATTTAGTACAAAGAAAACACTTTTTGTTCACAACAACATTTTATTTTTATATATTTTTATTCCATATATTATGTCAGCTTTTATTTTCGCTATATAATAACTTAATAATTAATTTTCAATCACTATAATTTATCATAATAATATGTATCTTTGTAACATATTAACAATAATATTACATTACGATACCTACACACGTGTTTGGTTTTTATCATATATAAATAATCGTTTCAGCAACAATCTAACTAACATTAATTTAATATCTATTTTTTTATTTTTGCTACAATTTTTTTCCTCCGTACGAGATGCTAAAAAAACGTTTACTGGTTATTATTTTACATATATATGACTTGTCATGTCGTCGAATAAATTAATACATACACATGTAACTATTCCATCCGCCCGTCAATTTACATATTACATATAATTTATACATATTATATAATATGTTAAACTAATAAAAATTACATAATTTTTTTTTTAGTTTTAATTTTTTTTTTACATTAATTCATTCAACTTTAAGATTTTACATTATTATTATTCTCAAATATACAATAATGACAAGTACCTATTCGCGAAATTATACAATTTTATTACACGTTTCACACTGTGTACATACATAAAATACAATATATATATATATATATATATATATATATATATATAATATGGTATGCATATACACGCGCACACACTTATATACTTATCATAATATATTATTATACACATATACGTACATGTTATTATAATAGTTGTTAATTTTAAATATTCTTAATTTGTTAATTGTTATTGTTTAAACTGTAACATTATTATGCATAATCTGTCTAAATAATATGTTTTATTTTTTTATCCTTATCATAATATTTTATAGATACTACATATTATTATTATTATTATAATAATAATATTTTACGTTAATAGTAATACAATAATTGTAATTGTAGTTATAATACATTATGTGTAATTACGATTAGTATAACAACGATAATACATTATATTCGATACACAATATAAGGATTACTACTATCATAGAGTGCTGTCGTGGTGTTCTGGTAGAAATACATACATTATTACACCCGTGTGTATGTATATGTATATTTATATATTATTTCATAAATTAATGACGTAGGTAGTACTGCCAATACAAAATATAGTAAAAAATAAACGGTTAAATAATAATAGTAAACTAAAGTACTTTTGATCAACGATTCGATTGGAATGTGTTACATTGCGATTTGTCGATATTGATCGATAACACAACATATTATTATTATTTATCACATATGAGATCTCGCGGTTTACTTATGTGTGTTTTTTGTATGTGTTAATATCGCTTTCGGCGCGTCCGAATATTATAATAATTGTGTTATAAAAAATAATTCAACATGAACACCCTGATCGTACCTACTCCAAAAACGTTATGGTGATTTTCAATAACGGGACAACATTATGTAGAGGTGTCGAGAATGGTTTTATCGACTAAGTTTAACATACTATTAAACTTACTCGGGGGGGGGGGGGGGTGCACCGGAAATGGTCGGTTTTCGAAAAGAAAATGTGATTTATTTTCTGGCCAAACGCCAAGTTAACGTTGTCTTGTTAGATTTCCAGTACCTACACGCAATGGTACTTGCACAACGTGTATAATAATGTAATACAATGTTACAATGTAGTAATAGTTATAATCATATAAATTATAGTATATTAACTCTAAAAGACTAACAGCTAATGATTTTTAATTTTATTTTTTTGAATAATAACACTATACTTATCGTTATTCGTAGGTTAACCTAGTCGTTAATGTACAATGTTTTTTTCTTATAACTCGATAATAATAATAATAATAATAAGAATAATATTATGACTTGTCTGGTAAACCAGTGTAAAACTTACGCGCTAGACTTAAACATTACGCTTTGGTTTATCCTAAGATTATTTATCAATCCTCGATAGTATATTATAATAATTATAATAATAATAATAATTGTAATAGTTATTTACACGGTTATTTTTTTAAAAATTTTATATCGTTTATTGTTGTTTGATTTTTTTTTCTAATAATATTATTAACATAATTATAATTTTAATTTATTTTTACAGCTAATTATTATAGTTTTGTTTTAAGCTACACCGTAACTACGGTTCGGGCAAACAACCGCTTTCGCTTAAAAAATTATTTTAATTACAATGAGTGTACGATCTGCATTTTTTTTTTGCGACATTAAACTAAATAATCTAAAATAATCTAATTCATCCTAAGGGGTCGTCGAAAAAAAAAACACAGCTTAATTTTTAGATTTATGAAAAAGCGGTGATCAGATGTAAAAAGGCAGACGGCGTGAGTGTATTGTTGAGCACAGGAAATGATTTTTTTTTTATCGGAGTACCTTAATAATATTAATATTTTATTCTATTATATATAAGTAGGCAAAAAAACACAGACAAACATAACACAACATAATCATAATAATAATAGCAATAATAGTAATAATAGGAATAATAATTGAATAATAATATAATGTATTTTCATATTTCAACATTCTATAAAAATGAAAACAGCTCGTTCTATACATAAATTAATTTTAAGTATATATTATTTTTATATATTTGGTATATATATATTACAAAACTGGACTAATATAGCGGATCGTAGCGAATAATATCAATTCAATGTGAAATCATAGGATAAGTAAGTATGCCTTGTCAACATGACAGTTCTGTAATACAAGTTGTAATGATCGTTTACAAATAAAATATAGCAACCATATTATCGAAGACTAAAACGGTCATATTATATTATATTGTATTGTTGTTTTAATTTCTTGGAGCCGTCTTATGCGAAATAGTGTTTTTAATTGATGTAGAACGAAAAATCAGAGGGAAAACGTTGGCATAATTAAAATATATAATTTTGTATAAAAAAATTGTTTGGCAATCGATACCCTACACTTTTTATAACACAATATATATAAATCAAATACTATAATTGTTTTTGAGCATGTAAGCGCAATACATTTTAGTATCCTTTATCAACGTTTTAACTAAATTATTAGTATTTAAATTTCCGTTATCATTTAATTTTTTTTTTTTTTTTTAATTTGTTATCGAATTTTTTTTTATCACAATTCTTCATCACTCGTATCGATGATATGTTACGTTTTTTTTTAATAGTAGTTGGCTACCGATATAGCTAAACGACGGGGCCCTTCGGGTAAACATGCCTAAATATGTACTGTATTATGTTTATGTCTATATAGCTGCATATTATCTAATAAATTATCACCGGCTATTAATAATAATAATTTTATATAGTAGTATAAAACAATAATAATTGTTGTTGTTTTTCAATTTTTAATTTTTATATAATATAGTTATTAAATTTTTTTGTTCGGTGCCCGCATATGATTTATGTACAATTTTTCGGTCGGTACACGTTGGTAGGGCTTTCGGGATATCGTTAATTTGATTGGCTTGACAATGTACGTAGTAGATGGCGGATGAGTTTGGAAGAATAATCGTATCGCGTTTTTGGGCTCCACAATTCAGTCGTCCTCAGACCAGCAGGCTCGGCGTGAGCCACTCTTCGTCGGCTATCTGCAAACCACACATCATTGCCCTTATATTTTGTATTATTTCAAATGTTAAAACGAAAAAAAAAATACAAACAAACAAATACATTTGGCAATTCGGGTCGGGTAGGTACCCGTCGTCCGTACGCTGTCGGGTCTGTCGAGTGCCAGCCGTAACTATGGTCGGCGCTCATTTAGTATATGCTAATAATATATTGTTAATAATATTATAACAACACACTATTATATACCAATTATAGCTATTGATATCGGACGGACGATAACAATAATTTTCACCCCGACAGCGACGGCGGCAAAACGCATTTGTGTGTTTTCAGATCTGTCATGATAGTGTGCGATGCAGCCTCGGATTTTCGATAGCAATCTGCCTGGAAGTGTCGCCGAAACCACTGTTTTTTTTTTATGATAATGTGTAGTTTATTTGCATGTGCAATAATGTAATAATATGATTAGGACCCAAATCGATTTCCTGTGCAAACCTAAACACACTCAAATGCGTCCATTTGGTCCGTCTAAAAATACGTTAAATTATAAAATCTGCGATAGTAATATTATAATAATAATATAGTGTTAATAAAAAAAAACTCAACAGACGCGCGTTAAACGTTTTTTTTTTTATAAGGGAGAGTGGAGAAGACAACAGCTATAACAACGTTATAAAATAATATTATTGTTTGTTAACGATAAACAAAAAGACGCTAAATAAATAAAAAAAAAAAAATAATAATAATAATAATAATTAATAAAAAACGACTGGTTTTTTTTTTTGGTTTGTTTACGTATGTAGTGATTGCTCAAAAACGGTTTTAAATAATCCGATCTAGTCAACTGAACGCGTCACAATCAGCAGGTTAGGCTACGACAAACAACCGTTTGTCAGGAAAAAGTGATTGTCTCTCAATAATATAATCGGATTTCCCCACACAAGAGTGTACCATGCAGACCGTTCGCCCCCGTCACGTCTCCTGACAACATCATTGTTTTTGTACCTGTAGGTACGACATAATAATATTATGTATGTATGTATGTATGTATTTTGCCCACATCTGTTTTTGACGCGTTCGTTGCTTTGTACTATACTGTCGGAAAGTGCTTTCGGGGAGAAAACGTTCGCCGTTAACATATATTATAATATATTTTAATAATACGATAATAGTAATCTATATATAATATATATATATTTATAAAAAATGCCTAATAAAAAAAAAATATTATTCGATTTTTTTTCTTAGCTAAAACGTAAATAATATTTTTTTTTCCTCTCAAATAATAATAATAATAATTGGCTAAACTTTGGTTTACGGTTGAATCGCGTGTACTAATTAAATCATACATATTATATTATAGCGGGGAGGACGATACGACGATAATAATATGTTGTGCAAGGAGGTGTTTGTCTTATAACAATTTTTGTTTTATGTGTTTTTTGACAATGCATTAGCGGTAATTTTTTTTTTTTTTTTTTTAGTAATAATAATATCAGCGTAGCGTCAATCTATGTTCGTGCGATACGGTCGGCGATTGTTGGGTTCACGAAGTGGCCATTTTCAAAATTGAAAGCTCGTTGGTGTCGTAACCGTGATGCTCGTACATGCCCCATGGCACCGGTGGATGTTTTACCTGAAACTGGTGCAGCGTCGGATAGGCTGGTATCATGGCAGCGGCTGCCGGCGGCGGAGCGGGAGCCGGTGCCGACTGTTGGGCCGCCACGGCGGAGGCGATCTGCTGGCCGGGCTGCAGGGCACCAGGCTGGGTCCACGCGGTTGTGGCGCCCGTCGGCAACGCTTGCATTCCCATCCGTCTGTGGACACACCCGACAACAAAAGTCGTTAGAAAATCACCCTGATATACCGTGCAAGGAGGCCGGGGGCAGAGGGTAGCCAATCAAATGTGGCCAACGAGTCGGTAGCCAATCAAAAGAGGCAACTCGCTTGAGCCTTGTGTTTGAGTTATCCCCCGCATCTACACTCGTCTCTTTTTTCCCTTCTCTTATCTTGAAAATATATTTTTGGTTACGGTTACCTAATGGTTGCCTTCGAGCCATTGTGTGCTCGAATGCAGGTGGAAGCGGAGTCAATGAATTTAAGCGATTGGGATCAGAGGTACACTGTGATAGAATGAACAAATCGAAAAAACGGGGCTAGTGGAGCAAATTACTGCCAAGTGTGATGATGGCAAGAGAGACAACAGGCGTGTTTGGTAACAAAAAAGTGTCATTTAGGACAAAAGAAACATCTGCAGTGACGAGATCAGCAACGACGGATGAAAATGAGGGTTGAAAATAATCGAATAAGCATCAGCACAATTCGGGGTATAGTCACTAGAAACGGTTAGCACTCCTTGACTTTTATACAGGGCTCTCGGTTTTTTACACACAAAACATATTTTTATAGATCGATAATTTAAATGGTTTTTGCAAAATAAGGCATAGCTATGTTTCAACTTTCAAGCAACTGATTGAGGAGTCGCTTTATAATAAAAATATATTTTTGTATATAAAAGTTTCTCTTTATATATAATGTACCTAAATATTTTAACTTTAATAGGTCTTTCTTTTTTGTAGGCATTTTATAAAATATAGTTACTTCTTATTGCTTACAATGTTAATACAACTTAAGTATGCATACAAAATTAATTTAAATAAAGTAACAGGCGTTCAGAGTGGGTAACTGAAATATGGAAATTTTTAAAGGATTTTACTTAATCGATTTTGAGATAGTCTTAATGTTGCTGATAGGACGATAATCGTTGTTGGTCCCAACAATGTAAGGGGGGGGGGAGGCACGGCGAATAGCTCTGTTTTGTTCTAACAGTACTGTGTTTAATCATGGTTAACGGTGGTCGACTTACCCGAGATAACCGGCTTGCTGGTAGCCGAATTGCCCGTAAGTGTAACCTTGCACGCCCTGCAGGAACTGGCCCTGTAATTGTGTGGCCGGATAGCTCTGGGGGTACCAGTAACCCAACTGTTGACCGTACGCGGCCGCGGTGTACGGAAACTGTGTGCTGTTGAGCGCCGCCTGTTTAAAAAACCAAAGCACGTTTCGAAAAAATTAGCAAATAGACACAAGCTTTACCAACACAATTTGTTTTCAATATCGATAACTGAGGACGAGGGATTATTACCTGGGACGAGCACACCTGCGACGTGTTTTGAGAGACGATGGGTTCGCCGGATTCTTTTCCCCACGAACACTTGACCGGTTGACCGTTGATGTCGGTGTTGTGCACGGCCACGATGGCGTGCGTGGCGGATTCCTTGGTAGCAAAACTGGAAAACAAAAAAAAATATCATAAAATATAATACAAAGATATCGATGGCTTTGATACGAAAGCCGGTTCGGCTCTTGAATAATATTATTAACGTGTCGTTAAACTATTGAGAGAGCCTACTCGGTTGTAGACTATATACCCTCGAAAGTGCACAGACACGGAAACGGGCTGTGTTTGTATACTATTTTTGTTTAAATAACATATGCACACAGACGCATACATAATATACATATATTAATAATAAATACACGTGACCGTACGCAGTGTGTACACATAGTCAAGTCCGGGGATGCATTCTTAATCCGTTAACAATTGGCCGGCAGACCGTGTATACATAATATTATATATCTACATAAGTATGTATATATGTACGTGTATAGAGGGAAATGCTGTATCCAAAACTTGCGGACGAAAGACCGTTAGGAGAAACCCGTCAGCCATGTAATATGTATAATATCTACATACGGGCCGGTAAACACGGTCCGACCTTATGCCGGCACACGGTAAATAAGGTTATGGACTTTTTTAACTCTGTCCGCGTCTTGGGACGATTCCACATGAATATTTTAACTTGGGCAAACCGGCAATGCAATCCGACCAAGGCGAAATGCGAAACATAAAGGCTTGAGCATGCTCCGAGGAGATATTCAACCGGAGAAAATCAACACTAATATGGTAAGTCATGTATGCGAATTTGCCACCCTGAGAACAAGACGCGCATTTTTTAGCTACTTTCAGTGGCCAAAAAACACAATGAATCGTTAAAAATAATACTATTAGCGCTGTGCTTATACGCGATACTTGTAATATATATATATATATACACACACACACATTGTAATTGCCGTAAATGGTTTATATATGATTATATACAATACAGTATAGCCCGTTATCTCGGCCCGTATTAATAGCTGTGGTACTAGCTGCGGAAACGAACGGAAGAGCCATTAAAACAAAACTCGGCGTGCCCGTAATGAATTTAGTTTTCATTTGAAAATCTGCGTTAATTCGATTAAGTCGTGCTCCTCTCTTGGCAGTGTTTTAACGGCCGACACGCTAAAAAAGGGGTTATAGAAATTAAAAGGTTATTCAAAACTGCGAAAGTGTATTTTATATATACAACAGCGGCCAAGTGCAGTGAGAGCTTAATGTTTTCACGCTTGAGCCGACTGATTAACGTTTCTATTGTCTCGGTATATTTTTCAATCATTTTACGCCTGGCCACCGCCTTAAGCATAGTGTGTAAATGATTCGTCTTATACAGCTTCGACATGGACGGTAGTAAATGGTTTTTCGACGAATCCCAAAAGAAGGCATAATATAAAAAAGCAGTAAAATTTACAGGGGTGGACAATAATAATATGAAAATACACACCAAATAAATAATATATAGGTCAATTGGTCCGGAGCAAGTGCCTAAACTAAAGTCAACCTCTTATTTGATTAAACACAAACGGTTGTCGTTGTGGTTATTCTCATCGAGCACTGAACTCAATTTATTATGGAATGCGTAAATGGGTTGAAATATATCTTTATCACATGTTTATAACTGTTACAACAATTACAAGTTGTTTGGATAGAATCACGTATATATATATATATATACATATTAATTTATACACATATGAATCATACAAAAATGGCCGACGTCGACTTCAATTCTTATCACTAGTTAGCAATCAACTTTATAGTATATAGCTGTGTGTACTCAATAAAACATGGAAAAAAACAATATCTATCATGAAAAAAAGCAACAACTATTCAAAATATGGCGGCCTCCCACATTTTCATAAACAGCCTACTTGTATTATAGGCAATGCGCGTTCTATATATGCAATGTGTGTTCAATGCACTAGAGTGTAATGCATTACTTCCGAATTGTTTTTCGTTATTACCAACTGATCGATCGTGTATTGAAATTTGACAAGGATATTATTTCTAATTTTCTGACTCTCGGTTCATTGATTTCCATTAGCGTTTTCTAGCCATAAGGAACGCCATCGTTTATTTTAATTTATTAGTCAACGCGTTCTCGAGGCAAGCTCACGCGAATTCGAAAATCAAGTTAATTTTTCAAATCATATGATTTATGTTATGATGTCGGCAAACATGCTATCGTTCAATGGGTAGGTTATGGCAATTATCACAAGTGTTTACTTACCGGACAAACGCGTAGCCCTTGTCTTTGAACACCCGAATTTCCTGGATGTTACCGAACGGGGCAAACGTTTTTTGTACCAGTTCGTCGGTGAGTCCACTGGTCAGACCACCGCAGTACACCGTGCAGTTGGTCGGACTCGATTGATTGTACACTTCGTCGAAAGTCAAAGGCTTGGTATTAGCTAAAACAGATAAACGGTACACACAGATCAGTAAACGCAAACTCAGTGCAGGTACACTCTATAGTCAAAAATAACTCTATGCAAGATCTATTGTCTGAGCGATTTATGCCGCATCAAACATATTATTATTGTCTACTACGAATGTACTGTCACAATATTAACCGTATAATAGCATTCAGACACGAGTCTGGTTCAGTGGTGGTGGTGGCGTGTGTTTGTGACAGTGGGTAATTTCGCCGACACAACACCCCGGGGGCACTTTCTTGTCGTGCACGAGCCAGTGAACACACCGGGGAAAAACATCAACGAACGCGCACGCTGTAGGGTGGTCTCGTCGGCGACAAAAAACAAAAGGGAATCGAATAATATAATCAATTACTAGATAATATAACGAGCAGGAGCAAGGGGCGTACGTGGAGCTCTCCGCAATGGCCAACGACCCGAGCACATATCCGTGGTACATACAACGTTATAAGTCGACGATTAAAGCCGTTTTACTCTTTACATTAAACCGAGTGAGTGCATTCGGTGCATTTACACGCGACCAATTAGCAAATTGTCCGTGTGTAATGGCTATTTTCTCCGGCACACAAAACCCATACACGATATTGTGCAAACGATGAAATATACAACAGCGCCGCCTAGTGGACAACGCCATAAGTTTTCTTATGCATAACATAATATTTTGTCATGTAATACAAATGGGAATTTCTTCTAAAAACAGTTACAGTTACAGTCCCCTTCATTATTACAAAATTTAAATTTACATTTTTCAACGCTTCTTGTTATACGAAAAATAACTTGCGTTGTTTGGTGAGTCTTGCAATCTAGAACATATTTTGTTTCTGACTGGACCCAATCCACCCGAGACTTTACTCTGACGTTGGGTTTTTTTTAAATAATTTTTCCACTGCAGACGGTTTTCTCATATCGTGTCACCACGCAGCTCGTTCTTGTGTATCATAATAGTACGTTTTAAATAAAAATATGTTGTTTTACCGCAATTCCCGGCCGTGTTACTGTGGGCGCACCGCACACATATTTATGTATATATAATTTCTAAAAGATTTATGAGGTCGTAAAACTTCGGGGGTTCTTTAACTCGGAAATTTAAATTCCGCCGGGGATGCGCGACGATGAAAAACCAACGCACGTTATTCACACGTGTGTATGTGTGTGTGTGTGTGGGCGGTATATAATGATATATTTTTTTAATGTTTATCTTGCCATTTTTGACAACGACCGAAGGAGGGAAAAATAGAGAGGAAAACAATCAAACTCGGTGAGAACAACCTCAAAGTAATTGATTTATATAATATATTTTGCTATATCGGTAGATATGTGCGCCAAAACCGTACTTGTTCAAACGTCATAATTTCTCAAGTCGTTGTAGTGTAAAATAAATAAATAGTCAAGTACTGAGTGCCCCAGCTATTTTTCAGAAATTGTAACGTTCCCCTACTTTTGTTTTCCAAATTCGAGCACTGCTTGTATAGTTTTAACATAATATATCATATATTATATATATTTTTATACAACTTCAACAATAATTGTAGCGTTTGTTATCTGCAACGGAAGGTCAGCAGTAATAGAATACTACTATAGAAGTGCCGATTCGTGTGTAATACTTTTTATGGGCTGCATAAAATTGGCGGCGGTAAAAAAAAATAATGTGAAAAATATTTACAGGTCGCCTTGAAATTGCCCTGTGCAAGACGTTCAGACGGTCCTGGGGCAAATTTCGAATTAATTCGAATACATTATTCATATTATACACCGCCGGCGAACACGAAGCTATTTTATGATAAATTGCGTTGCGAGTACATATTATTTAGGTCTAGTAGTGTATTATTTTGCACGCACACGTGTCTGCCTACTGGAAAACAATGTAGAGTGGGCAGTTTCCAAGCGATTTTTCCGATCACACTGAATAATATATTGGAAAAAAAAAAAATTATATTATGTAGATCAACGTGTGAAACAAGAGAGGTTATTCTAACGAATCGACTAGCTTTGTGCCGTTTCACGTTGGTAAAAGTCCATCGACACGTTTGTATTGATGAAAACTTTACCCAATTATTTGTAAATCAAAAACGGTCAGACAGTTAACGGCCCTTTGTCGTGTACGCGCACATCATAAAATATGTACTAACGTCCCGACGATTAATTGACTCCTAATAATTTATCATTAGACTGGGTTTAATTACAACAGTGTTATGTCAAGTAATAATGTTAAATATTGTAAAACGCGTGCATAATTCACGAATAAACTATTTATGTTCCATATTAGTCTGTCGTCCATATAAACCGTCACTGATACAAGTAAATATAAATACTAATCAATAGTAATGATAGTAATATATATATATTTACAAACGGAGTCGCATATTTAATGGACAGCATATATTATGCAACTGTTCATTATAAAAAAACACAAAAGCCAATATGCCGTGTAATACAAATTCCAATAATTCATCGAACACACCAGTAAAAACTTTATGAAAACCAGAATAAGAGCACTAAAATCCTTATAATAGTAAGTATAGACTGCTTAAGAATATACTAACCTCAATACCAAATATTATTAATTATCAAAATTATAATAAAAGATGTTAAAAAAAAAAAAAAAAATACTTTATAATATTCCTATAGAGCAAACCACTTTTCTCCGCTTGTTCACATTGAACGTTTTTCACTTTTCATTATAATACATAAAAAGTAAAAACGCTTTGGTGTGCTGTAAACGTTATTATTGTTATTATTTTAATATTGTAGTTAGTTAAAATGTCAGGATAACAAAATTCGGATTGCCGCATTAGTTAATTTTTAACTAGCCAGCGAGTTATATGGGGATTTTACGGTTGTTTTTTACGACAGTGGGTTTTTTTGTTAATAAATCTTTAAGTGTAAAAAATATTAACTTTAGGATAACGTATATTATATTACTATTATGTTAAAGTGAAACTGTATGATGATGAAGCTTATTAATCAGTATACAGGTAATGACGTTGAAAATATAATATGCAATTAACTTTGGGTATTCTTCATCGAAAATAGCTGTCGGTTTTTTTAAGCAATTTTAATATGTATACAGACTAATTTATGTAAGCTTCAGAGTAGGGTTGGGACTAAAATTCGGATTTTGCGGATATCCGGATAATTCCGATACGGATATCCGGATAATTGATCAACTATCCGGATATCAAATAATATTTCAATTTTCCATAGAACCAAAACTATCCGAATAGTTTCGGATATTCATTTAATTTTTAACCAGCCGAATATATTTTTTTTGAGTACTCAAATTTATGTATTTTTTGAAATTTTCACGGGTTGAAATATCACGTGGATGATTTTCAGATATATCCGTGTCAGTGGTTATTAACCGGCTACGAAACAGTCGTGACAACCCCGAGGATGGACTCTGCAAAGAGTCTGAATAGTCGGTTAACAACCACTGACACGGATATATCTAAAAATCATTCATGTGATAGTAAAATTTAATTAGGTGTCATTATTTTATTATTCGGTATGTTTAAAAACACTGTATATTATTAAGGTATATTTATCTTATAAAAATGAAATGAATATCCGAAACTATCCGGATTTCGGATATCCGTATCCGAATTATCCGGATAATTCGGATATCCAAATATCCGGATAGGCCCTACCCTACTTCAGAGTGTACACATTTCTTTCTGAGTAAAGGCCGCTTTGGTGGTAAAAAATGATTTCGCTCTGAAAATTGTTTGGGAATTTGACTTATCCGATTTCAATTCACAAGTAAAGTTTATATTTTTATGTTGGACTCAATATTAGTATAGGTAGGTAAATAAGTACAGTGTACTGCGACAAAAAAGCCTTAAATAAAATATAACGTCGCGCTACAAAAAAAAAAAAAATACAAATTTTTAAGCGTTTTTCTCTTTCTTTTTTTCTTTACACTTTTATGGAAACGCATCGAGTTTTGTATAAAAAAGAAAAATCTCATTTCGTAAATGATTGTAAATGATCAAGTACAAAAAAAAAAAATACGGCCCTATTTTAATATTGTTGTTTTATCTTACATTAGTGAAATTAAATTTCATACGCAACGCGAAACACTTAAATATATTATTTCATCTCGGAAACGTGTTGTTATGATAGCTAAACAAAAAAAAAAGCAAAGAGCGTATATTGTTTTTATTGTATTTTTATATTAAAAAATACAAAACAATATTCAAATTAAACGACTGCTTATAGATGTGTCGTTAATTGATCGAATTAACGCTGTTTCTCTCATTCTTCATATAGGTACGTACATAAATTGTTGTTATTGTTTGATTTCGTGCCTCACATATATACTATAATATTATTATCATACTCGTGATAATATATTAATAATATTGACAGGACGTCGACAAACGAGACAGGTTTAATGTCATTATCCTTGGTGGTCGTGGGATAAGAAGTGTGCCGGGGGTGGGGAGTCAGTGAGAAGGGGGTTAGGGCACACACCGTATCTAATGATGTGCATAATGATAATAATATGTAACCTCTCGACTTGCCTCTATAACACAGTCGTCCTTTCTCCGCTTCTTCCTGTCCCGTTATTATTGCTGTATATACTATTATATTTCCCCGTCTATCCCTCGGGACGCATTCCGGGCGGCAACGACACGTCTGCCATCAATCTCACGGTCGGGCACACGTTGCCGTATAATATAGTGTCTAAATTATTATATACCATCCTCGTCGGTCTAATTTCTTTGTGCTGCGCTTAGCCGACCGCCATTTTTCACAATTACCTACCTCTACGGTCGCCATCGAGTATATATGTGTATACTATAGGGGTATGCGCCTACCGTTGAAATATTATTCTGTATTTAGGTTGTACACACACATATTCATATAACAAAGATACGGGGGGGGGGGGTGAAAACGAGCATTTTTCAACTCTGTTTTTTTTTTACTTTCATAACTGTGATTTGCACGCTAGACCTCGGCGAGCTCCAGGGGGGGGGGGGGTAGAGTGGAAAAATACATTATCGCAAAACTATATAATTAACCAAACGAATTAATATGCATGAAAGTGTTTTTTCTTTCAACGTGCGACGTTATAATAATAATAATAAAAAAAAAAGGTAATTTGAAATAGGGGGATTTAGTGCGGCAGGCAGGTATAATAATACTAATAATAATAATACACCCAGAAAACCCACGGCGGTAAATTAATGTAGGAAAAAAAAAATTGAAATTTGATTATATTTTTCTTTAATGCGGTTTTAAATAGTTATTTAGGCCAGATGCTTATCGCGAACATAGTATAATAACTTATTGTGTGTAAGTTATTTATTATTTGACCACTTCAATATTATTTTTTTCTATAAAAAAACCAACGAATAGGTTCAATTTTTGAGTTTATAATACTTCGTGGAACCGTGGTGTCGATCACGCTGGTCAAAGGGGTGGTGCATGTATGATATATACATATATGCTCTAACTTGATTTTTGGAACCCTATTGTGGGTTTTAGCTTGAGGGTATGTTCTTGGTATCCCGTAGAGAAAATGGATTTTTTTTTTTTATTGGTTTTTGAAACAACGCGAAGGCCGTTAAGCTCGGCGCACAAGCTTTTATGATAGTTTCAAATGTAGGAAAATGTAAAAAAAAAATATTTGTTTGTAATCCGTTCTGTAGGTTAGCTGGCTAGGCCGAAACGACCGGTTAGTGTTATAATGTGACCGTTATATTAAGTATTAAAGTCTAACGGTTGAACGGTTTTTAAGTTGAGTCAATTTAAGTAAATCAATGTACTATATAGCAAATATAACCGTCGTTTGAGTACATTCGCATAAGTGAAATATCTGAAAAAAAACTGCATAAACGTGATTTGAGTATGAAGTCGATTCGGTTGAATGGAATTATTGTTATTAGGGGTGAAAGCTTTGAGTTTCAATTATTTATGTAGAAATGTAAATGTAACATAATATAGTGAACGGGTAGTAATCTATGTGTAAAGACGTCGGTAAAGGGAATAATGCGAATTTATTGGATAGGTGAAACCCCCCTAACACACCCCCCCCACCAGTGTGGTAGGGGGTTATCATATGTCACGTTTACTTTTCCTCGCCCGGCTGAACGTTGATGAAAATGTAGATATTATTATATTTGCACCGTAAAACTCACGTTCTTGCGCACCTTCCCTTAAGTATGTTTGTATAATAATAATAATAATAATATATGCACTATAACAGCATGCTATATACATACTCTATGTGTGTGCTCTCTTCGGCCGGGGGAAAGGTGTGAAGGGGCGGGGTGGGGCGGTAGTGCCCCCGAGGGACGGCAGCACCGCGCATATCGTGCTACTACGGGTTGTCACGAGATTGAATCAACATATTTTTTCTTTACTTATGTATATAATATATGGAAACATAAAAAAAAAGGAAATAAGAGTATTTTTCCAGGACGGACAATCTATTTTAAGTAATAATAATAATTGCGGTGATGGATGTACGATTGTTCGTTATGATAACTGCATGATGGATCGGTGCAAAATTCGCATAACGGCCGAGCAGCAGGAGCGGGCAGAGATCTGCGGGTCAGACGAGCTGAGAAAGATAGAGAGAGAAAGAGAGTGAGGGAACTCAGAAAGAATATTATTGCGAAAGATGGTATACGGGGTTTTTTTGGCAAAACATATGGAACATAAATTTAATCTGGCAGACAGACAATTTGGGCGCCAACGTTTTCCAGTCAAGATTAAACGTTCGCGTTTTTATTTATGTTTTCCCTCAATATCATGTTTTGTCCGATACATTACCCTACGTGGTGGCGTGTAACTTATTTTTAAAATAAATTAAACGTACACGGCATCCAAAAGCTCGTGCCCGACATCAGGGAGTCTTGTATTGTTAAAAAAAATATTATTATATAACTCGCCATCCAAGAGAGAACATTTTTCAATATTTCCACGGTCAAATTTAAAAAAATAATTATTATCCAATCACCGTGTACTTTTAAAAATAGTACAAAAAGGGACTGGCTACAGTATAATGGCGTGTCCTTCGCGTTCTCATCGGGAGGTGTTTCCAAAAACACCGAAAACACTTTTCTGTTGTCCTAAGCCGTTGTGAACACAACTTTCCACTTTGAAAAAACCAATCCGTAGCTAAAATTTTATCAGCTAGCAAATAGTGTTATTATTTCCCTTCGAGTAACGGTAATTAATGACCAACGTTTATCGGCGCAAAAGAGTAAAGTGTTTAACACGGTTGACTAACAATGTGGGATTATATATATAATAAAATATTTTTATTTGCACGGTTCAATAATCTAATATTGTATTATTTTTGATCCGACAACAAACGTATTCACTTTGTTTTTTTTTATAAGTAAAACAAACTCAAGAAAAAAAAACCGAAGAGCCAACTATTTGCACGCGAGCAGGGCGATTAAAAATCCATTAGAAACTCTTTATATAGAATAGGATATTCGGTGCACTCGTTCAAGACAAATTACTATTGGAGATTACACACAAATATGAAATCGAAAACAGCTCTCTTGGTAGTTGGCAACTTGCACGGTTTGTTTTTCATTTAATTTTGACCGAAACTGGCGCTCCAAATGATCAGGGTAGTCGAGAGATGGCCGATGATTTATGGTTATTATTAATTTCAAATATCGAGACAAAAATGTATTTAATAATAACTAAAATATAATTTAGAAAAATCCGAAATTATTTTACTAAATTCCTTAATAAGAAATCCAACGACGCTAAACTATTTTTTATAAACTATTATATACATTTAGCGCGATTAATGATGCATACAAAAAAAAAAAAAATTATTTATGTGCCATTATAAGAGACTATCTCATAATTATTACTAAACATCACCCCGCGTGTATACGTTTTATTATATTGTATTTATAATATGCGGTCTCTCCGATGCCAAGGGATTGTGTGTATAGCAGCTACGAATATTTTTTTTCTATTCAAAAAACTTTTTCTCCGCTAGGTATACAATACAGTTATTATATTATTTTAATTTACTCATTTCCTTCCCAATTATTCATGCCATTAGTATTGGCGCGCCGCACAATGGAGATATCAAGACAATCAGCTGTGGTCCAATTAAGCATAATATAAAAACCGGACAAGTCGTTTCCGTAATATATTATTTAATAAAAAAAGAGAGAGAAAAAACTGAGAGATGAAAATATAATGATTCATTTATCATAGCACGCAGAGAAAAAAAAGTCCATGAATTAAAAAAAAAAACAAGAAAATTTGTTTGATTTAGCAAACACTTTCATAAAAATATCCAGGTAAAGTACTCTAAAAACTGTTAATAGTAAACTGATAAATAAAAACGGTTAATCGTGTACAATGTAAAAAAGCGCGAAAGCAAGTATCGTGTTTTTTGTATTTTTTTTTCATTATAAAAGTAGTAATGTTATTACAATAGAGGTCGAGCGCAGGTAGGAACAAAAAGGCACCAAGTCACCTATAGTTATTATAACTATGTTGTGTTACATGAAATATCAATTAGGTACCCATCGATTAGATTAATTAAAAGCTTTGATGAGTTCTTTCAACAAATAACGTGATCAACACATCTGGGAACGGCGCAAATAAGCGTCGTGTATTTTCTTTTCTTTGAAGTTTATCTTTCCAGACAAAGTAATAGAACGAGGTTGTAATAATATTTTAAGGAGAGAAAAAAATAACTATTATGTTCTCTCTCTGGTCGGTCGACACGGCACCTGAGCACCGCTAACGCTATAATGTCGTATACAGAGTGTTGTTACATATTTCACGGTTAAAAAAGTCGTCTGGGCGATTTTCAGCAGTCGGGCAAATCGTCTACGCAGTCAACCGGGGTGTATATATTATAATATATAATATAGTAGTTTGGGAAAAGGGCGGCGGACATGCCCGAGAAACGGGATAAAGAGAGCGACATAGGAAAATAAGAGAACATCTCGAGTTTTTATTGCCGTTCCGTGACAATGGGACTTGTGTAGCAAACAGGAAGTAGGATGGATTAAAAAAAGAAAAAAGGAAAGAATCCTGTACTAAGTGTGACGGAGAGAACAAGACGGTCGCGCGACGGATACACCTGTACAGCTGTGTGTATATATTATTGTATTGTTGTGCAAAAGCGAGGGACGAACGGGGCTGAGGTAAAATGCAAGTGGACGTGAAAGAGGGGAGGGTATCGCAATGATGTCAGTCGGTTTGTCTCGCGTTATTGCCCACCGGGGAACGTCAGTAGTATAGAAAGGAGGACGGGGAGAGAGCCGAGTAAACGCGCTTTATACCCTCCCCTATATAGGTTTTATTTATACGTATGTTATTTCTCTATCTCAGTTTGGGCCGTCTCTCCTCTTCGACGACGGTCAATCGTCGTGTGGTGTGTGTGCGCACAAGGTCTTGGGGGGCGACTTTATGAAAGAGCTACTGGGGCGTATTTCTGGTCCCCCAAGGTGGTGACGAAGCGAAGAGATAAAACAATGAATCATCTGCCAAAAAACGGACTGTGTATATATATATATACAGTCCGTTAACGACGCGGACGCCGGCAGTTACGAATGGTATAGTTGTCGCAGCCGTTCAATCAAACGCGACCACCGTGTTACCGCAGCACAAAACGTCCCTTTTACAAACTATACCGCTGGCCTACAATAATAATAATATACAGTATATGTACACAGGCACAGATGAAAAACCCTCTCCGCTGACCCTCCCTCTACTTATTTGCAATATATATATATATATATATATATATATACATATACATATTATATAGTCGTCGTAACTAAACGCCTATTACAACGACAAATTAATTATTCCGTTCCCGGAGAGGTAATTTATTATACATGTATACATCTATATATATATATATATATATACACCCCCTTCCCTTTCCCCCAGGAATCTGTATCAGCCGACATAGTGTGATCTGCCCGTCGATACGTGTTCGTCCGCTTTCATAAAATTATACATATTTTTGTTTGTTTTCATAAATGTATTATTATTTATTAATCCGTACATATTGCTATCTTACTATAATTAACGTTTGACCAAACACATAGAAACACTACCAAAAAACTTCCAACCCCACCAGGGCTGTTGGGTTGTTGGGTTTGAGGGTATGTGTGCATAGAGGCACGCCTTATCAATTCCGACTACATCTCGGTTTTGTGTTGACTTTTTCAAATTTTGACCAACCAAAGAACAATCTTCATAAGATTTCGGGTCTACACAGAAAATAATGCAATCGTGACTTCAGACAAAAAAAAAACATATCAATATAAAACAAATGTGTTCTCGGCTATCGCGTGGAAGCTAAAGAAAATCACACCTTATTTTTAAAAACATTATATTTGATAAAAAATAATAATAATTTGTCAACTATTATACACTAACGGATACACAATTATTTTCACTATCGTGCGGTGCAGATTTTTTTCCAATAAAAATCGTATTAAATACTATTATATAGTATTAGGAGTTGTATTGTAATAATATGGCACTGGGCGTACTTATGAATCGTTTAGAGTCGAACGCGCTCGCCGTGTTAGACAGTGAGTAAATGGCTTTGGAAATCTTGTCGAGTCTTGTTATTTTTTCTGAAAGGGGTAAAGAAGTGGAGTTGAAATAAAATTCGACGTAGACAAATGACGGTAGAGTTTTGGTCTGACTCGGATCGACTGGAATCGATAAGTTTTACTAGAAGCGACGTGCGCTCATATATAGTGAGTACATATATTCGCCATTTTTATGTTCATATATTATACTTACACGATTATCATTTTCACATCAACTCCAACAGTGAACGCGCTAACATGTGTTATTAAAGTTACACACAAAAATCGTTATAAAAAAAAAAAAAAACTGTAACTCAATATTGTTTTTTATCCAAGTTAGTAAGAGGATGAAAAAAAAATTACTTCAAATACAAATAAATGAGCAATAGTCATAAAGTTTATACAATATATTCTAATAAATTATAAAAATAAACTTTCAACGCGTGGAATTTACCAACATAAGTGATGGGCTTTAGTCCCACAGTGTTGTTGTAGTCTGTAGAGCATTTCTGTCAGTAAAATACCAATGGAAGTGCACGTGCCTACGGTGTAACATTATCATTCGTCGATAAGTTACCACAAATGCGGTATGTACAAAAGCAAAACAAAAATAAGTGACATGTGCCACTCGACAAATAAAGGGCCGGGCTATACATAAATACAGCCAGCTATCGTGTGTTATACTTACATGCGGTACGTCCCTCGGGCGATAGCCCCAAACTCCGGGAGAAAGGAATTAATGTTTTTTTTTTCAGCCACGGTCGAAACAAAACGATTTTTCGCCAACAGTGTTGTCGACTGATTTTTACAAAGGGTATCTAAGCGCAAACATCGCTTTCAAGGGACACATACACAAAAAAAAAAAAAAAGGTGTTTTGGCTCTGTAAATGCCCTAAAGGATACACCACCACCGCCGGCCGTCGAAACAATATATTATACATGCGATGTGACAATGTGTGGGTTTATGTGTATTTTGTCATTACAATCCGGCCCGTTTAAGGTCAAATGTGTGTACACACACAACACACACACACCGTCGTTTCCTACCGTTTAACAGCAGCTATCGTTTGAGTGATGACGCGGTCAACGGCGGCTGCGGTTAAATCCCGTTTTAAACAACACCACTTTAAATACATAAATGCGATACCGAGCGGCGATACAAACTGTAGAAAATTACTATATTTACTCTTTAAATACAATACGGTTAGTTTGTGGTAAGACAACAGAAGTCGTTGAGAACTATTGGTTGCTTATACGTTTGTTTAACTTCGATGCTAATGTATTAGAAAACAATATTTGTATGGATTTATTGTTTTAAATACATATGTAGGTACTTGATTAAAAAATACCAACCCATGTTAGAACCGATACTGAACAGCACAAAAAAAAAATTTATTTTGAAACCCTGTAAAAATCTCTTTTAAAAACGTATAAAATGTTTTTGGTAAAAAACAAAAATATGTTAAAAACGTTTTCGCGATATTTGTTTTAATGTTTATTTTGTATTTTCTGCTTGCGTATGAAAATATTGGGTAGCACACTTTCGAACCAGCGTGCAAAAGTAATCGACATAATATTATTATCATTTTATATTGTAAAAAATGTACTCGGCTAGTAGAAACCTAATAAAACGTTTCTCCGAGTGCGCAATCGTATTACCGACTCGTATTACAATAATTGTCAATATTGTTGTCAGCTAAAGTCTCGAAGAAATTCGCGTTATTTGTATTTATTTGTACTTTTTCTAACAAGTCCTAAACCGAAGAACGTAAAACGAAGGATAACAATAATTATTAATGCGGTATTGTTGTATACTTACAGTCCGATTTCAACGTGGGCGGTTTCCTGGTCGCCCAATTTGTCCTTATACTCCGGCTGCCGAGCCATTGGCCGTTCATGGCGTTGATCGCACTTTCGGCTTCCTGCAAGCACACACAAACAAAAGGCGGTGATTAAATCGGTTTTCGGGCAACGCAACGGCCATTTGATTAACCGACCGGCAACTCGAGTCCATTATTCAACTCGGATCGGATTTAAATTAATTATTATCGAGCCTAACGTCGCTGGTGTATATATATATGTTTATCCGACAATCCGCCGCCGTGGTAATACACCCTATATAGCTATGTACGCGCAAGCCGCCCTGTGTATCCCTTTTAAAAACGATGGACTGTGCTTGTTTTAAAAAAAAAAACATTTTTTTATTACCAAACGGACATTAATACTTTTCTTAGGAGTCGGCATCAACAGATATACGTGGAATTAAAAAAAAAATAGTAATAAAAAACAAATTTTAAATCCGATTACGTTGATCGGTGGAAAATTGCTAATATATATTACACGACGATGGAGCCAAAAGCGGACAAGTGCCAGAGGGTCGAGTACAGTCAGCACATCGAACACACTTGTATCGAATAATAGAAAAATACATATAACTTGATTCGGATCGCACGTTTGGACTTGCAATTTTGCCCCCCCCCTTCATTTCCCATAATATTATTGTGTGTTCGAATATAAATTTTCTAGAACGTCCGGGATCGCCGGTCCCTGTCCGAGACGTTTATAATATTATAATATTTATTTTCTGCATCTCATTCCATAACAGAGTCGCCCTATCCATCTGGTCCTGGTATCTGTACTTCTAGGTTCATCTCCTACCACACAAACATACAAGGTAGGCCTAACACAACTGTCCAACTGTGAAAAGGAGAAAAATATACGAATAAGCGTCGTTTCATCCTTATATATAATATTGTCGTCGACCCCTCTGGTGAAATATAATTCTTAATTAGTTTCTTTTTCAGGCAATCCGAGCGTTCATTTGAGACAAAAAGGGTACTTTAGATATATATATATATATATTTAACTATACGCTCTTTTTTTTTTTTTTGCCGTTGTCGGCTTTTGTTAGCATTTGACACGGGTTTGCCCGGTTTTTCGGGGGTAAGTATTAATTTTCGTGCAACTCGTTACGTGCCTATATCCGAGTTATTGCCCCCGTTAGTTCGGCCATGAGTCACGACAATGGGGTTGGAGTTCTGTTATTGTGTAGGTATGTGTGTGTGTGTATAATACACGTCGTACACATTCCACAAACGGGTCCGGTGAAAACATAATTATCCGTACACTAATGTTATAATGGCCGTAATAATAATATATTTAATAACTACCCGCGTAGCTTTGTATTAATAATAATATTTCCCAATTTGGCCGTTTCGGCTCCTCGTATAAAACGCTCTTATTGCCACGACACGGTATTAACAAGAATATTATATCGTACAGCTGCAAACACAATAAACCTTCTTGTTGTTGTATCCATTTAACAATGAATGATTACTAAGATATTGATATTATGCGGTTACTGTAAGCTCGGAGTTGATAGTTGAACTTTGTATAGAATATAGATAATATATAGTATAACACTTGTGATTGTATACAGCAAAAAATAAAATATTTAAAAATATTAAATTTTAAATATTTTTGATTTCGATTTTTATTATTATTAATATTATTTTTGTGTTTTTGTTTTCTAAAATAAATAAATAAAACAAATTAAATGTTTCACTGACGTACCTACGTTTTTTCCTCATTTTCAATTTATAATATTTTTTATTATGTACAACTTTCATTTAGCAATATTGAAAAATATATTTCTTTTGCTGTAATAATTTATTTTGCAGCTTTGATTTTAACTGGCGCATTTGGGAGTTTAATATTTGATTTTTCTGAAGAGTGCCGTTTTTTAATGTATTCCAGTTGCAATCATTGCACACTTTCTTTGTGATTACAGATTTATTACTTTTTGCCTCTTCTAAATTTCGAAACGCTTTATGAGTTTGGGCACTGTGTTTATACACTTTAATATTAAGAAAAAAATAATAACACAGTGACTTATATTACAGGTAAAAGTTGAATCACTTTAATGTGTGATAGTGGTTGCACGTTAACAAATAATAATACTACTCTCTAATTATCTCCTAAATTGGCGGGAAGATTATATTTTTAAGGCATTAACAACAACGCGACCTATTGGACAATTTAAGTTCTTTTAATATAACATTTGTGATGTAATATGGGAATATCTTTTAAAAACCGCTACAGTTGTTGACCAAATGGTTTTATCTTTTTTTTTTACGTTAATATATCTCGATTAGTACAACTAATTATACAATAATACATTTTTAAAATTCAAAGGAGTCACTTATACATTTTTCTTCAATGCTTTCTTATAGGGAGCATAACTTGCGTTATCTATATCGCTGATTAATCGCATTGAATCGACTAAATAATTATACACACTGTGGACAAATTTTCGGGGTTTGGTGTAATGTTATTATTATCTTTAACCCCCGCAGTTATAATCGCGGTTTGGATTCGATTATTATTATTATTATTATTTTTTTAATAAAGGGTCGACGGTTCGAAATTAATTTCCGTGCGGTCGTGTACACCGTAAACGAATTGGACGGACGATATTGGTTTTTCGGACCACCGTTATTGAGCACAAAGCAAATCATACTATTAATTTAAATAATACAAAATCAGGCTGAGGGGCGAGGGGTGAAAACAAAACAAAATGACTCAACTTGGTTTTTTTTTAGCCCCACAAATCTTATAACACGATGACATTACCTATCCCGAAAAAGAAACTTTTAACGTTACACAGACATCGGTCTTAAGACTTTGTCGCCGGCTTAAGTAACCGTTTCGACCTATCGACGAAGAGACCGGTGTGCCGGGTCAAAGGCGAGTAGGTACATGTCCCTCCGCCCTCCGCTCTTTCCGTACTTATCCGCGCGTTTCGGTTCGTTAAACATTTCCGCAAGTAAGCTTATCCCGAAAACTCTGTGTGTGTGTGTATTTTCTAAAAGAACTATTTCCAAGTGGACCCGCGCGGTCAAATAAGTCTAAGGAAAATTAAATTGGCCGCCGACGGTATATGTGTGTATATGGCCGGGAACGACGACGGTCGGATGCATTTGCGGAGAAGACTTTACCGCAGCGGAATTTAATAGTACAAGCCTAAACCCGATAATGTAATAAGTCGAGAAGAGGATTTTCTCGGTTTTTTTTTTTTCAAAGAAAACAATATTTATTTATTTATACACGGCTGTAAGATAATACGTCGCTTGTTGCGGTGGTGTGTGTGTGTGTGCATCCGATATTCGGCGCGTTTTTGTGTACACATTTTTCATCATCAACATCATCTCTTTTATCTTATTGAATTCGTGTCACCCCTCCCCTCTCCTTCCCCCCTCCCCCGTCCACACTTTTATACTCGGGCAATTTCTTCTACCGCTCGTCTCGCATCGCACCTTGCCCCACTCCGTTCTCGCATAAGGGGTGGAAACCATTAACGCCGCCGCCGCTTGTATTGAATATGACCTCGTTTACAAGACGATAAAACGCCGTCGTCGTCGTCGTTCATCCCATCAAAACTTTAAGGGGCAATTTTTGAGCTCACTCTTATGTGCGTGCCAGTTTGTTTACTGGACTGCATGTGTGTGTGGTATTTTTCTTATCTCCCGTGTGTGTGTGTGTGTGTGTGTAAGCCCCACAAAGAAATAATCGAAACACTTGTCAGTAGACGTTGTTTGAGAAAAACTCATCGTCGCTATACATATAGAGCGAATGACGCTCGTGATATGATTACCACCCTTTCTATGGCGTATAGAAATGGATAAAATACCATAATGGTACTGTGTTAACAATTTTTTTAAAAATTTATTGTTTTGACATTTTCATGTCTTAGCTCTGGCACATAACCGAAAAAACTGTTATGAAAAACTTGGCACCAAAAACTTGTTACGCTGTTATCTGATAAGTGATATATTGTTGAATTCACAACGTTCAAAGTAGAACTGAAAAAAAAATTCAATAATTCAAGATGACATATTCCTATGAATTGTTTTAGGCCAGATATTATGAAAATACAAAAATATTAGCCAGAAACTTGATATGTTTACTAGCCACCTTAGATACTAGCTTGTTACTGCTTGTTAATATACTATTTCATTATCTAAAGTTTTACCACTACTCTAAATTTATTCGGTACTTCAACGAGACATGAAAATGCTCTTCGTGGTTGTAGACTCGGCTGAAAAATGCTTTTTATTATTTTACACGTTACAATAATTATTACACATCGCTCCTCCTCCGCGATCGAAGAAAATAAAAGCCTTTATTTCAAAGGAAAAAGTTCTGTATACAATTAATTTGATTTTAATATATATTATTGAAATAACAGGAGTGTGCTCGGTGTTTATTGATATCGGTAAAATATTATGTTATTTAAAAATTGTCAGCTGAAAAATAACTATGTACATTGGAATAGCTTTATCCGGTAGATTTTTAAATTTAAACGAATCCCTCGAATTGGTTTAAAAAAAAACAATTAATATCGTCCAACCGAATATATTTACTGTTATTTAAAGTTGGTTGTTACAATGCCTTTAAAGTTTATCATATTACAATATTATATTTGTGTATTGTTCTGTGGCTATTTCGTCCTAGTCTCGAGTAATTGATAATTCAAAAAGTAGTGGTTAGAGATCAGTTAATCAGAGGGTTGAAAAATAGGCATTTAAAACTATTTTTGTTTTTAAACTGTTGTACGAGTATAATGTATTTTGTTTAAAATATAGTGGTCACCGTCTTTGAATACTCCCCAAATCCTCTTAATATTATTTCAAAAATCGCATTTTAATTTTTATTCAAATTTCAATTAACTAACCGTTAACGGGAGAGTTATTTCGTGGCACAAAATATAGTATACATTTTGTTACCAGGCGTTTTCAATGCGCATCGTTGTTATTTACATTGTATTCCGCATAGGCTTCCGCCGGGGCATAATATAATAAGACAGCGTCAGTTTCCAAAGTGACATTATATTATTATTATAATAATAAATGGAAGTATTCGAAATTGGAATACTCCGATGTTAATTAGATAGTAGTTATATACCGATGACAGCGACGACGGTGACTTTGGAGAGTAATCGAAACCTTCACCCTCCACCCCCTAGCCCCGGCTGGTGCGGTAATACTTGTAAAGAACTTTTTGTGCAGTTTGATAATTTTTCAAAAGTTATTATCGCGCTATTTGATTTACGACAAACCTGTCGAGGGAATTGTGACTACGCAGCATATTATAATGTCACACACCAAACTTGGGTAATGAAGTCGCAGGAGGGTCGTAATTCGTGCACCGACACCGTACGGCTATTTCCATCTTGCTCATAATAACGGGCAATATGTCCTCATTGAACGACAAGTGAAAAAAAAAATAATAATAAATAAAAAAAACCATATTAAAAACCGGTAAAGTCTCTGTTACCCGGAAGTGTCTTTAATTCGGTTAACGGTTCATTTATTCGGTATAGTCCGGTTAATCGAATTATATACCGAGAAAAAGCTCGATCCCCTCAAAAAGAGGGTGACTGTAAATCCGAATAAAAAAATATCGCATCGAAGCTTGAAACAAAAATCTCGTATAAATAGATTATTAAACCGATTCAATCTTTCCAAAATAACAGTCCATTTATTAAACAATAAAAGTCATAATAAACAATAATGTCATAACAAAAACAAAACAAAAATTGCTTTCAGAACAAACGCATTATAAAAGCGACTTCAGAATAAAATCCAACCAAATTATTGTCTTGTCATACAGTGTGACGAAGATTGTGATTGAATTATAGATACTTAGGGCGAATCTCTATGTAATAGGCAGTATGCATTTGTATATTATAAACGAAAAAAAACCGAGTGCAGTTTATCATATATTGTTCTATGTAACACAAATTATAATGTACTGTGTAACAAAACGAGCAGTTTTTTTTGTCACTAATTGAACAAAGCTAGCGTTTCCCTTTTTTTACGAAGCATCCCTATTTGTACACTCATATCAAGTCTAATTGTCGAGCTATCATCAAACGACTAAAAAAAAAAAACAGCAACCCATGTATACAGTATTAGTCATAGTATGCGAACACTATAATACGTTTGTGTTCATCGACTACGTACCGTTTGCATGACTTGTCGGTAAAAGTAATGTTATGAGTAATATCATATTAATAATAAAAAAACTATTTATTCACACGGGAAAAATGATATAGTCGAATCAACTAAAATTGTGCGACACGATTTATAGTTGGTATAATAGTAAATAAATGTTTGGCCATCAAAATGTTTAGTAAAAGCAACTATTTGTTTAGTTGTTCTAACTAAGGGTTTATTGTGTCCCTATACCTAATTAAGTTCAGTTGGCATAGGTGTTTTAAAAATGTGATATTTTATTTAGCCAATCAAGCGGGTCGGTTTTCCAATGCCCGCGTTTTAGGTCAGTTGTTAAATCTAAAACTTCATAGCGCATTTTTATTTTATTTTCGACGCTTCGGCTAAAACCATTAGACCTAAACGGTAAAAAAAAAAGAAAAGAAAAAAGGTTAAACGCGAAAAACGTTGTTCACTCGTTCAATTTGGTTGAGCTATTATTTCCAATTCGTGTTTACCGGAAACAAAGTGTACATGTACGCTGGTCGGACTAGGTAAAACTCGGTATTACATAAAGCCCGTTAGTGTGTATATAAGTATAGTTATACCGGAGTACAGTGAACGTAAATAGTTCAATTTTCCGTGGTAATTCTCTTTATGGCGTTTTGGGTGCCGGATAAAACGCCGTGACTTAACATTGCGCTTACTTTAGTAGGTTATTATTATATACAACACACGTTGTACGAGCACTGTGAGAGAAAATAAAAAAATAAACTACATGCCCGTGAAACAATTATACTGTGATTTCACCTGTAGTGGATAAATCTAGGACGGTTTAAATGAAGTGGATTTTACAACATTTTCGAATACAAAGGTTTATGAACAGGACTAATAATATCCGAATAGAGTACTTGGAACTTGCAAAAAAAAACAAATTCCGCTATTGTCTGAAATTAATTATGTTTACAGTAGGTATTATAATAGTAGAGATTATTTAATACAAAAAAAAATAAATAATAATAATCTTTTAGGCATTTAAACATCTCGGTATTGTAGTGGAAAAATGTATTTTATGATTAAAAAAAGAGCAAAAAATAAAAAATAAAATAATAACGCAAGGTCATTGAATGGGCAAACCTTTCAACGATAATCTGATCGTATTACAAACAAAAACAGAAAAAATCCTTTTGTCTTTTTTTTTTTTATCGATATCATGATGAACAAGAGTACCCATAAAGAACCTAAGTGCTTTCCTTTAAATTATTCGAGCACCCTTCCCCACTTTTTTTTTATTAATTTAATTATATTCTTGAACAAAGAAAAAATAATCACAAACATATATATATATATATATACTTACAGCTTTTTTCAGGAACGATACGAAGCCATAGCCTTTGGATTTTAATGTCTGAGGATCTCGCACTACCCGACAATCTCTGAAACATTACAAATCATCATTATATAGTTAAAGACGCTTATACGTTTTACACAAATATGGTAGTTGGTGCATATACACTATTAAAACACCTCCAGTGGCCTAGGTGTTCATCTATGTTCGAATAATCTCGACGGATTTTGAATAGTGTTATTGTTTATCAATTTGGAAATAACAAAAAAACATAATGTTTATTATACATTTTTCGTATGCATACAAAACCAATGAGAACCGTTCGCATTACCCCTTTTCCCTCCCGGAACTATTATTGCGTTTAGGTTTGGCATGCACACATTATTTATATACTATTTCCTTGTACACAAGCAATACAATATATAATATAATTTATAAAAACGAATCAATCGCGTACTGCAGTATGTGGCCATTATTATGTTTTCCCTATTGGATGGCGTGCAGAACATCAATCTAGTGTAGCGTAATTGACAATTTACATGCACAAACATACAAGCTGCTGGCAAGAGTCTAAAAATACTATTTTTTTATACGGCAAACATACCTACCGAACAATATTTCTACGTGTGTATTCTGTATAATGTACAAACGTGCTAAGTCAACAAAAGTATAACATCAATTTTCAATTTCCTCTTGGGTTTTTGTTTGCGTTTTATTATGATGTTTTTTTTTGCCCCTTTTGCCCCATGCCTAAGGGGTATAAATAGAAAACGAAAATACAAAAATAAACGAATTATTGCGGTTAATATTTATCGAGGCTTGTGTGCAAAATCGTTTTCTTTTTATACGTGATATATTATAATATTTTTCTGTTGATTCGCCAAAAGCGGACTCTGGCTAGATTCGAGCTTGTCACAAGACCACCGACGCTATTTGTTTATAATACTAACAACGGTGCGTTTATAGAAAATGAACGCGATTTTCGTATCTTGTACAATAACAAAAACACCTTTCATAATAATATATAAGTATACCTATGAGTGCAAGGTTGCAAATATTGTAGGTCATTTGTGTAATACAATATACCGAATGCCACGGTGCAGGATATCCTGTTACAATGTTGTTGTTGCTACTTGTTATTATTATTAAACTCGTCCGTTCGTGTGTATCGAAAATATAAATTACAGCAGCTGCTGCTGTGTTCTACGTAGGGATATTCCTCTATCGACAACGGTTTTTGCTCATCATGGAAATGGAACCGTTGCAGGGGGGTTGGAAAGTACTTTAACCTTGTACCATTGCACGTGTAGGTGTATCTTGCCGGGGATGATAATGATAAGTACGTTCACGAGTCGTATCTCCAAAGCTTGGAACAACAGTATAATATAAACCGTGCACCAAGAGATGCAAAAAACCGAACGGACGAGGCCAAAGGAATAAAACAAAAAAGCACAACAGCAATCCGTAATGCGTACAGCACCGCCAACGACAGCCATATAATATTGTATAGGCCAATAGAATAGAATATCTAAATACCTGTAAACGATGAAAGTAAACCGTATGTTTTTTTTTGGGGGGGGGGGGATTTTCGAATATCGCTTTCAACCCCTTTTTATTTTTTTTTCACCACTGTATTCTAGTTTCTTTGTTCTGGCAAAAATCAAATCAACTGCAGACAATAGCTGTTGAACGCGCGCAACAAATATACAATATCCACCATAACGTTTGTAAATCATTTTGCCAGCTTTGAATACAATTATGCTAGTATTTGTTTATCCCTGTATAATGTGTATACATATATACTGCATATTGCTTTGCAATTATCCTCTCAGATCCTAATGAAAATTTGGTATTTAAAGGTGTGTAACTGGGAGTAATTCAAAAGATTTATAATAGTAGGAGACGTACCATATAGTAAAGACACCGTTTTATGATCGATAGATGGAAAAGTAAAGCCGTTTTGAGACACAACTGTTAGTCATGTTTTATTTATATGTACTTGTCTCTTTGGTAGATTTAGTGGATACTATTAACTATATACAATAATCGAGTGGCTCTGGTCGAACTATTACGCGCTTGGAATTCCAAGAGAAATCCCATGCCCATTTTGTGCGACCGTCTTTGAGAATCCGTCGACAAAGGTAAAACGAGTATTGTTTCTTGTAATAAGTATTGCTCTGCTCGGTTGATTTTCCGGCACGTCCAAGGAATAAAACAGTTTACATGGAACACCGTACACCTTTATTGCTGGCGCATTAGAAAAATTGACAAAAAAAAAATTTGAAAAACGAGCAGACGGATAAAAAAAGCACAGGATACATGCACACATATGATAAAAATAATAAATACACACACACACATATATATATATATAGATCTATACACAAGAATCGGTGGCGTAGGCTGTGCAAAAACGATGCCGACGTGGTGAATTGTGCTGAACAAGGCGAAAAAATAAAAGGACGAGTCGCAAACTTAATGAGCTTTGCTCGGGTAAATCTTGATATTTACTCTCTGGGAGTGTGTGAGGCGCACGAGGGATACAAAAAAAAAACATTTTCCTTACGCCCATCCGTTCCATTTATTGGATAGGATAAAGAACAAAAAAAAAACAAGACACCGTAAAATCGGGACCTTATATTTTTATTCGTTTCGCATATTTCCGGAACTTTTGAATTGGAAACGCATACGGCCGTATGAAAAATGTAAAAATATATCCTATAGGTTCAAAATAAAAACAATGTGATTTTCCAGTCGTTGTCAGTAATGCAAATAAATTCGGATCGTTGTTGATTGGTAATAATTACATTTGATCCGGATCCATCGGCCTAATTAAATCTACGGTTCTTGATTTTGAAGACCAAACAGTTCATGAATAATTCATCAAAGCCCCTTCGGTGAATACATTATATCAAATAAGTTTTGGTTATTGGTTACCGCGAGGAACAACATATTAGTATACCGCTGATGTCAGCTGTCTAGGCTTTACGCTATCAATCTAAATACTTAATATTCATGATTTACCGATTATACTTCCCAAGAGGGAGGATATGTAAATTCTGGAGGATAAATTTCTTAAAATTTTGATTTTAATGATAATATTACACAACAACTGTATTGTATTTCATAGGAATGAACTCTAGCTTAAGAAAAGACCAAATAAGAAACGCTAGTATGACAGCGGATAAAGATATATAGTCGAAGCTGACTCGTCCGCTAAGATTAGGCTAAATTTTGATAAAACTGTGGTGGGAAAAGAGATGGGGGTGTAGACGGACCGAGTTTCAAGTAGTCGCGGATAATGTAAGCCACTGGAGAAAATATAAATACCAGATAAGAACAATTATTGTACATATTAAGAGCGAGATTTAAGCGAAAGAACGGAGGCGGAAAAGAAGATCAGACGGAGGCGAAGATAAGGGTTCAAAGGAATACAATGAGGGGAGAAATATACATATAACAAAGGAGAAGATAACAATTTCGCAGAAGTTATTTACCGTCATTTTGCGGTTTTTAATTTAATTGCAGCAAGAAAGCAGGGCCGTTTGGTAACACGGCAGAAGATATGTAAAGATGGACCACCCTTGGTTAGACTTGATAATAATATGGGCCGCGCATATTGACACCAGACAATGTATAACGATTAATCAAACATTACATTTATGAAATTGGAATAAGATAGAGCTAGTTTGGGCAAAAATGATTACATTGAAACACATAGCCCGACTTGACTCTGTCTGTCTCGCACATAATAATTATCTTGGTAACATTATTAGGTTTCATTGCGCGGTCCGTTTGATAAAATGTGTTTACTGAAAAATATAAAATATACACTTGTATCTAAATACACATTTAGATTGATTATATTTTGGTGGAGCCGCGAGAAAACGGGGGGAAAAAACAAAAGAAATAGAAGAGATAAAAAAGAAAAAGCTGGAAATGCTTTTTTTTTTATTAATAGGCGTAGTCGCTCGTTTGGTGATAAACAGCGTTCGTATAAAATATATTATATTATATCCTTCGTCTGTGTAGCTGATTGTGAGCTACGCTGATCCGTCTGCATTACCGTTCGGATTTTTCCTCACACGATTTACAGCGCGCTAAAAAAGAAGAAAAACAAAATCGATTCTTCCCCTCCCCCCCACTCCAACGTATTAACCCCGTTGCACAACAAAAAAATTCCACTGACAATACCCTATTATCGTCCGTATGGCTTTATGGAGAGCACTGATAACGTACTTTTCCTTCCCCTATAGTCAAATAAAAAAAAACAAACAACATACTATTATTATTATGACCAAGAACGATTGCTTTCAAATAAAACACATCTAACAATATCCGTTCACGTTCGACGGTGGCAGCAAAATAATGTTACTGTACTACTTAACGGTGCCCGCTTGTAAAGTTAGAAATATTATTATTATTACCGTTGTACATTTCATATGTACTTACTACGGCCGACCGGATAATATATTATACATATATGTATTTCTCTACTATTATTATAATATTATGTATATTGAAAACGTATCAGGGCGGAAGTTTGCCACGGGGCAATGCAAACGTGTACACCGTTGGCTTATATTACCCTCGTGGACGATTCTGAAAATATAGCTACAAAGCGAATCAGATGTGCTTGTATTTATACTGGATTCTCTATAAGCTACCTACCGCCGTAGGTACTACCATTGTGTGTATTATTTACAATTTTATTGGCATCGTTTGTGAAAAAACCCATACATATTGAAACATTATAGAACATTGTACTGATTCTCAGCTTTAGAGGAGGTACACCGGCGATAAGAAGCACATGGATCGACTCACGAACGAAAATAAACCATATTATGCAAACCATTAAAACGTGAAATGAAAATCGTTTAGAAAAATATGAAAATGCAAATGTAAAAAAAAAGTAGATTCCTATGCATTTTTTCTTATCTTACGCTCAAGAATATTATACAACAAATTTAAGATTGAGGGACCCTTCTTGTCAATTTTTTTTTAGAGAATTAAAACCTCACTCTCCCCCTCCTTTAACCGGTCTAAAATAAACCATATTCGGCTCTGTAATCGCATTTGCACTAACTGTATTATATTATGTTGTTCCAAAAGTTTTGATTACCGTCGTCGCATATACTTGCCATTTTCAGTTTGCTAGTAAAACAATATAAATATATAAATTATACAAAAACCTCCGAGTTCATTGATAATTTAACAAACGATAGTGTAATGGAATAAGTTGAGTTTGACTTTAGGCGAAATTCGTTTAATTACTTATTTCATTTCCGGAGGGATCAGGGGTCCTTTCGACATGCTTAATTCCGCCCCCTCCCCCTCTCTCTATGCGCTTTTCTTCAATTCAATATTTACAAAAGACCGCAAAACAGTTGAAAAACAAAAGTTCTTTTCTTTTTTCATCCGCGACAGTTACTACTTTTGTTCTGCGGTAACAAAACGATTCATTTTCTTTAGGAGCTGAATAATTTAAAATAAAGAATGTTTGCGGCGGAACGACCCCGTTGCGGGGAGTTGTTTTTAGATTTAATTTTGTTTTTTTGTCTTATTTGTTGTCGGTCGAGCTGGAATAATATTTTAACATGTAAAATCCGAAACGGTATACCCTGGGGCGCTGGCCTTGTCAATAATTGCCTTTAATTTCCATTGTCGGCCGATAAATAGCTGGTGTATATATATGTCTATACACAGCTCTGATATTATATTATCGTGCATTTCCGTGTTTACTCTGCGTCTTGAATATTTTGATTCAATCCGAAAACGCGCGATTCTCGAAGCACCATCAGCAGCACAGAAGAACAAAGGACGGCGGCGGCCTCGGTTAGCGGTGCACGGCCGTTTCTTATTGTCGAAATAATATATAGCAATATTATTATCATAATGGCAACGTTTGCGCGTTTAATCAAATGAAAATATCTTGTGCAGCTTTTGTGCCCCAAGTTTGGGCGGCAGGTCGTGAATTAATGTCACGGCAGCGTTGCTAAGAACAATAGCTGTCAGACCGAGATAGATTAAGTCGTGTTCAAACAAGACACTTTATAGATATCGATTCGGTTGCGACGGTTTATATTTTGTAAATTAAAATATATTTCGTTGGGTGTTTTTTTTAAACATTTTTTTTATTCAATGGGAAAATATTATTCAAGACGAACGGCGAATGATATTTTTCATTAATTATTTTCATGCTCTTTTAACTCGGTAATCATAATAACATCGTTCGCGCGCCAGGAACCAATAACAACCATTAATACGGATTTCGCGTCAAACTTTAATTAAAACAAATGATCAGCTGGTTTTTTTTGTTTTTTTTTGTAATCAACCAACACGGGTTTCAAGAATATTGGTGAACAATCGTAATAATTATCCCTAATAGTGTTTGGCAGATTTAAAGTATTGTAATAAACCCAATAAGGAAAATAACAGTCTGTGTGGGACTCGTGGCCTCCCGTGAGATGCTTCAACAAGTTTATGAGTTGGCACGCGAGGAAAACTATTAAATAACAACTACAACGGTGATTTTAATACGGTTAATCAACTACAATATGATAATAATAATAATAATATGTGAGTTGCTGAGTGCACAGTTTGTGTGTGTGTGTGTGTGGCGCTTTTTGTTGTATGTTTCGGCAATAGTTTGAAACTCTTAATTACAAAACACACGCGGTATTGGCTGGCTAACTTTTAGACGGTTAACGTTCACAAAAGACAACCTCGTGTGCAGACTGTGTTCATAAACACACACGTGAACGTTTCACAAGGCTCACACTGTGGTAACTGCTCAAAGGAACTCAAATTATTTCATTAGTTACATTCTAAACTAGCGCAAACACAGACACAGACAACAGGGTGTTTTTTTCAAATACAGAGAATCTTAATATCCGGGGGCTCTATTGGGTTCAATTCAAGTTCCAGGCTTTAAAATCTGTATCTCTGGGCCTGAAAATCTGTATATGCTTATTCTCATTGCAAGTGTCATTAGGCCGACGATTTACAAGCGGCGTTCGCCCCCCCCCCCTTAAGAACACTATATAGGTATTTCCCCGGCTCGGTCCCTCCCCTCCTTGGTTGACTTCTTCTCGAGTATCCCGTTAGCATAACCGTTCTAACGCGTGTCAATATTGAATAATATAATATAACGCGCACCCGGAGCACCGGGATTGGCCATCATTTAAGATCACCATCCGTATTGTGCTTTTTTCTCCTATTGCCCCTCAGCCGAGGGTTTTCCCCTTGTTCTGCCTGCCACTCGTCGCCCATCGACCCGCTATCGCTCGCGTACGCACACGTCGTTCCGTCCCTTTCGCCCCGTCACACACGACCTCCCCTTACACATATATTATAGCCTATATGTATGTATATAGGTATTATGGATTGATCCCGTCCATATTTGGCTTATCTAGAACGATTGCCCTCGTCGCCAGCCAACGCTCTTGGTGCACACGCTCCACGATTTACGTATAAAATAATATATATATACATACATTTGATATACAACACACACATATATATATATATTTATATATATATATGACACGAATAACAAGGGTTCGGTGTTATAGAGTAGAAAAAAAAATGAAAAAAGCTCGGTTCGTTTACGGATAGGGTACCCGTCCAAGCATAATATTATAGATATTATTTTTTTATACAAAAAAGACACATAGATACTATTATTTATAGCTCGATCTTTGGATATCTAAATGATCGACAGTATCTTAGGTTTACCGTGGCGGCGCACGGTAAGTCACCACAAGTCACAAATAACGTTGATAATAATATTAATACTGTACACTATATTATATTATAGTAAACAGTACTGTATTGTCTGGAAAACGTTTTGGCCGTATATTATATACACTATATATATAGCTGTTTCTTGCCGCTTTCCGTTCGTGAAATCCATCAAAGTTTATGCGTAATGCGGTTTTGCGACAAACACGTGCCCGTCGAGATAGTCGATATTGATCGTTTCAGAAAGTTTAACAATTAACAACACCGACAATATAATATAGTTTAATGTAGTTTATAGCACACCGAAAGCCGACACCGGTGGTTTAGATGAAAAGTTTTTTATTATTATTTTAAATTTGTACCGTTCAATTGGTTTTTCCAAATATATATATTTATATAACATAAAACTTATTTTACCCAATTGACGGATGTCTACTATTATTGTATTGTCTGTCAAAAAAATGTGTAGGCCTTCAAAGATTCCATTTCGGGTAAGACTCGAGTTTTCGTTTTATTGAAATTTCCTCGAAACAATTGGTTTTTGTTTTATGTTTACCTTTATCGCGTTACCCTCGTCCACCCCCCCCCCCTCACCCCCTTGTCCTTGACGAAAATATTCAATACAGCAGTGGGATTATATACTATATTGAACGTTTGTAAAAAATAAAAACGCCAGAAACCTGTAAGCGAAAAAGAAAATATTCGCTCGGTTCGACATGATGTCAATTGAAATTACAAAAATGACAATAAACAAATGGGGAAAAAAAATAACTCCGACAGTCATTTATTGTTATTCAATTAAGGTTGCGTTTATCAAAACTTCGGTTAAAAGTGTATTTGCATATTTCAAAAATTATCAATATTACAAACCGGGGTTACGTCTCGTTTTAAACTTATTTTAATATATTATTTTACATGCTTTGCAACTTTCATTTGTACAAAACTTTCTACCGTTGCGTTGGTGTAAAGTGTTACTTCCGAAAAAAAACCATTTTAACATGTTAATAATTATCTATATTACTTTAAATGGAGGTGGTACCTATTTCATTTTGTATTCTGATTATTTAAACAAATTGATATCGTGCATATTAAAACACATATTGTGCTATACCGAGTGTGATTTTTTTATTTTTTGGTGGCGGTGGTTTAATTTTTTGTTATTATTATTGTCGCCGAGACGAAATGAAACAGTTACATATTATTACATATTGTACTCACGATATTTCGCCGAAGGGTGTAAACGCTTCCCTCAGTGTTTGCGTCTCGATTTCGGGACTCAGGTCGCCCACAAAGATGTGATGGTGTTCTGGAAATAAACAATAACACAACGTTAATAACACAGTGCGCACAAGGAAAACAAATATAATGTCACACGTCATAATAAAACATTTGCGTTGGAGTAAACGTGCCAAAACAACGGCCTAGTCCACGGATTGATTGTGAAAAATAATTCAAGTTTGGCGCGATAAAGCCTTAGGGTAGGAAGGGGAGAAGAGGGGATCCTTAAAACGATTTGGCTGAATTCTGATGCCAAAAAGTAAACGTCATTTCGGTAGAGGCTGAGTTGACTCACACTGCGCACCCTTTCTATACGGTATGATAATATTATTATCGTCAATATCATATTATTATTATGTACGATATTCTCGACAAATTTATCCGCACAGACCTTTCAAGGAAAACTTTCGTGGGCGTTATGCTTTCTTTTGAAACACATTCCCGGCATTGTATTGTAATTTTTTATTATTATTTTTCTCTTTTTGTTTTTGTCAAAGTTAAAACACGGACGTTCTTTGTTCGACGGGCCAACATAGTATGTATAATAATAACACAGACTACCTGTACATATAAAAATATATTCATTAAAACGAAACAATGTTGCTAACGCCGTCCTGACATGCTATCCCGGCCGTGGCAGTTGTGCGCGCATGTGTACTCGAATTGCCTATTCGGAGCGCCGCGTTACGATTTACGGTTACCCAAATAATAACTGTTTAATATTATACTTAAATAGTAGTACAGCTAACAACCGAACACCGGCGGCGCAAATATTATTAAATCTTCGACCGAACAGTAAGAAAAGCCAAACGATAGACATAAGTCGAAGGGCTAGTGGATCTCATTATCTGGATTGTCGTTGTTAGACGTCACCGGACCTCGAAAAGCGGCCGTTAAAACATGCCACGTCGGCGGCAAGCGACTGACCGCGAATACTATAAGGGAAAAAAAGAAAACGGGAAGGAGGGGTGGAAAAAGAAAAACAAAGGTTTTCAACACTCGACCGACCGTTGACCGGACCGAACGGACGCCCACTCTCTAATTTTAGCGGTTCTACAACCGCGCGTCTTTAAGTACATATAATATGTAGATATATAAATTATAGTAATATAATATGAACATATTATCAAGGTCAATCTTGATTTCCAGGCGATACCGCCGAGTAAAGGTAACGCGTGTATAGCAATGTTGTGTGTATTTTGCTTTATAAAAAAACCCTCTGTGAGTAAACTGCTTTCGAAAGGGTACTACGTCGCTACAAGAGCGGACGAGAAACACTATGTCTGGGCGTCATAATGACCGGGCTTTTTGCAATAATATAATACAGCCGTCGTCGTCGTCGACGGGCTTTTTGATGAACACCGAATCCGATTTGGTCGGTTTTGCAGTACCGCGCGCACTTTAATCCGCTCAGAGTCCGGTAGTTTTTCGCGGCCAAAGCCTCGTGTTAAATTGTTTTAATCGAATCCATCCGTAACGCGCGCCGTGCACCACACTGTATAATAATAATAATTGTTTTGATTAATCGAACGACCCCTGTCCGGTTAAATGTGTGTGTGTGTACATGTCGAAAAAACGTCTATTTCGCAGGGCGTTAGACGCGAACCGGCCATTGCGGTTAAACGCACTTAACGAGTTATAACAATAAAAGTTTATTTGCCCCTCCGGCCTGCCCTCGGCCAACCCTTGGTCGTAGAATATTTTCGGCCCGGATCAATGCGTTGTTAACAGCGTTGTTTTTCTAGCCGATACTTCCCCGGCTCTCCCTTACATCTCCTCCAACCCTCCGCCGGCTCTTCTCCGGTCAAACAATTGCTGATTTTTACCGATGTTTTCTTTCGATTAACCCGTCGTCTTAACGGCACCACCGCCGCGCGCCGCCCTAACCTTATACAAACACGCCCGTTTACCAAACGCTAAAAACCAATTGTTCTAGAAAGCTTAGCGCGACCGTCGCCCCGCGTTCGACCTTTGACGGGTTAGGGCGTTAAAATGCCACAAACCGGGCTGGTCGTGCCGTTTGTTTCGAGTCGGCTATCAAATTTGAAATAATAATAGTATAACGATTGCTTTGAAGTGTGCACCTACACACAATTACACACAACATACTAACAATAGTACCAAATATATATATTATTCCGTTTTGCGCTTTGAACGTTTCAATAACATCAAACAATATGTGTTATTATTATGATATAAAAGCAACGTTACCCCTACCATTTGGGTGTACTGTTTCGGGGGAAACCGGTGCCAGAATATTTTTTCCATCAACTTTTCATCCAATAATAAAAACATATAGTTTTATCGTTTGTGCGACGGTTGTGTGGACGCACATTAAGCTCACCATCTTCCGTCCGTCTCTACTGGTGGCGAAAAGTGCATACAGCTGCAGTCCGAGATAGGTGGGGTGGTGGTGGGATGGGTACCGACAGAAGAGTGGTATCTTTCGGCGGTATAGTATTATACACCGGGGGATGGATATAATAAATCACATTTGCCGGGTGACGTTTATAAAACGGTTTTTGTAGGCCGCGGCTAAAAGGCACGCCGTGTAGTCTGCTTGTACCTGTGTGTGTGTGTTTGTGTATTATACATATATATGTATATATCGTGTTTTGTGTGTGTCGGTACGAGAAAACAAAACTCGGTAGGTCGTAAATTATCGGACCGGCAATATACGGCCGCCGCCTCTGCGCGCCCACGCGGAGCTCGTGTCGAATAAAGCCCGCGCGTTAGCGGTACACCGCCGCCGTCGTTGCCGCGTCGACTCGGCCGACAGTTTTGCATTTTCTTGCAACCATTATCAACTTATCGTTGCACATTTAAATCAACGCTTTGAATATTATCGCACGTCTCCTGACGACCGTCTCGGTGGTACGACATTACATGTATTGTTATCAATATTATTACATATGCAACGCTATTAGTATATAGTATTGCACATGCACTTTTAGTCGCTTAGAAAATTGTACCGCCATAATTCATAGGAAATTCTCGACAATTAACCGATTTGTTATTCATATTCGTTCGCCAATAACTTACAAGTGTACAAAAAAATATATATCTTCATACTGCACCCGCCACGATTCGTTTTGTAAATGACCCAATTCGTAGCCTCCGAAAAGTAATTAAGTCGTTTTTATATAAGCAAACATACTACGTTAAACTCTCGGCTGTAATGTCTATACTATATATATATTACACGGGTGACTTGATTAAAAAATGTCATAAGCAAGCAACTGTTTGTGTCGAGTACTGTCAACGCGGATGTATACAAAGGAAATACTTTAAAACGTTCATCTGTAAAATCGTTATTATTAGTACATGCTCCATTTTTTAATTAAGCCATCGATACAATGTGCAATATACAGGGTTGCAGAGCTCCGACAAATACTAAATACATAAACAAAAGAAAAACTAGAAAAATTGCAAATATATTTTGAAGAGAAAATAAAATAATATGTAATAATCCGGGTCGTTAACTAAACCGTTTTGTGAACGAGACGGCCTAGAAAGAACTTTTATTTGTGAAGACGGCCCCGTCTCGACACGGTACTGTAAGTAGATACAACCGACAGAATTTAAATAACAAGACGGCCGAGTGAACCCAAAACAAACACATCAACTTAAAAAACGTCGAGTAAACATTGCCGTCGTTATAATATAGACCTGACGTTTTTCGATGCGGATTTACATGCGTCTTCCTTCTATCTAGTGGGCACTTAACGCGGGGTTTAATTGCAAATGATAAAAACATATTATCACTTTTGGGAACTGACGCTGTACGATAACCGCGAGAGAGGCTTAAAAATGTAAAAGGTTGTTTTTTTTGTTTTTTTTCAACGCTGCCGCAGTTAAACAGGGCTTTTTCCCGAACAAATTCGGCTCGGTAAACCAGGTATAGTATATATATTATATATACTTTTTTATCAAACAAACGCGTACAAAGAGGCCAGGAGCACCCTCTCGAGACCGGCCGCCGTGAACCGAAAGGGATTGAAGCAATTACCGGAGATTTTCCAATAACGGTTAGGCGCGTTTAGAGGGGCGGGTATAGTCGGTGAATTTTTTGTTTTTCAAATAATTATACAACACAGTTGCCGGGCAATATACAAACGAACGGGTCCATTACACGGCCAGACGAATTTTATTCGAAAACTTTGAGCGCTCAGGTGTGCGACAAATGCATATATATGTATAGGGTGCAGGTGATACGGCGGCGTAAGACCTTGCCTTGTTAATACTTAGCCGGGCGATATAGCTCCAGAACAGAGAACTCAGGCGATAACCGTATTTCACATTTAACGATATACACAGATACACAGAAATACTGTTTCGAGGAAAAAAAATGTATATAATAATACAAAGAATAAATCGAGCTTGATGTTATATATTATAATATAATCCGGTCTCACTCCGATTATATTATATTATTTATATAGAGGAGGTACCGTGCAAGGGGCGGTGGTGGATTAAACCAACACACGCAGATAGGTATATTATTATTATAGTACGGTACATTTGCACGAGAAATATACCACAAAACGTTCAGGTGAAGAACGTAGATATATACATTATATCACCGTCGATACTATATTATGGAAAGTCCCACGGAAACGATTTGGCGGCACGGTTCCAAAATTTCAAATGGACTTGCTCCCCCTCCTTGTACGTCCGCGCATAATAATAACAATAATACTAATATGATATACATACAAATGTATGTATATTTGGACCTCGCCAATGGACCTCGATCGGTTTATATTATATATGTTCTCTCCCCCTCGGTGAAACATCCCTTGCGACCACTTCCCCAAGCCTTTTCTTCGTTTTATGTAAACTCCTTTATAATAATATGCAACATTACAACACACCAGCATCGCCTATACATGTATCATGTATATGCACCCCAAGTAAGCATACACACAACCCTTTGTTATCGCGTGGGGTCCCGGCTTTGTCGCCGTTATTATTATATTATACGACCCAAGACCTAAAGGCATATACACGACGGACAGTCGCAGCAACACACTGGTTTTGGGCATTTGTCTTGTACTCGTCAACGACCAAACTGGAATAATTTTTTTACCCAAGTCCTGTGGTAGATTCACGCCGCTTTTCACAGTAAAGGTAATTATTGTAAAAATCCAAAGCTCGGCCAGTGTACATACGCATGTATTAGGTCAGACGGGGTTCGTGTATTAGGTAAACCGACTGGAATCGACACAACATAACCGCGATTGAATAAAATAACAATATTATTATTAGTCATCACACGACGTACCGAACATAATAATATTATTATAGTGTTTTACCATAATATACTCGGCCTTGACAAAACAGGGTTGTCGTGTCGCCGTAATTGAAGTAAGTATATAGGCATCACGTGAAGTATTATATTATAAATTATAATTTATATATATATATATATGTGTATATTCGGGTAAATGGAAACCGCACGAAAGTCGAATTATCATATAGGACTGGATGACGGTATAATAAATATGTTATTATATATTATTGTTATATTTTTTTATAATAGCGACGATCGTTATCGATGTAAACGAAAACGGTATTATCGATCCATGTTCCAGTTAAATATTATGTATATAAGGATAATAATAGTAATAATATCATGTTACCCGTGATGGATATAAAAAAAAAAAAAAATTAAGTCCCAATCGAATTCGTCGTGCAAGTCGAACGAGTTATTCGTCATTTGTATTGTCAAAATGTAGTCAATAAAAAAACTGCGCAAACACCAATGTCTAAATGTACTAGGTACTATAGTAGTATTTTGAATATAATATTTTATATATTTTTTATTATAACATACAACAATATATGTCTAAATGTTTCCGTGACAGATGTCCTTATTTCGTTTTCCTGTTATTTCCATTGATTTTTTTTTTTGCAAACGCCAACAAGTTTTTGCCAATATAACCGTGTGACGCTGGCTGTCGCACGTCGGCTTAATATAATAATAGTGTAATACAGTTATTATTATTCAATTACGGACATTTTCTTGGATGCCATTACCGGAATTCCAATATATAGTTTAATATACGATTTCGGATTACAAAAGGAAACAAAGCGCTTCTTCCGTGAAAATCACTTAGTTTGGACTCGTTTCAATGACAAGATGGTCTAGACGCTGGATGAAATTCAACAGTACCACAAACAGTATAATACCTATCTCGCTATTTAACAGGGTTTTTTTCTTTCTTAAAACGCAATACCCGCGTTGCGAAGAGGAAATGACCCGGCCAGGGCAGGGTCTGTGCCGGTTTCAAGAGGCTTGGCGTGCCGCTAGATTACTGTTGGCGCCAATGACTTGGTTCGTTCTCTCGCCCACTTTTATTTACCCCTTTTTTTTTCACCCCTCCCTCCATAACTCCAGATCTTATATATTCTTTTCGTCGCCCATCCGAACGACGATGTGCGTACCCAAAGTAAATTATCTCCCGCTGAGCGATTCTCGGTCGGCGTCACCGCGACTGCGACTATTTTATATCTACACACCCACGCATGGCGACTAATATCCCAGTGGTCTAGCGGGTTTATTTTTATTTATTTGTTTGTTTTTTTCTTGTATCGTCGACCGTTCTTCAAGCTCGGTAAATCCTATAAAATATATACGATACATACAATACACGCACACACAATGCTGGCTTTCGTTTTAAGTCGACCGTGTACTTTAATTCAATGTAACACATACACCCCGGAGCGAGCGCGACGCCTAATCGGTGGACGACCTACACGGCGTATCTACTACTATTTAGGTCGCCGGCAACCTAACCGTGTCTCCAGTTTCATTAAAAAAAAAGAGAAGCTAAACCTCACTCTGTGGTCGTTTAAATTCGATTTTACTCGATCCGTCAAACTTCTAGCGATGAAAGCCGTTTGGTTGGGAGAGAAAACGTTGTAACAGGTGTTCAATTATTCAGTGTTAGAAAACCTAAGATTTTTAATGTATATTTGTCTAGGTATAAAAAAAAGTATCTTAACCATTAATATTTATCCAATACTAAGCGTTATATTATTATATATTTAGAGGGTAAAAACAAAAACACCGTATAAAACGTCTCAAAAGAAAAACACTGTTTGAACTTTCCAGCCGACCTGATGTTTGTTGCCTACACGGTGCACACGGGTAGTAATCGTTCTTGTATGAAGTCAAAGTTTATATTATCGACTTGAGCGAGTTTTCTTATTATTTTGTTCGCGTCAGATCGCCGACGAACTGTGTGTAAACTGTGTCTCGACAAAGAAATAAAAAGTTATTCCAATGAAATCGGTGAAATTATTTAAAAAAAATATCTACTTTTCACTAACAATCAAAAACATTATAGTGCAAACAGACAGAGTCCTATTATTTGCACTGTCTTTTATGCGTACTTCCAAGCTCTATTTTATTACTTCAAAGAGTAATGCAAATTTTTTTTTTTTTAACAAAATACGCCACCTGAATAAAGGTTGATTTGGGTTTAAGCTGCGATCGCATGCTGAGCAACGGTTTTAACGACATTTTATTCAAGTTTACACAAGCGTCTACGGTGAGGTGTTTAAAATTTACCAATAGAAATCTAATGACATTTCCTAGAATTGAGGTGCGACATTTTTTATAATAAATAATATACCTGTTGTTCTCAAGGCCCACGTCTCGGAAAATAATTTCCGCTCGTGCCGGCGACGCGTGGACGGTTGTCGTCTCAAAGTGTCGATACCCAATATCGTATAATTATTTAATATTGCCTATTGTCGTAGAATAAATAATTAATTAGTATATAGCCGACGGCGTTCGCCTTTGACAAAACGTTTAATTATTACAAGAAAATGTCTTGAGTAGACACCGCGCCGAGTCCAGCGGTCTTAATAATAATTAATACTAAAAAAAAAAAATGCTTCGAGTGCTTCGTATTTCAATTAACAAAAGTGAAACAAAAGACACGCCGGCCGGGCTGTTATTAATAATTATTACATTCCGAGTTAATTAGAGAGAGAGAGAGAGATGGACTAATAAAAGGGTAGAGATTAAATTACGGTCGGAAAATTATTTGTCAAAAAAAAAAAAATTATAAAAATACAATAATAAACATTCTTGCGTTTCGCGCGCTATATAATTACACATATATTTAACTCGACGACCCTTCTTAGTGTCTCCTCTATATGGCCAGTTCGAAATTTGATAAAACAAATTTTTTAGCAAACAACTGCCAAACACGTCCAGGTCGGTTAGGTGTATTCGTACGCCCTTTTTTTGGGTTAGGCCTGTTAAAAGCCGCACGCCAACAACTTGCCGGCGTGGAGATTTATGCTAAAAGGTTTGACCCACAGCGGACAGTGTTGTGTATACAATTATTAAGAACGGCCGACAGTTTCACTATATGTTATACATATGCGTGTGCTGTTGTGTATTGTGCACATATAGCTTGAATGTAACGAGAAGAAACCCTTACAAGTGTTACAACTTTGCTCATCGGCGGTGATCGACTCGAGAGTGTGACACCGCACTATCGCTATATATGGGCCAACGCTGTAATACATAATAAACCACAGCAACGGTCGTTTTTAATCTAAACCCGAATTATAAGACTTTCGGTTTTATGCCCTCTACGCCTCTCGCTCGAGAAAATATACATTAAAACCATCTTTGCTTTGGACCGCGTCCCAAAAAAAAAGCCCCCGCCAAAACCCATAAAAGTTTTACACACAAACACATCATATAATAATATTAGTAATAATAATAGAATTCAGTGCATGTGGATGTTAATGTTATATTGTATTATTTACACGCACGATTTGGCACCTATACTCTTTCGAAAAAAATAAAAAACCATCGCATAATTAAATTGTCACGGAAAGGCTCTTAAACGCCGGCGGGGTCCGCACTGTTAATTAAAGAAGCGCTTTTAATGAAACCATTAAACAGACACGGTTTGACGACTTTGCCGCAGTGTTATATACGAAAATCCGAACGGTTAAGTCTTAAAGGTGTTCACCTGGTGACCGACAAAACGTCTCGTATAAAATGATTGCTTTTATATTAATATACTCTCGCCGAACTCGGCTGTTATTATCATTAAATTCTCTACTCCTTACCTACTTACCGAAACGACTGTATCCGTAGCAGCCAATAATAATTTTGTAGTCTATACCGAATGGGCACGGCCGGCACTAGACCCACGCCGGAAAAGCCTGTCTAAGGTATAAAACAATTATAGTTGGATTTGTGTATCTGCTAAGCAGACAAGTTTTATTAAAATAGAATAATCTCTCCTCGTTGAAACTAAAGCCATCAAGCTAGATCGCTCAAGTTGGGGAACTGATACAAAGTGGTCCACTTGTTCCCTTCTCGTCTGATCGATTCGAATATGTCCCACAATAGGTCTGGTTTAAACAGAACCTGGAATACAGGCTGCGAGGGTCAAAACGAATATGATATTTAAATCCGAATGAAAGTTCCGGGCCATTATAAACAGTTTATATATCAAATGTTTAAAACGGAATTGTACACTTGGACTGTTCAAAGTATAATATATTATATCATATATAGTTAACAGTTAACGAACACACCGTTGCTGGGCTAACGAACGAACTCGAGCCGTTGTTAATCTCATTTATGTTTGGTGCACGCGAACTTAGTGTTTAACTAAAGTATTCCGACCCTCCCTCCCCCCCTCCCGTCTCAGTGTAAGCACAGTGTAATATAATAATGGCTGAGCGGCGGTGACTATCGTGTGTATAAAACATGATAAATTACACAACGGACTGTCCCACATGTGCTAATTATGTTGGCCAATGTATTAATTGTAATTCACTTAACGCGCGATACTGTTGTTTAAAGCCGCAATGGATGTGTTTCTCGCCGAGTCGGTTGACAGCTGTTGTTGTACAACAGGGTGCGGTGTGGTGTATACTTGCAGTACGTTAATGTGCACCGAACGAAAGCGTTTTATTGGCCAAAACAAAAAATATTTATATATAAATCAGTCCGTCATTGGTTACACATGACGTCTGCGGGAACGACGGTAAAGTTTTGGTCGGACCGTGTGCGCAAAGAAAACATGTCCTGAGACGGTTGGTTATGGATAGAAGCAAGACGTGTTGACCGTATGGTCACGGGAGATGGTCGCTGTTTCACGTCACACGCCTATTCCTTCGGGATTGCGCCGACCCGACGTGGAACGTTCTAAAGATTATGTGTTTCTTTTACGACGTTACCAAAGGAAATCCATATATAGACAAAAACTATCCTAAAGTTTATGTGGCGGTGGGGTTGGGGGTGATAAAAAGGAGACGAAAAGAAACCTTTACAATACTTGCAATCGACAATAAGCGGTATCGATCCTGACGACGTCCGAGACACACGGTAAATCTCATTTGATGCGTTGACAAGCTGGACGACACTGCAGTTTGATTATATAGTTTTCCCATAACAACAGCTCTTCTCAGACTCCTTTAGTTTATGTTGTGGTACAATAAAAAAAAAGAGGACGGTGTGTAAAAAAAGTTAAGCCAGTGACCAATTCATAATAGTCGAACAACATAAAAAACACACTCATGGCTTGTCCATGATATAATATATGAAACGTGTAAATGATCAATTAAATGTTATTAAAATATGATCATAATAGTATGTGACTCACTTGATGAAACATCAAACTCGATTTATTATTGTTTAATGAGTTATGTTCCAATTTATTTGATTGTATTTCTTCTTACTACACATTTTAAAGACAATATTTAAACAAGGTCAGACAAATTATTAAATTTTCATAGAAAAATAGGGGAAAATAATATCTAGGTAAACGCTTAAACGTGAAAATTTTTTTATGGAACAAATCATTTTTTTCTTTGGATTTTTGATAACTCATTTAAAATTAGCGGATTGAGTTATCGAAAATTAAAAAAAACGCTTAAACACAGATCAGTTTTTCCTCTTTACTACCTTTTTCCCCCTTTTTTTTTAGTTTCAAGGTAAACGGATAATGTGATTTTATCTATGCACTCTTTATGATGGTAAATTTGATTATACGCTGTCGTGTTGTCGGGGTCTAAAGCGTTTCAGGCGTTTACTCAGGACGGTTTATTGTTTTAATTATAGTATATTATATTCAAGACATCGGATAAAATTAATACACGGACGTATGGGCTACCAAACTAATTAAATATGAAAATATAATCATTTCGGTAAAGAGATGGCCAGTATGAAGTATACAACATTACAATCGATGGTGTTTTTCTGAGAGCCGTGGTGGTAGCAGAGAGAGAGAGATGGTAATGCACATTTCTCTTGTAGCAAAATACATTTGCATGACTAATGAGGCCGGAAAGTCTCGCAGGGTTCTGTGCACACCCTCGAGGCTCTAGCGACTGCGGTATATTTTTTTAAATATTTAAGTTGAAATACTTTTTCATTTTTTTTTTACATTTTTAAGTTTTTAGTTTAAAACGAGTTATACTAAACAAACGGTAAACCATAATCGTATTATAAATAAACGATTTTGCCGGACTGCAGACTTTTGTCGCCGGTTTTCCTACCCAATTATATGCGTATAGGTGTATATATATATATGTACAAGTTTGCCCTACGCTGTTCCGCCCGCACGACCACCACAGTATTACACACACACACACACACCCCGAGGGTACGTCCTTATTTATTCATAAAGCCGGAGGAATAGCAATCTAGGATTATGTACCGGGTTGGTTGTGAATAATTCAACGATTAAAATCGGAGCGCTCCTCACCGCCGTCACGACATCGGCGTTACCCGCAGAAATAAACAATTTATAGCAGAAAAATAAGGTAATGTCTGAAGGAACAACCGCAAAAATTTCTGGCATAAAAGGAAAATTTTCTTTCGGTCCTAACCGGACCTAAACGCAAAAAAACTAACTACACAATATATCGGCCAATAATAGAGGCGGACAATTGGATTTCATAGTTGGGTATTAGGATCGAAAAGAGAGCAATTACCAAAACCAGATACACGTGAGTAGATAATGGTATATAAATATATATATATATGATTGTTGTTTGTTTTGGAGTAGCCGGATAGGTGTACCCGGAATTGAAGTGGGTGAAAACAAAAGCTAATAATGTTAAATGTCGTAAGACGACTTAATCCCGGGCGCTCGGAAACCGATGTGTAATACTAAAACCAATTACTTGGAAACAATGGTCACGAAGAAAGCCCACGCGCACCACGAATGTGTATCCCCCTTGGCAAAACAGAAAGACCTGATTCAAAGGAAATTCTCTAATAATGTCATACATATATGTATTTAATTTGTGACCTAATTGAAAACCACCGACCACACAACGATAATAATAAATACAATTATTATTATTATAATTATTGTTGTTAATATTGACATTTGACATAACTCGAACGAAATGTACACAAAATATATTATACAGTGAAAATAATTCATTAAAGTTGTTATAAAAAGATATATAAATAATAAATAAGTTATTCATTCATACATCACACGAGCATCTACATCAAACTCCATATTTTAGTTTGCTTTGTTTATTATAGGAATACTATTATTATTATTATTATGGATGTTGTAGTTATAGGCTTAGACTATAAGTTTTAGTCTCGAGTGTTCGACTGAAATAAATTAAGGACAAGTCCATTTTAGGATACAAATCTATACAACTGTAACAATACATCAAATTAGTCGTACCCGTTTTCGGGAAATTAGAAAATAATTGTTAAGCTTTGTCGGAGTTGTTCAATGAAGAGGAACCAAATACTTTAGGGGTGGGTTAGTAAGCTATCCGTGATAATCAAACATAGAAGATTGTATCGTAGACGAAGGTCGCTATGGTAGTATATACATATAGTACATATTTTCATAACTGTATTTATTGTGCTCATATTTTTCCCGAATTGCTTTCAAAGGCTAACGCGAATTTAATTAATTCCGCACAGTTTTACGCGTTCAGTTGAATTGTATACGACCCAAATATATTAAATATTTAACTTGTCGGCTCTGTGCGCTGTACAGTTTACATGCATATTAATATTATATCATGAACCCAATATCGTACCTACCAATATAAATTTATATATTTTGTATATAACAACGTTGCCAACCCCGATATGACGTTCAATTGTTTCGTCGTGATTAACGTTAATAATTCAGACGTTTTTACATCATTTATTCGCGAGTCTCCCTCCCCCCCCCCTCTATCCTTCTCTCTCCTCCACTTTACTTCGAACAAACGCATACATATATATAGTGCACAACAGAAGCAAAAATACTATTGTGTTTATTAATATAAGCATTGCTTGTAGTAAATAGCAGCTCGGAATGCAAGTCGCCGTGTGTTAGTATAATGCGAGCTCGGTGTGTGCATTTTGTATGATAATATAATACCATCAGGAACTGCCCCTAGAAAATAGTCTTGGCGCAGACTCAAACGTTTTAGGACTCTGAAACGAGCCGATCTAGCAATACAACGCATTACAACAATAAAATGCATACTTCTTGCTCGACAAACTTGGTTAAGTTTGTCTTTGGTCTGTGCCACCATTGACTGTTGAGCGGGTTCGAAAGCTGCATCGAAGATCAAAACAAAGTTTAAAACATTTTTTTTTTTAAATTTGCCGACCACAAAACGATCCGTTCGAGCCAACACAGCATGACATGGCCTGGACATTTCTCATGCATTATTCTGGCCGTACAACATGTCCGTGAGCTTTTTGTTCGAGGCACGAGAGGGAGGAAAATTCGCTTGCAACGTGTACAGCTGTATCTACCTATATACCGTCGTGCCGGGCTTAATTTACTGTAATCCCCCTCCTGTTGCGCCGCATCGCAGACGCCCGTCGAGAGCCACCGCGGGTTTGAGATGAAACCAAGGTGCCAGTCATGTGTGTGTGTACAAAACCGAAAACGCTTTTCCAAAAATACCGCCGTAAGTATTATTTTCAACATTGCACATTCCACCGAACTGAAGACTACAATTATGGGAGACTTCAATATGAACGCCGCTAATGGAACAAACGACGGGTAAGTATAAACGCGCAATTTGCTACTAGTCTAACAATTATATATACCGTTGATGTCTACACGAGCGAACGACAACAATGCTTTCAAGTTCAACAGTGCTTCGGGTAAATCAAAGACGCGTGTTAAGCTATTTCTTGTACATGGGTCCATTGCGATTCAGGATAAATTATGTTGGTATAGAATATTTAAGTCACTGTTCGTTGCCTTTTAAGAAAATCTGATTTTCTTTTAGTGTGTTATATTATAATATTTTATAACAAAAATATATTCAAAATATAGAGGAGGATCAGAGACAGAGATACTTTAGAGTTGGCCAATTATAATTTTTCATTTTTAATAGAATATGAATTTATATTTTATTCGACACTGTTCATATCAGCTACCGCAACTGGTATTATAAAAATATATTATAATATTTTATAGGCGGATTTTTCACTCGTTTATCGTTTTGCCGAGAACGTCGCTATCGTCCGAAACGATAGGGTCAAGTAATATTGTAAAAAGAACGGCGGAAAATATGTTAATACATTTTATTTATTTTTTCATACAACTAATTAAAAACTTTTATTCGATTTGCTCGTTTCGCGGCGCAAAAGTTTTCCATACGATTGAACCGTATTGAAAATGCTCATTTCCATTATTGTACCGTTTGCGCTTTCTGCACTTGGACTCTATTGAAAACACTCATCGAGGTCAGAATAAAAAAATTATTACCGTCATTTTTACAAATTTCCTACCGCCGGTCAAGGCGAAATTTCTGAGGGAAACCGCGGCCCGGTTATCGCCAATCCGATCACGAACGGTAATGTTTGACGTTTTTACCAGCCCATCGACTCACTGGCTCTAAGTCTCGAGTATATGTGTGTGTGTATAGTATATATATATACATAGATAGGAATCGGCGTTAACGAATTCCCGTCAGGATTTTCGTCGGACAGGGGTGGACGGTTTTTCTCCCTCTCTCTCTCTATCTCTATCCATCAGCTCTACCCATCGCATACACCACCACCCCCTATTCACTGGGGTTTATACAGACAGCAACACGCACACCCAATCACTTTGAGCAGTGTCCGTGTCCGGTCCACACGCGCATCATCATCATCCGTGATCCGTGTACCGAACGCGTTTCAATTATATACGAATCGACCGAGGCGACCGGACCACCGTCAATTTGTCAGCCTCCCCGTTCGCATTGCCCTCCCCCTCTCCTATACTCGAGTCCGCAGTAATGGCGATGATACTAATAATAACTGTTGTAGGTAATTACTGTATTGTTGTTATTATAATAATTGCAGTTGTTGGGATTTTGTGCACGGTTAACGCGCCGAAACGACCGCGATAACGTTGATTCAGATTAATAGGTACCTATATATTTTTTTAGAAAATGTTTTGTACGTACACCAAATAACTATACACAACATCTATATAGTGTATAAGCTATAATAATTATTGAGTTGGGTACTATGCCGGTTTCATCGGCACAGCTCAAAAGGTCGAGTCGGGTATAGTCGATGGCCTAAGCGAAATATTGTCGGCCCCACAAATTAGGTGAAAATTGAAATGATTATTTTATCAAAGAGAATACCATTTTAATTGCTAGGGTGTCTCACTATTTTGACTAGATAAAAAATAATCTTTACTTCTAAGCTAAAATATCGTTGACAATTAAATTTTTTAGTTACTACAGAAAGTGCTGATATAGTTGGAAATCGGATTCAGCTAATTTATTTGATAAGGATTATAACAAAATGTATAATGATGGCTGACAGTTAACACACAGTCCGTTTTCTTGAATACAAGGGTCGTTTTGATAATAGACATTGAGAAAACCTTTCAACGTCGACACGGATTTCCAGTTGTCAATTTGCACTTTTGAGTCAAGCAGCGGTAGTTGTAAAAGAGTGTAGTTGCAATTTGTTTTTATATAGAAAAAACAACAACAATATGAATGGTTTTATTATTTAATTGTATATAGTAATTTATTGTTGGTTACTTATACTATGATTAAATTCATTAAATTGTCATTTATTTTATTTAAAAAAAAACACACACACACAACACGCTATAACGTAGCTAAATATTTTCATTTCCATTGTTGGAAAATAATTAATAAATATTTACCCGGTAGCTTACAAATCTATACAATAATAAGCATACATATAGGTATTATTAATTATTTTGTTCGTGATTATTGTCACAAATAACAACCAGAATCGTTCTACCAGCGCAGAGTCGGAACGTGTGATTGATGGCCTGGAAAACGGGTGGCTCTTAAGCTGTTTTGATAATTATTATTATTTATATTTTGTTTAGCCGTTAAACAATATCGTAACAATGTCGTAGAAATCGATTATTATTAATAATATTACTTGTGCCGAACGACGACGGATTGTTATCAATTATACAAAAGGGAAAATTTCAAACGTTTGCCCGAAAGCAACAATTAATACATAATATATATATGTATATCACTAGATGTTATTATATTATACTATACTATTATGTACAATATTTATAAAAAATTATTATACTTGTGGTTGTGAGCACACGCGCGTTTATTGGCTTAACTTAAGTCTCTTTACGCGCAATTACCATTAAAATCGTAACAATACTAATGTGTTTGGCCGCGAATCGAAGAAACCAACCAAGTATTAATAAGCGCCGAAACCCTAGGAAGGGCACCATTTATCATTTATCGGTTTAAGTACGATTATTAAGTATATAAGTACTTACCAGGCGTTTGTTTGTGGGCACTCGAGTGCGGGAAACCTTTTGTCGCGTGCGTTAGGCCAAATCCGTCAGAAAGGCACGTCGCCGAAAAACGGTTTTTTTTAAGTACTCATCTCAGACGGGGTAAAAGTCTTGGTTGAGGGGGGGACAAAAAAAGGAAAACCGTCGTGGCTTTAGGCCGTCTAGTCGGTGGAACGCACGGTGGGTTGATGGACATTAAATAACGGTAGGTATAGGAATGCGTTTGTTTGGTTTTTAGCGTTTTTTTTTTTATGTCTGGCAAAAAACGAGTTCTGGTATAAAAAAAAAAAGGCCGTCGAGCCATATTGTACAGGTCGGGAGCAACCGGGCTACGGTGGCGCTATAGGAAAATCAATGGGAAACACGCGCGACGAATGCTACTGAAGTGTATATATGCGCGTCGCCAAAACGATTTGTGGGCATTTTCATTCGCTTTTCGCCCCCCCCTCCTTGCCCCTTGTCCCTTTACCGTTGCTCTTGTGCGGCCTTTCCAATATTTTTGGACTACCGCCAAACGCCTCTATTCGGCGGTCTCCATTATACACGTACACGCACCTCCCACTCGCTGTAGTATTATTATTATAATATATTATCATGAAGAGTGTCCGGTGAGGGAGCGTGAGGGAGGGGGGGACCAGAGAAGAGTTAAGTACATTAAAAGCCGGGCTGCGTGTGAACGCGGATTCGGATGGTAAAAGTTTAAAACGAGAATCAATATACAGACATAAATTAGCGAATCCAAAATATCCAAAAAAAACATGAAGTAATTATTTCGTGTGTGACCGGCAAAGGTGGTTTTTTCAAAGCAATATTTGTTTTATCGACCAGTTATTAAAGTATCCTATTTTACACTAGCCGTTAAAACACACAAGAGAAGTTTTTGAAAATGTTAAAAATTTGGCTATCGGCCATTGGCTTAATATATGGTACCTACACAAATTAATGATTCGTGCCGTTAATATCTGTTAAAAACCCCAATAAATATTAAATAATACCTATCTATATGGTAACGACCCATGATGACGTTATAAAGCCAAGGCCGTTCAATGACCGTATAATGCGGCTTAACATTTTAAACATGTTTTCGTGCAGTACCATACTATATATTAATATTGTAATGTACAGCACATCGCAGTAATTAACCACTACATACACCGAAAGTGCCCAAATATATTTATTGGAATATATTTATTTATTTATTTATATGGATACACACAATATATCTAGTACTTGGGTAAATTATCCAATTTGTATGGCTGACAAACGGGCGCACATCGATTTGGTGTACTCGACGAATATAGTCGCTTGCCTAATGCGATTAAAAACGAAAATGAAAAAAAAAATTAAATCCATGTAATATTATAATGTATTCGAATTTGAAATTAAATAGTAACAAATCGCTAGCCGACGCGAGGCAATAGGACCAAAATCCATTTCCATTTTCCATCAATATAATATAATATGCATCTAACTGATTAGCATATTTTATTTAACGCACATATTTTCATATACATATGGATTTATATGAACACATGACGGGTTACTGAACAAAGCTGAAAAAGCTAAACCACAGCAAGGCGTGTAGGCACAATACTAGCATCAGTTTTTTCAACGGACTATTATGTATATCTAGAAGATAGTGTGCCCTGGGCTCGATTGGCCAGAGGAAATCACAGACGATAAGAATACTGCCGGTATGGTGGTGTGTAAAGTGTTGAACTGTGTGTGCGGATTTCAAAATGGGACTGGCAATTTTTGCTACATGGTTTCCGGGCCGACCGCTATCGCCGAATAGTTTTCCCATGTGATGGAACCTACCCTTTAGGATATGTGAATAGGCGAGATGAGCTTTTATTGGCTAAAAAAAAAAAAGAAAAAACAATTTCCCGGACCTTTTTCCCGGTTGCGCCAATGTTTTTGACAGTTTCAATAAACGTTTGATGAAATTTGTCGATCGAGTTGTGCCTGTATGTCGTTAGTCATACGTTATACTATATAATATAACTGTTGGGAGAGCTATACGTTATAGTTTTTCATTTTGACGATGACGACGTTCTATTGGCGGTGCCGGGCGATGGCATGTCTGTTTTAATTAAACACCGAGGCGCTCGCATTATATGAACATGTTTATAATTATGCAACGGCAATATTATAGTGTATAATAGCTTCTGCTTTTATTGTACACGCCGGCAATGGTAAATATATATATTTATATATTGTATACGTATAAATATACATATTACTCCGTACGGCTGCCGAGACGGTGCGGTGGTAAGAAACGACAGGCGATAGAGGGAGCTCGTGTGGCTGGGAACAGGCGGACAGACACTCAGCCTATACACACAGACTCGGTAGTAAACCGTGTAATACTTGGCCGGGGTGGATTTGCTCGGATTTCTCCTCCTATGCGACCTATATATATGTATATATATATATATATATATATGGACACTAACGGGCGGTTCCGTGTCAAAAACTCGCGTTATGCACTCGTCTTCATGAGCCTGTACACTCTTCCCTTTATAACTTGTTCTTTACCCTTTCTCTTGCCGCAGATATCTCTGTTTAGAGCCAGTACACGTGTCGTCGTAGTTGCCGCACCCTATCCATGCACGGTAAACGAGCTCTTATACGGTTTTCATATAATTACCTAAGCTTTTTTTGATAGTTCAACAGGAGTTACGATTAGAGAAAATAATCGTTTTTATATTATACATATGTATATATATATATATATATATATATATATATATATATATATATAATAAGGCGAAACTCAGTTGTATAAGCTGCTTATATTATAATAATATGTAAGCGTAAACGGAAACATAGGTTTGGACCTTTAAACCGCTTATAGTATTACTGTAACACCGATATTGCAACACATAATAAACACATTTTGTAGGAAATTACAGTTTCTTCACAATTAATACCGTTGGCTATTATGTCAAAACCACCGTTAATACACATTCGTTTATAGCGCAACAATTGCAAGAGATCCGTTTAAATAATTATACGTGAAATAGTATTTATTGGTATTAAGGAGAAAATATGCATAATATTTTGTGTTATCAACCGCCGCGAAGGAGAACCGGAAAGGAATAATAATATCGGTTAATGTGTATAATACCGAACAAAAGTGAACCGAACCGTTGGGTTATTTTAACGAATCGGATTATCATCATCATCATTGAGAGCGTTGGAAAACAATAAGGCGAAGCATAAGGTTAAACGGGTAGAATTATTATACTATATACAGCCGACAACGGTGTGGCGGTTGATTTAGTAAGTAATAAACGCGTATAAGATTCCACGAAATCCACGCAATACCCGACATCCGATTATTTCCTTTGGATGATGTTTCCTTTGAGTTAACCGAATACACCTTGTCGACAAAATAATTCAATACAGTAAACAGTAAAACGCACACAAGGTATAATTTTTAACTTAGAAAATTTTTTACACGAGTAAAATAAGCCATTTTGTGCTTACAAGAAACCAATTTAGATCTAAAAGCCTGACAAAATTACGCCCACTCAAAATGATCGGATTTTAGTTCTGTAAAAATATATTTAAAGCTAGTCTACCTTTTTTTCCAGGTTATTGTGGAAATCGATTTTTTAATAACGGTTTCGTCTACTTAAAAAAAAAAAATAAAAAAAATAATAGAAATACTAAACATTTTACTAGAAATTCAAATAGGATTTAAATTATACGATTTTAATTAAAATATCGAAAATAGATTCCCACGATAATCTAGCAATGAGGCCGATAAACTTAAATATGTTTACAGAATTTTAAATTGAAACACATCCTAAGTAGGCGTAATTTCGTCAGGCTTTTAGGTCTAAAACGTTCTTAAAATGTTTTTTTTTAGTAGTTGTTGTTAGGTACAAAAGCGAAAGTCTTGGTAGGGTTTGTAAAAAAATTAATACAAACTCGAATATTAAAAAAAAAAACCCAACCAATCCGCTTTGGAAAACTTATACCGTACTTATGTATCAAGTAATCAACCGTCCAGAAATACGAATGAGTCGTTTCGAAGCCCGTGCTTCCAGTTTCCCTGCCTCGGCAAGTTTAAGTTCGATTCACAGATATATAATAACACAAAAGTAACCTGTACAATATTATTGCCCAGAACGTTGCCAGATAGACACTTGAAACTATTTTTCAATTACCTCACGTAGATAAAAAAAAACTTAGTAAATAATATTAATTACAATATAAAACCACAGTACTTAAGTAAAATATTTTCAGTGAAAATGTAAAATTAAAACAAAACGCCAAAAAAATTAATTGGTTTTGGATTTTTCGAAATCCGAAAATCCAAAAGTAATTTATTGTCAAAAAATAGGGGTTTTTTTTTTAATGATGCTTAGGTACGTAGCTTTACAAGCAGCTACAGTAGCATTTTTTATTTAATTCGGATTTTTGGATTCCCATTACTAGTGCCTACCCACCGCCAACGTTATTCGCATTGGAAACTATGATACAGCAGTACAGCTTTGTATTTTAACTTGTGTAATAATATATTCAAGACGCAATTTCGGTTTCCAAAACAACTCTGGGCACGTTTTCTAATATTGTTACTATATAGAATAATATAAATAATATATTTTTATACGTTTGCGGGTGTGTGTGCACTGTGCATGACCGCCAATAAATACTCTGGTTGAATTGAGCAGTTCAGTGATTAAAACGAACAGCGGGGGCTTTATTCAAGGTAAACATAAATCTTTCGAAGGCACGGTAAAATAAAATGTATAAGTAATACATATGTATGTGTTGGTACACACTCAACTGGCAAAAAGCTTTTCGCGATACGCCTAAATTATTATTTATGAAACCAAGTCGAGTCGAAACGTTCACGTACGGTAAAATAATTTTACGTTTACAATGTTTAATATTAAAATACAAGATTTTTCGTTTTCCGTAAAAAGCCAAACGGTCCGCGATAACACTATGCACACCTAACCTACATATAATAATTATATTTTAAAGATAAAATATAAAGCCCGTCACGCTGAGGCGTTAAATGACGTGAGACGAAGAGAATTTTGGCCCATTGGAAAATCACTTAACGGATTAAAATCACAATTTCACTTATTGCTGAAAGCGTTTCAAAGAATCTCATCTCCGCGAGATTGCAAAATTGTACATTACCCATAAAAACGTCGCGGCCCAAACGTGTACTTTTTGGGAATTTCAAAATCAATTATGTTTAAGACAAAATATCGATCGGCGTCGTCAACGTGAGGGGGTTTGGTCAATAAGATTATATTTTGTTGACATAATATAATTTCCTTAATAATACTGTCTTAATTGGAATGATTATAGTAGCCATAAAAGAGGTAATTTGAGAGTATAGTGCCAATTGTAGAAAAAAACGATGAAAATTCATTTGATTTGTATTGGATAAGATTTATATATTTTTTAAAAATACCGCAAATATGTTTTTGAAAAAGTTATTGTGTGTTATTTAAAATTTGGTTGTTTTAGTTTTTGTGGAAAAATCTTCAGTTGGCTTGGGTGTACCGAGCGATGAAAATCGAATTTAACAGAATATCTTTCTTGCTGTTAATTATAAAAATTAATTAAACCTAACAAGGTTAGACTTATAGCAGACTTAATAAGTACAACGGCGCGAGACGGAGACAGTTTTAGCTGGCCGACTAAAAGAGTTGAAACAACTTTTGGAAACATTACGGCTTTAATTTTGTTTCCACGTCACGCTTTTTTGCTTTAGACATCATTCTGTTGTGTTTGTAATTAAACTTCGTATTATGTCGTCATTAAGTAGAAGAAGAAAAAAAGGCTAAATAAATAAATAAAATGTTATCCGTAGACTTTCCCGAAGTTTAATAATCTTCTACATGAATAATTTCCAACTCGACTGATAATGAATTTTTTTTTTTAATAAGCAAACCGTTTTCATTGTACAATTATACGTCTGGCTCAATTTTTCTTTGTTAATGAATTCCTACGTTTAGTCTTCTGGAGGTGAAAATGCGTTTAATCAACAGCCGACCGTAGTAATTTATTGTCTTCACAGCAAACAGGAAAACGTTAAAAACGATTAGTCGAAACCTTATTAACTTTCAATAATGAATTGGCTGCGAACGCAGTCGTCCGTCGTTTTTAGGGTCAAACCATCCACAGTAGTGTTTGCATACAAAATAACGTCCTCTTTAGTTCTCCTGACTTCGCCAAGTCAATACTTACGCCTAGTGTGTGTGTATTATATAATATTTTAAGATCACACACTATCTTACTGTTGTGTGCGGTTCTTGTTTCTGTCGCGTGACCGGACACAACTTTGGAAAAGGCCAAACCGATTTGTGGCGATCGCTTTAAACCGTGTTAAATAATTATGTTCGAAATTATCACACGGACTTGAAGCTCTACAATGTTGGCGGAAAGTTTATTATTATTATTTTATTTTTTTTTACAGCCCGAATTTCTTTCATGCGAACCCGCGGTACACGCTGGGCAACTGATTAAAAGTTTAAGAACTCTCTTCGCGCGCAGCAAAAAGTACTACCTACCGAAGACGACGAATCGTGTTTATTTATTATAATTACTTTTTTTTCCTTCCATCTTCCCCCTACTTCCTGCCACTCGTCGTCTATCCCCTGCACAGTTTGCAAGTGATTAATCCTCGCCCTTTGGGCGACTATACCACAATACAGCTTTAAACAGATAAGAATTTGCGACTAAGAAGGGCTTCGTCGATCAAACCGCTTGTACCAATGTAGGCTTAACATGTTAACTGTTATCATTTGTTACAATGGGTAGGAGGGGGTGAGTAAGTGATGTCTAGGACCAAAACCAAGTATGTGCACATATGTATACATATGGGTGTGTATAACGCGTACGTGCTTATAATGAAAAAGAAAGACCCAAGTTCCGGACCGTATATATTATGAATGTGTACTTCTTTTAATTCATTTTAACAATTTATAGTCCCCCCGCGTTACGACCGGGGTGTCTTTTTTTCCCTCTAAAAAAAAGGGTTTAGGTCGAAGCACTTAGCTCTCCAAACGCATTTGGCCGGTCCTCGATAGTCTGACGGTATATTTTCCCCTCCTCTTGCCGTGCCCTTTCACGTATCTAAGCTATAATATGTATTCATGTATATACTAACATTTTACCTCCATAATGGTTACTTAAACTCTGTCACGGTTCACGGACACGTCGGACTAGGTTGTAGTCGAAGTCGAGCCGGAGGAAGGTACACAAAGATATTTTCACATCCGTTAACGACGGGGCGACCACCCTGTATATGTAGCAACACCAGCTTGTTGTAGCCGACTACAATACACGTCTACCGTGTTTACCTACACCGTGTATTTACCGCAATGCGGGCCGATTTTAACGCCCCTGTAAATCGGCCGCTTAAGTCTGCCGGCGATAAATTTTATGCACATCCACGCACCCCCAACCCCCTTGCTGCATATGTATTAAAACCGGCACGTATTCTTTTTTATTCCCCGGAGGCAAAGCTATTTTTTTAGCCGAGAAAAACGCAACGGATTATTACTATTAAAAATTATTTGTTTTACCCTTTATCGTTACCTACGCATTAGTACAACTATTATAATATGTCTAATGTATATTTTACTTTTTATCATATTATTTGCAAAAAAAAAAAAATCATTACACGTAGGTCGGAACGTCGCAGCAAATAGGATCAACGGGGAAAAAACAGGAAAGACCTTTCAATAAGTGACTTTACCTTGTACCCTTTTTTTAAAATATTTTTTTCCTTCTTTCGATTTAACACTATTAACGCGCGCATTTTGAGGTATATAAAAGCAAATCCGTGTTTTCTCTGGCGGTCGTATATAGAAACCCTGCTTGACAAAGTTCACAGCGTACAGAGGAAATATTATATAAATATAAGCAATATATTATTATAACATAGCCAATCGATTTCCCATAGTTAATCATGTGGAAGAATTTAAAAATTCGCCGGTTTATAATATATTGTAAAGAGTATGTATGTATAAAAACGATGGCATTGCACGAGAATCGGAGAATATTTTATGACGGGTTTTGCTAGGCACTCGGCCAACTGTTGGTAAACGACAGCCGACCAATCACTTGGAGGGTGGAACGTTGCCATGCTTCCTTCTTCGAGGATTCATCCCTCCGTGTACCGTTTTTCCACCCTTTTAGCTGTTGTGTGTCCTCGTCCCGACCAAACCGACTCAGCTTTTGTGTACATTATAATGACCAGAAACATATATATATATATATATATATATATATTGGCGTCGCCATACACCCGAGTTTTAATCCACTCGAACAGGCATTACCGTTTTTGGACCACACTCTATTATATAAAAGCATGCATTTGATTTTTTTAGCCGGAATATTATAAAATATTTTGCCGAGTTAAGCGAAGTACCGAGTTCAACCTTACCCTCGGACATTTTTTATGAAAACTGTAAACTAAGACGACCTATTTGCTTATGGAGACCTACTCATAGGCGCTGATGGACAATTACACAACTATAACTGCTGGTATTTTATGTATTAAGATGCCAATACTATGTGCAAAACCAGAATAGGACCATTTCGGTAGTCGCGTTCCACACTAATTGTGTAATTTATTGTATACTGCCGGCAGGAGAATGTCGTGTTTGTGTAAAAAACTATTTAACTGGTTTCGCAGTGGACAAATAAAAAATGTATATTTCAAAAAAAAAATAATGCCAAACGTTGTATGCAAATATGTACAGAGCACACAAAAATGACCGCGTCGCATACAAAAAAGGGTTGCGCACACGAATATATTTATAATATCGCAGTGCATATATTATTATTATTATTATAATAATATAAAATATAAATGAAATATTTTTCGCTGCACAGTAGTGTAGGGGAGGGGTGGGGGTTGGAGAGTAATGGGCGTTTTTGATTCGAGGCGCCCGGCCATAACGCTATGGCTATTACTACTGGCTGCGCGTTATAAATCATTGACAATAAAACGAGAATAATTAGTAAAACCGTTTGCGCCCCTCTCACCCTCCCCTCCGCCGCTCCGGAAGGTGTATTTCGAGCACGTAGGCAATAATTCGCCCGGGTCCTAAATGAATTATAGAAATAATTATGCATGTAAGCACCCCCTGTCTTTTTTTATAAAAAACATATATTATATATTTTTTTTATTCGACATAATAATAATATTATTATGAGCATATTTTATTAAGACGACGGGCCGCCGGACAAAGTAATAAGGGGACGTGTCGCCGTTAGTTTACTTTCTTTTCTTTTCTTTTTTTTTTTCGCTGCGCCGTTAAACCGCTCGGGTACGCAACAAAACTTACACTGTTGCGCTGCGCTTGCATGTGTACCGTGGCGGCGGCGTCGCTATCGGTAGCACGTGCGTGTCCCTCCTCCCGTCACGCCCATCTAACCCTGGCGGCCTCGACTTCCCTCCGAAATGTACTGTATACACATTCCAATATAATAATAATATGTACGGACACCTATATAAGATACCTCGAGGTTAACAGCTGTACTCGACTTAAAAATATTGTATCTTATCATTGACGTTTTTGCACACCATTTATTATACAGCCGGCAATACAGTACTGTGACCGTATTATTCTCATTCGTATGCGGTCCCAAACTTCAAGAGCAACTATACATTTATATATATGTATATATTTTTTAGCGTTTTTTCGGGTGTCGAACAATTGAAAATAAACGTATACTCGCCCGTCGTTTTCGGGTACAAAATGTCAAACCGGACCACTAACGGCCGGCGAACGATGAGTAATGGCCGCCTGACTGTGTGTGTAATGTATACGGGGCACTTTGGCCATAATAATATACTAGCACTTGATCCGGTGCGCCCTTTACGGCTTATGGCGAAAAAAGGAAGTCGGCACATGCCAAAACCTGGCCGAGGAAAATTTACCGACGTCACAGACGTGCGTTTTCTATTATTATTATTTTTTTTTTCACCGGCACTTTATACATAAACCGAAGCCAGGCCTTGTAATATTATCTATAATACACTACCGAGCTTAACGCAGACCTAACTCGAAACCATTTCCACAATCGAGCAAATGAAACTAAATCATACCGCCCGCCGTCGTTGTATATTGGCGTTTCGACGTTAACCGCGGTTTTAAAAAAAAGTTTGAAATCTTAATGAAGAAAAAAAAAATTTATAGTTTTTTTTGGTTTGATAAAAAAACTCTGTCTGTTAATGACAGCGTGCAAGGAAAACCGGAACTCGTTAATCGCTTAGACACGAGCTGCGTTTGTGCGGATAATTAAATCTCGGTTTATAGTCATTATGTACGGTAAAACCAAACTTTTACAAAAAAAAAAAAAAATTCACATTAAAAAGTCGCGGTTAATCGCTTTGTTGAGTACAAACTGATCATATTATGGCAAAAGACACCGTGTTAGGTCCATAATACAATATACGATTATAATGTGGCGTTGAATGTTCTTGAAAACAAGAAGTAAGTAATATAACAGTTACCGCGGTGAACACTTTCAGCCGGCAGTGTCGCACATTATTATAATATTCTGGCAATATGTACTATAGAGCTAGGACATGAGCTCAACAACGCGTTTCGGTTAAGTAGAAATCAAACACACACCAGGTGTTCGCCGCAGACTTGACACACGACGAATTATACATACGGTGTGCCCATTATGCTCGGTAACAACGGCGGCCAGAATAATAATAATATCAAGAAGAGTAGTTAGGAGACAGTGCTATAAGTCCGGTTAGCGTCAATTAAAAAATTTCTGGCCGTTTGTCGTGGACATTGCGGACGGACGGTTGTATTTATTACAAACGTTATTAATGTCGTTGTACTTGTTTTTGTCGGTCGATCACGTATATGACCGGATAGAAGACAAAGCGGTGACGGTGGCAGCCTCGGGGTGTCTTTAAAAAAAAAAAAAGAGGGGGAAAACAGACAGAGAGAGAGAGAGAGAGAGAGACGGAGACATAGAAACCCATAATTCGCGATACTTCCCCCTTTTATATGTGTGTGTGTTAGTCGAATTTTAGGGAGGAAATCGGCAACGTCTATAGCCGCTGCGCATTATATGTATTATATACCGGTGCAATGACCTCCCAAACAACAACGGTTTGGGGTGCTGCACAAAATGCAGCTGCCACGACCGTCACCCTGCTGCTGCTGCTGTTGCCTGCCTATTGCTATAGCACAGCAGCAGCCCGTCGACAACTACGTTGCACGTGAATCGAAGGTCACACACACACCGAGAAACCGTGAACAACCAGATACGATAATAATATAACATTATTATTTTACCTACTCGCCAGACGGAAAAGTGAAAAAAAAAATTATAATCGAAAAGGTAAAAAACCAAAAAAATATAAACTAGAAAAAAAAACCAAAAAATCTTCTTCGTCTTTGCCTTACGCTAGCAACTTACTACAAAAAATAATATGTATTTCATTGTTTTGGCAAATACACGTTCACTGTGTTGATCTTTTTCAAAAACCGTCTGAACCGTTAATATCGTCGTCGGTCATGTTATTACATTTTTACTACTTTAGTCGTGCCCACATAATATGTATTATCGGGTTAATAATATTTAGCGCTTTTTAATATAGTATAATATAATATGTATGTACAACCCTGTATATAGCTGCATAGAACTGATGTGTATCGTATAGCGTTAATAAAAAACAATAGTAATATATCATTATAATTATTACAATATGATGATGATTATGTATGACGACGGCTACCGTCGTAGGGCGTGCCGTCGGCCGGTGACCTTTCATTAGCCAAAATGATACTAATTACTATGATGATAATAAAAATGTACGGATATATATATAAATTAAAAAAATATTAAAACAACTCTGTAAATTAACCTTTTCAGTAGGTAAACGGGGGAGAGGGTGGGGGTGGGTTAGGTGTGGTATATTATATTATACGATTTCCCAACGGGATTCGCGCGCGAGCAGGGAACAGCGTCAACCGGCGTGGCGTTAAAACAAAAAACAAAAATACTAAATAGAATTACATTAAAAAAACAACACATCATGTTTAAATTATTCGGAAATTCCCGGTCACTTCCAGGTGTGTGTGTATCTCTCTTTACGCCGTGTATAATATTATTATACTATGTCTGCGTCGCCGACTACTATAAAACTCTGTACGACACAAACAGATGTCCATAGACCTACCCCTCTCCCCCACCGCCTATTCTTGGGACAGCTGATTACCTGGTGATGTTGTCTGTACATACATACACATACACATATTTTACAACATCCGAGTATATACTATACACGGTCTACCAGACGTATTACCCCAGGCCGTACAACCACCCCAGGGTCGAGGAATTTTTCGGTTTTTAATTGAAAAATATTATATAGAACACCGTGTGCGCCAGACTATTATATCGGGGGTGCGTTTTTATGGTTACCAAATAATAATAATAGTACCTAATAAATATAACTGACCCGAGTCTGCCTACAAGTATTCTTCTTCGATGAACTTCAGCACGGGGTTTAGCATTAATTTATTAAACGCACATACTTGTCGATGATCGGGCGGCCAAGTGATGGAAATGTGTTCAAACTCCAGAGTACAGTGGCGTATATCCAGAGTGGTATTTTTGGGTGAGGAAGGGGTTTGAAAATTGTTATTAATATAAGAAAACGATTGTATTTTATTTGTACATATTAATAATGATATTTGAAAATATTAGGAACTTGAGAGGGGATGGAGGGGTTACACTTAAAAACACTTTGGCCGGCGCTAAAGCTCTTAAGAAATAATTTATTCTCCGTTCTTTAACACTCTGAGCAACAAAAACAGATTAGAAAACGGCATTTATAAAATAATAATATATTATAGTAGTTTTTTTAGTTTGCTATGTTTTTTTATAATTAAAAATTCATTATTAAAAACGTCTGCGCGTTGTTTTTTTTTTTTTGTTTACTAAGTACAAAAAGTCGCACTTACAATATTATCAAACCCTAAGGTCAAATAGTGAAAAAAAAAATAATAGTATTATCCTATCCTCGGGCCGGCACCGTGGACTGGCACCGGACTGGTGGTAAGTTCGTTTTTAATTTATATATATATATTTTTTTTTTACCCGGTAAATTCGAATAGTTTAAGGACGTTGCTCCTGTATCAAACGATGACGACCGAAAGTGAGCAATAAAGGCCGTCGGCGTTGTCTCCTTGCCTGGTAGGTAAAACCGTTAAAATAATTTCCAAGGGTCCGGGACTCGGGAGCGTTGCGTGAGGAGAACGCAAATATATACAAGTGCAACGATCGGTAATTAAATAAAGTGTGTCGAATAAATAAAAGACAAAAGTAAAAAGAGAAAAGTGTGTAGGTACAATGTGCGCGGCCGAGAAAAAGAGAGCGAATCCGATTGAGATACAATTATTATTGTACAGGAGCCCGGGGGAGGGTGATGAACAGACGTGATGGTTTTTCCCGGTCAGAGTCATGGACAGGGGAGGGCAGGGAAGGATCCTGGATTTAGTATGCAAAACCGGTCTTACGCGCCTACCGGAGCGATAATTCCTCCGTCCGAAACGAATACTTATATTATATTCGACGGCTAGGCGGCCAAACGGTATCGACACGGGGCCCTTGACAGCTATAATATATACATATATTATATGTATAACATTAAAGGTATACCCCCGTGGCATCTCCTTTGCCGCCGGTCTAATGTCGTTTGCATCGCGCCTCCTCCACAAGACATCCTAATAATTTTGCGGAAATGCCCACTCATAATAAGATCGCGGTACGTCCCCGTGTTAATGTGACGTTATATACCGTCGTGGATACGCGTTGCCGCCGGCTGTCTTATTATTTTCCAAAAAAAAAAAAAAATGTTAAAAAAAAAACCGTGTACTTACAAAAGTTTTGGTATGTCGATCACGTGCCGCGGATGATGAAAAGGGGAAGACGGAAATTCGACGGAGAAAAAAAAATGCTAATATTAAATAAACAAAACGCAAAAGTGACTGTCGGACGGTCACGACATTTTTACTGCTTTACGGACAAACAACCGAGTACTTACTGGGTCCTCGATTCAAAGAGGGGGGGGGGTGGTTAAAAAAACACGTTTAAGACCCGTATAAACGTCGTATACGTGGATTAAAAATAAAAAACGCGTGGAATTATTAAAGTACGCCTTGAATAATACATTACACTAACGTTGCTGTAAAAAAAAAGGTTGGTTCTAACCTATCATTTAACGAATTAGAAAATAGCATCCCTTGTTATATTATTATATCCACCCGTTTGTTTTTTCGGGCTTTCCTATTTATTAGACTATCACTAACTGCGCCCTCTTTTGTGTTTACTGTTTTTATTTAATATATTTTCTTATTTGTATAATTTTTTTGCTGAAATAGTCTAACAGAACCGTTTATATTGTGTGCCATTATCTATATATGGGTTACAACAGGCTAATGGTATCTATTTGTTGCAAAGAGGCTCCACAGTTATTTTACTATCGACCATCTTTATCGACTCTTAATTTGTAACCGTACTTTAGGTCTACGAGGGCCAAACAAATTTCTTAGACCACTAAACGTGTGAATTAAAATTTTATGCTGCGTTAAAAAAATAGCGTTATTTATTGTAAACGCATTATGCTCTTTTTGGTGTAGATATATAAATTCCGGTATATATTTCCTGAAACTATAATGCGGCCTGTGTGTGTTCTGTTTAGAGCGATGGTGAAATCTAGGCGTACCTAATACCTATATAAGACGTATAGGCGGGATCGAAGATCAGACACACCACGAAAAGCGTACTTAAAAACCCGTTTAGCGTCACAATAAAAACTAATCGCCGCAATAACCGCCTCGGCATATTATAACGATACAATCGTGCGCGAAAACCTGAGCCGCCAGTTCTTTTGCCTACGAAATCCTTATGCTGTTTAGCATTTATATTGCACGTCGGGATCGTTTGAGCATTATTTCGGGTAAATAGCGTCTTCGCATAAAACAAAAAAAATAAGCCCAAGGAAAAAGTTGGTCCGCCACCGCCAATCGACGTTTGCTCCCGATATTATTATATTGTTTTCTTCCAAGTTTGCAAGATGACGTTTTTTTAAAAAAAAAATAACACCATCAACTCTTACCAACAAGAATAATAATAATATTGCAATATTGTGTATAATAGTATAATTTCATAATAGTATTATTATCATGTACATTATTATTTTATTGGCGTTATTGTTTTTCATCGTCGGTACGAAGCAGTTTTTATTGGCGTCTATCCTTTAGATGGTTCTTAAGTCTAAGTTTATATATATATATATACACGTTTTGCTCACGACCACCGCCGCCGCCGCCGCACTTGGGTAATAAATAATAATATATGGTAAATAAAACGTCCGGCATACCTCTCCCGTATAACTTTCACGGTGTTCAAAAGTTGTGACGACCCGTGTATAAAGGGTAGGTACTCGTCTGACGATTTTATATAGGTCTTTGGTTCCTTTGAGAATTCAACGATGTCCTCGCCCTCGAAATTCTGTTAAACGCGGGTGGACCGCGTACCAGAGTATAAAAGAAAATTGCTGTTTACCGACAAAGTGGTTGCACGTAAACCCCATATAAGTGTGTCTATATATAATATATATATATATATATATATATGTGTGTGTATGTGTGTGCACTCGAAGCTTCTTACCGCGCGCCGCTAGTAAAACTATCCTTTAAGCGTTTATTTTTCTATCGTAAACAACCGACTCTTTCCACGACGTTACATCCTTGGTTTTATTAAAAAAAAAAAAAAAAGAGTATTACACAAACTGCAAACCACTTGAGCACCGTAACCGCAAGCGATGAGTTTAAGCAGGTCTTAAGTATTTTAATTTTAATCCCACCTCAAAACCTATTGTTCACTCGACGATAGAGAAAACACCACTTTCTTGATATAAATCAGCCTGTATAAATGTACGGATATAAATCGTGCTCTGTAAACGTGGCAAACTATATAATAACGATACCACTCACATTTGCCCAAATAACATTGTGAAAACAACAAAGTTTACTAAATCAATAGTATTAAAACGAGGCAATGACCAAGCTGTAGGTAATTCAAAAACCAAATCAAGTTGAATTGTAAAACAAAATAGAAGAAAATATTTCAAGTACACTAATTTATAGCACAGAAAGTTTTCCTATCAGTGGCATATCTTGGGATGGTCGGATGATTGAATTCTTGTAAAATGTTTGCAATCGATAATCGCTGTAAATAGTTGTAATCTTAAAAGATTTATGAATTCGTCTTTTTAACATGTCACGTTGAATTCAACTTTACAAAAGATAATAATAGAAATGAAACTGCTAAAAAAAATGTAACTCGTTTGCTGTATATTTTATTTTACAGCATCTACATGGGGTAGGTACACGCTATGTATTTAGTTTGATATCGAGCTTGCACTAACTAAAAGGGTGTCCGTTAAGTGTTCCTCACAGCGTTTTGGCCGGGCTTACTATATTATACAATTAGATATAGACACACTGCTGAGTCGCACAGTCGTTTTATTTTTTCTTCTGTTATTCGATCGCTAAACTATACCGCAGCTTTTTTTAATAATGAAAAAAAAAACACCTCCAAAGTAGTTTCCGGGGAGGGTGGAACCTACCGTATCTGTTTTCTATGATAGTGTGTGGCACACGCTCGTTTATTCAAATGGGCGCGTTCTTCACCTGGTGCCCGAGGGATAATAATAACATGCGAGTTGGGTTCACGCACCGCCGCCACTCGACAGATGGCAAGTAATAATAATTATCGTGCGAAGTCGACCATTTTATTATCCACGACAATGGTGCGGCCGATACCTTAAAAAATCTACAATGAAAATATTACAACAACTGCAACGTTAACGTGTATAATATACATTGTATACATTGCACGTGAGGCGTGGCCGACCATCCCCGAACAGAGAGAGAGAGAGAGTTGGCGAAAAGTGTGTACTTAAAATGTATGAGGAATGCAATTATCGCGACTGGTCAGTTAAATATTTTCAAACTTGTTCAAACTCAAAAAAACCCCTTTTTTTGAGTAGAGGCGATGGTTTTTGCTAAAGTCAAAAATAAAATGGAGTGAAATCATTTATTAAGAAACAAAAAATCAAATTGAATTAATGCATAAAATAACTATACTATAACTTTGAAACTTACCAATGTTAATTAAACTAGACTTTATCAAGTAACCTAATATAGATAATTAAGTCTCACTAACAAGTCATAATGACCGTACAGTTTAAAATGAAGCGGATTGGATATGGCTTGGATAATATTTTTAAGCTGCGCAAAAAAGAATTAGATACTAAGTATAGAGTAGGTGTAACAGTAAAATGCAATATTGACAAAATCGGATAACCTAATAGAAATATTTAACAAAAATAATTGTTTTAATTTAAAAAAATATTATACTAAACCGATAAAAAAACATTCTCATTCAGTTTTGACTTAAACCCATTCAGAAAACATCTTTTGTTTAACTAAAAATATTATGGAAAATTAGCAATTATAAGCATTTTTTATATGACTTGACATTTGTTTGAAATAATTCAATTTTCCAAAGCCCCATCCCCTAAACAATAAACCACGTACAAAAAATAAACAGAGACGCAGAGTTATATATTTTAACAAAGGTTTTTTAACTGGATGTTGCGAAAAACGTGTCGCGGCCACGAGCGGGTAAAAAAGAAATTAAGATGTTCGTCTTGTGGTTGTGTTGAAATTGAACGCTGGCGTTTTTGGCTTAACGGAGACTCCAATAGTCGCAGAGTTGTCAGTAAAATGCTACCTCGGCCGGTGGTACAATGTGTACAATATATACCTAGAAACGCGTGCACACGAAAAAGGGGTGAAAAAGAACGAAAGGGGATTATAAAGTTTATTGCCCCCTCCCCTACTTCCCCCCACCCCGGTAGTCGGTCACGGGGAAAACAATGGCAGCGACAAACGTTTTTTTTTTTTTAATTTTAAATATTATTAAAAACATTTAAGTCGGCGAGCGCGTGTCTTTTACAGAATTTAACAATTAGTTTTTTAAAACCATTTTTATGAAAAGTTATACCGCCGCACATCGCCGAAATTGCCGGAACGCAACCGGGCAAACTTAATTATATGCACGACAACACTGTGCAACGACCGCCGCCAAGTTATGTAAGTTGCCAAGTACAATAGAAGAAGAAAAAAAAAAGAAGAAAAACAAGTAACCGCTCGCAAACGACTTTATTTATATGTGTATTTTTTTTTGCCATCTGGTATCTTCTAATTTTCGTTCGGTTACCTACCGCTGTATAATTGGAATTACTACAGTTTAATATATTAATAAAAAAAACTAAAACAATTACACAAATTAAGATGGTTTGAATTAGTTTTTTTTTAGCAGTAGCAGTAGCAGTAGCAGTTGGTTTTGCGCGGTCCGTGGCCTGTGTTTTTTTTTTACCGTACAAGAGAACAGAAACCGGCTCTCGGCGGCAAAGAGGGTCCAAAAAAAAAAATCAATACGGCCCAAAGGGGCAGGTGCGGTACTTTATTTTCTATCCGTTTCCCGTTTTTTGACCCCGAGGGATTCTAGTGGCAATTTTTCCCCCCTTTTGGGTTTCGTCGTACACCGTTGATAGAGTCGCCGGATAAGAAAATCTTCACAGTCTGGTTCTCATTGAGCACAACGCCGTAATACATATTAATATTTTATAATGATATATTATATTATTTGCTTCAAACACGGCCTTATTACAATCAACAGGCTTAAGCTCACTGTGTGTTTGTTGTACAGTTCACAAGCAACAAACTCTTCTCGGTAAAACTGTAAAAACGATAAAAATTGGAAACGTCGTCAGAAATGTATGCTGTACATTTTTAAAAAAAATTTTATTGGCACCAAAGACTGCCAAAATCATTTTTTAAAAGGGTTTAGATAGCTGTATAAAAAAAATTGTAGACCATGAAAAGTTTATTGTCTCCAAGCGGTCGTGTGTAATCTATCATAGGACCTTGTAGTTTTATCGACAAAATTAAATAACCGTTAATCCAGTTTACTCTGCACTATTATCATCATAACGCAGTTAATTTTCATTCATGTCAACATAGTCTTCAGGAGAAACAATTTGACATGTTTACCGTTTTAATGTTTAGCAATTTAATTAGACCATTTTCTTTGAACTTTAAACGCGGTTAATAATTTTACTGTCACTAAAGTTGCAATATGTGTGACGTTTTCACAGCATAAAACACTGTCAACTGTTTCCAACGGGGGGAATAAGGAGATTAAGCGGCTTACACGATAAAAACAAAAAGTATACCGGTGTTATAGAATTAAATATTTTCTACGGGAGCTTATCAAATTTGTTTTTGAATTGCGTTCTCAGCAAGAAATGACGTTCAACTCGAGTAAGTCAAAACTATCCCGGCGAGCACACATCGGTCACCTGGTGTAATATCGTTCGATAACCTATATATATTAAAAAAAGTAAATAGTTTTCTGGTGTAAACAGTATTTTGTTTTAACTCAACCGAAGAGCGTGCCGGGATAATCGTTCGTTCACACAGTTAAAGGTTTGTCGGTTGTGTTGGAACGATACCCCAGAGTGATACCCTCGGGTGCGGTATACATTTTGAAATGCAATAAAAAATAATTGTAAAAAAACCATAATATCGTTTGGACCGCACAAGGTTAAACCGACGGCGAACATAATATACTGTGTAGTTTCAAAAAGGGGAAACCGTTAGAAAAACTTCCAGCGTTACAATATCATTATTTATTGCAAACTATATATATATATATTCCACCGTATATCTCTCTCCCACCATTAACCGCGTACGACCGGCAGCTGTTCCGGTCGCGTGGCGGCTGTGGCTGTGGCGACGACCTATACCGGCTCGTTTACACACGTTGACTTGTGATAATAGCGTTGATAATTCGTAGCCTCGTGGACTAGAGACTTGAGCGACTTACCGGAAGTAGTCCATAAGGGGTGGGTGGGGGGGAGGCGGAAGCGGCGAGGGAGATGGGAAATATAGCATGTTATATGTTTGTCTTACCCGATTTGTTGCCGGACACTTGAGACAGGGCGGCGGCCGCGGTCAACTGCGACGGCGGTGCGGGGTTGTGGCTGAGTATATACTTGGGCTCGAACTTGGAGGGCTGGGCGATGGCTATGGGCGCCGGGTTGGTCATGGTGGTCACCGTGGCTGCCGGCATCATCAACGTGGACATGGCCAGCATGTTATCGCGGGTTAAGAACGACGACGGGTTGATTTTGGCGTTGGAAACGGAAAACGCGGTAGCTATATGGCTGTAGGTAGCTAATTATAGGTTAGCTGATGATATATTATCGCTTTACAAACTAATTATTTACTATTTTACCTCCGTTTTACCGGCATGACAGACCGATATATTGCTTTCGCGGTATATTATTTTTTTAAATCGAACGTTAACGACAAACGCGGGGGTATCCCGAAATCACCCTTTTCGACGACGACTGACACTATATAATATATTATTATTATTATTAAAACGATACTATACTATAATATTATTCACACCGTAATTAGTCAACTGTTGGGTACAACTGAAGTAAACCACTGACGGCGAGCGGCAGAGGTCGCGACGACGGGACGACTGCGTTCGGACTGAAACGACGACGACCACCACCACCGTGAAACAACCCCTCTGAAGTCGGGTGGCGCTTATGCCGGCCGACCGTAGTGCCCTCTGTCGCCCTAAACATTCCCGTACACGCATAGCCATAGGTTTCATCTTTTACTCACACCCCATCTTCCTCTCGATGGTCCTTTCTTTGTTTGGACAAATATATATATACACGTCCATTAGTGTGTAATATCTTGACCTGGTCGAAACAGTAAATACCGTTTGATACAGTACACGGTTACCGTACCAAACATTGAAAACTGCGAACAACAGATGTCAACCGCCGCCCGCAAGAAGGAGATCCGGGAAAGGGTGTGGTGCGATGGGGAGCGTTTAAAAGTGAATGGGGGAAGTCCTGGAGCAAAACAGATAGGTGCGGTGGAAATTCTTACCTAGTTGTCGTGCCAGGAAAGAAGGTACCGTCGGCCACTTGTGAGAGAGGCCAATAACCTCGTCAAATTTAGGGTGCACACATTAACGGCCATATTTTTACATGCCAGTTTTAAATGCTATCACAAGACTCGATGGTATATCTGTAAGTGGTAAGAAGTTCGATAGGTTTACCTATCGAAACAATAGTTATATATTTTTATTATAAAAGTATTCCTTGAGCCTAAAACGACATTTCAAACACTCGGGTCTGACGGCGGAGTTTACCGGTGTGTATTTTGGTTAACTGAAAACGTGCAAAATGTTTAACGGCTTGTGCTGTTTAATTGAAGCGCTAAAATGTTGAGTTTTTTTTTAACTTTAAACAAATTCTGGCCACGGTATTGCGCGTTATTTTACGAGGACCATGAACTACGCACGATCCGTCTAACCGTGTACATAATGTATAATATTATATTTATATCTGTTTTATGTAAATATGAGATAACTGGCACTTCACGACTGTAATAACAGCGTAACTACCACGACAGTAATAATTAAAATCTTGTACTGCCTTTTCGAAAATATGGTACCATAGTGTGTAAACGAAAAGTTTTACGAATATTTATATTTGTGTGTGTATGTGTACTCGGCGAACGACGTTCAAACTTGAAACGTTTTGCAGCACGTTTATTGTGCCCGGAATGTGGCCGTTTATTAGTTTAGATTTTTAATTTTTCTTTATTAATAATTCGCTAATTTATATGTGTACCGACGCGGAATAGTCCATATTAGCATTCCGAACAGTGTAAACGTTTATTCGCGAGCAGCCGCCATAGACAAGCAGCAGCCAAACAACACGGATTTACATAATCTCCTTTGAGATAAAACATATTATAATAAAATATGTGTTGCGTATGCATAATAACTTGTACAAGCAGTCGACATAAGTGATTACCGTCCTTGACAGAAATGCTGTAACGCGGTTAACAAAAAACAAATATTGTATGCAAACAGCAGACAAAAATGTTATAGATTAAAATGTTATAGAACTGTATCTGACAACAACGCTATATTGTGTGTATTCATTTAGGAAAACTGATTAAACTATGAAAACATTGATAAAAAAATAACAATCGCTCATTCAATTAAAGCGAATAAGTAAAAGAATGTTGGGAAACTACAAAAAAGTGTTCTATGTTGAAAACAACATTTTTTAAATAATTTGAAAAACGAAAAAAATGAAAATATTTTACCTACTTAATTTGCGCTTTTCTTTTTAATTATTAACTGCTGGCGGACTTATTCCTTTTTGCTAAATAAAATATGAAAAACACGACGGAGCAGGAATTAAAAAAAAAGCCATATTATTTGCCAAATAATACACACCTAATGAAATGAACAAAAAAAAAAGTAAAAGCAATGAACTATTGACACATTTAATTATAACTTAAATGCAATTATAACTAATTGCAAAAAATCTTTTTGAGATTTTCGAAATCATATTTTTTCTAGACGCAAGAACGTTGAGCTTGTTTCTTTCAATGTACAAACTTGTTCGTCTCTTTCTACAAAATTATTTTAGTAAAAAAGGTGATTGTTGAAGAAGTGAATATCACTCGTTCCATGAGCACAGATGATAAGACACTTTTTTTCTCATAAAATAATGGCAATTTTAAAGTTTTTCTTACTGGAAACACTTGAGCTTATACAATTTTTAAAAAATACTAAATATTTTATTTTTTTATTATTATCTATCAACTAAGTCGATAGATCTCTGGAAAAAAATAAAAAGGATATAAAATTAATTGTAAAAGAACATATTATCAAACTAAATTGTCTCAGAACTAGAAAATTGCAATTATTTAAACGGTAAACGAACAGCATTGTCCTTAACGAATCGTCCTGTACAAGATATGGTTTGCATATTTTCGGGTTGTTACGGTTGGGTGTATTTTTGAAAATCATATTTTTCGAAACCCCCTTATTGTACGGCGTACGGGGAACGTGTGAAGTTTTTTTGGGAAATCAAACTAGACGACGCGCGCCAGAGGGGTGGAGGGTGATTGGGGGGAGGGAGCTAACGGTTTTTCAAAGACAAGTCATCCGATTAAAAAAAAAAACAAAACAAAAAAGGTCAGTGTAAAGACGGCAGACGGCCAAAGCGAACGTCCCGCGATTTGGAATCTCTTCTGCCCGACACCGCACCTGGTCTCGCCCCGGTCTCTACCCATGAGGCAGACCCTATGTAAGGAAAATGACAAAAGACCCGACTTGTGCACGGTGTAGGTACACACACGCGGTGTCTGGCCTATCCCCACGTGGTTTAAATAGGAGGTACGAAAACGAATTACCAGTGGTCCGAAATCCAATATTGTATTCAGAGCAAAAAAACACTAGGTGGAAAAATAATACAACCACGTGACGGCAATGAATCATGCGCGTTTTATCTATATTGTGCTTTTTACAGTATATTATTATACCTACTGGTATTGCTGCTCAGCGTTCATCCCCACGGCAGAGTGTGTTATGTTATATTAATTTCCGAAGAAACGTACATCACAATTATTGCATATTGTATAATATTATCTGTTGCACGGGATAACTACAGTAACACATAACAGACTTGCACAGGTTTTCTCAAAAACCGTCGGTATTATAATATAATAGCATAAATGATGTATAAGCATATACCTATTAATGTTTTATAATTAGATAATATCAGCTGTAATGATTGCTTTTTTTTATTTATTTCATTTTTAAAAAGAATGAAAAAAAAACTCTGTTCAGCTGATGTAAAATATAACAGCTATAACGTGTAAAGCAAATACAAGACGAATTTGGCGTGTTGGGGAAACATAAAGAATTTAACGTGAAATGTCCGAAGGGAAAAATAACCGTTTTGATGTTTATGTTGTGTTTATTAATGTTGCGAGAAACTTCCCGTTAAAATAATTACATTTCGCGGAATTTTTGTATAATATAATAAGTACGTTATGCGCTAAATTATGAACTAAACAAACTTAATGCACCGGGCGGCGATGCGTTAATGGTAATTTCTCTGAAAATGGGTTTTTTCTCCGGAAAAAGTCTATAAAAAAGTATTCAATATTATTTTCAGTCATAGAAGTTGTTCGCTAATACTAGGTTTCTATCACAACGGTTGTGTTTTAACTTTAAAAAAAAAAAAATATAATCACCTCAGACATCTACCCACTTCGTCACACAGTTACAATACTATTTCATTAGCTGTTTCTTTTAAGCGCACAAACTTGTATAATATTATGATCTGACAACTTCGCCAAGTATTCTATTAGGCGAGTCTCGCGCTGTTCATATAGCCGATCTTAGTATTGTAACATATAGACATTGTGGTTTTGACAATATTGTCTAACGTTCAGTACAAAATGAGTAAACGGTTTACGGTTGACGACTTGTGGTATTTTTGACGCCCTTATTATATGTAAATACCGCCACGGAAAGTCCATTACGCGGCTTTTAAAACCGTCACGGATTTGACCAGCGCCGTACAAGCTGACTGTGTACACATATTTCAACTTTATTACATGGAACGCTGCAACGGGGACGACAATAAGTAATTTTCCCCGCGATTTATGAGTCCATTTAACCGTGACAAGGGATGACAGATATTATTGGTGTGATGCGCACACCCTGCCCAACCTGGAGTAGGAGAGCGTGGTGTGTGTATATACCGGTGAATCCTTTTGTACAACGATTCCGTATAGTAGTGTTCGCTCCAACTTAGCCGCCGTATTTTCGCACACTCCCCTTTTATCCCGGTGTTCCTTTCCCACCCCTCACTCGTCCGGACTCTATTTCACCGACGGGTTTTTGTCAAAACGCCAAAAACCTCTAGCGTTTGAGGTCTTTCGGGATGGTTATCAGCGATTTATTTATAAGCTTTACATCCGAACGGTTCCGATTCGTCCACAGGCCGCCGACGACGACGGAAAAACTAACAAACATTTACCCCGTACTTAGCCTCCTGTCCGTGTTTCTTTTGTACACTAAGTCCATGTAGGTTCGGGGGATTTTCCTTACAAACGACACCGCATCTTGCGGCATTATCGCATTTTATTAGTTATGGCAACACACGGATAAACGGAAACAATAGGTTTTAAAACGATTCAGTCCAACGGGTCGACGCAATATTACATTCCGAGCAACCTAAATAATATATCCACTGTGGAAAGAAAGATTTAGTAAATAGAAATTCTACTGTAGCCATACATGTATGTCCAGAAAATAATAATATCAGCACCAAAATGAGTGTCTGAATAATATTAGACTTTGTCTTTATTCTGATTTATTTCAGGTATAAAAAAATTACCGCCACACTTTATTACGCAACACAATATGCATTGTTATACTTAAGGAAAATGGTATAAATTCATAAAATATCCACACGCGGTGATTAACACACGATATAATATTATATTATAATGTCGCATGTCACGAACCGCATTTATTGTAACTATATATGCATTAAAAAAAAAAAAATTAAACTGCATATATTATATTTTTACTTTGGAGGTTTATTATACAAATAAAATCAAAACCCCGAAAGCTTGATCTTGAATAAATTTAAATTTAGTTAATGCTTACAATTTGAAGAAAAAAGATCTGGAACATGCAAAATATGCAATTGCATATTATGTCGACGCAAATATTAAAAACGAAACACTTTATGAGAGTAGGAACATCCTTATTTTAACAATTAGGTACAAAATGAAGACAACAAACAATATAATCGTATACCGATAAAACGCATAATATAGTAATACAACATATTAAGCACATTCGTTGAGGATGTACTTTATGGATTTTTTAGCAAACAATTTTTTTGCATATTTTATACTTTTGCTGCCGGTTGTTAAAAAAACATTATTATTTATCTATTAGGTGCCTGCGAGGTTATCGTCCTCGTACACCGATATGTTTTTTACATTATTCCTGGCAGTATAATGGATTCGCACCCCAAGTGGCGGTATTAATAGTGTAGGTATATACAGGTGACACCGGCTAAGCGCGACACGGCTAGTAGATAAAAAAAAAATGATAAAAAAAAGGAAAAGTGATTATCATAAAAGACGGGTTCGCAGTTAAATGGCGCGCTGACAAAGGCATTATTTAAAGACACATAATACAAACTATTATAGTAATATAATATAACGATCGTCGTGTATGCCCGCCTATAGTAATCTCATCTTTTTTTTTTAACGTTAGGTTTCGGGTTATTTTGCATAATAATAATAATAATAATAATAAATAATAATACAATGGACGGTCCAATAACCCGCGGTGAATTTTCCACTGGGCCGGGGTTGTAGGGCACGTTTGATCCCGCCGACTTAAGTCGAATCGCCGCTGTCGGGAATTATCATCCAGGCGAAACGGGTCTTAAGCAAACAGAGCCCTTGGCTTTTTAATCGGACGTGTCGATTCCGTTTGTATCGAGTTAAGATTATGTGCAAATGAAAAAGGTCTTAATCTTTGCGCCACTCCCCCCCTTCTCCCTTCTGAGTCATCCGAAGATCTTCAATATAAAACCCGACGAAAAATAAAATACAAGACCTACTTTATAGATTGTTACATGTTAAGTTTGATATTATAGCGAAGCTTAAGTTCCCACGAACTTTGCAAGTTAACCCCGACTCGACACTTGCCTAGAATATAGTATATAGCTACATCAAAGTGCAACCCTTGTTTCTGAAATTTAATGATATTTTTTATTTCCTTGCGCTATCAATATGTCGTATTAAACCCGCGTTATTTATTATGTAAATATTTGTAGGTATCATTGCCGCCTGTTTACCCGTGTTTTATCAGTCTAAAGCCAGCCAGTACAACAAATGTTTGAACAGCATCACCTTCGCTGGGGCTATTCGTGTTATGTATATATATTTTTTTTTATTATGTTATGAACGAATCGTTACATACATTTCGTCGGAGGGGTAGTCAGAGCAGAGGAGCGGTCCTCGAAATGAAACAGTAATGAATTAAACTATAACCAATTTTTCACACAACTTTTCGAACCGCATAATGAATTTCGTTTGGGCTCGGGGGAAAAAAACCAAACATTGCCGCGGATTACTTTTACCGTTACTGCTGTTATTTATTATTATTATAATTATTATTACTATTATTATTATTATTACTATGGTAGACCTCTTTTTTCCACTTTTTTTTTTGTACAATATTATTATTGTTATTTCGACGACGCGTTGAATCGTTTTTGTGTTCCGTGCGGGTAAAAGTTTATCCCATGTTCAACACTTCTTCGACATTAATATATCTAATATACAATATATTATATTATATGGATTTTCGGTTTTTATACCGTACTTAGGAAAGCGTTTAATTTGTGTACACCTTCTCCGTCAGACCCACGCGTTTCGGGAAATCATAGGTATACAAAAGAAAACCTTTTATGCTTTTAGTTTTTTTTTTTTTGTGCCTTTTCTGTGCATCGTGTAATTAGTGCAACGCTCGAACGGACCAAACCTAAAAGCCGCGAACAAAAATTAATGGTAATGCGCCATTTTCTTCTCTAAAGAATCGCAGATTACAACAGTGTTAGCGTTTCCCATTTATACTTACTATAAATTAAAAGGGCTGTATCGTAAACATTATTCTTAATGAATCTTCTTTCTATTTTTTTCCTCCCCCACCGCCGTCGCCGCCGCTTTGTTTTTGATAATCTTACCTCTAATTTTCTTTTTAATTCCATATCGCCGGCGTTTTATCTCGAGTGAACCCTAAATATCGCGCGTTGCCCTTAAACGGCCGTACACGATATTATAATTAGATAATAATATTCTAAGTAAAATACAAAAGCCCAATATGTATATAATGCTGTTTACGTATATTATACAGACAACGAATTTAGGTTTGTTTAAAGAACGGTTTTTTATTTAAATAAAACTTTCGCGTCTGGTTTGTATTTAAATATTGTTTTGTTTTTCCAACAAACAAAACGAAAAAAGAAGATGTAAGTGTTTTTCGTTTAAGAGTAATAGTAATAACTAATAATACTTCAGAAAAAGAAAGGTAGAAGAGAAATTAAATTGAGTTGCGCTTAGTTTACCAATCTCCCTTTGAAGGCGAATACAATTGCGGCGTACAAAATATTATGAAAAAGTACTTGAGAAACCGTTAACTCGAAAGCGTACCTAACATTGTTATTCGGAATTTTTTAGATTAGAAATGAATATAAAAAAAAATAACCAGACGCAGATCGTACAGACAACCGTTTAATGTTGATCGTTACTATTTTTTTTTTTTGCTCTCCTTTTAATAACAACAAAATATTATTGTATACATAATAATGTATTTTATACCCGTCAAATGATAAGCAAACACTATTTCTGACGGTCCTGCGGGAACTTTATTATTTGCACGCTCAGATAACGTCGGCGTCGGCGACTATTTCCTGCGCGACACTCTTAATGACCGGACATCTTGAAACCGATATATACATTTCTCGTTTTGTGGGGACACGATGCTGGGCGAGGGTTTAATTAAGTCTGATGGACTTATCCCTTAAGCCGCGAAACGGACGACACGCTCAGTGGACGGAGAGAAGGAATAATCGTCGCGTCTGAAAACACGGTGTGTAAATGTTTACAAAAGTGCGCGAAAATGATTTTTTATTATTATTTTTTTCTACAAAATAAGGAGCTAAATGTATACACAATCATAATTACCGTGATTCCTATTAAACGCATGGGTTCCGTTTTTTGTTGCTCGTTAACGTCACATTGTTATGCTGTGTCGGTGGGACAAGCGAAGTAGGTATGACACCGCGTGAAAACAACATGAGCGTTTTTGCCCACTGGACAAGACACATATATATTTTTGTATAATAATGGAATTAAACAAAAACATCGTCCCGAATCCATCGCGGAAAACAATAATAAAAATTATCAGATACAAACTTTTTCCAATAAACTGCAGGCCCGGACGATGATCGCGTTGAATTCACTGAATTCTATTAAAGACAAAAACATACTAACAAAAGTTGTTATTTATTTTAATCTTCTATCCGTTTATCTTCTCTATCTCTATCTCTCTATACAAATAGAAAATTTGTAGCTAAACGAAAATAGCCCACAGAGTCCCCGTCCGTTTAGTCCAACTCACTATCGGCGCGCGCAACCGCTGGAACTGATAACAACTCAGTCTCTAACCGACATTCAACGAGTGTACATCTATCCGTCGACACATAATTATCACAATTATCATTTAGACATATTCGTGATGTATAAATCCATCGGTTGGATTAAAGTAAGGGTTGTTTTTAAATATTACAATTACATTGAGTGTCATTGACTTATAATATCAGTTTTTCTAATTACAACGTGAGCAATAGTATCTAAAACAATTTAGATAAGAACAGTTAAGTAAACTGGTCTATATCATTGATAGAAAAGTATGGTTACTATGATGGTACTAAGGAGGTACATAGTATATATAAGTAGGTATGATATTTATGCTTTCAATATGATTTCTGTTCTAGACCCTTGCTACATGGAAAACACAAACAGTAGTTTAGGTAATCGTGGGTAAATAAAATACACCAATGTTAAAACAAAACCTTCTCAACAAAGCATTGAAGCTGAAAATCATAATTATTTGTTTTGTATTATTTCAGTAATGCTATAATATTAACTTCAGGATGCACTTCAGTCAGTACCATATGTAGCGTACCGTTTAAAAATTATTATAAATTCCTAAAACAACGTTATGCGATATAATATTGATATTGCACTAGAGTGTACCCAAAAGTTAACAGAACAATAATTATCGTTTAGTAATGCGGAATAAAATTAATCAGTCACCGAAAGCCGGCACAACCCTATTGACGAATGATTTCAATGTTTACCAAGAAATGTTAAAAATCTTTATTACCGTTATTAATTGGAGATTAGGCAGAGGAATTAAATCAAATATTATATCCAACCATGCTATAATAATATGTTCAATTTTGATTTAACCAACGCGTTTGTAATTATAGTAGACAGTTTTAATATTGTTAAACTATTTAACGCTCTTCTAAAGATACCGAAGCATACGGGCAATATATATTATGACTAGAAATTTGTTTTGATGTATTGTGATAAATTTAACTTATTTTCTGATTTATTTGCATTGGTCTTTGGGAGTATAGCCAGAGTTATAGCCATTTTAGTAGTGAAAAATTAAGAGTAGTCTGATTATGACCATTTTTTTTTTTTATTATTTGAAATAAAAAGACATTTTGCAATCGCTCGGAATGAAAATAATGTGAATTTTTTTCGACTGTACAAAAATACAATACGAAAATGCTGGGGAAAATAATAATTCCGGATAATTAACACGAATTTAAGTCGTGCCTTGGCGAATCCGGTAATATTATAATACTATTATGGGCGGCAACTAATGTTTTGTAATTTAACAGAAAAATTGCGCCATTGTCTCGGCGTAGCAGCTTTTCGACATCTCATTGCCGGGATATACAATATGATACTTTATTCAGAGCATCATCATTGTTTGATGGCGGCGGCGGCGACGACTATTTGTATTTAGTGTAAACGACTTGGGGCACGGGAACGCATAAAAACGAATCACCACGCCAATGCCGACGTGGTTTCTTTTATTATATTTCTTTTATTTTTTGCGATTTTGCCATGCGAAAGAACCAAGTCTTCGTTCATTTACTCTAACGAGGTATTTTCATTCAATTGCCCGAATAAACAGTGACGACCGTGGGGACGGATGTGGACGGACGGGCGAGTAGAGTGAATATCATACAGTTGAAAAGTTTTCTATTTTTTTATTTTATGCTTTTTATTCCTCTTTTGCGCGTTATCGCAATTAAACCGACTGTTTTTTTTTTAACAAATTGAAGGGCTTTGGGGAAAAAAGATCAATGTCAATTTTTAACATTTTGAGAAAATCATGTTTTTAATTTCAAATCGTAATACATTTTGCCTGTATGCCTAAACTTCCGGCGGTCGTTACTCTTGACTAATGTATTTTTTTCCCTGGTTCGAGCGCATAAAAGATGTATATACATTAATACAAATAATTTGATACCAAAATCTCATTTTCAAAAAAAATTGACATTGATCTTTTTTCCCCGCAGCCCTTTAATTACATACAAATACAACTTCTTATGGCAGATACGATCGGCGACGTAATATAGGCTACCCGCTAGCCATAGTAAAATGTTTATCATCCGAAAAGGATAGCAACTCCAAGAAGATAAGAACAATAGCAAGGTATAAACGACCATACAAACTTTCACACGCGATCGGGTTGTCCATCTGGTGACAAACAAGATATCGACATATTATGAACCGATGGGTGTATGACAATGTTTGTAAGCAAGTTGATGGATGACAGGTCGATAGGTGTGTTGATAATAATTGCATGGAGTTGTTTTGAAAATTTAAATTTACACGTGACAAGTCTAGTTGAATATTATTATTTATTTTACATTATTTTGGCGATTTTTAACAATTATTATAGAAATATACATTTTAACATGACGTATATGTACTATCGCTGTAGGTCGGGACCTAAAAATTTATCCGAAACGTAACGCTGGATGTCACACTCTAACGTCACACTCGGTGGCGGCGGCGGCGGAGGAAGGAGATTAGAGATAAAAATAGAGATAAGAGATAATAGATTAGAGAAAAGAGAAAGTATAGAGATAATGGATTAGAAATAAGATATTAAAGGTACTAGATTAGATATAAAAATAGAGATAAGAGATTAGATATAAGAGAAAAAGATAGTAGAGATAATAGATTAGAGAAAACAGATTAGAGATAAAAAATAAAGATAACAGGTTAGAAAAAAAGAGATTAGAGATAAAATAGATATTGTATTAGATTAGATATTATAGATTAGAGATAAAAACAGGGATAAGTTATAAGAATTACTAGATTAGAAATAAAATATAAGAGATATGAGGTAAAAGATTAGCGATAAGAAAAGTACCAGGGTCTTATTCTTGAACACAAAGATACAGACATGTGCCTATGTATCCGGTTGTAGTGTAGACACTAATTTTTAAATTTATTTATCAAACTAGGTATTTTTTGTTTGGTTTTTTAACACAGATAATACTAAAAATGAGGAAATGAATACCCAAACGCGGAACCGGAAGACAAGGACGTCCAATGAGTCTGGATGGCTGGATGAAGTAAATAAAGATCTACAACAGATGGGCATACGGAGCTGGAGAATTGCTGCTAAAGAACGGGACGAGTGGAGAAAAATTGTTTTGGAAGCCAACGGCCACCCGAATGACCTGTAGAGCTTAGCAGAGAATACCGAAAAAAAACCTAAATTATCAGCATATATTATCAAAACTTGGCATTTGTCAAGATCGAACTAAATAAATGGACAGACAAGTTGACAATTTTGTCATATAAGTTCACAGATCGATCGACTAACCAGACGACGACTTAAACCAACTTCTAAATATAATTGTTCATAAATAATAAAATACACCACTCGAAATAAATATCTCATGTACAATACTTAAGTTATATGCTCGCCGTCTGAACCCTCGGCGAGCTTAGGTACCTGTCCGACCCGTACTTATATAATATATATATATTGGTTTTGTTGTTTTAATAATCAATGCGAACGCGTTTATATATTTTTTACTCCTTCTCTGTTTTTTTTTAAAAGTTAATTTTCCATTAAAAATAATATCGCATTAAGCCACCAAACAACGTTATAACGTTTATTGTATACGTTTTTGTGTTGTTTTGTTCAAGAAATTGTTGAAATTGGGTCAAAATGGAAAACAAAAATGACGGTTAAATTAATTTTGCGGATATTTCTGATCCCGACCGGATTGAATTATTAACGCTTGTTGAAAATTCTGTATAGCGCAATAATTGGATAAACAGCTATATAGCGACTGTGTTATTATGCCGGAAAATGTCGTACAATACGGTTATGACTTTTTCAAACAAACTGAACCGGTAGATGGGCGGGTTAGGTATGTATTACAGTACACACTGTGTGTAATATTATTGTATGTATATTTTATACAGTCCGGTGTTTAATATTCGTTGTGAACGCGTGCCGCCGCCATTGTATATCGCCAATTCAATTAATCTCCACTGAAAAGCTACTATGTAGATTTTAGAATATTGCAATAGTTTTCTCGCTACTGTGTGTTGTGCACACAATACCAATATTTACACATAGCCTGTTCACTGTTGTTGACGGTCAACGTTGGTCCAAAACGGTCAGGGTGACTTTTGAGGGTAGAAAATTCCAATTGTTTATTAATAATAATAATGTAGTGCTGATGACGCACGACAAATAGTACATAACCAAATATTATATTGTTTGCCAAAAAAACAACGTTTGATTTAATCCGTGTAATAATCATTATAATAATGATATTTGTACCGAATGAAAATCGTTTCTATTGTTGTAATATTTTTTTAATTGTCATTTTTTTCTCGCTCGATCGAGTTGTGTGTGTGCTATCGCATCGAAGCTAAAAAAAGGATAATTTATTTTACCGTTTTTTTTGTCTTGCTATAAATTTCACGATGACGTTATTTCAACGAGCTAATTTTTTTCAAACGTAATTGGGTCGACGCGCATCTTTGTTAGAAAAATAAAATTAGTCGGATAAAAAAAATGGTCACAGCTACACGAACGAAAAAAAAATACATTGTAGGTATGCACTAGAATAATTTTTATCTGTAATTGTTTCAATAGTTAACGAGGTATACACAGAATGCACCGATGCTTATATAATGCCCTCCTCCCCCCCATATGTGTATAATAATAATAGGTATGTACTTTGGCGAAATCAGCTGATCTTGTCAAACCAACTATTACACAAAGGTTTTTCTATTTAAACGCTATTGCATTTATATGTATACGCTTCAATGATAGGTATGGAGTGTATTTTGCGTGCATTCATTACAAACAAAACTGCTTCGTATTGTTTATAGTACCTACACGGTAAATGAGAAGTAAACGTTGCATTCGAGTAAGGCTTGTAGTAAAATGCATGCATTATTTTTTATACATTTATACAAGTTTAAAAATTGTTATTATACAAGCGAACGAGTTAAATATTTAATTTGTACACAATTTTAATTATCTACGCCGTTTGATTCCGTGGCACTGAGTAAGCGTGTACTGAGTTTATAAGTAGATGTTAATAATACTATTCATTACTCTATGACTGAGAGATAGATTATTGTGTAAGCGATTTCAATAGAACATCGAAGCGGTTAATGAACAATACTAGGTTGGTTGAACCTGGTTGGAAATTGACGAGATTGCCAGACTAAAAAAAAAATTTAGATGTGCAGATACACAGGGTTGTGCGACGCAGAGACACGGCGTAGGTATTATGGAAAATAAAACCGCCTGTACGATATACATGCGTTATATACAACTTACTATACCTATGAGGACAAGTAGACGTACGTGTAGCAAACGAGTAATGACTATAATATAGATAATATACGTTATACGCGGATGAGAAGACAGGCCGAACAAACCGTCGCGGTGGAATAACGGCCCGGCACGGGGGAGGGCAATGGGAAGATACCGGGAAGGCAAAGAGCAAGTAGGGGCGACTTTGGCGCTGGTACCAGCCGGTACAAACGGGCGAGGGGTCAACCTAACCGGAAACGGATATCCAATAAAACACACACGCGACCGTCGACGCATCCTACGCCGCCGTCGCCCGTTTAATTCGCTTACATTAAATTAGGGAGGGTTCGGCGGGGCCTATCCTCCCTCGTCTGTCCGTAGGTATTTGTCGTATATTATCATTATCATGTTGTATGTACACGACTTGCAGCGGGCACGGTAAATGAAAAATAAACCCAAAATAACAACGACAATACTAACTGCGACGACATCGACTTGCATGTCTTAACCTATAGTGTTGTATAATAATATTCGTGTACACAATAATATGCGGTTCCGGTTTGCCGTACACAAGGCTTTCGGGGCCTTAGAGAAGGTACGGGAGGGGAGGGGAGGGGTAGCAGTGACACGGGGGATGGTCCGTCAGGGATTTTGTCAAAATAACATGCGTGTGCTTTTATGAAATATTATATTATATCTTGTGCGAGATACTTACAGCGATAATAATATATTATATTATATTATCACTGTAATACGGCGAGCCGTTAGGTGGTTTACACGTCGTAAAGGTATCATCGATTTTCAGAACACGGATCGGAGACGAGTCCGAGGGAGAGAAATAGAGCACAAAAGACACGGCGATGGAAAGTACTACATATATACATATTATAGTAACTTAAGTACATATTTACCCGCCGTCTTCGCCCTTCAAACTTTACAATTTACTCGTATAAACACACACATACACACACACACTATATATACCTAATGGTGACACAACACGTGGTCGAGCGAGGGTCTGGTTTTCTACCACCCTCCCCCACCCCATCAATCCCTCCGGCGGGCGGTTTGTTTGACGTTTGTTGAATGTGGGTTAAACAAAGCATCACCCGAGATTACACACACATACATGTATATTATACTTAAATATATATATATATATATAGAGAGAGAAAAAAAATGTAAACGAAAGCTCGTGACGTTGTAAATGACACATATGTGTATTTTTGGAAACTCGTTATATAAATCGAAATACGATTTACCCGAGAGAAGAGATCAACGCCCCGTCAGACAGGTGTCATCTCACGTCGAGTAAAATACAGATATCCCACGGGATAACGCCGAAATCCCTTCTGAATACACACACACACACACACACTACCCATGCACACCGTAAGTTTAGGTGTAAGTTGTAGGTTTATAACAATTATTATAACACAACGACATACGTTTTAGCGTTTTTTTTTTTACTTGTTTTACAAAATACTAAATTAATAGATCGTTATACTGTAAATAATTGTATGGTGTTAATTAAACAGCTCTACGGTTTTAAACTATTATTAAAACCCGAATTAACAATTGTAAAAAGGGGATTTTTTTAAGTATAATTGAAATTATTGATATAAATAGGCGAAAACTTGAAAAGTAATTTGTTAAAACTTTATGATTTGGCAACAAATAATTGTTCGTCGAGTTTAATAATATTTTCATAAATATGATTTATTCGTTTATGTTTTCTTTGTATAATAAGAATTGTTAAAATACTTTCCAAAACAATCAGATCTGGCGACACCCTGGATATTTATGTGATTAATACGGAATTGGATTGGACAAATGCGAATAAAATTTAGAAATAGTGTTTTTATTTACCACAATATATCAAATCGCAAGCGTGGTGTATTTTTATACGTTTTTAAGTAAACTAAAAAAATATGTGCTACTACTCTTATCGACCTGTATAATATGACTTTGCGGTATAAGTTCTGCTCGCTGAAGATTACCGGGTCGTTAGCGAGTACAGAACTCGGTCGCGGTTGACCGGATCTCGATTCGAAAATTTCTAAACAGTAGTAAAGCAAAAAAAAAAAAACCATACAACAACTTTTACTCTGTACAATTAGTATTATTAAATGTAAAAAAAAAACAAAAAAACTTTCAAGGTAACGCCGGTAAAAGTTTCCCGGGAAAGTTGTTAAATCGATCAGTTCTTGTAAGTCACTAGCCGGAAAGTCGGGTTGGCGTTAAATATATGAATCACCGGCAATGCGTTACTTATGTTTTATACACATACCTGTCTGCCTGCACAACACGTATTATATTCGAAGAAATAGTTTTTGGAAAACAATTTCGCGCATTCCTACAATACGTCTTCGGGTACCACAGAAATCTTATGCTTGTGTTAAAGATGTTTTTGTACGACTAACACTGTATACAAAAAAACTTTGTTTCTGGCCAGAGGTGTATTGAAATAATAATTTTTTCTTTCGCCAAAACGCTATTTGCCACTCTTCTGGCAATTTCAAATGCATATAACGCAGAGATACAGCAGGTAACCGCGCAAGGTTTCTCAGAGAATACATATTATTATATCTTGTCAAAATACCGCACGTTTTCGACGGAATATCTCGACTCGGAGACAATATATACAAAATATAATAATGCGTAAGTATGTGTGTGTGCCTCGGAGACGAGAACTATAACTCGGAGAACCATGTAAATTGCCGGCAAGCAGAGATAATAAGAAACGCGAAGATGTCAGAGATTTCTGGCGGTGACGACCGACAAAGTTTTCCCGGTAAATTTGTCCCTCGAGAAAGCTGCATTTGCGTCTTGTCGACGAGTTAGGGTTTGCGGCATGTGACTCGCCAAAGTGATTAAGACACTCTTAATAAAATATACAGTAGCAGATTTAAACAGCTGCTCGACCTATATTGCACCCGAGTTGTGATAGCCGACAAGCGGATCATAAAATGTACAACCAAATCTGGTTTAACCAGCAAATCTACTTGGATTATGTCCAGTCCTTAGAAGGGGAGAGGCTGGTTGGACGGTACCTGTCAACCAGCACACTCCAGCATCAATCAAGAAAAATTAAAGAATGTCCTCTACGATTTGCCGCCTACAAGTAAATACAGTAAAACGAAAAAATAAATAACATTAAATTTATTTATTTTTCATATAGAAATGGTGACAATTTTGAAAATTGTAATAAAACGCATTAAATATGTCAAGTTATTGTGTTATAACCGTTAAAGTATAACACATTTTATATTTTGTTGTCAATAGGAAAAATCCAATTAAATAATTATTTTTTGATTTGTCACTTTCGACGCATTTAAATAAATGTAATAAAAATCAATTGTGTCAAACTTGTTTACTACTACAAAACCGCATAACCTAAACAGTATTTATTCCCCCTCCCACCCAATGCCCTGATGGCACTGTGCTGTTTTTTTAAAGTTAAGACCGAGTTAATATATATAATTATACAATATAAAACAACAATTATTGTTACATGTGTAACATGTTTACACGTTTTAAATACTTTTGATATCGACATACGTCTAAGGCAAACAATGAGTGCGTGTCGAGTATTGCTGTCTACTACACAACACTTATCTAATAAATTTGGACATTTTAGTTGTTGCTATAGACTGAGAAGATTGTTTGCAACTTAGAAACTGAGTGGACGTTATAGGTATAGTGTAGTCCATAATATTCATCTTTAACCTTCCATCCATAACGGGTGTCTATCCTAGTGAACCAAGTCATCTCTTCCCAATGTCCTGCTTGCCAAAGATAGTTGATCTGAATCATCAAATCGGTCATTTTCAACCAACATATAGACATTGCCGTTTTAATATTAACATGTGTCTTAAGCAAACAATGAGTGTGTGTTTTTGCGCGTAGTATTGTCGTCTACTAGACAACACATAAATTTAGACACTTAAGTTTTTGCTATAGATTAGGCAGGTGATATTCGTCTCGCCAAGTAATATAATTTAAAGTTATAAGCGACTTAACATGGTCAAGATTTTAGTTGTGTTAACCGCAGTATGCATACAACATTGTAGAAGCGATAACAAGTATATTCAGGTCAACTATCTCTGGCAAACACGACATTGGCAAGAGATGACGTGGTTCAATGCGATTAAGACCCATATGGGCTTAAGACTTAAAGATGAATTATGGACTATACCTAACCTGCACCCTGTTTCCAAGTTGAAAATGATCCCTTTGTTAATGGGATGCGGTTACGGGAAGAAATTGATTGACTTTCTCTGGATATCGACCTATACAATAATCGAGTGCAAAGATTTGTCGGAAGACGGTCATGATTTCGCTGGAGATTGTTGGCTAAAACTCGAAGATAGTCTGGGAAAAGGTGCGTTTGGTATGTTCATATTGTTACAGACGTTCGTACAGATCAATAACTTGGACGGCCGGCTTCAAATCAACAATCCGTTTTACGATTTTCTGTTGCCGATTCACAGTTTTCTTGTGCGAACACACTCCAGTGTCAAGTACGGTCTCGGAGCTACAGAGGCCGCATTTATAAAACATTGTATTGAGGGTTTCGCTAAATCTTTAGCGGACCATTGGAACTATACCTGTAAACCAGGATTGTCCATCGTCAGTCAAGAGGATCTACAGAATGAATATGAAGATCAACGTCACATACCGGTCTCTACGTTTTTTGTAGCCAGAATGAATTCTTCAACGGGATACGTGTACAAACATATACTCGATCGGGGTTTTTATTTTGCAAGGAACACAAACGAGATTTGCTTTGACGCTCCTACTCCCTAACCTACTGACACGTGATTAAATCAGTAAATTCAGTTTTATTTTTCATATGTGAATTCACAATTGTAACCAGTTTAAAAATTTTAACAAAACGCATTTGAATAATCAAAAATATAAATAAGTATATCCAATAAAACAAGTATAATTGTATCACTTGTTTGTAATAGTTTAGAAGAGGTGAATATAAATATGGAGATTTTGCATTGAAGTTACAAAAAAACGTTAGTTCTGTATATAAAATAAATTATATAGTGTTCAATGTATCAACCAATTATTATATGCAAAACAAAATTAATGGTTAAAAATAAAAGAAATTAATTATTTTAAAAAATATGGAAAAACAATACCTAATAGTAAAGGTAAAATAATTTTTTGACTGGTAATCAGTAAAATTCAAATTATTTTAATGACTTAAATATAACTTTTTTTCTAAATTAAATATGTCTGCAATTACTTGCTGAAAAAACTTATTATGACTGTAAATCGACACAAATTAAGTGAACAGCGAAGACACGTGTACAGGTGTTACAACAGAGTAAATTCAGTTTGTCGTTGGAAAAAATATGTTTTGAGAATTTACATTTGGAAGTTTTGACTATTAAACAATGACATTTGAATAACTAAATTAAATATTTAATATAATTTATGTTCCAAGTGTAAGAAGTAAACACGTCATATTTTTCTACGTGTGTGCTCAAAAAATAACTTACCTTAATATGTTCTGTCCCTACAAAACAGTAAAATAATAGTAATTTCAGTTTGTATTTATTGACTTCTTAACATTTATCAAACGGCTGAGCTCATACTGTATAGCAGAACAATTTTTGTTTTGAGGAATTCAACTTGTAATTGAATAGCCAATTTCTTCATGGCAGATAGGTGTGTGTGCATAGAACGGATGTATTTGTGCTAGTGTCATCCTGCGCTCGCATAACAATATCCTTTTTTTGTAAATTCTTGTCTAACACTAGTGTGGATAACAAGAATGTTTTACATCAATTATTCATATTATTATGAATAATTTCAATTAAGACCTCCCGTGAACCTATGACCGAAAACCTGCAAAAACGCCGAGGTATTTGTTTAAAGGAACGAATTGGTGTTGACCGACGATAGTGAATTTTGAAGACGGTCGTTTCGGAGATCACTGGGGCTCGATAACTTTGTGTGTAACTATTTTGACAAAGAGAGCGGCGAGACCGGGCAAGGCCCTCATAAAATACACGTGCCTTCAGGCCGTGTGTGCGCTGTACCGCATTATGCAGGCATTTCGCTTTGTGTGCCCTGTTGTAAAGGAGTATACACTGTACTTGGCGAATACCGGATAGAAACGGGCGCTCAGTCATTAGGCGTCTTACATAGGTCTCAACGTCGGCGGTCGGCATGGCGGTTTCGGCGGTAGTGTTCCGCCTCGGTTCGCGTACCAGCCATACCGGATATCTAATGTTCGTTAACCGCGTCGAACCTGATCAATTATTAAACCAGTCGGGGATCACCTAAGGAGGAATAATAATTAGGGAAACGGCTTTTGGAAACTCGCGAAGGGACGTGCGGTAAAGGTAATACACTTTGGTAGTTTTGGGGTCAACGGTTAAACAATCCTAGTTTCGAAATCACTACCCATCTATTCCATTAGCTACAGCAGCGCCCACGTTATTCAATACTCGAAAATGATCAAACAAACCGTCCTACCAAGCGCGGCTTGTACTTAGGCAAATTATTTTAAATATTTATCGACTTTTCGTTCCACGCCGGCATCTCCCGGTAAACTCATTCTTAGAAATTCACCGTGTATAAGCATATTATTATTATAAATCATAAACCACCACCTAAAACGGATACAAACTTGACAGCTGGGGTATTTTGTGCCGAGCAATCGCCGGAATTCGTATGCTGGTACATTATTAATTACACCAATTTCTGTTAATTTCCTTCTCCGTAGAAAGTATTTGCAGTGCACCATTCGCATTGTAAACAATAACAATTAATATCATTTCAATAATTTTGATTACATTTTGACATTTTTAAACAATTTACAAATATTACAACCATAATATCATTAAAAAATAGTGTAGGTAATAATATATATTATGTTACATTAAAATCAGCTATAAAAAATAGATGGTATGAAAGTTTAGGCGATTACTAATATGGATGTGATTATGTTATTATGCACACGTAAAATTGTGATATTCCTTCCAAGAATAGTTTATCTGCAAATTATGTTAGAAAAATATTTTACTCCGTGCATGCATAATTTTCTGAAATTATACCCTCCGATTCGTTTTGAAAATTTTTCTTTGAACATTTTATCACTTCAAAATTAATTACCACCTATCCAGTTTAATGGCTGCCCAGACTCGTTTTACCATTTTCAGTCTTAAAATTAAATGGAAATCCGTCTGTTTTTCTTTTACTAAAAGAGGTGTCTTTTTTTTTTTAATTTTGTACAAAAATGAGTCAACGTGTTCTAATTTGGCCGGTTAAACTTTCAGATAGACACATAGTATAAACGACCAATCAAACCACATTGTTGTTAATGCAAAAATGTAAATAATGTACCGACAGATTTGCGTTAAGTTTGTGAGCTTAAACAGAGAATTACTCGTGTTGACACGAGGGGAGCCAATTGTGCTGGTGGTAAGCCAGTCTTGCACTGTCGTTATAAATCTAACTTTGCAAGTATATTTTATTCAATCAAGTAGAAACCATCAGTAGTACATTCCAGTTAGGCGATTCGAATCAGTATAATATTATAGCAATGCACAAAGATCACGCGGTGCACGACTATATATTATTATAAAGTATTATTATATGTATATGTGTGCTCGCACATTATTACGGTTTGATGTGTGTGTGTTGCTTTGTCGTATTAAAGTTTGTGGCGGCGGTGGCGGAAGGGTCACGAAGATAAGACGTATAGGGCGTATAGGAAATTGAAAGGGAAGCAATATACACGTTAACGTGACTTAACTCGGGCGCCACGGCACTCGACTGCACGCAAAGTTTGAACAAAGCATATACATATAGCGCAGTAATACGACGAGGGGGGAGAGTGCGGTGCGGGATATTATTTAAATTTCCTGACAATGTGCCGGCAGCATCATCGGAGTAAAGTTAAGATTTTCCGGTACTAGTTTCTGGCACACAAAACCCAAAGGGTCTGGGCGAAATGATGTTTAATTATTAATAAAACATCGTTTCACACGATGTTTTTCCTTCGTTTTACACGGGGGGGGAGGGGTAGGAATGTAAATTAGGTATCTTTAGGTACCTACCTGAGCACCCGCGGGCAAACGCCGTTCTTTTTTTCCCCATGTAGTGTGTACCTACACACATAATATAAGACGGTGTTTACATATTATTCGAACGCGCTTTGACGTGGGTACGCCGCCGACACTACCGTGTTCAAGAGCGTGTCGTGTGTCTGTTACTAAATTATTACCCTCTTTGCCGAGGGCGTACTTACACCGGGATGACGTAAAATCTTGGGCCGATTACGCATTTAAAGAGTTATGTAATTTGATTGAATAACTGACTCGCGGTTATTTCATTCATACTGTACAGTATCCAGCGAAACAGGGATCATAATAATAGCATTGTTTCTCCACCGAGCTAATTAAAATACACTGTGGGATGTAACAATCAAAATTGTTTACAGTTATAATGTACCTAGCCGGTGCAAAGTTATTGTGACGTGTAATATAATAATACACTGTTGACGGTTTATTGGCCAAAGCTCGCACCCGACCGAAGTTAGGCAAAGTTTAATCCTAGTGTGTCTTACGAGAGAAAGTTATTTGGCGGCCCGCAGAGATTCGGAGAAAAGAAACGCGGTGGTCCGAGGATTTATGGACGATTTTGACGGACGTCCGGTTTAAGGACGTGACATCCAGCTGGTCCGGGGGATGTGCGGACTTAAGTCGTCGATGGCCAAATTAGGGTGTGCTGCTGCGATATTAGAAAAATAGAAAAAATCGCACAATGTCGAGACCGGCACGTGTAATGGGTTATTACTAGCTGGGAAAATCTAAACTACATGTATTGTGCGCGCGCCAAAAGACATTGTTCGATGACATGCAAAGACACCACAAAAGCCAAGGCAATACACCTGCCTATTCTTATTTGAAGGGTCGCCTTTGTAGTAGCCTGTATAATTCTCATAAAGTGGACGTTCGGGCTGTGTTCATTTTGGCATCGGCAAAACTTCTTTTTGCGCTCGGCAAGTAATATAAGCGCAGTTCAAAGCATGCTTAAAGTTATGGACGACCCCGGTCCGCCCTGCTTATAGCCGGTACGACGTTAATAACTCTTCCTTTGTAAATAGTGTTTTTTTTTTAAGGCGAACGCGAGATATTTCAATTATGTTTTTTTTTTACTTCTCTCTATCGTTTCATAAAACTTCCGGAGTACAATACAAATACCAGGAGGGATTTTCTTCGAAATATCTTAACAATACAATACAACATAGTACACCATACACTGCGGAAAGGTTAAGAAAATTAAACGATTCAATAAAAGATCCGGACGACCGCTGTTCGGTTGATAATGCAAAAATCTCAAGAATAGGTTATGGCTTCTTTTCAGAATGCACGTACCTAAGCTGCTGCGGTGACAATACCGATAATACAAAAAGTTTCCCCCCGAAAAAATGCTCAGACTTTTGAAACAGCGCAAGGAATGTCGTGACTATCGCGAATATTACTTGGAGGTCTTGAAGTTTTCTATACGTAAGTCGCCATAATAGGAATTCCGCTTGACTCACAGATGCAACTGCGGAACGAGAGGTAAAATTATCACAACCATTGTATAGTTATACAATTTTGGTGTCCTAAACTGGCTGCAATCTTGTCTGGCTTTGTCGAAACACAGTTTACCAAAACAGATAACGGTGGTCGAGTGCGTCCTTGTCCGTATCCTTTGAAACTTTTTGCACAACTCGAGGGGACATAACAGCTATTATTCCGTTTGATATAATCCGCCGGGAGACTTTAGCACTGACCGCATGTCTGAAACTTACTTACGAAAGGTAAGCGATAACTCCACGTGCGGTAACTAGGACAAGGCGAGTAAAGTTGATCCGCTGTGACTAACTCAAACGTGTGTATAGCTAATCACTCGACTACAATCGACTGGGAGACACTGTGAATGTAGGTCGAATGAATAAATGATTTTGCACCGTCTCGAGGATGAAACGAACAACAATTTCCAAAAATAATGATGTAATGTCTTACCGCCGCGCCGCACCGGAACAACCAAATAATTGCTTTGGCGTTCAGGCGAGTCGTCCACGGTCTTTTGATTACTTTTTAGTTATTTAGCGAAATTTCCGGAACAACAAAACGTGCTTCTTGCGGTGACTTGTACTGGTGTACAAAGGCAAACGGAAAGCGAATAATTGGTTTTCTGCCGTTTTTCTCTTGTCTTTTGATGTGCCCGCGGGTTACGGGAAAATATTACGTAAGATATAATAACATAATAGATTATCAAAAAAAAAGAAGAAAAATACTGGGAGTGCAGCCATGTACGCCATAGTGGCGCCCGTGGGTAAGTCATGTTAATTTAAAAATCTAACTCTACACACAATAACGAGATAAAAATAATAATTATAATAACGTAAATACTGTTAAGACGGCCGGTGTATATAGAATTTTCTGCCTTTAATGTTTTACACACATACATACATATATATATATATACATATATAGAGAGATATAGGCATCAAAGAACCGACCAGAAAACCGCTACTCCGATTTGCTACCCGCGGCCATATCATCCGCTACAAATGAAGTACAATTATAAAACATATTCGTTACAGTCGCCTTTGCGGCCAAAGGCTGTTTTTCTAACGCTAATAATATATCCCCGAGTATACTCCGGCCGTTAAAACAATATTTGCGCTGCGCGTTTTCATATTATTTTTCCAAACATACGGACGGTGTATATATATTATATATACCTAGTAGCGAATGCCTGTGTACCCCGTTGACACGGTGCAACAGCGCTGCTTAAAGGCCTCGTCGCAAGTGCGAAGAAACGTGCAAAGTGCACAGGGAAAGAAGCAACACGAAAGGTCGTTCACGTCGTCGCTAATAGAAAAACAAACGTTCGGCGTTTACCGTGCCAGCCATAAGGACGTCTCTTCTATATGTAACAACCCTATTCCCCTTTAGCGACGGGGTGCTCAGGAGTGAACGATGGCGTCCTTCCCCATTGGTGTTTTTCATTCGTTAAAGGAATCGTTTTTTTTTTACAGAGTTCCTGGCATACGACACTGTCCATAATTATCAAGTGGTCCACCCATTGACTTCCGTCAAATTCCAATTAGATAGCCCTATTGGCTATTAGCTTGCCGCAGCCAACCGGGCACGTTGTACCATAACGTTTGTACACGGTTTGTTATAAGTATAGTATAGTGCTGCTATACTGTTGCTACATCAAACGACATGTGTGTGTGTGTTGTGCTTTGTAGTGTGCAAACTCCATTATTCCTGGATAAACCGATCCGTGTATGTTTAGTAACCTAACCGCACGCTGTTCGAAACTGTCCGCACACAGACAACACAGTCTTGTCACTCGATTACCTACAAAAATAACCGTTGACCACGGTCCACGGCGGGCATAGGATACAATTACACATACACCGCAGTTCTCCCGGAAATAGTGAAAATGGTAGCTGATCAAGCTACTATATTATAATATAGTAAGCCTCGCAGTGCGATGCAATTGTTGGTCTGGGATAACAGGTGGTTGTCGACCGAGTGTGTGCAAAGTCTATCTCCAAGTCGACAACAGACCATGTCAGACGCATACGCAATAGTGTACATTTTACTATACTTGTCCGTGGTAGTGTGATGCCAAATTAAAATATTATAGGTCACAGTTGAAAAAAAAACAAGCTTACAAGAAAATATCTAAATTGGAGTTTCTCTTTCGTTTTTTTTTTGTACGCCCAAAACACCTGTAAAACTTCCCCTTGGGTAATTAAAACTTTTGATACATAATAATTTTATATTAAATTTTTTCGCTCAAACTTTGTGCGTGAAATTAATACTGTAAAAATATTATTATATCTACTCGTGTAAAATATGTTTTAATATCACATAATAAGATGTAAACCGCTGGTGTAACTGTTTTAATAAAAGTTTGACATTTTACATCACATGTATATTATTAATACACTATATGTATATACCTAATGATATAACGTTTTCAATAAAATAAAATTTATTTTTCTTTACGTTGATGACAATCTATTTTATTTTATTTTTTTAATTACATATCGGGATCTGAGACAGACGTTTGCAGAACGCGCACAATATACGTTTTAATATCTACGAAAAAGTTTTTTCTCTTTTTTCACGGTTTTAATGTATTTTTAATTGCAGCGCATGATAACATAATAGCGATACTAAACGCGCGCGTTTCTGATTAATTTAACTGCGGAGTTAATATTCGCTTTATACGTTTTAATAAAAAATTATATTCAATTAAACTTTTTTTTTGTTAGCCTTCGGGTAAATGCCATATCAAATTATAAACGCAGCAGCACATTGTTTACTTTATCAATTGCATTACCCACTTGAAAGCGTAGTACAACATAACGAAACAAAGGTAATAAAATAAACTTTATTCGCAAAAACATAAAACCTGGCACACGTTGGTACTGTGTTGTTTTTTCTTCATATCAAACCCTTTGCGCGTACATTATTATTACAATAATATTATATACCTCACGGCATTTGGTCTGCGTATGAGAGATGTTTAAGTTCTACTTATCGTTGTTATTATTTCGCCATATCCGTCCTCGTTAGGTACTTGGTTTGAAATACGTTTTTGTGTCTGGCATAATATGCCACTAAAATAGGTAAAGGGGAAATGTAACATCTTAGTCAAGTCACAGCAAACGAACAGACCAATTTCATTATACCAGGGATATCTAACCAGGTCTTATCCTGCACCGTGCCGCAACGAAAACTTAGTTTTCCACTTTCTTATGTCAACATCCACGGCGGTGCCCAGGACGTGCCGTGCCCGTCCCCGGACACGGTGTTCGATTTAATCCATTTTCTGCCACATAACTTCCGGTCAACGCAATTATTGTACGACGTGCGTGCATGTCCGGATAGATTCGCCGCGGATTTCATTGGCCGAAACTTTTGGTCCGCGTAACGGGAAACGTCCGTGTAATTAGTTAATTGGGTCCCGAAGAATTACCCGGCCGGGCAGGGAGACAAGGGAAGAAGGGGCACGTGACTAACAGTTCTGCGAGTCCGTCTCTTCTTGGGGCCGTACACTCCCTCCTCCGGGGAGCGAGCAGCAAGGGGGCGGCACACTGCGACAACAATATACTAATGACCTCCTTTTGTATATATATAGATATATACATATATATATATATATATATAGGGTTTTTCGCCGTCCCCCGTTTACACTACGGCAGTCCGAGAGTCGTTCAAAACGTCCGCGTGCCAAGAAAATAATTAAAAATACAAAAAACAGAGAGAGAGAGGGATAGATAGGAGAGGAGTGTAGCGATAGGAGAAAAAAACGTTTTTGGAATGCGCGTTTTGAATTTTTAATTGGCCAGAACAACTTATCTATGTATATATATATACAGTAGGTACCACCCGCGCTATGTACAGGGTAAAATATTATAAAGTTTCCCCGACAAGATTAAATGTACACATAATATCTATATTTGTACGGGTTTGTATATGTATCGCATGATAATATATCTGCCGTTACTTAATCGCCGACTGGCCACAGCTAAACAACACTATCTTCATATACTATGATATTATATTGGACTGTGCAATAGTAGTGCCGGTGCTTTGTGTATATAACGAATAGCGTTTGATGTTTTTTGAACGCCATTCGCTTTGAGTGACTGACTGCGAAAAACACTATAAAACGGTCAAATAGTTGTGAAGCACGGTCCAAAGGGAGTGCACGGTGGTGGGAAAAGGGGAAAAAATTAATTATTAAAATTCGCCCTCCGGTTTGATACGGGTGTTAACCGTTAAAATTATTCATCCGAGTTTCGCGCGATTGTACGGTCCGCAACGTGTGCAAATTAATGTTTGGACGGCTCAAAGTACTCGAATAAAATATATATGATAGTACACGCAAACAGCACTAGCGTTGATCAAAGTAGATTCGACGAAAATATGTAGGAAACGGTCAGAATCAGCCAAACGTGCCAAATGATACACCTCCGGATGGATATGAAATTTTCTAAATTTACACAAATAATAGAACAATCATACTTTGAATATTCATTCTATCGACGCACTTGTAATTGTTTAAGCCGATTAAAATGATTGCCAGAAAAATCCTCATAGACGACTGAAAGAACAGCGAAAAGACAAAGAAAATACTTATTTTCAGAAAACAATTATTGTAGATACATATAGTTTAATTAATTGTACTGTTGAAACCCATCGAATGTAATCTATATATTATAAACCAATCATTGTATAGATCATTGGCCGGTGGTTATTACAAGGGCAAAGTGAATGATGTATTATGACTTTCGCGTAATTTGCTGCCGCTTATTGTTGTACGCCCCTTCTGTTAATATTAAAAAAAATAAAAATACTGTCAATGTTAAATGCCACGCGACATTGATTCATATCGCTTATTGCGTTTATACAGGTTTTTTTCCCGAGTTTAATGTAATATGAGTGATATAAAATGCGCAGACACGACACCGTTATTTATGAGAACGGGTGTTTTCGACCCCCATAATCCTAATGGCTATTGTGTGTATATATGGAAAACAAAGCCGAATAAATTAAATATTGAAAAAATAAGATTTACAGAACGCGCTGTTAAGCCACAGGATCATGTTATGTTGTTTATAAAAAAAATTTTGTAGTACAATATAATAATATATGTTACGGGCTGTGGCGAATTAACAATGTGACACGTCAACTCGATTTTGTTGTTAGCTCATTACAAATTCAGCAATGGACATAACTTTGTAAATACACTCTTTGCAAAATTATCTTCGAAAAGTACTTAGAACCATCTCATGATGGCAGCATTGGTCTAATAGAAAAACGCATAGTTCTCAAACATTATAATGTGATGCATGACTTGCAGTTCAACCTTTGATCTATTTTATAAACGCTGTTACGACCGATAAACACACTTAGGGAGACAATGTTGTTTTCCGGTCAATTAATAGTCCCTCCGGTTAGTGGGCGGTGTATATTATATACATCTCGGTTATCTTTATTCTATTTAAAATTCTAACGCGAGAAATATTTTGGTGATAAAATCGGTTGTTTTTAAACTGTATTATGCGCCACGAGGGAAATTAAGTTTTTATAAAAATTGTTTGGTTTACACTTTGTGACTACGCTACTTATATTCATTTTACTCTGTCTAGCTATTAAAACGCAGTACAGAGGATCAAGAAAAATTATGGAAATTCTGGTTAAAACTCATAAAAACAATAATAATATACACATACAAGTGTATAAAAAGTTATAATTTATTACAACACCATTTTAACAAAACAATATTAACGTTTAAATGCTCCTGTGTGCGGCTCGATAAGTTTACATTCAACGTGTAAGCATACTATAACATTATATTACCCAACTATACATTATTTATATGGATAAATAAGAAAAAAAATTGATTTTGTAAAACCCTTTGATGAAAATATTATCTATTTGAAAGCAAACCGAGTATCCGTCGGAGGCGATATTGCTTATTTCACAAAAAAAAACATGGCAAAACTATTAGTAAAACGTTGGTAGTTCCTATTTTTATAGAGATAGGCAGACGGCGGTTATGCGCTTAAATTGCCTCTTAAAAGCGCCGTCTTTGATGATTATCTAAAATTACATTTTGTTATCCAACCGCACGCACCGACCGACCGACCGTGCTCTCTAGGTAAAAGTTATAGTATAGTAATAATAGCAACAAAAAAAAAAGACTCTTGGATGGAAATACCATGTATATGTGAATATAGCTGTTGTATCAGGGAGCAATAAAATAGTTTAAAAGCACCGTTTTATTTTATCTGATGTGTTGAACGATAAACATACTGTTTTTTTCCCCTGATGTATTTCATTGGATTGGTTAAGTAATTGTAATATTTTAATTAAATTTGTATTTACTATTGAAACTACATGTTTTTTCCTTTTTAGCTTTGGTCGCAGCGTTTGAATAAAATATAACGTGGCTGACACAATGTGGGTTTTGGCAAAACGAGAGCTGCGCGTTACAAGTTTGAAACGGCTGTCACAATAGTGTTTAATAATAATTACAACCGCCCCGGAAATATTATTGTACAATATTTGAACGCGATTAAGACAATAAGAGACACCTTGTCAAATGCTATTTTCATAATCATCTTTGCTCATTAGTGTCCAAAGCATTAACGGACCAACAGTTATGAGAACAACGAAAACTTATTAAAACCAATTACAAATTATACCCTTTTTCTTATAATAATACGAACGTCGTGCGTTTTATTTAATTTTTAAAACAACCGCACTAAACTACTTGACGATTTGCCCGATTACACAAATAGTGTGACAGCGTAGAATATAATTTTATCTAAAGGATACTCATACCTGAACGCCTCGAAGGAAAACAATAATTCCTTTAAGACTATTGCGGTTAGAACATATTTTTCACATTACAAGTGGGATATTGGCCGGGCCACGGTAATCCCCCTTCTCTCCTCGGTTTTCTATCGGATACTATTTCACTGTATTTACCTTGCACAACTCCACGGGTTTATTTACAACACCTGACCACTTTTTCCGGGATCTACCAGCTCTCTATATATTGTATTCCTTTACTCTTTTTGATTACTCATGTCTCGAGTCCAATCCGCTATGTTAACCGATTCTCTCTCACATTTTCCCGTTTCTCGGTTTGGGGAAATTTTTTTTTTTTTGGGGGGGGGGGGTTCGTTCAATCCACAAAAACTCTTTTTGTTTTACTACTTATAAATTATTAAATTCTACGAAAAATCCAATTAGTTTGTTGAAAGTTTTTAATTATTATTCTCGGTATTATATATTTTTTTTTTTATTTTTAATGAGTTTTTCCCCTCGTTCGGTAACAAAACACTAACTGAAGCTATGATATTATTAAATATAATAACAATAATCGTGATCGCGATAATAAAAAATTTTTAAAAAAAATTAACAAATCCGAAATCGTCGGTTAAACGATTTTATTTTCATTAGAAGTTTACATATTATTATTATTATTATTATGTACACAAAGGTCGGCGGACAGACACTCGGAAAGGACCCAATAGTGTTCGCCTCGTTATTGACCATTAAAATCGCCGGTTCACTTAGACCCGTCGGCCGCTGTGGTGGCGCCAATTGTTTGCCAATTAAAACGGCTGTGGGGCGACTACGACCACGTTAATTTGGTATACACATATACCTTTTCGACGTTCGCCGTTGTCGCGCCAAACAGCTTTTAGGTAATCTGTTAGGTCGGTACTGTATTGAAAAATAAATTATTTAAAACGTTAGGAAAGAAAAACATTACAGTGTGGAGTCGGTGCATCGTGGTAGGAACCTAACCGAAAGTGTAGAAGTCACTGTAGACCACGAGTCCATGAACTACACAAAAATAAATTAGCGGGATAAGAGATAAGTGATAAGAAAGTGATTGAAAACCATCCCCATCCCTTTATAACAGCTTGCATACGAGTCAACAACCACAAGCCACAGGAGACGTTTTATCTCTTATATCTTATCAGATAAATCACCAGACATTTTCGTTAGGTTTTTTAACTGTCGATTTTTCCGGTTGTGTGCCAAAGTAAAGACATAAAATGTCAAAAAGGATCTATAGTTAATTTCTCCAATTCACTGAAAACCATTGAATCGTGGATATGTTATCTCGTGTTACTTCTCTCTTATCACTTATCGTTTATCTTGTACACTGATCATGTGCCTCTGAACACCTATCTCTTATCTTTTGTCAATAATCACATTACTTTGCTGTTGTCGTTTATCTCTTATCACGTAAAAGTGAAAGTGTAACGCGAAAAAATTCTTGTATCAAGCCAACTAACATAAGGTAACGTCCATGTAAAAAAAAAATAGGTTATATTATGCTATATTATATGAAAAAAAATTCCACGAAAATTTCTTTATTTTGTAAAAACGACACCCGTTCTCAGCTCTGCGTCGAAGCATTAAAAATTAATTACCCATAATAAAACGTACAACGCACGTAGGTATTTGTACATTTGCATTGATGAGAACCGATGTGTACAGTCATAAAGTAGACAAGTAAAGCGTACACGGGCAAAGGTAGGATAATAATAATATTATGTAAATAGGAACAAACAAAATTATTATGCACCGGATTTGCCGTCGCTTTATGGTCGTCACTAGCTGCTAACCAAACGCATTTAGCGCGGTAATGAATATTAATATCGTTGTTATAGTATTGTCGTTATTATGCCGGTATGTATAATACATAAATATATTTATACTATACTCACTACTACTAGTACTACTACTAAAAATATTATTATTGTTGTTGACGTCACGGTATACAAATACACTTCACCGGAGGACACGCAAAATAAAGACTCTTGACGAGGGTGTTTTTTTCCCCAGTCGACCGACGACAATATCGCATAATATGAGACATAATATGCTAGCTTTGAGATTTTGTCCCCGCCAGTAAACTAAAAATATACTAAATGTTTCGTTGAGATTTGGTACAAAATATTAAATAAAGATTATACAATTTGTGTGATAATAACTGTTTCTTTTATATAATATTTACGATGTTTGTGTATTAACACGGGCTCTTATCTGATATGAGCTTGACACATTCAGTGACTGTCAGAACGTTAGAACTGTGACTATAATTAATGTTTCTGAAGAATTGTTACAATAAAGGTAGTAAAATTGCATTAAACGTGAAAATATTTGCCTCTCTCTGCGGCGGTGGACTTTTTAATTGTGCACCGTGTTCTTTTTTACTTATACGACTATTTTTTGTACTACAAAACTTTTTAGTTGGTTTTAGTAAACTTATACGTATATGGACGGGGGCGAGAAAGAAACGCCATTAATTCAAACACAGTCTGATGATTTTTAACTGCGGTTACAAAACGTTTTTTAAACACAACCACGCTGTTTATTACACACCTTGGAGTGCGCGACGTTAATTAAACGGGTCCTTTATACATTTTGCACAACGTATAAAAATTCTCCAGTGTCTACAAATACATTACATATTATAGAACAGCTTGAAAGTGGCAAAGTAACAGCGGTGTTATATTGTATAAGGGTGGTGTTTTTTTTTTTTTTAGCCGAGTATTATTAATTAATTGCTAATTGTTATGGGGTATCAACGAAACGAGGGGCGCGGGATGCGTTCTATCCTTCGGAGATTTTCGCCGCGGCCGCTCTTTGAATAACAATAATAATTGCATCGATGAACCGTTAATGAAATTGAATAGAAAATTATAAAAAGCAGCAGCGGCGGCGTCAACGCAATTATTATACTTTTGTGCTTGGCGAAACTTTCAAGCTCGATAATATAGCCATGACCCCACAATCAAACGCCATGCTTTATGGGATATTATTATTATTATGATATTATTGTTTTACTGGCAGTGAAAACCAGTGGACAAGAGCTGCTGTGCCGCATCAACGGATGTCGATTGTGTATTGTATTGACAAGTTTTAGCGCAGAGGCGTTTTTTGTATTGTGTATAATAATAATAATAATAGTTGTCGTGCAGCGGGGTGTTTCAGGTGGTGTACACGATGGGTACCTATTATATTGTTATATTATAATAGCCGGGCTGGTTATCGGCCAAAGTCCGCCCATTCGGTGTTCAAAGCTAAACAGCGTCTCCGTGTACCTGTTCAATAATAATATACACCCCCCCCCCCCCCCAAAGCGAGTTGTCGTCATCCGGTTAGGGTTGAACTTTCTGGTAAACCAGAATACGATGAATTATATTATTATTATTATAATAGGCATAACACACGTATAACGTTGGCCGGCAACGATCAAAAGGATATTATGCGGCGATGATGTGCTACGAACCGTCGTCGAGTCGCAGAATCCGCTCAACAACTTTTAGCCCGTGACTTATGGGCTAAAGACAAAGTTTGCCAGGAACCTCGGGTTAAGGGTCGAACAATGGACTTTGCCGCGCTCGTTTGTGGGCAATGTGTGTCCACGTGTACCGCGGGTCTGACCCAACCTGGGCGGTATCTATATTGTACTGTATAAAATAATATCTATGTAAACGTCGTTAGAGCAGGCAAACTCGTTGTTTTCGAAATGGCCAGCTCCGAGTCAAACAGAGTTAAAAAAAAAATTATGTCATGTGTCGTATAGCGTTAAAGTATACGATCGGTTCAATTTAGTTTCCCCGCGCCTTAGTGAAACAACTAAGTCTAAAAAAAAGTAAAATTAAAAAATATCCACTCTCCTCTCTTCTCGGGCGGCAGAAGGTTAATGATACTTCTTTGTTTCTATTAAGTAAGTCTATATATACTCCGAACTAATTCGATATTCACATTAAGGGAAAGTTATAGCGTGTCATACTTTAAAGTCGAGATATATTTGAAGGCGTTTTTATCAACTAAGTTGAACATGGCAAAAAAAAAGTACAAGGTTACATAAAATAAAAATATAAATTATAATATACACAGTCAACCGCATATTCTACAGTGGTTTCCCTAATTATATAACTTTTTCAGCTATAACTGTCAGGTTTGAATAATTAAATATTTATTTGGTTGAGACATTTGGAAACAGTATATTAACTTTGTTAGTTGCACCGTGCACAGGTAAACTTTTTCAATGTTCGATCAGTAATCTTCTTTGACGAACGTGTTCTGAATTATATAAATAATTTTCCAAAAATAAAGTGGTTTTTAACGTTAATTTTAATCAAACTGTAGTTATTACCAATGGTGTATAATCATCAAAAAAATAATCAAAAATACTTCTTGCAGTCCTTTATAAGTTTGGTTTTTGAACTGATCCGTTGTGTTTTATCTTTTGCGCGGTTAATGTTAATATTACAATATATTTTATATTATCTCGGACAAACATTTTGTTTCTTTACTCAAACTCCGCCGTTAATCGCACAGCGTGCTCTTATGTTGTACATAATAATACACACACATACACCGTCTATGGGTGTCATTTGCATACTGCACAGAGATAATACCTTGGAATCCGACAAAAGGATTTCCACTTTGCACGTCCGCCGAACCGTTTAAAATACTCAAGTACACTCACGTTGTGTGTAAGTTTCGGCAAAAGTTTAACCTCGCCGAATAAGATCCGGTACGGTGTCGGTTAACGAATTCTAAATGTATATTATTGTCAAATACCTCTGCGACTGCTCGTTTTAATAATATTACACATCGACCGAGCACAATCGACGCATTTACCATATTCGTCTCATTCGATGTAACAAAATCTCAGTAAAGTTCTATGTAACCGCATTATATTATTGCCAATACCATAATATATTGGTCAATGTACTCTGTTTGTACCAATCGCGGACAGAATTCTATGTATATATGTATATAAATAAAGTTGTAACGTCACCAGAGGTAATTTAGTATAACAAACTATAATAATTCAAAATTCACATGAAATGGTAAATACCAGACAACTAATAATAATAAATACAAATAAATATACAGTTAACGACAAATCTACATGTACCTTGCGTGACCGGTGGTAATGGCGGTGAACTGGCCGACGACGGTGATGATGCGACGATGAACGCGTATGGAGGCGCTTGTTCAATCCAAATTCGGTGTGCGTATGGAGGCGCGAGTGCAATCAGGATTCGAAGTGTGTACGGAGACGCGATTTCCATAAAAGAGGAAACAAATTGCCTACTGGCGTTTGTAGTAACGATAAAAAAAATTACAATAAAAAATGGCACACGCCGCGGAGAAGGTTATTACCGCCGCACCGTCAGACCGCTAATAAACTACACACCGGGCCGCTTATCAGCATCGGCAACAACAGCTGGTGGGTCACGACGGTGTGTGGAATTTTCCCATATTAAATTGGACGCAACATACTCCCAACATTAAAAGTGTAACTTTCTCAAATCAGATAAGAACATAATATTATGCCTACAAAGATCTTAGAGTCGAAAAATAGAAAAATTGCCGTCGCCAAATTCAAAACAGAGTAGATTGTCTCATCTGCAATTAATAGACCTAATTGGCAATACATTAATTTGTTTGCTACGCACAGGACATACCGCATGTCCTGCGACCAGAGTTGGACATTTTTTATTCGACCAAATCCAAGATGATTCATTCGAATACGAAAATTATTTAGATAACAATTACACTGGTCAACAGAAATTCACTTTTTGTGTGTTGCGTGAAAACTTTTGACAGATTATGTTAGAAACAATGGTTTAGTATAATAGAATTGATATTAGAATAATTTGGATACGAATAGTTTTATTGTAATGAATGTGGGTTACATCCATATCACCATCATTGGAATTCCAACACACAACAGATGTGAGGAACCTACACTTTGTCTTGTTTCTCGACAAGAAAGCCAAAATAACGTTCATATACATGCTTTTACTAATGGTGTAAAATTTTTCAATCTAGTTTTAAAAGTAATTTCACCACAAATAGAACAAAAGTTAGTTGTCAGGGTCATGTTTACACTTCCTTGACGTTATTCAAGAATCACTTAACTCGACAAACATAAAGCACTTTACTGGGGGGAAAAACACCTTGAATCAAAATTAGGTAAATTGAAATTAAGTATTTCAAAATTAGTAAGCACCTCCTTTGTTACAAAAATGATGTCGTTGACCAGTGTTAACTAAATAATGCCCAACTCCGCCTGTGAGCGTGGTACGCCTCAATGTGCAAGCTATGATTTTCCGCTTGGCCCGCTAAAAACCCAACACGAGTCACTGAATAAATTCAAATGCGATACTAGGTATGTAATATACAATGCGTGCATAGTAACAATATTATTATTATTATTATTATAACGTTATTATTTTGATGCCTTACGACCCAATTCCAATACAATGCCGATCGTATCGATTCCGAGGGTTGACTTTTGATCAGAATATTATGTCTTGCACGTACACGCTCTGATGGCGACCTCGTACGTTCCATTATATACATATATCCGAATGCATAACGTACAAAGGAGCTACACAAATCCGTTTAGACCGAATACTATATTAGACGGTTGCAGTTCTAACAACATACTGGCGAAAACGGAGCTGTTTATGATAAATAAACGACCAGAAACGGGGCCCACGTTAACACCACAGTACACGTGTAAACAGTATACTACTTATCACAGTATCGGTAAGAGGTAATTTGACAAAAAGTTATTATTAATCTAGTGTAGTTAATAGCAAACGATCAATCTGTGCCAACGAGATCAACGTGGAGTCAAACAACTATTATAGTCTTTTTCACGATGGTTTATAAATTACCACCACGGTCGACACTAAGTTTTTGACTTTTGACGTTCTAAAAGGCCAAAGGTACTCGCTACTATAAAAGTAAATTGAATAATAGTGTTGTAATACTCACTGCTCGTATCGGTTTTCAGTTGAGGACCCGGCGAAGTCGACCAGTTGAGTTTCATATCCTAGAAAAACAAAACAAAAACGGCTGTTATACCTACTAGATTTTATCTCGTCACAATAGTTAAACGTTTGGATTATGTTTTAAGTTTGTTTACGTTGCCTACACTTAATATGATAATGCCGTGTTTAACAACAGTGTGGCGTTTATCTTATGTCTGGAACAAGTTTATTCAATGTTGATGAAGGTAACTAGTTAAACATGCACAGCTCCTTAGACGTATCACAAGAGCACTATAAACGCTGTCGTTAATGGCGTGCCCGTTGTGAAATTGCTGATACCGTGCACCGCGTTCCAAGAGTTTATGGAATGTTTTAGACAAGGTTATACTTATGCCAAACAATGGAATTTACCCGAGCACGCCGTGATACCAGTGTACATTACATTATAAATTCATAATCGTTTGCAAGAATTTACCCTAAAAAATCCATAGTATTTTACGACGGTCTACATTCTTGTGCAAGGAATCAAATATTATGGACTAAAGAAAAAATACACTTGGCCACAACGTAGATATCACTACTCTGATAGATTGGCTTTTTTTGGAGAGGGTCTGGAACTTAGCCCATTTTCACGGTTAGGCCTTTGTTGGGGATTATTGTTGCTATTTATTTATTATAACTCCTAGAACGAGTTCTTTATTTCGCTTTTATTTGTAATGCTCGACTTAAGTCTGTAAACAAACACTAAAAGAACATCTGCTGTGACCCAAATACAATAACAAGTTCTTCAGAAATCGTAAACAATTTTTGAACAGAGCTATAGCCTATGCAATAACTGAATATTTTACTTTAAAACATAATATATACATTTCAAACTAAGCGATAAGCTAAGGTTAAAAAAAACAAAATGTGTTTTTATGATTCACACCTACAATATAAAAAAAACAGTACAGTGGGAACAGGCATAGTGGGGACGCAGAATTCACAGTTCTTCAAGAATTCCTCTATCTGATAGTGAAAAAATCACTTTCAAATAAAAGTTTCGAATCCTTAAGTATCAGTTTTTCAAAACTTGAGTATTCTTTACAAAGGACCAAAGGATCAAAAAAAAAATCAGTAGAACAATATACTAAAGGGCAAACTTTGTTTAGCGAGCTATTAATTTAGTTGATACAATGATAAACTAATACAAAACTTTTAAAAAAAACTATAATAATGATTGTTTATTATATTAGCCATAGTTATCCAATAAGTATCTATTTTCCAATAACGATTTGTAAAAAATAAAAATACATATTTTATAGGTACTAAAAAAGTATAATTGTATTTTAGCGCAAAGCAACGGCTAGAGGTTGTTATTTGGTTAAACCAACCACAACTACAAAATGTAAAATGCGTTATACCATAATAATATGACTTATTTGATGCGTTTAATTACAATTTTTAAACTGGTTAAAGTTTACGTGTTTATCTGTTTATCACTTTTACTGAATTTACTGATATTAGCCAAGTCGCAGCCGGCTAAGTGTACGAACAGCAAAAGAAAGAAACTTCATTTGTGTTCGCCACGTAACGAAAACCAAGATATAAAATATGTCTTCTCGCGTATTCCATGAAAGAATTCATTCTGTCTTTATAGAAATCGCAGAGGACCGGTATGCGACGTTGATCTTCATAATCGACCTGTAAAAGCTCTTGACTGGTGACAGAGTGTGCTGGATAGCATGTACGGTTCCAAATGTTGCCCAAGGACTTGGCAAAGTTCTCGATTTGTAAGTTAAAAAATGCTGCCTCGGTTTCTGTGAGACTATTTTTCACACTGGGGCCTTGTTGCTCGAGAAAACTATGTATGTCCAAAAAAATATAGTAAAATGGATTGACGGTGCGAAGCCGGCGGTCTAATCTGTACGTACGTGCGCAACAATTTGAATGTAGTAAGCGCACGCACCTTTTCTTAAACTGCCTTCAAAATTGCACCAACATTCTTTATAATATTTTGACAAATCACCGCACTCGATTCCTGTCCAGTAAGATATCCACAGAAAGTCAATCAATATCTTTCCGTAACCGCATCCCATTAACGAAGGGATTATTTTCAACTTGGCGGCTAACCGGAGGTTAGGTAAGTTCCATAAATCATTTTTATAAATCACGCCCCTGTAGGTGTTAATCCTAGTGAACCACCACATCGATTCCCAGTGTTTAGCTTGCCAAAGCTGGTTGACCTGTATGTACTTGTTATCGTTTCTACAATTTTGTGTGCACACTACAACTACTACGGTTAAAATCTTACCGGAGTAATATTTATCCATGGCAAATACCTTTGAATTTTTTGCTTGACGAAAACGCATATCACCTGCCTAGTCTATAGAGAAAACTAAAATGACTTAATTTATTACATAGTACTATGTGCTGTGTAGTCGACGACAATACTCTGCGCAAAAACAAACCGACAAGCAGTTATTATTTGCCTAAGACACATGTTTTTATCAAAAGTTACTAAAACGTGTAATAGTTATATCGCCAAGAATTTAATGTGCTTATATTTGAAACTATGTATGAGTAAAATAAGTAACAATAATATTGTATTATAATTTAACTGTGTGATCAATCTCTTAGCAATAGTTAAAACTTAAAAAAACCTAGTATAACATATGTATATTTATTTTAAATGTTATTTAACTTATTATAATTTGTTTTTTTAATTAAAAAAAAAACGCTAGTGCCTAGTAGGCGTTTTGTACGTGTACTAATGTTATTTTCATATTGACCAAACAACCAGTTTTGAAGTTTTAGTTTAGATATAAAGATATACTCTTGTTTATTTTTTTTAATTTGCTAAGTATGATGGGATTTAATGTCTTATGTAGACTACATTTACTTTTAACGATAATATTGTTTATAAAAATAAAAAAATAATTATAATTTAAATTAAGAAATGATACTTTACAGCAACGCCAACGCGGTATACCAGTAGATAGTTAAAATATTACTGACTATAAACAAAATATCTTTAATATTTATTGAAGCAACATCTAAATGGTTATTAAGTACCTATAAGTAGTTGATAAGTATTCCCGGTAAATCCAATGACAGTTCTGCTGAACAATCTGTCAATCTGCGCGATAGTCATCACAAAAACTTTCTGAATTAATTGCGCGTTTCGAAATTCCACGTGCTATTACTACTAAATGGTTTTGCAGCATATAATTTTATGAAATTTATCGCAAAAAGTTGGATAATAGACAATGCCAGGTCGTCCTACTAGTACAGTAGGACTACTTTTCCAAATACAAAATAAGTATAGTAATTAATAATACCATAATTCCTCTAATCAAAAAACGGTAGGTTGTTTATTTTGTGTTATCTTTCATCCTAAAGTATAAGCTCAGCAGTTTGATAAGTGTTAAGATGTCAAAACACTGCAATTACTGCTCTTATACTGTCTTGTAGTGACAAAACATTTGATAGGTTATTTGTATGCACAGTCGGTGTAGAAAAAAAAACTGAGTGGGTCACGGGACCCTTGGTAGGAACGAAGTTCAGATATCATATGGTTGCATTCGATTAATTTATAAAAAGTGATTGCTATAAAATCTTTTTATCATATGTATATTATTATATATTACTAAATCTCGCATTATATCATAGAAATTATTGATTTATGATGACTAAAATATGATACGTATATTTTTGACTCAATTTTGTTCAAATATCTGGAAAAACAGCATCAATGGTTGTACCATATTTTGTCGTAGATTGTGTAGGATCACTGTTCAGAGACAAATTAAACGTTTCGAAAAGACAATTTTATTCTTTATTACAAATATAAATATATTATAATATTATTTATTAAGTTCCGAAAGTCTTGTGATAAAACGGGTGAAAGAATTTTAATTAGGAATAAGAAATTTGTAAGCAGTAACACGTGAGAATGAAATTGAAGTGAGGAATAAGAAAAAATTATAACGTGCCAGGCTCTCATTCTCTCTACCCACCCCTCTCTTTAATTTTGATTACTGATGCAATAAATAACTATATTCATAAATTTATTTGTCAGAGAGTCACTGTTTCAAGCACCTCAGTAGATAGTGAGAAAAAGGAAGAGAGATAAAGAGCCAGTGCAAGTTATCATCCAGATATCAAGTACTTTTAAGGGTAAAAATGTATTCTGTAGTAATAAAATATAAATATTTTATAAGTTTTTAGACTTCTTGCAGTATAAATTACCATAAAAGTTGAAAAAATAGTTGTAAAAATGGAAAAAGTGTTGAGAGGAATTTGAACCCGGTACCACTCACTCCTGGGAACCGATCACGCTCGACCGCACCACATATAGTTTTCATAACGCTTTTTCGTAACGCGTAACATTTTTTCTCGGCTAGGTCCCCTCGCCAACCCGCGATAAGGAACTTCGTTCCAAAAATTAATAAAACCATGAACTATGGAATAATATTATGTTTACTCTTTACAATACACTTGGAACATAAATTGTATTAAATATTTTATTTCATTATTCAATTGTCGTTATTCAAAAGTCAAAATATAAATATGCTCTTTTAAATATAAATGTAAATTCTCAAAACTTATTTTTTCCAACGACAAATAATTGAATTTACTCTATTGTAACACCTGTACACGTGTCTTCACTGTTAACTTAATTTGTTTTGTCAACTGACAGTTATATCGGTTTTTTTTAAAGCAATTTTTTTTTAAATTTAATTCGTGCAAAATTTCAATTGCAATGATTATACCAGCCAAAAATTGTTTTACTATTTCTATTACTATTTTTCAATTATTTAAAAAAAAATTAATTTGTTTTATTTTTTAATCATTAATTTTGTTTTTAATATAAAAATATTGATCGATACATTGAACAATATTGTATAATAATTGATTTGACGTACAGAACTAACGTTTTATAGAACTTAATCCTAAGTTTTTTGTGTATAGACTTTTGTAAATATATACATATTCGTATTTGAAATCATATGAAATATATTTTATTAGAAACATCCTAAAATAAACTTAATGACAATTTTTCGGGAACCTATGGTAAAATGTCTACAACTATATTTACCTCTTCTAAACTACATCGTGAACTAATCTATATATTCATAAAATTAATAAAAGGCCTAATCTTATTTTATTGGATAAACTTGTTAACATTTTTAATTGTTCAAATTCAATCAAAACAAGAACGGCTATAAATCTTTATTTAATATAAATACCTAATAAAACTATGTTTTATGGTTGCCGAGTGGCATGTTAAGTACAGAGCAAGTTATATCCAGAGAAAGTCATTCAATTTTTTCTCGTAACCGTATCCCATTAACAAAGGGATCATTTTCAACTTGGAAACAGGGTGCAGGTTAGGTATAGTCCATAATTCATCTTTAAGTCTTAAGCCATTACGGGTGTTAATCTTAGTGAACCACGTCATGTCTTCCCAATGTCGAGCTTGCCAAAGATATTCGACCTGAGACAAAAAGTCATCGCTTGTACTTTGTTGTATGCATATTACAACCGACGCAATTAAAATCTTGACCATGAAATTTGTCCATCGTAAATGGTTAACAGAAAAAACCAATTATGATTTGTTTAGTCTAGAGCAAAAATTATTATGTCTAAATTGTCTTAATATGTTTTGTGTAGTAGACGACAATACTCTGTGTCAAACCAAACTATCGTGCACTCTTATTTGCCATATGTTATTATCAAAATTCATTAAAATATCAATGCTGATGCCGTCACGCTCCGTATTTTCTCGTTATCTGCCTACGACTTAAAACAATTTACATGACTTAAATTAAAGACATTTTTCTTTACAATAAACCCAACGGTATACCAGCAGATAGTTAAGGCAACACTGAACTGAACTCGACTGCCCTATAGATAATAATCTACTAAATATAATTGGTAATTTTAACTACAGTTTCGATTGTGCAATTATATATTAATAATAATATTTTAGCTTTGATACGAAGGTGTCGAGGTGATCATTTAACATCGGTGTGCTTTATTTTAATTTTTGTTCTGTTGTTGAAGTCAATAAAAACACATTTTAATGGCACACAATTGATTTTCTTCACGTTTATTTAATGCGTTTTATTACAATTTTTATAAAATAGAAAAAAACTTGAAATATTATATCTTATCTGTTTTTCAGTTTTACTCAATTTATTTGCTAGTCGTTGTAACTGGCTGAGCTCATTTGGGAATAGAAAATATAACCTTGTCCGTTTCCGGTACGTACTTAAAACCGAGATGGAGCATATGTCCTCTCATGTATGCTGCGGAAAAATCCAATCTGTTTAAGTAAAAATCGTGTAAGACATTAAATTTGTTGTTTTTCTGGTCTTTATATTCATCGATTAATTTCTCTTGATTGACGACAGAGTGTTCCATATTACAGTTACCGTCCAGAAGTTCCCCAAAGGACTTAGCAAAATGCTCGACTTGTTGATTGAAACTTGTGGCCTCGGTTTCTGTGAGAGTGTTTTTCACACTGGGGCCTTGTTTCTCGAGAAAACCATGAACGGCCAACAGTGTATCGTAAAAGGGAATGTCGTCGATATTAAGTCTGCTGTCTAAAGAAATGATTTGCTTGAACGTGCGCAACAATTTGAATACGGTAAGCGCGCCTTTTTTGAGACTACCTCCAAGGTGTTCCCAACAATCGTCATCGTAATTGTCCATATTTTCTGACATATTTCTGCACTCCTTCACTGTATAGATGGTCAACCAGAGAAAGTCAGTCAATTTCTGTCCGTAACCGCATACCATCAGCACGGGGATTATTTTCAGTCGGGTCACTCGTCCGAAGTCGGTATACGATACGGATAATTTTCTTTTATCCACCAAGCCCTTATGGGTATTAAACGTATTGAACCACGTCATTCCTTGCCAATGTCTTTCATCCCAAAGATAGTCCGGCTCATCCGGTTCTCCATTGCTCGTACATGTTCGTACCCACAGTACGACTAACGCAACTAAAATAATCTTAACCATTGTAAGTCGTTTATAATTTGATTTTACTCGAGGAAAAACAAATATTAACTGAATAATATGGTCTATAGACTATTGCTATAGCAATGATACTGAAATGTATACATTTATTAGGTATGTCTCGTGTAGACCATGACACGCACTCATTCTATTTGCTTAAAACGCCTACAGTTGTGACGCCTTCGTTTAAAATACAAAATCGGCTCGCACTTATTATTTGCCTAAGACATAATATATTTTAATATCAAAAGATACCTATTAAAATTATAATCAATGTCTCTGTCTCTGTGAATTTAATGTACTTACGTTTAAGAAGTGTTTTAATCACATTCAGTTATAATAATTCTTGTAGACCGGTGACCTCGCCTTCCTTACTATGCCCGACCCTACTGTACTGGGTTTTTTTTTTTTTTTTATATAAAGACACTAATCACACACATTATGAACGTATTGTTGAAATTTTTTTGGAACGGCTGATGATTTAAAAAAAACAGCTAGTACTCGATACATCTTTGTGACCTGAACATAACAACAATCAACTACTTTTTCGAGTTAAATGTAAATTAATGTAATCTCAAAACATATTTTTTCCAATGACAAACTTAGTTTACTCTATTTAAACACTTGTGCACGTGTCTTAATTGTTAACTTAATTCGTTTAGTCGATTTACGGTTATGATCAGTTTTTTCGGAAAGCAATTTATTTCAAGCATATTTAGTTTAGAAAAAAAATTGAATTAAAATATTAAAAATTTAATTTATGCAAAATTTAATTTTAATTTTTACCAGTTAAACATTATTTCGGGACTTCATGTACTAATCGATGTTCATAAATAAAATACCTAATCTCGTTTTTTGAATATAATTATTTATATTCAACTCAAATAACAACGGCTATAAATCTTTATTGAATCTAGATACCTTACAACACTATATTTTTTTTAGTTTGGTAGTGACAAGACAATTTTAGTGACAAATTTAAGAGTTTTAACATAATAGTATGACAAAATTAATGCGTTTTTTTACAATTTATATACAAAAAAAACATTTAAAATTATATTTAATTTGTAGGAACGGTAAAGGAAATCTCGATCATATTCGCCTCGTAATCAAAACCAAGATTGAGAATATGATTACTTACGTATGCCGTCAAAGAATTCAGTCTGTGTACAAAAAAATCACAGAGTCTCGGTATGATAGTTTGATGATTATGTTCATTCACTAATAGCTCTTCATCGATGATACTGTGTTCCGGTCGACAGATATTGTCCCAAAGTGTCCCAAAGGACTTGACATAATCCTCTATTTGCTGGTTAAACATCACTATCTCTTTTTTTGTGAGGCTGTTTTTCACACGGGGGCCTTGTTCCTGGAGAAAACTATGAATCTCTAACAGTTTGTCGTGAAACGGTATGGCGGCTATATCAGGTTGGCTGCCTAAAGACCTAATCTGCATGAACGTGCGCAACAATGTTAATATGGTATGCGAACCTTTAAGGATACTGTCTCCAAGATTTTGCCAACAATCTCGAGCGTATGCAACACCGTCTACTGACAAAACTTTGCACTCGGCCACTGCACTGGTCGTCAACAAGAGAAAGTCAATCAATTTCTGTCCGTAACTGCATCCCATTAATAAAGGGATTATTTCCAATTTAAAGCCGGCGGAGAGGTCAGGCATAGACCATAATTCTTCTTTCGACCTGAAGCCCAGATTATCACCAATGTTAATCTCCTCGAACCACTCCATATCTTGCCAGTGCCGTGCTTGCCAAAGGTAGTCGACCTGAATCGTCGTGCTATCGCTTGTACATTTTTGTATACATACAATTACAACTAAAGCAATCACAGTGTTAACGTTGAAAAGTTTTTGCATCGTTAATCGTTTAGAAGTTTAAATTTATTTACTGAATAAAATGAATATGACCTGACTAGTCTATGGCCACAACTAAAATGACTAAACGCATTGTGTAGTACACGAAAATAAATTTACCCAAAAACAAACAGACACGCACTCACATTGTTTGCTTAAGACGAATTATGTTAATATTTCAAAAGTCACTAAAACGGCAATATAGCTGCTATGTCACCAATGTGGCTTACATTTGAAATTCTGCACTAGTAACAAGAATTGTTGTCTTTTATGTTGGCATAAACTCGATATTAGTAATTGTACTTGTATACTTTATAATAATTATAATAATATATTGTAGGACAGTATAACATTAACAGTTTACGGTCTATTCACAGCAGTGGCTTTGTGCTAGTCCCCTTTTAAGTGGTTGACATATACAAGCACGGTATGTATGTACGTGTCATTCGCAACCGATACAGTGGTGATATTATTATGTGGTTATTGACATTAACGAGCCCTTTGTAAAGGCCTACCGGCGACGACGAGCAGTGGAGGTTGTCGAGAGGGGCTTTTGCGTCGCCGGTCGCCGCACTTCTGTGCCGCACTGTTTGATCTTCAAGCGTAAATGTTTACACCGATTCAATCGATTCGATAAAACCGTTTACATAATTTCCAAACTAGAAAACGATGCCGTTTTGGCTTTTGATACGATTTAACGGTATTTTGGCTTCAAACAAACATGATTGAATTTATACGAAGTTGAAAAGTATCGTTTGATAGACCCAATAAAAATGTATCAAACGTGCGAGACTTATACCAGACAATAACTATTATTTCCTATTACTGCTATCATAGCTGTTACTAATCAAACTCCATTTATAACAAATATATATTGATTGTATAACGTCCGTCTTGCATAATATTAAGTTAATTAAACGATTTTGCCGGAACGGAGAGAAATACAACTTCAATCACATCCTCCTGTCATCTCTTGCGGATCTAATATTATGTTTTCTAAACGCGGTTCAAATTGTATAGCGTACCACTCATCTGACAATAACAGCTATTAATTATAATAACAGTTTTAATCTCTCACTTCCGAGTGTTGCAGGATTCGATTTCATCAATTCCTTTTGCTTACACTAAAACGATTAAAACCCGTTCAAGGTCTCAAACGACACTCTTGATTAATTGTAGCGTTCTCTCGAGAGTTACTCAGTTGATATAAACGCGGTAGTTATTAATAGGTAATGCGTACAAAATAAAGTATTAAGTGTTATAAAATAGTGATAGTAATTGTTATCGACAGCATCGCCTTACCACGTTAAAACTTTTTTGTTAAAATATGTATTGCCTTTTAATAACGGCCGTCTAAAAGCTAGGCTCTTCATCACCCTTTCTCGACGGAGTAAATTACAAGCACTTCTTCGAAACTAAAGTTTTCATAGTTGTTCATTAGAACATCAACGAGAATTTCTTAAGGATACTGTATTAATATTTACGCAGCTGTTATTCAACACTTATTGTACAAAACATGTCTTAGAAAAAACAATTTTCCAAAGGACTGATACGTTTTAACTTTTATCGATAAAAAATTAACACTTTGTTCAAATGTGGTCGTTGACATATTTAAAAAAAAAAGTCAATAGAAATTGAATTATAGGACTTATACTAGGTTTATATTATCAATGTTTCATAACTTAGCCAGCACTACTGAGACAAGTTTTTTTAAACGCCAATAACAAAAGCGTGACTCTTAAAAAATGTGTCAAGTACCAAGAAACCGGCCTATTGAATGGACGCTATACTCTCTATTTATTGAGAAGTTTGGTAATGGTGTTTTTTTTTCTCCAAAATCTTATTTTAATATTTAATGTTCATTATTCGGTCGGGTACACGATGACGAAAAAGGTGTATGAAAAAGGGGTTATTTTAAACTTAAGTAAATTATTTTCTAAGAAATATTTCGAAAATATGTTCTTTTTCATTTTTATCGTGGGTGTTGTTGTTGAAAAACCATTAGGGTCGGAGTGAAACGCTTAAGTGCGAACAGTCAGGTTTGATGGAAAAATAACATGCTCTTAAACAATGTAGATGCCTATTATAACCGTCGGTAATAAAACTTGGCAGGCGTGAAATTTAAATTCTACGGCTAAACCACATTGTTGTTAATATGTAAAATTTTTACTAGTTAATAGGAAACAAAACGGCAGTAATAATAATTTAATAAAACGTTCAATAAAACTCGTTTTCCGTATGCCGAATGGTTTGGACGTTACTACAATTTTAATTAATATTTTCCAAACAGCGTTATATTATTATATTATTTATAACGAAACAGTTGCAAAACAAACATTTTAGGTTTTTCGATTAACATCCTTTACGACTGGTGAGGGCATGGCGGGGCGAGATTCGAAACGACCCCGAAGCAGTGTGGGACGAGGGTGGTTCACGACCCCCGTACCACTGGCGGGCGTGTGGGGTTAAGTCGGAGAAATGAAGATTTAATTGGCCGGATCTTTCAAAAACACATGGTCCCGGCCGTCGTTGCAGTCAGACTGCACACTTATACTCGCCAGTCCGATCCTCTCTTCAACCGTTTGGCCGGGAGGCAACTTTGCTCAGCGAAATGGCGATGGCGTTTAACTTTTCGCAAAGTTCCAAAAACCGATGCCACCAGCACTGTTTCTAATAGCACGCCGCGTTCAAAGCTAACGGTAGTGATTGTTATAAGCAAAAAACAAAAACAAAACCTAGTTAATTGTGCGTGTACGCAATGTACATGTAGACAAAATTGTGTCCGGATTTTTAGTCTAAAATAAACCAAAATGGCTTTTATCGATAGAAGAAATTATTTAAATTAAACATAGGTAGCTTACACGAATTAACCGCTAAATTTATTGACATGGTCAAAATTAAAGAAAAATCTCTTCTTTCTTAAATATTGCCCATAAAAAATTCCTTAAAAACAGTATACATGCAATCCCACGTCATACCATTTAAAAACAATCGTTAAAAAGTGTGTAGGTCAAAGCGAAATTGTCATAGAAAACAAATTTTTATACCGTTAAAAAGAAAAGAACTTCAACTAGGTTCTCTCGTCGGTTTTTAAAAAAAAAAACTTAAATTATACCTTTTTTTTTAAATCACTTTCAAACATTGCTGTGATAGTCCGAAAAATAAATTAACTTTCCCAAAAAAGAGCCATAAATGCTGAACTTATAATTAAACATCGCAGTTTAACCTTTAAATTAATATGTTTCAAAAACTTGCCTATACTTTACTCCTTAAAAACAGGCGGATCCTCTTAGTGTAATATATTATGGAAACAATAAGCTATTTATAATCCGGTTGTAAAAAGTTTACCGTTATAATTGCGATAATCACCGTGAATAAATAATAACTGCAGTAAGTATATAGGTACTTGTTTTGCTTGTTATTATATTATAAATATACTAAACGTGTTGACATTAAAATATTATACATATTGTCCTAATTTTTGCGCCGGTACAAGTGGGTCAGTTTAGTGTTTAGGTACTCCTTTCTAACGTGTATATGTGTTTTAATATACAGAACACACACAGGGCCAAAAAGTTTTACAAGAGTACCTACCTACCAACGACCAGGGTTACCTGTTGTGTTTGGCGTATTAACAAGCAACGGGCGGGCACTAGATAACGGCTCAGAACAATGGTCGAGTATAGTTACATCACGTGGTTTGTCATGGTTGTTTCAAACGGGATTCCGTGTAAGTTACTTTGCCAGCCACTAAACAACATCAGTATAAACAGCGTGCTATGTACATACAACACAGGCTGAGGGCGAAACCGCATGAATTTCATTACTTAACCCGTGTTTGCATATATATGTATACACTATATAATATGCATATACAGTATGGCTGTGCAAGGATAGTGCTGGTGTTTGTTAAAGGAATCGTCGGGTTCTAAAAGTTGAATAAAGAGAGACGGACAACGACGGCGGCGGGGGTGCAATATTGACGAGGGCGAGTGCCGTCGTGTTCTTACTAGGATTTTCTGTTTTTGTTCTCCTTTTTTTTTCGCCCTCCCACCCCTTCCAAATCTCTTTATACTTATCCTCCCCGGTGTCTTTTACACACGGCCCGCGAACATCCTGCGCAAGTTCTCATTTGCATACCATAATGCGTTTTCATAATATTCAACGGACATAACGGCGGTACCTTTACTTTGTCGGCTGCCCCTCCGACCTTTTTGCGTTTTATGCACGGACAGATATATTTTAAAAACTTTTCACCCTTCACGCCCGCCGCCCCCGACGGGGTGGATTCCAGAATCCGGTCGGGGTTTACACGGGGAGCACGACGAGAATTGTATTTATACATATATACATACACGATATGGCCTAAAAATAAACGATTATCCAGAGCCCGTTTATTATCTCGTTATTTTCTAGTTTTCTCGAGCCTTCCTAATGGAGCCGGGATACCGAAAATCTAATATCATATAGCTGGACTCAAACATCCAGCGAACACTCAAAGTATAGATAACCGACATTACTATATTATTATGATTTTAGTTAAGAGAAGTCGGTTAAGACACTGTATAATGAAAAAAAAACTGTCAATTTAAATTAGGGTTGAGTATAGAGATTAGATAGGCACTAATTATTAAAAAATACTTCATAAATAACAACAAATGAACTTCTACGGTGTAAGTTTTCTGGTGGCCGCAGGCAAATTAATCGGTGACGGCATAGGATAACAGTCTGTAACCAATGGTAACAATAATGACTACTTATTGTATTAATTAAAGACAGAGTAGATAGAAGTAGCAATCAATCTTCTAAACGGACACGCGTCGGTTATGATTTCACTATAGTATTGGCTTAAAACAAATAATTTACATATTTATAAAATAAGACAGTAAGTTATTTAATTGAAAATAAATAGTAGATATATATGTCAACAAATTTTTCAACAAAAAATATGAAATGTATCGTTATCACCACACACAGCGGTTTGAAAAAGATAAGAATTTTGTACATCTAATTAATTTGATAATTTGGTTTAAGCAAAATGTAATATACTACCATACTATATATTATTATATATATTCTAAATCTAAAAAACGTACCAACATCCAACGACGCATATTAATAGGTAACGTTTGACACACCGGGAAACACTATTGAATAAAAAACCACGTATGACAATGAACAACAGTGTAATTAATAATAATAATAATAATTTTACGTTTAATTTAATTTTAGGAAAGTACAAACTCGCCAAAAAAAAACAACACACGCCGTCACCGTTATTATTTGATACGATAACGTTGTGACATGATAAAAACGCGCGCCAACGCCACGCGCTGCCTAAGCCGCCTCAGATGCTTTTCTATGAGCGAGATATATTATATGAATCCCATGGAAGAGACGATTAGGCGACTGGCGGCAGTCGGCTATTCGAATTAACATTTTATATATTAGGATTTAAATCGAATCCCTTGTTCTTGTGCCGCGAATTCGGGTCGACTAGGTTTCGAACACGGTTATCAGATGTGACGTTTTTAGCAGTTAACTATGAACAACGCAGGGCTTAAGTACGGCAGCCACTAAATGCTGCTAGTTCATAAAATCAGGACCCTTTCGTTCTTGAGTCGACCGAATTCCGGAGCTCATTAATCATAATTTTCGGATGTCCACCAAAACAACGGCACCGTTTTCTATTGCCGTCCGTCTGGAGTTTCCGTTTTCTGCACGACCAAGGAATGTTCTCTTATATACCCTAAACACACTCTTCCACGTGGCCAGGCCAGCGTTATTGATCCTCAAACCCGAAGCTTGTACCGTTGTTTAAACGACCATGCAGTTATGGAAAGATTGAATACTAAAAACCCAATGTTACTCTTTTTTTAAATTTATTTATTAAGTATATTGTGTACATACGGTAAAATCAAAGAAGAGTGAAGACAAATAACGTTTATTGCAGAAGAACCAAAAATGGACTAAAACAAATAATTGTACAACTAACAAAATTATTGCGTTATGTTGTTGTTGATCCTGCCTAAATAATGTTTGATCAAATATAATAGAATAATATTAGAAATGCCTGAAATCAACCATAAGTATATGTATACATTACATATATTTAAATGGAATTGTTTGGTTTAAATATATATTCTAAAGTAAATTTATGTACAAGACACTTCATACATGTAACATTTTAATAGTTGAAATATTTGTACTTTATTTAATTTAAACATTTCAAAAACAAATACAATATTTATTGTTATAATACTAAGTTAATAAGCCCCGATTTTTTATTAAGAACAAATAATACGAAAGCCTAATAAGTATTGGCTTTTGTTTACATGCACTATTTTATATTTTAAGTTTATTTTTAATGTGAGGTCTTTTTTTTTGGTTTTCGCCCAAACATCGTTGGTTTATTCATTCAAACTAATACTATGGTTACAAGTTCAACAAAAAAACAATGTAGATAGGAAAATAATATTTTAAAGAAATTAATTCTTAAATTATTTATCATCAGCTCACACACACTTTTTCCAATACAATTTTTTTTCTCGAATATTTACAACCTTCGTTGTACTTATAGTTGTTGTGATATACATTCATATAATCGAGCTGTAATTATTTTATTCTTGAAAGTCAATACAAATTTAACCTTCTCCGATTAGCGTCGAAGCTAAAATAAAATATTTTTATTTACAACTATTAGGAACATTATGCACAGTTTAATGATTTTAATAGACTATTATTTATTACAGTTTGCTTTGTGACATTATAATGTATGTGTACGTATGGACATGTTAACAGTATATATTATTATCATGCACAGCCATTGTAATTTGTTATGATAAATAATAATACTATTTGACGTAGTATAGTGCACGAGCGTGTACTCGCATGAAATAAACAAAAGAAAAAGTAAATCAATACACTTCCATTTTATTCAATACGTTATTTTTTATGAAGCACACGGATGCAACATACACGAGGTTATAACTTTTAATATTTCTATGTAAACACCGCGAAATGAATATTTATGTTTAACATGCGAAAGATTAAGATATTTATTTGCTCCCGGAAAACTCCATAAATAACGTGTTAATGGGAGGGGATTTTTTTTTGTAAAAAATTACATTATAGTGTGCGTTGTGTTCGCATAAAGAACAAATGCAGTACAGCAACCCAAAGGGGACGAACAGAATGCGTTTTTTGCTATAATATTCTAAACACAAAACAAGTGCTAATTAAAATTTAGAGACACTGCAAAAAAAAAATATATATAAAATTATGGTGTCAGGCGCTGTATTGATAAATTTACTTACTATTTTCTATGTAAAATACAATTGTTATCATCAGCACACGATTTCGTTTAACGGGCTATATGATCGAATTTAATTTTGCGAAAACTACACGGACCGCTCTGTTTTTAATTATCGCAGAAAGCTCCAAGAAAACATTACACTGTGTGTTTACAACGTTTTTAATTCAAATCCAAACGGACCCCCCATAAAAATACCGGAGTCCTTTCAGAAACCAATTTTATGAACATGAAAAACCTCCATGCGGTCAAATGCCAGTGGCCCTTGTCGGTTAAACGAACCGTGACACCGACATAAAAGCCGTCGACTTCTATTGAGTACCGTGAATGTCATTTCTTGTACATTTATTTATTTTTAATAGCTTCCCTCGAGTCTCGTGAAATATTTATACATCACCAAGTTTCTAATTTTTTTCCACATTTTATATTGTACAGTCAGCTGTTTTATTATTTAATTCGATTGTATTATTCGCCAAAATTCAACCGCCTAACCTAACCACCGTAAAAAATAATTATAATGTAATGACGACTATAGCCAACATTGATGCGGTGTTTGCGACTTTAATTTAGAACACAAGAACAATAAAATATTTGCTCACGCCTAATAAAACGCTATTAAGGGCAAGCTATTAAGAGCAGAAAAACAACAAAAAACCGACCTACTTGCATTTAAGTACTAGCTTTTACGGCCGAGTCCAGTCCGTTTACAGCTATGTTTTTGTTAATAGTCCAGCCAAACGGGTGAGAAAATTTACTCATACAGTGGCAATAAAGTAAATCGCTTTGAAATTATTCCAAGTGTATCGAGTTATTTTATGCTTATTATTATTACGGTGTGTACTTTTTCTTCGAAACGAATGCCTTCTATAAATGTATTTTAATTACAGTTATAATTGCTAAGAACTAGTTATTTTATTTTTTTAATCACCGACTTAAATTTACCGCTTATTTTAATATTAAATCCAGTTTAAAATTAAAAATGAATTGTAATTGTTTACTTTAATTATGTGTTGGAAACAATTTAAAAGTCACAAACGGTATAATATAATAATTTATTTCACCAATCGAGTACTACACGGGATTGATAAAACTGTTTTGATTGGGTTTTGTTTCAATATATTATAACGTTTAGTACAGTTTATTATTATAACAATAATATATTCAAATAATTATTCAGTAAAATAAAATATTTTTTTTTAAATTAAAATATACAGCTGTTTAGGTTTTACTTTTGAATCAAATTTAACTATGAAAATGAGATGGTTAACCATTGTCATATTTATGAAATTTAAAATTTGTTCTCCTCTATTATTGTAGGTATTACACCGACTATAACATACATTTACTGTCGCGCTCTTTTAAATCCTATTTTAAAAATGTTCTTTAAAATGTCAAACATGAAAATATTGCGTTTTTGTGGTAACTTTTTTTGTAAAACTTATTTTCGAACAAAATTAATCAACGTAAAAATGCACAACAATAACCTGAAGCGATAAAACAAGAATCTCAAAAGAACAAACAAAAAAAAAAGTTATGAAATAGGAAGAAAATCATATTAGATTAAAAAAAAAAATAAACGTCGAACAAAGAAAAACATTTTGTGGTTCATAAAAAATAATACGCATATTTTATCATTTAATTGAATTGTCGAACAAAACTTGTTTGTAGTTTAAATATATAAAAGTATAACGCTGTAATACAAATAATTTAAATATATGATGCGATGCGATTATAAAAACTTCATCAAACACATAGACTGCAGTCTGCAACTGGCTTACTGCGTTTGATTTATTAGTGTTGTATTACATTATGTGAACTGCTGTGTTCATTTTTAACTTGCAAGTACACATTGTATCGTCTACTGAATTACAAAGATTCAAAAAAAATTACAAAATAATTTAACGAGAAAAAGCAATATTATACGCACACACACATGTGTACATGTACAGATATATATTTTGTAGTGTTTATTTTCCATTAGAATTTCTTTGGGATTGGACCGAATGCGCATCTCCGGAATGTCGCTAAACCTTGGCCGTAACGTATATAAGCTTCGAGCACAAATATTGTTTAAAGATTAAAACTAAATAATACAAAGGGTTGGTCACAGTCCAAAGGGGAAGTGGACAGGTGGTGGTACTGCCTGGGGAATACACGGTATTATAAATAGCTCTTTAGAATGCGTCGTCTGGGGTTGGCGGACGTGCACGATGAGTCTTATATGTGATCAAAGCCGGATTTAAAAATACATATACCGGGTGATTGGTTAACTATGGACCACTCAATATCTTAGAAGATATTAGACTTTTTTAATTTTTTTTTTTTATACTTTTATAGTAATTAGTTGGAACAAATTTTATATATATTTCAAAATTTTAACACCATCCCTTATGCGTTAAAACCATATCAACTTTGGATTTTTAAATGGTAACCCCCAATTTTTTTTTGATGATCCTGTTTATTTTTTTTAAATTTAATTTTAGGCGTAAAAACTAGGTAAATCGATTGAGTAGTTAACGAGCTACACAGTTTTAAAATTAAAGGGAGTGTAAAAAATAAATTAAATATCTTGGAGATGCTAACATATTATGGTGACACTTGACTGCTCTCTGTTATTATTTATTGACAATTAACTTTGACAATAGCAATAGTAGCGTTTAAAAATCATAACCGTACCAAACACTATTTACTTTAGGTAAATAATTCACCGATAGTAAATAATAATGATAACCGCTATATCGACTGACAAATATACCACCACTACACACTTTTACATTTATTTTGTAAAATAGTAGGTATGTTTAATTTGTTATCAATACCTTGTGAATATTTTTCCAGCATTTAGCAATTATTCGTTTTGGTTAATTTGACACATTTTGTTTATTCATGCGATTTGTACGTCTTAATTTCTTAGTATATTATAATAATATACTATCATAACTTACTAGATCTATGAACTTGTCAACATTTATTGTGTTTTAAATAATAACATTGATATTAAATATCCATAATCAATGTGAATACCGAGATGGAGTTTTGCTCAAGTGACAAATCTATAAAACCTAAAACCTTACTTATAAAATGTATGCACATCAAATGTCAAAATTAAAGGTACTTATAATAATATATTATTTAAAATAAATAGAGTAATTTGAATTATGCTTCATGATATTTAATTAAAACTTTTATTTTTACAGTATTATGTCTTTGTTCTGAGAAACTTATAAATGTGTAGTTTTGTGTTTTACTATATTGGTATCTGAATTCAAAGAAAAAATATAAAATTTTTTATGAAAAAATTGAATCTTCAATCATCGTTTACTGAATCAATAATAGGTAAGATAATGTATTTATTGATATAGGTGTATTGTAAAAGTACATTTTTTTATTAGAAAAATATAATTAATCGTTTTTTTATTATTCATGAACATATAAAATGTTTTTACATAATAAGTTTTTTTGGATTACTTATGTTTATCATACTTAATATGTTTTATTAAAATGCGTTACTTAAAAATTAACGTATAACTTAAAAATTATCATACTTGTATAATTATAAAAAATATATGTGTATACTGATATTTGTTGCTTAACCATATAATTATTTAAGTATCTAAGAAACTTATTTAATTTTTTAAATTAAATGTTTCAGTATGTTCAATATTAATATGGACTATCTCAACTTACATTGATATTTGTTATTGTCTACAACTACACTACTACCAACGTCAAATTTGGTGTATTATATTATTGTAGTCAATCAGTCTAAACCAATTCCATCAATACATTGTCGAATGTTGTGGTATTCAATTTTCAGTAAATTTATAGGTGTTTTATTTTAAGGTAAAATATATAAGATCATCAGTTTGCAATAATTTAGTTAATTTCTATGAATTCATCACTAACAATTTATTATTATTATTATTATTATTAATTTTTTAGTTACTGTGGCACACTATTGCAGATAATGGTTTTCCATTAAGTCAGTAAGAAGAATAAGTTGGGTTCACAAGTTCAAATCAAATATTAGACAACTATATATATTTAGTTATTCAGCTAAAAATGTAATTCAATAAAATAATTTAAAAGTACTTTATCATGTTAAAAGTGACATAAAGTTTTTAAACTCTAAGTATTTAAACACACGTATACTTAACATATCTATAATTATAATACATTATTTATTAATTATTAATGATTAATTCTTTATTTAATATTAATTTAATCTAAAATGCCGCTGAGAATGTTAATATTTCTGAAATATGTTATTGTCTTAATCCAAATCTTGAAATTATTTTCATGATGGCATAGTTTTGGCATTAGCTATTACAGAATTTATTGACAACTTTCTAGTGGTTTACGATTAAGTTTTTATAAGTAATAAAGTAAATAAAATTATAAAACACAAAATAGAAGAAAAAAAATGTTAACTATTGGATTAAGTGTAAAAAAGTAAATTGAATGAATATACTTATAAATATTTTTTAACTTAAATATGTAAATGGAGATGGATTTCTTCTAGTGGGAAATCATCAAACAAACTTTACCGCCCTAGGTAACTTCCTATAAATACATCACTATATACAGCAATATGTTGTACCTCTATTATTTACAAGTTAATTATAGATATGTTAATTTTATTTAGTCTTAATTTTTTAATATGATTTAGCAAATAAAAATGTTTATTCGTATCTTATAAGCATATTATTTATCTTGTTACTTGTTTTTTTATTTTACTATTATCATAATAAACATAACATAATATAGTATTTAAATGTTTGTTAGTAATATTATTATTGAATTTTAAGCTTATGACTGTTAAAAAAGCTGTACAAAAACAAAAAAAATTGTACTTTATCATTGTCACTCTAAATTTTTGCTTATACCTCGTACAACGAGAAAAACAACCATTTATTAAATAAGAAACATACTTTTACTGTTCATATGAACACATTAAAATAAGTAAGAATAGTCAATACTATGAAATATATACAGTATAGGCTTAAGGTGGTAATATAATAAAGAGTTAATAAATAAATACAGCTTTAAATAATTAAAAATACTGAACTAGAAATAGTTAAAATTGACGCGTTACAACTTTAAATTATAAAAATGAAAATTTATTTTAGTGCACAAGTATTGGATGAACGTAGTTCTTATGGAATCCTTTGTTATCTAAACATTTTAATAAACACAATAGATGCCTTATAAATATGTTGTTTGACATCTTATGTACCTATCATAAACCAGTTCGAACAAATGCTAAAATAGTTTTTGTACATATTAAGTTTAGTTTTTGTTTATTTCTGTATATATTCTGTACATATTATCTATTAACTGTATGTAATACAATATTATACTAAAAAAACAAAAAATTGAATGTTATTTATTAAAGTTTTTTTAAAAATATTTTCACTAACAGAATTAATAATTTGACTAGTTAAGACACCAGTACAAGTAATACTTATTAAGACCAAGACGCTAAATATTTAAAGTAAAAACCAAGACGCTAAATAACTATACTAATTGAAAAATTAGAAAAATGAACTTTTTGATTAGTTTTAAAGTAGTCGTATTTTTATAATAATTTGTTCTGTGTTGATATTAATCTACGCTAGTAACGAATCGTTTTGGTAGAACTACGGTATATACTCTATATAAGACCGTGATTAGACCACGGTAGCCTATGGTTGAAATTGAAAAAAAAAACTATTTACTAGGGCTTATAATATTGTTTGTTAACAGCAGCTAATGCCTAATATTCAATACGTACAGGTACACCGCACCGCTAGGAACACTACAGAAAAAACAGATAAGAAGACATTACCCATATAATATTATTATAGATTTATTATTAGTTCGTTTTCATTGTGACCGACGACCGTCAACTATTAATTTTAATCTACAACCGTATCGTTAATCAATCTTATTTTGTGAAACGTGAGATCCGGCGATAAACGATTTTTTTCTTTAGTTGTAAAACTTATAAAAGCATCTCATATAAGCTAATATTATAATATTGTAGTACTAAGCTATAACTTTAAAAGTACTTGTCTGATTTAGCTAGTTTTTACGCCTAAAATTAAATTTAAAAAAAATCAACACGATCATCAAAAAAAAATTGGGGGTTACCATTTAAAAATCTAAAGTTGATATGGTTTTAACGCATAAGGGATGGTGTTAAAATTTTGAAAAATACATTAAATTTGTCTCACCTATTAACTATAATAGTACAAAAAAAAAAAAATTAAAAAAGTCTAATATCTTCTAAGGTATTGAGTGGTCCATAGTTAACCAATCACCCGGTATATGTATATAAATACCGTATAACATATAAAAGGTGTATCAAAAGGTCGGCGGGCGAGATTAGACGCCGACCGTTATGGTCGTTTTTAATGATTTTAACGCTATAGTAGTAGTAGTATACACTGTGTCTCTGGGGGACAGGACGAACGGCGAATATTATCATTAAGTATATAAGGATTAAATTATTTTATTTGTTAAGATACGGCCAAAAAGGAAGACGTTCCGTCCGCGCACGACCCTTGACTAAGCTTTGATTAAGCTCATTTAAGCTCACGTTAAAGTTCGTGCTCGCGGTGCTTTGCGGCGAACACGAGTAATGCCGGTCGACGGGTAATACCTCGACGGCTGGCAGATTGTTGCCTGTAAGCCTATGTCTTAGATATATAAGTATACACGGGGCAAGCCGACCAGATTTTCATCGACAAGTATTGTAATGATAGAGCGAAAAGAAAAAAAATTAATGCCAACGTTATATTATTGTGCTGACCGGCCTTTGCCTTTGCCTCTCCGATTACCTACCGCTATAATACCATATCGGACCGAGACAGACTCAGGTAAGTTAGAATATGGGGCGATAAAAAACATATATCATAATATTATTCCAAGGACGGTTTACATTATCATATGAGGCGCTCAAATACCAAATCAATTGTGAATAATAGCATGGTTGGATTACAAAAGAGTATCATTTTCAGTGGCCAAGATAAATAACTCCATAGTTGAATTTTTTACCACTAGAGTGCGCTAAGTACATTGACAATTGTACTTACATACATTGTTTCAAATAACTTTAGCTGCCTGTCCTGAACAATTTAATTTTATGGTGTTTAACAGTTTGGCTTCTGAGCGGGTCATATAGTGTTGTTTTTTTTTCAATCTACCCACTTCTGACGTAATACTTTCCCGACAAGACTTTGAGTTTAGTTATCTTTTAAAAGTTAATTCCACTGCGCCAAGTTCGCCGATAGCGTATACGTAATAATAATAATACAATATTTTATGAATATGTATTTGCGGGTTGGGGCCGGCTCGAATTATTATTTATGTACATTAATTCACGTTGCGTATATGGCTGTTTGTCATTTTGTACCTACGCACCGGATCAAATGAATAAATTAATAACTAAAAGAGCTACTTTTTTCTTCGGGTTCACCCCCCCCCCCCTTCCCACGCCCCCCCCCCCCCACCGAAGTGGATTCGGCTGTTACATAAATTATTTCCGGGTTACGGCACGGTAATAAAACATCATCCTCTCTCCGCCGCCGTTGTACATACATATATAACGCAGTCCATTGACAATATTATGCGTGCATTTTTTTTTACCAAAAAACCTTCTTCCGTTTAGGCAGAGTGCAGCACCGACGAAGTAGTTTCTTAACATGCTCAGAAACATCCGGTAGGAAGAACCAAAACACAAACAATATATGGCGACGAGTTAGGCACAAATTTCTTGTAATTATTGCAAAGCACTAAATAAAATAGGTATATAACATAAAGGTAGTTACCATTAGCGACCGACCGAATGGATATTATATGTGATGTAGTAGCTTCGGCGAAAACCTCCCATTGTACGTCAATTGAATTCATTACTTTCAAGTAAATGATTCAAACAGCACTTTTTACAAAACATAATTTTTCGCCCACCGTTAAAAACGGGATTCCTTAAAAATGTCGAGTAATATTAGCGCCTGACGACGGTAAGGTATTATTAGTTCAACAATACAAACATTTTTTCACCGACAACACTCGCCCAGGGATAACACAAAAAGCTTTTAGCCGAGAAACGCGGGGACTCGTTTTGGGTTTGTTTTATGGCACGCGGGGCTTCTTGGTAAATAATAAAAAAATACAAACAAGTATATTATTATGTAAAATTGGCACAGACTTGGGCGAGTAACAACAGCTGTAAAACGAACCGTAGCAAATCTTTATTAAAGTTCATGTGTGATGCATGTGTTGGCAAATTCAAAGAAAAATCACTGGAGCGTACTCGGAGAAGTAATGAAAACGTTTTTATCAAAATTAACAAGATCTCAGAAAACTATTTCTTCAAATGTGGTTATGTACCTTTGCATCGATTTAGTATTTGCAATAGGTATACAATTTGCTGCACCTAACAGGTGAATAAAATATATAGATTTTAAGTTTCCATTTGCTTTTAAAAAGTTATTCCCTACTAAATGGACCTTTAAAATAATTAAAAACAATGTAAATGACGTGCAACGATTCAACATAAAATAAAGATTTTAAACTTGTTTTAGCTGAAATTCTATAATATTATTATCTAATCATAGAAAAACGACTGTGTCGTAAAACTCTGAACCCCCTGTAGATAATATAACGCTTATTTTATTCACCTTTACCTTATGCCTAGCATAAGCCTGGGGTTTTTATTTTACTCGTTGATTATAAATTATATGGGCTCTAAAAGACGCCGCGCCCGCAATATTAGTTGTGTAATAAAACTTTTTTTATTTATTGTTTTGTTTACTCTTAACGTCTTGTTAAAAAGTAAAAAAAGTCAATGATTTATTTACATGCGTTAAACCTTATATTTTCGAGAAATTTTGAATCGCCGTTATACTTGCGCCTTAAAAGTTAACAGGTTATATTAACATAGGTATAAACTGTACTTTTTTATTAATTTCTCATGTCTCGTCCTTATTACTACTATGATAATATTGTATAACAGTAAAAATAGTAATGTATACTTTATTGATGGCCATTTATCTATAGCTATCTTAAGCTATGTTGATTACGAAGACGGGGAAACTTTTAAAGGCTAATAAAAAAAAAAAAGTACCTATCTGACTGAAAACAAGTTAATCCGTTAATAGCGCTGTTGTCCCCGTCAAAACGGCTCAATTATATCTCGAAGACGAGCAACGTTTTGGCCGTGTATAACGAGTAACGATCGTGACAGGGAATGAAAATAATAATTTCCCAACCTGCAGGGTTTGTGGATCACGTGCCGCTTGGCTGTCAGCAGAACCAACACACACACAAGGTCTTTTATAATTCTATTTTTTCCCCTAGAAAACATTTCGAATTCGTTTTATTGGCCGAGACGTTTGTTCTTTGCTCGATTATTTCACGCTTCCTTTTTTTTCTAGTCTTCTTTTGTTTCTATTCGATTAGATAGCCCCCGGCCGCGAGTACGGATATCTACGTTATTTCCGTTTTTTTATTTTTATTTTTTATAAAAGCTTTCCGCTATTTGTGTTATTATTATTTTTTTGTTTGTTTTTTTCTAGATTATTTCTATCGTCCGTTCAACACCGGTGTGTACACACACGACGACGGCCCCGTGCGTTTGTTCGCATCAGATCGCATCGTCTACTGAAATAACACACACGGTCACACAGTAGGTACACATAGAAGGTTTGAGCTTTGAAAAAGTAAAATACAAAGTGTATGAGTATGCGTATTGCCGAAGAACAGGTACGCCTCGAGCACCACCGAGTTTCGAATGACAAATAAAAAAAAAATAATAATAATAGTCGAAAACAAAATGGAAAAACAATAAAACTAGGAACGCAATAGTAAGTTTATACAATATGAGAAGACGTCTAGTTTCAAAACCAGCTAAAAGATATTTTAAAAGTTGTTTCAAGTGGCCACACCGTATTACACGGTATGTACAACTGTTATTGAAAATCAAATAAACATTATGACTGACTCAAAGTGTGCTGGGAAAATCTCGGTTGGTTTTAAAGTCGCCCAACTGAAGAAGAAACTATATTTTGTTGTTTGTGAACATTTTCAAGATGGTTTTGAAACTTGACGCCTCACATAAACTATGTGTTAACGCGAAAATGCTATGATGTATTATGGTTTACATTATTTTTTTTATCAATTTTCATTTAAAATGTTCATCTATTTACTACAGACAGATACTTACCACACAAAAACGCAGCGGCCATCTTCTTAAGGCTACACCACTACATTGTTATATCACATAATACTAAATAGGTCTTTACAAAATGGTCGTCACTTTTTTGTCAACATATTGAAAGTGACCCTTCGGCTTTTATCTGCTTTGCACTACAGACTGCGATTGACAGTATGATGATATTTCCACTAGATAGTACTATACCTAAATTTTGAAATCAATAATTTATACCTAATAGTTATATTTGAGTACAATATGGAAACAGGAAAACTTCAGGCAACGCCTTGGCATTTTCTGCCACCACGTCTTGTATTGCAAAGGACTTTTGGTTTCTTTTTTTCATTTCTCCCTTTTGGGCTTTTGTACGTTCGTTTAATGAAGTGACCTAACTGGACCCGTGTAACACGTTGGCCATGTGAAATCAATCGGACCGTAAAACCAATGCGATTCGGTCGACACGCCGAACCCATTTCAACAGACCCTACCGACTTACACCACCTTCCAAAAAAAAAAATCCTTCTCCGTCGTTTACATGTTTATTATGTGTGTTGTTCGCATGAACAACGCAGCCCGCCGACCGTATTGATTATCTAGCTCTGGTTAGGTACATACATATTCGGTTACCAGACCGTGAAAAATCAATTACCGACCTTTGCCACCGACACTTATTCCGTGGCGTTGACTTAAGTCGAGTACGGCAAAAAAAATAGTTTTCCGGTGTTTGAACTAAACCTTCTGTGTTCTCCTAGCTGTTAACGATTTAGAGAAAAAGCCGTTTGTCACAACGTACACCACGTGTCTCGCGTTACCGACTTATTTCGTCGATTGTAAATCCGATTGTAAATGGCCACATATACACTTGGACTGACCGATAGAGAAAAAATAATAATTCGATCGGATACGGACACTGTTGTGGCACAACAATGTTTTCACGTTTATTCTTGTGACACTTCACTTAAAATGAATCCTTTCTTGGACAAATAATTATGTTCATACTCCAATTATTAGGTACTTATACTTCCACCACTCATACTCTAAATTTTACTTGTCGAGCCGTAATATATTGTCCAACAAAGGTTTTGACAAAAAAAAAACATAACTGTAGGTTTATGACTCTATAGGTTAAATTCCAAAAAATGTATAGAGAAATATTCGATATTTTTTTGTTATTAATTTATTTTTGTAGTTGGCCGTGTTGTCTCGTCGTTAACAATTCAAACGAGCAGCGCAAGTATACGACGTGGTTAGCCTATTCTCCGAGTGTATATGCAAGATGTTGGGGTTTATTTCGAACGAACGGTTCTAAGGGTGGTGAATAATTAAAAAGGACAAACGGGGTTTTCATCAATATAAGATTAGCAATTAATAATACCGAGCTTCCGAGTCACCGTGATTACCTACCGGCCGCCACACACCTTTATACTAATTAGTTCTCGCGCAGTTGTAACAACGCACTCTGTATACTGTATACAGAGTGATTCAGTATGGTTAGTTCAAAAACAACTTTTCGCAAACTACACCCAGCCCGCCGCCACTGCTGCAATGTATATAACGACTGTGTTAAAACGAATTGCAGAAGACAAGACGCTTTTTTTTTCGGTCATCTTAATCAACGCGAGATAATTTACAGCAAAAACAAAAAAAAACTAATCCAACTCTACCGCAAGTTCGGTCTCGTTCCATGGACATTTATATTTCATTTGAAAGTACTCGCTACAATATTTCTCGACTCAATTAACCGTACATTATTGAACATTACAGCGGCGCGGCAACAGAGTAGGTATATGGTACATCATCAGGACATGCTGCTTCCTTTTTGTGTCTTGAAGTCGTTAAATCTTGTATACATTTGCAGAGCCCACATAGATTAGCGTACAGTACGCCATTATTATTACTGTAAGTAAAAATATTTTAATTTTTAACCATAACAATAATTATGTAGCATCTATAAATTAAATATAATTACTCTTTAACTATGTCTGTATGTCGTCCTCGTTTATTATAATTTTCACGCATTGCATTTATACACAAAATCATCTGTAATGTGTATGTATCGCCGTATTTAAATAAAGTATTTATTATTTGTTTTACATGTTTTAATGCTATCTTTATTTATACTCCTCTTTTGTTAGATCAGAACGATCAGACACTGAATGTTATGAATGATTTTTCATATTGGTGTGTAATATGCATTTGGTGTACAACACCCCACAGCGGATCTAGAACAAAAGCGATATTTCTATTTTGATGTTACAAACAGCTCAACATGAGCTTCAGAATGCTGCAACAATTAGGTAAGTGCAATATAAATATCGTTAATTCCGTTTATTGAGGGGTGTAGTCGTTCCGGCCAGTTTGCCTTAACGTTTAAGTAAAGTTTAGCCTATAATATTCAATATCGCCCATTAACGCTATACTTTCAGCTAACAATTAGAACGGCTATAAAAATAGTGATATATATATATATATATATATATATATATATTATATATACCTAGTTTGTGGTGATGTATCAATCAAATAAAAACTATACCGGGAGTAATGGTTGTGGTTCGAAATTATTACAATACGTGTGCATTAGGATTCGGACGTCGATAAATTAATAATAACGACACGGTCCGGACTCGTTATACTTACGGTTAGGGGAGGTCTAACCTATATATACATAGTTTTGCCGGGGGTGGGGGTTGGGGTTGTTCGAACACGGTAAAAAAAAGGTACACTCTACAGCTGTAAATCAAGGTGACGGGTTTGGTCCACGCTTTATATATATACATGTATGTATAGCGTGAAGGGTCAACAGGTAACTCGTTGACGGGACGGACACTCGGGCACGCGATCTAACATGATTTCCAGCAATTGTCGGTTCTGCCAATTAATTTCGTTAGGTATTACAACGTTATATAATACAGCCAGGAGGTAGGTGTGCAGTTCTAGTATGTGTGTGTGTGCCTGCGCAAGTGGCGAGGGGGTGAAACTTCATTTCTCATTATTACCACTACGGTAACACAATGTGCTAGAATAATAATATTATTCGAGAACCCTAATACGAAATCACCATTATCGCCGCACATTTGGAAAAAAGCGACGGTAATAATTTCATTATACATTACCCTCAAAACGGCTCAGTCGTGTAAACGATACAGTGATTGAGCACCCGACAAATTTGTGTCTCGTTACGACCCCGGTGGCATTACTATTCAACGGTCGGGTTGGATTAGTTAAAGAAGCCACAAAACACACACAAATTATCAGTTAATCAAGATAGACCATCTCCTATATTATCTATGCCAATCAAACGACCAACGTCCATCTAAAGTATATAAAATAAACGGTTTCCTATGTATTAACTCAAGTTCTCTAATACTTATCAAGTCGTTGCAAAAAAAAAAAAAAATTATAATAGTTATAAGTTAAATTATAGAGTATACAACGCAGTGCACTAAAACCATACATTGTAATGCTTGCATCGTGCGATTATGAGCCATTCCGATAAAAAATAAATCTCAAAATAGGTCAATTGTCGCATTAACTATTCATATACGGTCTGGTTGACGTTTGTTTTTGCTATCATTTAAATTGTATTCTCAGCCAGTAATTGTCTCTATTGGTAAACGGATATAATCAATTCTCGTTAAATGTATAAAAAAACATAAAATACGTTATAATTGGTTTTTTTGTTAATACTACAGCAAATAACAATATAGACGAGGACACGTAATTTCGTTGAATATTTAATCTAATTTGTATGTAGAACTATACTAATATCGTACAAATTAATCTAGCACGAACAGCTAGTAGTTGAGTAAGCATGTTTTTGGGTTTAAAATCTGATATAACATGTATAGATATACTTGCTAAAACTCCTAGATATGCATTTAGGTAAGAACGAGAGACAGCTGCATAAGTAAAACGGAAATACCGTCTATCATGATAAAGGGGGACAAAAAACATACTTAGGATGGTTGCAAAGGTAGTGTTTAGGTGGTGGTTCGCGTGTAAATAATATAAAATACTATATTATAACTTTTTTTCGGTTAATGTAGAAATATATATGAAATGCGTTTTAATCATAATTTTGTGTCGTTAAAATCTAAAAATCAACGTCGACTAATTGTTTAAGGCTGTCCAAAAGCCATAAAAATATAACGAAACGGTTAAATTTGTTTTTTATTTCAAATATGTAATTACTCTTGCGCACTGCATACATACACACAACGTTTAATGCACGTCTTATGTTTCCCTTGGCTGCAATAATGAACTTTAGCACGAACAAAGTCTGACATACGCGATTAACGACATGCTATTTTTTTTCTCACATTGTTTCCCTATATTATATGTTTTACTATCGTGTTTCTCGTATTAATGGCCCCGGTTTATGACATTTTTTTTTTCACATATATATATATACTGCCATATAAGTATAACGGTTAGAAAAATATACTGTATTATATTATAATATGTATAACTTGCCATTTTCTTTTGTTGAAAAATAAAACGAAAACTCATGGTTTTAATTGTTTAATCAAAATATAATATACCATTTTGGATAGGTTTTTGTACACACTGTAGGTTCTGTTTTCTTCAACCCCTACTTCTGTCAAACACACAGCCAAGTGTGTATACCAAGAGGCGAGCTTGGAAAAATGCACAAAGCACACGCTTTATAGCACTAAAAATAATAGATTTCAATAATATTGACGTTCATCGAGTATTCAAAAATAGAGTTTTGCTAAAGAGTAGTGTTGTCTGTTAATAAATATAAATATGCCGTTCCTTGCCGACATGGTGTATTTTTATTTAATGTAATGTTATTAATTGATACTCGGTAAACACCGAATAAACTTGTTTTTACAGTTTAAATGATATCAAAATATCTCTAAGCAACGTTGAGCAATTAAACTGTCCTTATTCTACGTTTAAATTTAAAACAAATTTCGTTACATCAGCCCCAAATGATAAAATATAAAACCAACAGATTGCACATCTCGAATTCGCGAAAACATTGTCCTTACAATTGGAAACGTTAGTACTTTATTTTCAGATACTATAGTATTAATTTAAACTACATCAACATTATTTTAATAGTAAAACCTCTGTGCAAGTAAATTGTTCATAATAATATTTGAGTAGTTGGAGAACCGAAAAAATAAGATGTCGGTGCTGGCTGTGTTTGTGTCAGTCCAATGTATTGTACACCTGCATTACAGTATTGCTGGCAAAAACCTCGTGGCAAAAAGTGACGTTCTGTTGCTTTGACTGCCGACTGGAAAATCGTTTTCACTGCAAAGTCGCATCCAAAGTTGTCGTTACCGTGGCCCATGACGTGTCGGCGGCGGTGTATACTTAGGCAATTGTCTGCTGCTTTACCCGGCCAACGGTTATGTAATTATTATTATGCGCTCGGTTGTCGCCTAATCGCATGATAAACTGGAGTTGTGTGCAAACGGCAAATTAACTGCTACACCAATGCTTGTTCGCCCAAGCACCCGCGGCTTCTTGGGCTCCGGGCAATTTCTTCTCCGCCCGTGTTCGTCTTATACACGGCTCGGTCTCCTCGCTTTGTACGACTTGCATTTTGCTATATGCAAAAGCCGCGGGCGGCAAGAGTCAGTCTGCCGTGCATTCACAGCAGCGCAAAAGCCAATTAACTGTTTGACTTCACCATAGGCGGAACTGTATAGTGTATATACAGATATTTCATTTGGTCTAAGATGAAGTTTGAAATAGTTTCAAGTCGATGTGGTCTTTGGAAATTATCAAAACCTAATGCGTAGAACGCTTCGGTCCGAATCTATGTGTATACAAGACGACCATTGAGCTTAAGGCATTCATTTTCTCTCACAATAATTTACTATCAACTTTTGAAACTTAAACGGTATCGCATGCATTCAATAAACCGTTAAGGGTAAGTTAAGAATAATTTTCTGAAAATTTCGACTGGTCGTTAACCAGCTTTTGATAATTACTTTTAAAGTTATTAAAGAATAATATTTAAGATGAGAGCAAGGGAAGAGTGTGCCATGTGGTATTATTTTTTATCTATGCACATTAATCTACCGCATTCCACTTCTAATATTTCTTTCAAAACTCTAATAACTTTAAAAGTAATTATTTATTCATAACTGGTTATCGCGACCAGTCAACATTTTCAACAAATTCTTTTCAATAAAAAAAGTTAAGTAAATACATATAATGGTTACCGTTTAAGTTTACATAATATGGAAAATACTAAAAAAAAAACCGTTTTCAAAAAGAAAAAATATAAAAAATTATTTTTTTAGTAAATTAGTGTCTTATCTACCACACTATATGTAAAGACGGTAAAAATGATAAAATTAAGCGCCAGATATTTTGGGTTTTCCTCGATGAGAATATATATTTTATTTTTTTTACACGGTATAAATCTACCGCTAGGACAACCAGTCGCCTCTGTGCGTCGATGCTCTAAACAATGTATCAAATAAAACTAATTATACCTAATACAACGCTATGGCATAACTCAATGGGAAGTCACCGGATTGTGGTTTCGGGCCAGAGGAACAGCTTCGTCGCTGCTAGTCTCATTCTTCAAAGCGAACGGTCTAGCAGTTGACGAACTGCGTAAGATGTGTGTCTTTTAGTCCTGAAGGACACATTGTATATTATCAATTTCCACCTATATTCTACGTAAATGTTGTATTTTTTAATTTTTATTCAATCGTCCATTTATTGGATTATTAGTCTTATTACTCATTTATTAATTTTTGTCTTAAAGAATCTATGTTTACCTGTGTTACTATTATTACCATCAATGTTAAAAGAAAAATTATGTTATGTACTATTGTACTGATCTAGTATGCTGTGTCTTATATGGCAACCTATGTTTTAGGCAGCCCGCTTGATTTTTTAAATAAAGTTGCTTCTCTCTCTAATCTTAAACATTTTTTTTGTTTTACTATAAGTCGGCAGTCGTCAAAAAAAAGCCTTTTCCACGGTTATAATATAGTAGCGGATATTATATAAGTAGCTGGAAGTATATGACATATATATATATATATATTCACTCCATCATTATAATGCAGTCGGCATAATACGAACGAGATGGCGCATATTAAAATCGTCTTCGGTAAACGCGTTATTGCTAATAAAACAACTTTTGCGTATTAGCATAATTCAATCTGCTGTTGTGCCTTTGGTGCAGTGACGGTAAGTGCGTTGTCGGCGGACTTGTTCAAGTCATATATTATATATATATATATATATATAATAATATAATATAAAAACGATCGAACTCACTGGCACAATGCAATGTGTGTGTGTAAAAGGTAGAAAGAAAAATACATAAAAATAAACCGTCACGACCTAAGATGGCCTTTGCTCTTTTTTGTTAGCATTTCCGCAACAACCGTTCTTCCTCCCCCCCCCCCATATACCACTCACTTCCCCATTTGTTCAATAAGGTTAGCTATAGTGTATAATGAGTTGCCGAAATTAACAGCGACGTGGTCCTTCTCCTCCTCCTCTGTTTTTTTTTTAGATGTACAACTGCAGCGACAAGTACGGTAATAATTTACCCGTTTGACAAATGAATATTTAATGCCGGACTTCCGTTAGCGTTTTATATTTTCTTTTAGTTTTTCATTTCCCCCCGCCCCTCTCTCACTCGAAAAACAATTTAAGCGCAACAAGAGTGTCAAAGACGACTTTTAGAAAAAGAAGAAAAAAAACAGATATTATCGACGCGTTTCCTTTTATTTATGAAGTACTATTATTATTTAGCAAACCAAATATTTTTTAAACACCAGACTTTGAAAACGGGCATTATGCAAACTTTACGGCCAATTATATTTGCCATGTTGTTCGACTTCATTATTGCGACATTTCCATTTGGTCAGAACGTTTCTCATTGTTAGTTAAATAACTATTAGATAAAACTGTAAACATAATATATTGTGTACAGGCAATCCTTATTTCAGTTCCAAATTTCTACGGTAGGTAATAGATATATTCTATAAAGAAAATATTACGGATAAAGGTTGACAAACAAAACAAAATATCATCACCCCTTTTGCGCCAAAGGGGCGTAAATAAAAATAAAAATATTTCCAGCGTAGTCTTATGACTCAAGGTCTGAAAGTTCTAGAGTGGGGTTATAACATAATTTTCTCAAAAATCTGTAATTAACCAATTAATTGATTAAAGAAAAACCAAAAACAATAACACTGACCTGCTAAATTTGTAGGTTGCTATGTGTGAGTGAATCAAACAGTCAACAGGTATACAAAAAACATTGTACTATGTTGTTGATTTGCTGCCAGTAAAGGCAGACGGCACACAATTGAGAACACATTTTTGTTCTTTACAACACTTTTGTCGACATTTTGTACCAGCTACAGCAGTCACGCATCAAAGCGTTTATTTTGGAATTAGTTTCAGTTATAATAATTTCTGGAAACCCGTGACCTCCTTATATACCAATATGCTTGTTCCCCATACTACGCTGACTATTTTGACCTGAACTATTCGATAACAGGTTCGCAGAATTTCCATGGGGCGAATAACCATGTTTGGTTCAAGGATAATATGCAACTTTAGTAACAGCCAGCAACGTACCCATTGAGGTGGTCATTATCAGATACTGTCCAGAGTTATTCTATTATTGTCATAACATCAACGTCCACCAGAGTGAAATAATATAATATTATAGTCAACCTACCTATTTTAACGTATTATCCGCGGCAAAACAAGCGCATCGTTTATAATATTATGTAGCACACTCTTCTCGAAGGTTATAATATATTTTTCTGCTCGTTATTCCTCGCCTCAGCTGCCGCCACCGTTAAATCTACTACTTTTCTCAACATGTACTCAGCCATAACGGCCAAGAGGCTGGTTGTCGACACAGACAGTGTCAGCATATTATACGATGTTTGGATATTAAAGACGCAATAACGGCCACTCGGTCGTGGGTAATCGCACTTTTGCCCGTATACACACAAACACACACACAATAATATTATACAACACCGGAGCACCGTTGCGGCCTCGAGTAGGTGCTTTCCCCTTGTGGAACAACGATGACAGTTGGCAGTCACAAAGCGTCGTTATAATAATATAATGGCGCAGTGTTATATTACCGGCACTTATGTGTTTTTCTCTCGAGTCCCTATACGCGTTTGTTTCACTTGGCAGTCACAATAATTATATTATTTACCGCGCACGTGCACCACCTACCCAACAGCCAGAAGCTAGCGGCGATACACATATTATGATCGTATGCGGTCCAAACTGTACACACACAGTGCATTGTCTATATATACTCTGCATACTTAGTATTGTTAGAGAATCACCGCCACGGTGTACAAATTATACTTCAAATAAACGACGTTGTCCGGACAAGGGCGAAAGGAAATCCGAGAAGTGGATAATATATATATATATATATATATATTATTATAATAATTAACGCGAACAACCAAAAAAAGAACACACTTTGAGTAACCCGAGATGTGGTTTTCGCTAAAGCAAACTTCTACAATGTCAAATTAACAAAATGTATATACACGACGTTCAAGGTGGTATCGGTGACTTTAATTTAAAAAAAACATTGCAACAACGGTAGCGCCAATACACTGGTAACTTTGAAAAGTTACACAGCGACGGTGTCGTTCAACAGCTTAGACCCGTTTCATATTTCACAGTTCCCGAAAGTCCTATATGAGGACGGTGGTCTTTTTTTGATTCCGGTATAGCACCCAGAGAAACGTTTTACATACTGTTGCCATTCTAGGTAACTCGAATACTGTTTGCTTAAAAATTCTAAGGGTTAAAGCCCTCTCATCCCCTTGAACGTCTCGTGTTCGCCCCTCTGATGTTGTTATATAGCATGCTAAACTATGTACATCTACCACCTATTGATTAATAGACAAGTTAGGCGTCAAACGGTAGGACGGTCGGTATCAATTTCAATGCAAAACGCGGTCCTACCTGAACGTGTTACGCTTTGTTGAGTTTCCCCGTGCAACACAATATTATGAGCTGATATCGGTTTCGCTTAGGTACGAACACACCGGTGTTCGTCTCCGGGGAGGAACTAAATTTGGATCTCTGTTTACATCTACACACACTCACACGTCTTGTCGGTAATGGTTCACCGGAAACTGTGTGTGTAACGAGCAAGGTCGGGTTTGGCTAATACAGGCTTGAATGGATTTGAAAGCGAAAACATTAAATATATAACAGTTTATTTTATAAAATATTTTTCATAAAGTATAATCATTTAAGTCGGGTCGAGTTGTGAAATTTATAAGTTTGTCGATTGCTTTAAAATGTGATTCTGTTAAATTTTCCGCTATTTTGTTACCTCTGTGAGGATGTGTTTCACGGTTGGTATTACATTTTATTGAAAGATAGGGTGGAATGGGGGGTTCTGTGCCGAGAATTTGCACTTTTTCTGTTTGTAATAGTGGTGGGCTAAAGATAAGTGTGAAGTACGCTACTGACCTAAGACAATGTGAGCCAGAACTCCCGTTCTATATATATATATTATATATATTATGTATTACAAATTAAATACTCATATTATTTTCAAAACATCAACATAAAAACGTTACGGTCTCCGAACCGGGGTCGACAAACATGACATATAATAATTATTGAAATTAACAATGTTAAAAAAACTGTATAATATGCAACACTACATTATACCGAATCTAGTTTTTTCGGTCCGCTCTCCGCTCGCATAATAATATGTATATACTGGCGATTGCACCGCTTCAACGGTGGTTATAGCTGAATTCCCAAGTGAGGTGTTCTTTTAATTAAGTCGAGACTTGGTGAAATTGCGTTGCCACGACGGCGGGCCAAATGGGGAGAGGGTACAAGGGCTGCTCGACAGCCCTCCCCTACTTTCACACATCCAGGCTACCGTAAGGCCGGAGAGTAATAAGTTCGTTCGATGGGATCGGCCTCGGCTTTGATGTATACCGAATAACTTGGAGTTGATTAAAACATAAATACAAATATATTTGATCATGTACGAGTGAACACAATCGTGTTTTATTTGATTAAATTCGGTCAGGTACTCTAAGGGCCGAGGTGGGGGGGGGGATTGTAAAAAATAAACACTTGTTGTTCAATAATAAAAACGATAGCGCTTTGCACGATAATTTGGCAAGGCTCGAGAGACGGGGGGGGGGGAAGAAGGGGAAATTTCAACTTGAAAAAAATGTCTGTATACTTTATCCTATATAATAACAAAACAATCTGTACAATATATATTACAATAAGTTTTTTTGTCGAGGATATGTACATATAGCTTGAATAATAATTATCATGAGAGGAAGCCACCCAGCATTGGTAACACCTCATTAGAAGTAGGTTTTATTTTTTGCTAAACGGTTTTATGTCATTAGGTCTCACAACTCCAGTTACGTTCTAGTCTGCGTGTGGGGTTGTCGGAGAAGTTGGTATTGCACATGCGTTTTATTAGGGGATTTGAATTTAATAGTTAAGTTTTAAAAGGAATCTATTGTAGTGTAGTTTGGCAAGTTCAATAACTGTTTTAATGTTTAAGTCATTATGTAGGTCGTTGTTAGTTATGTAGATGCTCTTGGGGGTAATAGGCTGCATCCTTGTCATTATTGTGGGTTGATAATATGGATGTATCGTCATAGCAAAAGTGACTATCATAGTGTTCATGTTATTAGGTAAAAACGTTGTATAAATCAGGTGCGAGATCGCTGCCTTAAAGAACACCAGCTTCAATTGAGTAACGATGGAAATTGGCACAGCCTTGCCAAAATCTGTATACTTATCGCTAATTTGTTGTCGGCCACGTACAGCAGGTTGTGGAACTCTGACTATGATGTCATTATCCTATTTTTAAAAAAAAAAATTTTATAATCTTAATCACACAATACGGCAAAAGTCATGTGTCTCGCGAAAGAACTTTTTCCACGGTAATAATCTTGATTGCCGAGTAAGTAATTTTTATTTGAGTAAAACGTTTGCCTTGACGATTGAATAAAAAAAAAAAACTTTTAACCGACGTTTCCCACAACCTCCGACCACGGTGGGTAAATGTAACTTTTGTTATTGTTATAATTTTTTATTTTTTATTTATTTATATTATAATCAGATTAGTGGCGTGGGCCGCCGTCGTTCGTATACACACAAGCTGTACAAAATATATATATATATATATATATACACGTTACGTGAAGAAATAGCGTGTCACACGCTCGCGGGTAACTTAGGGCCCAATCAGTCAAAATACTTCCTGAGGGATTTAAAATGTCACGGGGTCACATTTTTTTTAAGAAATTCACCTATATCCAGCACTAAAACGCGTACACAATACAAATAAATATCGTTAAACTGATTTCTTACATAACGTTATTGTTATTGAGACGGTGTTGTCCGTTTCTCGGTTTCCAACGCAATTGAATCGCTTATTCATATAATAATTAATATGCAGAGATCGTATTGATATTGTACACAATGTATGTTTACTATAAACGGTGTCTTTTAACTATACACCGAAAATCAGTATTTAGAAGTATTTATTGTTGTAAATCTTTATTCCAAACCGTACGCCTGTAGGTTTTACATATTAAGATTGTTATTAGAATATATCCGAGAAACTTCAAACGGTATAACGAAAGTAGAGGCAAACTAATAAAAAAGAAAAGAAAATTACTTTGTCTTTTTTCCGTACACCGTTGTCGTTTTTTTTTCTCTGTATTTTTATTAATACAATAAACGTTTCCCATTAGAACAGTTTGCAATCATAATGCAAAGTGAACGACTTGCGCTATCTGCATAGTAAAGGCCCATAACTGTTAATTATTTCCAAAACTGTTATTATTATTATAATTATTATATTGCACTCGGTTCGGATTAAAACTGCCCCGCCAGCAAAATTGGCTTAGCACAAACCCCGACAAAAACTCTGCAGACAAACATTTGGTTAACACTTAAAAACTATTATCCTTATTGCACTTATATACTTTTGGTCTTAGCGAGAATATAGAATATTATATTGCCCACGTGCCGCTCATGGGAATGCATTTTCATCGTTTCGTTTTCCGGTGTGTATTTAAAAGATTATTTTTGTACCGTTTCAAATATTATACACACAGTAGTTTTACTATAAGTACTATATTTGTACGCCATAAATCTAATAAGTATTTTTACAAACAATATATAGTACATAAACTGCAGCGCAAAGCATTGTTTACCGAATACTCAAAAGAAACAGTTTTGTGTTCAATCCTCCTGTTTTCTTAATATTCGACTTTACGGCTTATAAGTCTTATATCAAAACTACCAACAGCGCTTAAATATTATTACAACGGTAATAACCTCATTTTTGTACAAAAACTTTCTGAGATCTGAGCTGGGAAGCACGATACGAGGATTTAAGATCAAATAAACAAAAAAACGATTCGTTTATCAAATAATATTTTTAAATTAAAGGTCTTGGGAATAAATTAAAAACTTAGATTGGCTTCGAGTGACGTTCGCTTGCCGTAAATTACAATAACAGTAGTTTTGTATGGATTTGAATTAGGCGATTGTATTTTTTGTTTTAATTTAAACGGGAGTTAACGTTAAACTTTAAAAGTAAATTAACGTTACATACAAACTTTGCAAGACCGTGAAACTCAATCAACTACAGTTACACCAGTTTAAGACTACGACCGTAAAGTTTAAAGCAAGTCTGCGATAATATAAAAAAAAAATATTTATTTTCAAACACCATTAAGTGCAATTGTCGTAGAAAGCAATGTAGAAACGTTTTACTGTCGTTTCAATAGTCGAGTATACTTTGGCTATGTTAAAAAAATGTTCAATTAAATTTCGATTTGCTGAGCAATACACATATTATGCCAATAGTCTAACACTTTCTCGCATTTAGGAGAATAATATAATTTTGTATAAAATATATTTTTTATTTTGTGACGTACCAATACTAGTTAGAATATATCTTACTATCAAATAGAAAAATAAGAATAAACGTTAAAATAGCTGGCCAAGTGCACAGTAAATAATAAACGGATCAATAACTTATTTTTATCAGCAAAACGCAGTACTGGCTCTTGTGGGAATCAATCGTTTCATTCATTTTTTATCCGTACTTATCGAGTACCTACACTTTGCGTTGTATCCCATCAACACAATACATCTTAATAAAAAATATCCGACACTTTTGAAATAATTAACAAATCAAACAGGTCGATTTTTTTTCTTAAAAAAATATTGTATTTATTTCTAATAGTTTGTTCGTTTTATATACAATTAACCATCTACATCATGGTTACATCACAATATTATTGACTCTCATCACTGAGGGGTAGCTCGTGTGGGCGATTTTAATTATTTCTCTCAATGTCAGAGCTGTGGCAAGGTTACAGTTTAGTCGATACGCTAATCGCGGACATTATGTTTATTTGCACACTGTTTACACAACCCTTGGCCAGCCCTATTATTTGACATCGTGTGTCGAACAAACACATCGAATGCACACAAAAACCAATATCTACGTTATTCTACATACACACACACATCTCGTTTACCCGGCTGGCACGGTCTTTGGATCAACGATATTTACTTTGCAAAGCTCTAGGGGACGTGCAATCGCACATCTACAAAAGCACAAACACACTCACATGATGTATACATGAGCCACACCTACAATTACACGTGCTATGACGTTACATTATTATCTAGTTTGTGTTTGATCGAGTACAATAATATAGCTACAACATAAGCGTGCAATTAACCCGTCGTTTAGTTTCGTGTACAGTAATATTAAATTTACTGTTACAGCTAAAATACAATCAAATATCAGCTATTTTATTATTTTTCTTCGATAAAATAGTTTAACAGTTCAAACACCACATACGACAATTTATTGTGTTTTAGTTGAGATTTTATGAGAAAAAGTTACTCAAAAAATATAATATTTAGTTTCGTACAAGTTCTAAAAAACAGTATTTTTTAATTTCGAATTTGACTAAAATATACGCTGCGTTAATCAGATCAACAAGCTTGAAACACGGCCACACTTTATAATTATAACCCTTTTAAAAGACTTCATAAATAATTTATTATTTTTTTTAATGGTTATATATCTATTAACCGAGTGAAAAATATGTAACGGTTTAATAAGTTTCAGTTATAAACTTAGTGATACAATAAATTGCACTTAATTTGTAATTTATTCATATCGTTAAAATAAATAAGTAATTTTTTTTTTTTTTAATTAGTATATTATGAACATTTTTTAGGTTTTGAGTTCTTTTTTTGGTCCATTATTTCATTAGTCTAATGCACAGAGTTACCAGTACGAGATGTATGATAGTTAAATGGAGACATTGTAATCTTAGAAAAGTTTATTGTACTGCTAATGTTGTTGTGATATAATTATTTTTTTAAAAATAATTTAGCAGTTCACTCTAAACTGTAGGTATATAGGGCATTCGAAACGACAATAACTAATTTCTTGACACTACTTTTTCAAATTATTCATAATCTTTATAAACATTGTATACAAATGTACATATATATATATTTGCTTATTGATATTAACACATTTATATATTTGTTAAATTTTTAGCTTACAATTTGTTAAACGCAGTTCTAAAAGATTGATCAAATATTTATATTTTAGATAGTACTATATTATTACATAATTGTTGTTTCCGCATGATATTTTTTTTACAATTTGTTTATTTTAAATATTCGTTGTTTTTATATATTAATTTATTTTGTGTTATGTTGTTACATGTTTTAAAGTACATAATAATATGTTAGATTCACAACCATAACGTTTAGCGCCATCTACTGGTATTCACATGCGACCTAGTGGTATCTAGCGGACCGCACAAGTTAAACAGAAAACAATGTTTGTAAAATATCATTAATGGCTTCAAACACATTTAACAATGAAATAGTTTAATGTATATTAGTCGATATACATACCATGAACCAACAAAATAATCAATTTTAAAGTGGTTTTTCAATCGACATAATCTCATTATAAAATAAAATAATGTCACTGCCATCTGTTTTTTTTTCATTAACTACTTAGCTTATCCGGAAAATTAAATTCGTTTCTATGATAAAGTATTGTGTGCATCTTTTTAAAACATTTAGAATCATAAAAAAGCTATCGATGGCTTATCAAGTATAGCTGATAATGGTTTTAAAATAAATTTAAAAAAAACACAAATTATTTTATTTAACTTCAACAGTTGATTGATATGTTTTCAATTCAATAATCATGTTTTGGTGAATTTATTCAGTGTAACATTATTACGATACCGGACATAATGAATTAATGTAATTTTTTCTGTACATTATAAATACAATAATAATATTATGAATTTAAAAATATTTAACTGGGAATTCCGGTAAAATAGTTTCGGATTTAGGTCCCCTAACAAATGTACAAGTTTGGAAGTGAGCTCGGGTGAGGATGAAAAAAACATGGACTCAACTCCAAAGTTGGTGGGTAGGTACGTCTAAAAAGCCCGGCAGGTGAATTCTCTTGTGTAAATGAAAACATGTGGTCGGACCACGGTACGTCCCCCGAGGTCTAATGAACTCCAAGCAGTCTGAAGTGCAAAACTTCTATTCATCGGATAACCTTATGCTGCGGCTGTAGTTACTACAAACGGCCCGCACAAGCTGCCATAGGCGTTTTTTTTATACTCTACGCTACTCTATTGTGTTACTAACTCACAGATTAAAAAAAAAACACAAACGAGTCTTTTTGTTTTAGAATTAATTGCAATAAAAAATGCGAACATTTATAAAAGCCACACGCCGTTTACGACTATACCAATAAAGAAAAAAATATGTCTATAGCATTAGACCTTTTCCATATAGCACCACCTGAACAAAAGCACTCCCATCGGCTGAAAGCACTGAATCAAATGAAATTCCAAATAAATTCGTTCAGAAGTTCGCATTAGCTAGGTAACGGACACGTCTTATCCGCGTAAGACGGCGCGTTAGATAGGCAAAATCACTACTCCGACTCGACGAATCGATTTATAATCACTGTCGATGACACTACTTAAAAAAGTGCTATCGAATAACAGCAGCTCAGTGTTTATGTGAATTTTTATAGACGGCCTAAAGCGGAGGTGAATAACCAGTTGGCGATAGGTCATAACCGGCGGCACGGTTATAAAGCACTTGGTTTTTACGACCTTTGTTTTGCCGTTCGTGGAAAAAAATGGCGTTAATCCCAGATTTATATATTACAAACAAAAAAAAAATCCAGACTTCTAAAGGATAAAACCAAAGGAAACGTCAACGGTCGTGGAAAACAATATATTTTTAGCGGTCTTCCTCCAAGAAGCGGTTATTAAAGCGTCTACGTCGGCATTTGGACGAGGTAATATATCAGAAACGTACTTTGCCCGTTGTTTGGCCGGATTACGTTCGGTCCGGCGATCCCACAATACACCGACAATTATTGTCGGTGTATAGGAAAATAATATATTATATTGTATTGACGATGTTATTATTATTTTTAGCAGCAGCAGTAGTAGTAGTAGCAGTAAATAATATACTCGACCGACTTGGACCGACGACCGGGTTGGTGTAGCCGCTCTACTATATACTAGCGCAATAAATCGTCGGGCCACTAAAAGCTTTTCGGGGCCCCGTGGATAGGGAAAAGGGAACGGCGCGGGAGTGACACAACAAATGCCTGTCGGATCTTTAGGGATTTCTTTTGTGCTCGCTTGGGGTACGTATGGTATAGGGGCCGGCGTTTTAGCCGTGTGGCTGTTGGTCTGATGCTAATATACTTGTAGGCCGGTTCTGTTCATTAACATCACACGCTCCGGTTGTCTTGACCAGCACCTCCCCGACCGAACGGGGCACCGGCGGCTCTGCTCCCCAAGTGTGTGTTCAAACCACACTAGCCGTTTATTCCTGATAAACGCTAGAATGTTTTTGGTCATTTTAGCCGACAACAGAAACAGACTGCACAAGTGCAATGCTATGAGATGCTATGAGATAGTGTTCAAATTACCAAGGTTTCGTCTAGTGCACCGCGATTAGAGAATTATTCTTTTGTATAATTAATAATAATATGTTACAGTATAATAATAGTATAATGTGATATATTATCGTGGCTATAACGGTATTATATGTACATATTATAATGGATTCGTGGGAACGCAAACAAACACCCAAGTCAGGTTAGGTTACAATACAACATAATATTACAATATACACGACCGTGTATGTACGTTGCAGATGCAAGCAGAGTTTCTATATTATAATATATTTTGTTTGAAAAGGCTATTTCGAGGGGAGGAAAATATTGGGAGTATTTCAACAATCGAAAATAATAGTCTTAAGAGGATAAGGAAATCAGTAAATAGTCTCTATGGTATCTCTCTTGGCCAAATATTGATGTGTTTTTTCAATACATTATACTATTTTCTTGCAAAACAATATCTAAAAAAACACCGTCGCACTAAACCAACTGGTTTTAAAATTTTGATGTAAAATTGAACATATTATACTCCCAAAAACGAGTGTGCTTATAAGAAAATATACCCGTTGAATTGTTTTACATTTCTCACTCGACTCTAATATGATTTTATTGAAACGGTATGATTTGTTGTATGACTGTATAGACAGTGTGGCGGGTATTTTCACCAGATAAATATAAATACAAAAATACCACCGTGATTAAGCACCGATGTCTCGTATACGTGTGGGTTTTGTGCTCAGACTATATGCTCCAAAGAGTAATGCAATCTTGACTTGAATTTTTGATTTTCTTTACTTCCATTTAAAACCGTTTGATTACAAAAACAAACAACTTATATTCGAGTGGAAAATATTACAATTCTCCACACGCATTCCTCTACTTAAGTTTGTCAACAGAATGTATACATTTTCAATACTCCCAAACATAGTTTATTCAGATCAACGTTATTTTCCTTCTTAATCTCGCCCAACCCACCCTTCAACGACACACCCTTCTCATTTCTGTACGTCATAGCATAGTTATATATTCTGTTCATCGTTTTCCCTGTTATTATAGAACGACTCCAAAATACCATCATTATATAGATCATAATTTTCTTTTCGTTAGTCTTATTCTACCTACACTTAAAATTAGTCACACACAAAACATAATCCTACAACATGTCTGCCATCCATACTACGGCCTTATTTATACATTTTTCTTTAATAACACACACTTTTAACGGTTACCATAAAATAAAATACAACTGATGTAAAATTCTAAGTAGTTAACAGATTTAAAAGTACTTGTATTTTTTATTTTGCCCTCAGTTAGAAACTATGATATAGTTTTCATAGTTAAATTTTAAAATGTTACTGTTTGCTATTTGTATTTTGCGTTTAAACCTAATTGTATCTCTATTATAGTTTTTTTTTGTATTATTATTTCTATTATAAATATGATTTACCTTTAACATCATCAATGCAAATTCGGTTTATATTGAATTAATATATTTTCTTCAGTTCAGTCGCACTTACCTGAAAACAAATAATAAAAATACTCGATTAACAACAAAGAAACGAATTATCTTTAGCATGTTATTTTGTTAGTTTAGTCGTGTAATCAAATCAAAATTCGTACTCATCCGCAACAGTGTTATAAGGTTTAATCACTTATATTGAAGTTTAACACGATGGTTAAGTTTCCGATGAGTTTCGCGCGAGCTAAGCAATCAGAGTAAACGAACTTCCGTGGAAAGTTCAATCAGCTACATAACGTTATCGACATTCGACTGGATGGAGGAATTGTGCAAATCGCATAAAACCCATTAAGCCGGGCTTCGCAAAACGTTTTTTTTTGTTTATAACAGCATTGCCCTATTGCCTAAAGAAAAGTCATGATAGATTTTGTCTGAAACTAAAGAGTGGATTTCATTGATATGATATAAACATATATTAGTGCTGACTTTGTATCTCTTCAGCGTTTAATAACAGTGTATTAATGATAATTGGTTTGATTAGATTATGCCTACTGTGAGTGTCTAATCCAAAAATGTACACGATAACACAATGCAACTACAATTACCATAAAAATATAACTATAAAAAAACAAAAGGCCACAACAGTGGATATTATAAAAAAAAAAAAAACGGCGCTGATTTGAAAAATAAACTGTACAATATGATTTTCTATTGTTCTGTCAAACTACCGCACGCGTTTCTTATCGTTGAATCGCAAAAAAGGAAGTTTGCGCCGCAATGAAAGTTTTTTCATCAACGTTCTTTTTATTTCAGTAGTGCTACTAAGATAAAAAATTGTCATTTTCTTTGATCGACCGTCGTGCGCCGATTTCGTGGAATTGAAACTTAACCGTACAAAACAAATAATTCACTATAATTTCTTCCATTGTACAGTTCTTACTTCAAAACAACAATGCTCTTCTTTTTATTTTTTTCGCATTCAAAAATAAATCATATTTAACTGTAATAATATTTTATTTCGACATTCCATTTTTATGAAGTCAGAACGATTTTGTATTATTTAAATGCCAAAACAATCCGAGCTAATATTATATTTGCTTGAAAGCAAAAAACCATCCAGAGATCGCCATGGTAAAATCTAGCAGTGCAGAAAATTGCCTCGATTCAACAACTCTTTTGTTATTAACGTCTCACTAAATGCAACCCCACCCGACCCGCAAGTACGGTTCTTTAACGTTTGTATTAAATATACAAAGTTGTTTTAACAATAGCGGAAAATAATATAATATATTTTGTGTTTAACCTACCGGTTTAAAAAAAAAACTATTATTTCAAGATCTAAATCTTTTGAAAATACCTACAAAATTATTAAACAGTGAAAAAACAAATTATATCGCAAATAATATTTCCATTAGTATTACAGCCGATTTGGTACATTCTGACGAACATCCAGTTCAGACTGTTAATATAATTTATTTTAATTTTATCATTTGAGCACACCACCTAAGCGTTTTGTGGTTTTGATATTCAACCCGGAGAGTTAATGCTGTGTAAAATAAAATACAAGTGCATGTGCGTTTGTCCATATTAATGCTTGATGTATATAATGTATAGTCGTCTCGTAATGATAGGTTTCTTGAATTCGAGAATAAATCAAACCGGATAGGCAAAATATGTAAAACTGGCGCATCGTAAACATGCAATCCTGCACAGTAAAAAAATAGAGTTTTCTTGGTAACGACCAACAGCACCAGTTACATTTCCTTTGGCCATAAAAAAACACATAATAATAATGTAATGTATGCGTCGTTTGGGCGTGTGAGTGTATACGGTAAAAGGTTTTGGATGGAACGTTCTGGGCGACTAACTTCATTCAGACCCGGTAAGGTATAGCGAAGGAAGGATCTATCTGGCAATGGAATTTACTGGCTATGAATATTTCATTGAAACGGCAGCTACTTTGCGTGTCTCGCCTGATATCGATCCGATTTTTGAGGAATCTAGGTTTTTCCATTGTAAATTATTATCATATATGATAACGCCTTAAACTTTTGATTGAATCAAATATACATACCGTTATTCTGTATTTAGTAGGTTTACGCTGCGCTTTTAATTGAATACAACGAGGTAATTATATTGTACTAGTAATGTTTTCTTTTGGACGCTGTGAAAAGATTTAGGAGATAAATTTCCCGTACCTCGTAATTCACATGATAACGAGGGGGAAAAAACATACACACCGTGATTGATGATGATGATGATGCGGTAACTCGATTATTATCATCGACCGGATCGTGACTAAACCGTGACATGGACGGAAAGCACAATACAGTTTAATTGATATCGTATGTGATTCAGGATAATTCTATTAAGTTGTTCTCTAGGTCTGGGCGTATACAGGCGTACGGATCCCTGTCGCAGAACAAAAAAATGTTAAAATATAAAAACAAAAGGAGCAAGCCGGATCAATGGTCTTTTGTGTTTGTACGGACATCCCTATTATTATAATTTTTTTTTGTCGCTGCTGTTTAAAATGTGTACAAACACACAGTACCGGCCGGGGTGGAGGATTAAGGGAGACGTGTACCTACATATAATTTCGCCGTCGACTCACCGTATCTTGGTTTGGGTTTTTTTTTCTCAGCGATCGTTTGAACGGCGTAATTTTTTCCTAAGTCGACAACCAACCCTCCTCTCGGACGCTCCGGATAAGGGATGTATGATTATATACTGTTTTCCGCTTTAGAACCGTCCGCTCATCGTTGGCGGTGTGCGACTATTGTATATTCGGGACACGTTGCAATTGTATGGCGTTTTCCGGCTGTTGTTTAACTGGCGAAAGACACGACATGCGGCCAAAAAGAAGAAGAAGAAGAGACAGGGGCGTTTTAATAATCAGGTGGTTGGTTTTTCCGGCGGTGGCGTCGGAGAACAAGAGCACGTATACGCGGTAATTTAATAATAAAAAGCCCTCTCGCCGCCGCCCAACAAACGTGTAATGCGCTGGGAGAGGGGAGAGGGGAGGTGATAGAAAAAAAACCGACGAGGCCAGGCCCCTCCCCTCGGTGCCCCCCCCCCTTCGGCATCATCGTAAAGTCTTGGTAAAAAGAAACGGAAACGAAAAGCCAGTCGCTTACGCGAATAATTGGAAAAAATTACTGTTTTCGCTCTCGAACGTTTTGATGAATGCATATTATAAGTTTATACAGTATAGACCGTGTCTAAGACAATATATGTTTTCTTACTTTCCTCCCCCCTCCCCCACTCTCACCCAATCGATAGTAGCCTATTCAAACGAGTAATCCCTAAAATTCCAGATACTTAGCTTAACCCTAAACACTTGCTCGTGATTTTTTTTTGCATTTGAACAACATGGGACATTTTTATTTGTCATTAAAAAAAAAATCGAAAAACATTTGAAATTTTTACAATACATAATAAGCTGAAATGTGACACATAAAAATCGCTCACCTAATATTTCACAGTAAAAAATGTTTTTAGCGAGCTATACAGTCTTTCGAAACTGATCATGTCTTGATAACTTGCTAAAGAAAAATATATAACAAGATAACAAAAAAATGATTTTCAGATGTCATAGTTTAGCTTTAAGAACCGTTTTTTTCAAATCGAAAATTGTTTTATTTATTTCGAGTTAGAATTTTTTTAATGAAAAAATTGTAGTTTCCATGTCAATGAAATGCAAAAAAAAAAAAGTAGTTTGGATCTGAAATTTTAGGGATTTCTTATTTGAATAGGCATTTTTTCGATTAAAAGGGTAAGCCGGAGGAAAAATACAACATGAAAAAAATATTGTAAATTTGTAATAAGTTTAAACCAATACGATTATTTTTTAATAAATAATTTATAATTCCATTTTAAAACATGACTGGAATTTAATAATTATATATTAGTGGAAAATATTCGATTAACATTTATATATTTACCTGACAACATTGTCACACTTTTAGTAAACAAATTCGTGGTGTTTACACGGCATTTTATGGTTTATTGCGAGACATTGAATCACTGACCCGTTTAAAATGTATTTATTTAGCTGTAGCTTTAAGTAAAACCACTAGTAGTCTTTCTTTTTTATTAACGGAGGAAACTTTTTCGCAGGAGCGGTTTGAACATATTTAAATAAATACCAACCATCCTTTAGTATAACTTCTGAGTGCCAAACTGATTTAATTGAACGCCAACGCAATTTACTAAATAAATAGTTCCTATATTACAAATGTTTTATAATCTGCATCTCGTTTGTGAGCCAAGACAAGATAGTATGAATAAGTATGAGGTTCCTGCAAAGCTATATAAGAACCCGTTAATATTCACTTTGTCGTTGTTTATGTTTAGTAAACGTAAAACAAAAACCGATTAGTTACCTACTTCTAAGCTCAAACCGTTATTTTTGTAACGTCAAATGCAACTATATCTTAATAGTATTTACTGTAGTGAAACACATCAAAGGGTAAGACTTAAGTATTTTAATTATTTATTTTGCAATCGTTTCAACTACCGCCTTTTCGTACCTACGTATTGACTGTTGAACATAGTATTATAACAAGACCGTACCGCAATTAAATGTATAATATGATCCTAAAATGTTAAAATAATAAAGTCAGCAAATGAAATATTACTGTCGCATCGAAGATACTTCAATACTGTTTCCTTAATATTAGCCATTTGAAAATTGTAAATTTGAATTTCTTTTAGAGCAAATGGTTATGAAACTAAGTCAAAGCCGACCAATTTCAAATTATCTATTTTCAATTTTACATATTCATTGTAGTAAATTCAAAAAGCCAAAGTGCCCCCCTTGCAACTAGCAGATGTATTCTATCCGAATGCGTTTTTCTTCTTTCTTTTTTTTTTGGAACTTCGGTGCCGGAAACAAGGTCGAAAATTATTTGCGTGGCTACCGTCGATTAGTTTGCTGTCCGACTGGTCTGTGTTGAGCTGTCAAAGTGACAAAGTCGTTTTGGCGCACACATCTGCCCCCGTGGGGAGAGAGAGGGTAGGTTCAGCGTGCCGTCGTACGTGACCGACCGCGGTAGCTGGCCGTCAGTCGTACACCGACTTGTGTAATGATTGCACAGAAGAAAAACGTTTCAACCCCTTCGCCTCGCCGCCCCTCTCTCGGTCAGGTGGTTTGTATGTACTATGTGTACCTACTGCTATGTGGTTCTCAAATAACTGTCTGCGACGATTTATTGTCGCACGGGATGACTGCGCTGAAAAGCTTCCACGCTAAGGTGTGTAATATATCCATATACATATGGACATTCTTGTCGTGTCGAACCTGGCAATACCTCTCTCCGGATAAATCACCGTACGGCGCAAAATTCCTTGAAAGACAACGGTCTAAGGTGCTCTCGACTTTTTTGGCATTAACTCCGCCAAAAACATATTATCATCTAAAAAATAAAAATACCCCAAAAGCGCCGCACAACACAATGGAAGTTCCCGTTGAGTTCCGTTTTAACATGGATCAAGCGGGTTAACCTACCCCTTTTACCTCTAGATCATCTAACTGCTAACACATAGCAATAGCGTACAACTATTAAAACTACTAAAGTTGTTACTTCTTTTCTCTCTCTTGTTTTTTATTATTATTATTATAATTTTTTTTTTTTAATCAAACGAGATGTTATCGCGTTGCGGTTGTCGAATAATAGTTTGAAAAAAATAAAATAAAAGTCGGATAGAATATAAAAACTAAACCCCCTCCTTCCTCCCCCACCAACCAAATAACGGACATAAAAATAAGTGCTTGCTCGCGTGTTTTACGATATTATACTATATAGTGTACGCTACGGCGGCATTCGTATGATATATAATAATATAATGTAAGTGTTTTAAAGAAAAATAGAAAAAATAAACCGAGCTTTCTGCACGTTCACAAGTCAACCGGTACCAATTGCAATTCGAAATATTATGATTATTGATGTGAAAAACGCTATGGTACAGCGTAAGTAGCTATAGGGTATGTTATATAGAGTATATTTGTTGAAACAAACCATTAAAACTAAATACGTGACGGCTTTACAAACTCTTTCGTAACAATATAATAACATTATATCCATATATTGTAATAATAAGGTAGAAACGCGCCTCTATAATTAACTAACCGTTTAAAGGTCATTTTCAAACAGGTGCTAAGGCATTTATTATTTATCGCGGCTTCGTAGGGAGAATTTCATACTTACAAATCAATAAGCCTACATAATATTGTTTTCTAACAAAAAAAAAAAGAGAAGTGTAAAATACTTTAGTTTTTCAAAAACTATAATATTATAATACGGTGTGTAACATATTATCTTCTCCTTACACGTGTATAGCATAACGTCATGTGGGTTTGTAGTATTGATTATGTTGTTGGAAAACTTGGATTGTCTAAGAACAAAAAAAAAACGGACAACAAGAAGAGACAGACGTTGTTTTGCTGTAGCCGGGCGGATAAAGTCTATTTCCCTTAAGCGCCAGAGTCATCCATTACCTTATCGCCGACCATCGTTTCCTTTGTCATGGTTTCCACCTCCGGCAAAAACCAACGCTTATTATTATTATTATTATTACTACAAGAAGCGTCTTGGCGCATAACTAATGACGGAACTTCAACCGTTAGATAAGATCAACCTAAGAAAATTAATTTTTTAGTTAATTACAAATACTCAAAAGTCTTGATATGAATGATTGCTTGGAAATCCGTTTTCGTCTGTCTTCTTAGGTAATTATTTTAAGTTATCTACCGTCAAAAGCGGCGCCGCCCAAACGCTGCAAAAGGCTATTATTAGTTTTCTACAGGATATTTGTGTCTTTCTCAATAAATTAAATTCTTAGTCTTTGCCAATCTGTTATGTAAATAACAATATACATATACATCACCTATACGGGCAACCTATTAAATATTTTCTCAACGCTCGTACCTATCATAATGTATATAAATAGACGTTTCGGTTGACACGTCTGAGACGTTTGACCTGTGTAAGTCTTATCTTCGGGCCGGACGCCTTTAACGCCGTCCATGCATTTTTACGGATTTCAATAGGCGACCGGAGCGAACAAGGTAGGTATATTTTTGATATATTTTCTTTCCGGACGTCTTTGCAGTTGATTAATAGCAGAAATAAGGGTCCGGTTTTTTGACATTCGAACGATGGTCAAGATGGAAATGTCAAAAGCAAAAATTATTACTATAGTCTGGAACGGGCTATGGGCGCAAGCTGGATAATACGCCCCCTCCCCTCCCCTAAAAAAAAATATTGATTTATCCAGTTAAAGTGAACACAATATAGTTTTCAAATCGAAAATATCTTATTTATTTTTTATTTCGGCACAACTGTAATTGACAGTCAAAACAGTTTGAAAAATAAATTGATCAAAATTATTGTCAGAGGATACACTGAAGAATATATTGTTAATTAGTGCGTTAATCCTGGATACGTTTTTTTATTTTATTTTAATGATTCAACCCGTTTCTCGATGGAACGCAATAGTGTTTTAAATAATAGGCCGTTGAATGTATTGTGTAGTAGTAATTCGGAATTGGTCATTATGGAAGTCCGGTGTTGCCCAACGACAATGGCGAATGACCATCGTTAACGCTATTCAAAAGGTGAGATTTAGGTACGTTGCGAACACATTATGACTACGGTCGGTTGCGTGGACAAAAGTAGTCACGCTTATTGAAAGTTCGGAATGCCGTTGGGAAAAGAATCGAACAAAGGGTTCGTGCAATCAGACAATTTTAGATTTATGTATGTCCCTTATGTATCCCCTCGCCGAGTATAGGCTCGAGTGGATGGGGGGAAAAAAAGGGATCTTCAGATTTATATCCAGTGTTATCTCGGAGCCAATAATATTATGTCAGTGAAAATATTTTTTTAAAGAATCATAGCAAAATAATGTAAACAAAAAAAGACAAACAACCGAAAAAAAAGCACTAAATGGTTTAACAAACGAGAGAAGAAAAAAAGAAATGCCTAATTTTTAACTGCCCATTGGCCATTATTCGTACCGGGTTCAGGGCGGAATTGAGACTTAAAAATTAACCGAAAACCAAGTCGATCGTTTTTTTAGAGACAATTTTGAGAAAATACAAAATACTTTCTAATGTGGGGTTGGAGAACGTCAGTGTTCTGATAAAATTTCAACAATTCAAATCACTTTTTACCATATGTATGTGTTGTTTTTTAAGTAAAGCTGTTTGGTTAGTAATTTTAATAAGAGTCATGAAATTCATCATTTAAAGTAAAACTCATTAAGTAGTTTGGTATATGCAATACGTATTATGCAAAATGTCAGTTTCAAGCTAAAACTCGAGAGCATATTTATAATGAGAATTCTTTACTGATAAATCATTTTACTTCACCAGGTTATAACAGAGGTTATAAGAACATTTTTAATTTATTTTTCCTGACCTAGGCATAGGTACGTATAAGAAAAAACTATAATATAACGGTTTCACATTTCAAAAGTGCGGCAAATATTCAAACCGAATCGATACAATATGTTATTATTCTGATTATTATACGATTATGGTTATGAAAAATAAGCAATAATTACCGAAAATGGTGTAAATCGGATTAATGTTTTTTTTATAACGAATCGCATAAAAAATTATCTTTCAGGATCTCGCCATATATTGTTGTTATTATAATTATTGCAGCCACGTCATACTTGCTAATTCCACCGAATGTCACTAAGTTATTTGACGGTTATTTCGACATAGTTTGGGGGTAGGAGGGGGGGGCAATAAGCTCCGTTTAAAACGTTCGGATTAGTTTTTCCGGTATGACAACTCTGTATAAATAGTACCAACAGCTGACTTTTGTGGATCAGACCCGCGCTGGCCCTTACATATAGCTGCTGTTGCATTACAAAATATATATTATAGTAATATACATTGCTGCATCCCCTATATATTATATTTTCGGTTAATGCGCGTATTTAGTCGGCGATGAAGTCGTGAACTTTAATTCAACAATGGGTTGCCGGACCAATTTAATATATATATATATATATATACATCTTATAAAAGGACATTGTTTCCCATTATGTCCGGTCCGAGCAGCTAACTAACTATATATATATAAATGTATATATACAGTCCACCGGTCATTGTTAGGTCGACAAGCGTGACCGGAATGACGGAGAAACGGTCGGAATACTTTAAAAAGAAGCCTTTGGATACGTTTAATATTCCTGCCTTTGCACGCCAATTGTTTAACGGCAACAATTGCTTTTCTTATATATATATTTTTTTTTTAAGTTTGTTTAACTCAATCGGGCAAACGTCGTTTTGTCGGACGTCATAGATGTAACACGATAGGTATACAATTATTTGTATACTATACTATAATATTATTATCAATATACCTATGTATATCTATATAACGCATCGAGTGAAAAAAAAACTTTTCAAACAACCCCGATAATGTATGGTGGAGTTTGAAAAACATAACATAATCGAATTTGTATAATATACCCTATATATGTGTGCGTGTATCCTTTTTTTTTGTATACTTTTTTTACTTGCAAAGGGTAAAAAAGCGAAATTAGTTTACCGACTTTGCCCGTGTTATACATAGCTTACGGTTGCTAACGGTTAACACTGGTCGGTAACTCGAGAAGTCTCTTTCGTCGAACCGAACGTTATATGTAAAACTATATTATCGAAAAGGTATCGAATGAAAAATAAAAACTTTACCACTTACTGCGAGACGAGACGAAAATGATCAAATATTGTTATTGTTGTTTGAACCCCACTAGAGCCTAGCAGTTTCTTTGGCCAGCAGACTCGACTGAGTGATTTTTAAGAGTTAAACAATAATAATAATAATATGTTAATAACTATTTAATATTCGTTTTAGGGTAATGTACATCGACTGACAAGCGATTAACAGAGTTTTTTTGAAAATCAAAAAAATATTCTAATCTATTCGCTATTGGAAGTCTCGGCTAGTATTATTTCTCCAAAACCCGTCGCGGTTTTTGTCTGTGCAAAATTAATTCTGCGAAAATTGCCTTAACCAAACGCTTTTCATAAATATAGTTGTCTTAGAGCCGGCGTTTGCTTATCCCGTGTGTACACGCATATGTATATAGCCGGCGGACGTACACAATGTCGTTTTACTATTCTGATCGTATCTGGTCGTCGTCTGATCTGATTTATTATTATTATTCGTCTTTCTTTTTCTTTTTTTTATGCGTTTTATCGAACCCAAGTACGAAAGGGTGTACGTACATATACGCGGAACACGCAGAACACAGTGTAATACATATACAATATTATTATTATACGGTACTGTAGTACTATAGTACTATTGTGTATACATATACATATGCAGTGTACATATAACTGCCGTTGTCTGACGCGGCCGTATAATATTTTCATAGTCCCCCCAACCCCCGTATCTGATTTACATAAGTTCGCTTTTCTCGGTGTCTCGAAAATATATTCATAAAGGTCCTTTTGTCACGAGGATAACGTGATCTGGACTCGGAGGAAAGCCGGGATCCACATGTATATATTATATATACATTCTCGAATGGATACGATTTGTTTTGAGGCGCCGAACGGGGTGGAGATTGTGTACACATCATGCGGTATTATACAAATCTCCTTTAGTGTGGAAAATCTGTAGGATCGATAGAATGTATAATATAATATTATGTACATATTATATAATATTACATAATAGTATGCGGGGTCCGGTGTTTATTTGTATTATTTTGCTATGTACGGAGTATATGAACCGAGTCCATGTCATTGCTGATTTCCAGTAATAGGGCTCCCAAGTTGTTTTTCTATACTCTGTGGTAGAATACAATATGTTCCGGCATTAAGGCGATCAGACTAAGATATTGTCAGGCCCCGGACACTTCTGTGATATCACGGAATCAACCGCCATGGTGTTTTAAATATGTATTAATTTATAGCCATATGTAAAAATGCACCGAGTTTTATTCCAATAAGATATCCAGCTATTGGACATTCTGTTTCACAAATAATATTTTTTTCATATACAACAAAACTTCCCTAAATTTGTACCAACTTGTAATTTTTTTCACCCCTCTACCTCAAAATATATGGCGCCCATTACAAATGTGATCTTTCATTCTCCGCCACTCTGTATTATGTCAACATTTTAGTCAACCAATATATTATAATAACAATACGGGGTGATCAACTTATCGTGAACCACTCAATATCTCACTGGGTTTAATTAATAATTGAATTTTTTTTTTACATCATGTTTCTATACAATGTGATCTCAATTTCTCACAATTTTTTTCGTTTTTACCCCCCTCCCAACTTAGTTTTTTTTGTTGGGAGGGAGGTAAAAACAAAAAATGGTGAATCACATTGTATAAAAACACTATATAAAGAAAAAATGTAGTTTCTCATCAAACCTAGTGAGATATTGTCTAGTTCACGATAAGTTGATCACCCTGTATATGTATTTATATGTTTATTTGTCTCCAATATAATATATTATTTTAACGGCACGGTAGCGCATCCGTGTATGCGTTCATTAGCCCGCCAAATCAACCAAACCAAGTCGGACGATGAAAAATTGTTTTTCACCCGTCCCGTGGGACGACCTTAGGCTGCGGTTATATCCGCCGGAAACATTTTTTTTTGCACTTTTTTATAATATATGGTTTTAATTTTTTTTCTTTTTACAGTCAGACTATTATCTGCGCAGTAAACCGCATATAAGAAAAGAGTTGACATTTTTTTATTAAATTCTATTATTTTTTTTTCATATTTTATTTACCGAATAAAGCACAGCGTAAAATCTGTATGACATTCGCCCCTTTTGTCATTCTATGGTAGTAACTCGTCGTCCATGTAAGCTAAATCTCGAGTAATATTTTGAATAATATTTTCTCTCACAAATTATCCGTATAGACCTACTGGGTTGAATGGACTTGTAGAATTTATAAAGTCTCCTTGGATGTGTCACTCTTCTGTACACACTTGCCTATTCATATAATAATTCGGCATTATAAACACACAAACTTCACCAGACTGCGTAGAGGTTGGATCGCATAGCATACAATTACATAGCAGGTTTATCCAATAACAATAGGCCTATTTTTAAATAGTCAGTTTAAATTGTTATTCAATTTTTTGTTGATTATTATTATTAAAAATATACCATATACAATTTTAACCAGTATAATATTATTTAGTATATTTTACTGTTTGCCAAAAATGTTTACATTTGAAATGCGGGGGTGTATACTTAGTGCTACAATAATTATTCGATAAGTACTATAGTATAGCGACCGTATTATATTGTATGACAGTTACTGACAACGATAAGAACATGTTAAAGAGTAAGAAAATCGCATTAGGTTATACTTTGTTTGGACGGTAACAATATTGTCTCAGAGATTACTAACGATCAAAATGTATTAGTATTTTAATCAAGTCGTACACAATTAATATCATTTTGTTTAATTAAACGCATTAACAAAGTTATCCTATTAAACCTTTAGTTGTATAAACTTTTCGTTCTTTCACTGACGTAGGCGCAAACAAAACAAAAATATATATTTTAATTACTTATGGCTTTTTTCAAAATTAAAACTTTAGCTTGAATAACTATTTACTACCACAGTGGGGTCGAGTCAGGTTACAGGTTTTCAGGATTTATTAAAAAACTACAAATGATAAGACCACTTTTAAATGAACGCTTCGAATATGTAATATATAATATCAAATATCGATAAAACCACTAGTACCCTATTATAATTTATGTTTGCTACCATTTTAAGGCAACAGTGTAATTTTAATATTTTAGTGGATGCGATTAGGGTTGCTCATTTTTCAAATACCTTTTGACTGTTGTCAATGACTGTTGTGATTCATTCTCACATAAAAAAACATTGGAAATATATAACGGCAAAAGTGTACACTTTCCCTTTACCTTAACAAAAAAAAAGTTTGACTATGGATTTTCAAAATATTTTATATGTTTAGATCGCACTTTAGATTTACCTTCAGTCTTATTTTCAGACCTTCAGTCCTACTAAACTACGCTGCAAAAATGGAAATAAATAACAGTGTCCAACGCTTGGGAAGTAGAAAGGGGTTATGATTTATTATTTTTGTTTGTCAACGTTTATCGGTAGTACTGTATTTATAGACCTTTTTAAACTGATTGGACTATCAAATATTGCTGGTCCAGATACGAAAAATGTTAATAAAAACACACTATTATATAAACAATACCTTCTTCTCAGATCCGCGTGGAAGCTCAAAAAAAAAAGAAGAATAGCCAGTAAATACAACACAATTATACCTTCCTAACCTAACTTGTTGGGAACCGGAAGCCTTAAACGAAATTAATTACAAAAATAAGGTCCTATAAGGTGTTTAAGTAAAGTACGGTAGGGTAGTTAATTAAAACGACCACGACCTACCTACATATATGAACCCGTACCGAACGAACGGACCGAGACGCGTAAACCTCTTGAAATCCGTTTTTATTATTTTATCCCGTGTGTACTTCTCTACCTAAAGCCTTTATTTCCTACTCGATTTCCGGTCTCTCTCGCCCGCATTCGTCCTCGGAAGCCGGATTACAAATCGAGCAGCACCGGAATTCGGCCCATGGGGATCGTTAGGACGGCGGCAGAACGATTATTACCCGGCCAGGATCCCCGGCGGCGCCGTAAGAGACCGCCGGGCCCGGCAACTAATGGTCCGGCTACCTCTGGGCGACATAATCCGCCGGCGACGGTCACGCTTGTTGTGTAATCCATTTATTGGTAGATTTCTGAGTCTGAAGATAATAACATAACAATGATGTGTACATAGCACAATATAGTATTGTGCATAGGCGGGGCAAATAGAACGAAGGGACGGCGGTGGTGAGCCTGATGCGTTTAAACCGTTTAAAACGATTTGGCTGGAAAAATATATAGCTTTCATTCCAACAAACCGATTAGCTGCAACGATATGCAGTTATTGTATGTATGATTAACCGAACTTTTTGTTAAATTACCGCTCGGGCTTTAGTCACAGGTAGGTGGCATACAGTTGTAGAACTAAACCCTGAACTTTTGTTCGTCCTTTTGTTACCCTATCGCGTTTGATCCGTTTTAAAGTTATCCTAGATTTTAAGGGTACCCCGTTGGGGACTACAGTAACGGCCAAATAAAATGTTCGAATTAAGCCCACGCTGTATTGTTGATCGTTTCCGTTTGTACCTATATTGTACTAAATTGTCATTGTCCTATTAATGAAACCTACGGTGTTCCATCAACCTATAACCGCTAACTCGAATTAGGTTATATGGTAGGATATTCACGGTTATTTTACACGGCATTAATTATCGAGTCGAGAAACGATTTTACACACTAGAGGGCGGCTATATACGACATAATTTACTTGCACGGGATCGTTAAACGTCGAAAAATGAAAAGGCTTTGGTTCGGATATTCTTCAGCCAGCAACGATGTGACACACGCCCTATATGTTTGCCTCGTGTCGTCGTCGTTCACCTAACCGCGTGTGTATCACACATAATATTATTATAGTGTATGTATATAGCTGCGTGTGCTATATTAATATCATGTGCGATGCTGTGTGTGCTGTATATTGATTCGCCAACATTAAACCTATTCAGCGGCAAACCGTTTCGGCGGCGTGTACGTCATTAAGGGACTAATGATTTGTTACTTGGCGCTGGGGATAAGCCTCTTTAAAACAACGTCAGATTGATGGTCTAAAGCGATGGTGTAACACGCACATACAAACATGGTGTTAAAGTGTGTGTGAGAGAGAGAGAGAGAGAGAGAGACAGGACTAGAAACGGCGCGGTAACGTTATGACGACTGTTATATGAAGTATAAATAATAATAATATGTTAAAAGCCTTCCGTATCCAACGTCTTGTCTCACGAGACAAAACAATAAAATAAATAGCGATGGTAGTTCGAAATATTGTATTTATAAAAAACGATGTGAAAAAGAAGTCACGCCTGTTGTTGCCAGTGCATCGGCTGAAGCGCGTTAAACTTTGTCAATACAAAATATTGTTTTTTACTTAAATCTCCACTGAAGCAGTCAATTGAAGCATTGAACTGTGAAGCTTCAACTTTGACCTGTGCGGTTTAGAATGTGAAAAAACGCATTTGCGTTGCATTATTGTTTGTGTTTAAGTTGCTGCAAGTGTTACACTTAAGTTAGGTTATATAAGTGTGTTAATATATATTATAATATCCACGCCTGTGTAGCTATTCCAAAACGTTTCTGTCATAGTTTCAACATTATATTGTAGCGGTTTCACTTTGCCAACAAAAGGCACTCGAATGAGTAACTCTAGTAATATCATTATAGAACAGCTAGTCTACAACACGAAAAATCAATTTGCGTTTCTCGCCGCGGAATACCATCTGAGACACTATATTGTTCGCCTTCGCCCCCCCCCCCCTCGCTGTGCTCTTTACTACCGGCCGTGCCTCCGCCACAATCTCCTCAGCTGAAAAGTTTGCTTCCTCGAGCGATTCAGAGTTTAGACTTGAGACGCGTAGCAGAGCCGTTTTGCGGACTGGAATAACTTAATAAAAGCCATAACGAAGGAGAGATTACAAAATGTCTCCATTTCGATACCGTTCGCACAACCCCGAGGATATTACACCCCATCAGTCCGACTAGTGTATAAAGTTGTAAGTTGTAATTTAAACCGTACATCAGAAAACCCATTAGGAAAGCAGTTGTAAATTCAATATCTCCACAGTGTTAACGTGCGGCTCCGGTTGTTGTAAGGACCGTGTGTGCAATGTATAACAAAGTCAAAACACAATAGGTATTTTTAATATTATCCATAATCAATGCGTGTGTGGGTGTTTGACAAATATTGGTCTTGCGATAATAATTTGGGGTAGGTATAATCGAATATTGCCGGGCACCTCCGCGTTGTGTTAAGTTACTATCCGGATTAATAGTGATTATATTTTCTTCATACCGGCGCCACTGCAGTAATTAAATGTCAAGACAATGCGGCAATTAAAGGCCGGCCATATTAATCAACCCGGAGTCGCCTTGTACGGTGGGGAGTCGATTAAGACAAAAAGGGTTTGGTGTGGCGAGTAACAAAACAACACTTCACTCGTTCACTTCACACAACAAAACTTGTCCACTAATTATTAAAATCATTGCCTACGTTTGTGACTACAAACAGTATAATGACGCGAACCGTTCATAAAATACACCTCAGTGCAACAATCGAAACCAGCTTTTTTTGTTTTCAAGTATAATTCCCACGTGCCTATAATAGGATATTCAAGCTGCATTTGCAACAAGCGTTTGATTTGTTTTGCTTTGGGATTCGCATAAAACCGTTGTCATCGTGTTACGACCCGGATAATGGCAATCGCCTTATACGGGCCTTTTTACAAGCACAATTGCCTTTGTATATATTATGTCATGCGATAAAATAAAACAATAACCGACCGAGTGCCCTCCTCTTAAAGACGTATAACGTTTAATAGTTCATTAACGACCAATAACCATTGTGTACGGTTATTTCAGTTTTATTCGTTTCCGTTATTACAAAGTCGTAAATATATGTAATTGGATCGTTTGAAACAGTAAAACGTCAAATAGTTGTTGGACCCTTTTTGATAATAATATTAAGTTATATTGACTAAAGTGTATAATATATACGTTTAAACAATATCGGATTAAACTGTTCGGTATATAGTCGATGCGCTTTCACGGTAATTGAAGTGGTATACACCAAGAAGTGTTTCTTAGAACGTATTTTTACAAAAGAGTAAATTTAACACTTATATGGGTTAATATTCATCGCTACTCTTTTGGAACTTGACGGCAAACAGCTGCAAAACAAAATACTAATGGAATAAGGGTTTATTGAAAAATAATGCAGGATAAAAAGGTGTTTTTATTTTTAATGTCACATCGTATCCTTAAGGGTTATCATAAATGTATTTAAATTGCTAATACATATTATAATAATGTACTTTTATAAAGCACACATTTTTGTTTACACGGGTCTATGGAAAAAAAGTTTGCAGTTATATTTTCTTTAATATATTTTTGTGTTTAACGCGAACAAATATAAATATGTATTTTCAAATTATATTATAAATACAAAATGAAACTTTGCGGAAATCGGCTGATCTGAAGCCGCACTAAATTCAAAAGCAGTTAAATACCAAAAACACAAACATTGATCCTAACTTCTTATACAAGTAATGTTTGTATTCATGAATATATTTATAAAAGTTACTATAAACTTTCGTTGTTTATACGGTTTTCTGGAATCCGAGGCGTTATATACCGAGATACGGTTAAATATACATAGGAAAGGAAGCCTCGAGAGAACTCTAATTTCATATTGAAAAATATGTATTTATTTATATGCATAGCTCAGATTCACTACAGCTACAATTCGACCTATACAGTATTTAAGTGTGTCTGGTGTGGACCACACACGGCTGTCGTCACGGACTTTGTCTCAGAGACAAAGTAGATAAGTTCTGTGTGTGCGCAGTTAAGTAATTTATACCCGACTGGAGTTGTAATGATATTGATGCAGTACAAGTTTCGTAGCAAACGCGTTTATTGACTTCGAGCAGCTCGCACAACTTGGAAACGACATTAAGTTCTGTGGGGTATCGACGGGGAAATTGCTCTAAACTCTGTCAGGACTTTGTGCGACGGTATACAATAAGTACATACGCGAGGTCAATGTAACCGATGACAGATGCGAGATCAGCGGGCCAAACAAATCATATAGAGGTGCTCGCCGATAATACCTAAGTATAGTGAAAATAGCACTACACTTGTCGCATGACTCTGACTTGGACATAGTTCAGCGTTTGACGTTGGTTTGCCCTATGATAACCCCGACAACCGTAAAGTATATATAACGTTATAATGTATAATCCGCCTACTACCGCGTTGTTTGCGCGGTATAATCCACTCAGCTTGTCAAAGTTATAATTTAATGATCCGATACGAGTACACCGGCTCCGTTTTCAACTGCAAGTGAATTTTCTAGACAGAAACCATTCCGCCTGACGTGTGCACACTGTCGGTTTGTGTAATAATTAGTTAAATAGGAATAAGATTAAAGTAGAACTTTCGCGTTGAACGAAGCTTGCGGGTTTTGGAATTTACAAAACAACCGCTACAATATCCGCATGACCAATTTTAAGGAGACACTACGACCGTGTAGGTATTTACATGAAAAATAAACTATAAATAATGCAATATCTTCATAATGAGTAGGATGTTCTGTGTCAGTTAATTTTGTATTTACCGTTAGTAATAATTCATAGCAAACCGAGAACATAACAGAATGACAAACACATAACGGTTAGTAGGTACCTAAGTATCTGATATTTCAATGAATGTTTTAGTGCATGTTTGCATACCGCAAAGCCGTTTTAGCTAAGACTACTAGCTAAATACGCAGTATGTGAATTGGTAAATTAGTTTACTAAGGAAATATTATATGCAATATCACCATTGTATGTACTGCTCTTTATTCTCTAGAATATTATGGTACATATTGTGTTTTTCCCTGGTATTAGACAGTTACTCGATACTACATTTTATAACCACTTTTAAAGGAATTTCTAGTGGATTTAATGCGTTTCATCTTGGGGGAGAAAACGCAGAAATATTCAATTAACTGATATTGGTGAAATAACCTCAATTTTTTTAATTTGACGTTTACTGCCTTTTTCTTTAGTAGGGCAGTAGTGCACTCGGCACTGTGTGTTGTTAATATATATTCAAGTAACAACCGAAAGGCCGAAATTAGTATTGTTGTAAATAATAATAACAATAGGTAAACACAAAATTATATGTACACTAGTTAGTATGTACTTTGCTTTTAACGATCCGAAATGGCTTTAGGGACGAAATGCGCTGTTCCACAGTAATAACAATTGGAGTGGTTCGTTTTTGATATCCATCGGCGAACACGCTTTCGGCGACAAAGAAAATAATATTTTACATCTAACGAAAGCGGCAAAGACTGTGCAAGACTGAATCAGCTGCTGCGGTCTTGCAGAGTTTTCGAATTGTGCCAAAGTTTGTTAACAAACAAAACTTAAAAAATATATTATACAAGAAAAAGAGCACTAATGCTTTTTACTGCACTTTTTGTACAAATTATCATTACTCTTTCGACCAATTCCCTCTACGCGTATATATAATTTTTTATTTTTGCATAATATATTTGTATCTTTCTACTTGTACCTTCCTTTGGGAAATTTAGACCAGACTGTGTGGCTTGTTAAACTGAAACGACGACTCAGCGTTTGTACAAAGAGAACTCGAATCGACGCGCTTTTAAAATTCCAAAAATATCATTTTTTGAGTTGTTGCATATTATGTATACATATATTGGTCGAGGCTCGAGAGAAGGGTAAGTAGGAACATATCATTTGTAGACATCAAATCAAACTACTTATTTCGATATAACAGCAAATCGTATCTATAAAATATATCAGCAGCCGTGTAACGGTCTCGATAACACGAAAGCAACCCAGACATAACAAATTTTGCCACTTTGCGGTAATACCTATTGTAAAACACATCAATATTACACGAGAGTTGACAAAAAAAAAAAAAACGTGACATATCAACAGCTTATGTCGTCCTACCGCAGAAATCCTTTTCGGTCTGGAGTGATTTTTTTTTTTATACTTTTGGCTTTTTACATACGTCGCGGAAGAATAATGGCCACCGTATATTTTTTTGTACCTTTTTTGTGTTTCTTTTTTTTATTCCTTTTGCGTTCGACCCGCACAAACGTCCCGGAGACGGTAAAAATGCCACGTCAATGTCGGTTTTTATTGCTCAGAGTCACGCCAGCCAAGGGTGGAGTGGAAGACCGGCGATAGGTTAAGACAATCGGGCACGGGAATCGGAGTTGGACAGGGTAAAAGGATAAAAGGAGGGCCCTTTTATCAGAAACAAATCCGTTAGGTTTTCGATTGGAAAAAAAGGAAAATTCGGCGGGGTCGGAACACCGCTAATTAAATCTGGCAAAGTGTACGTGACACGTCTCGTGTGCGAGGCTTAGTTGTAATCTGGGGGGGGGAGGGAATTTTGTATTTTTTTTCTCCAACAGAATCAGTTTTTCCTATAGTTAAGGCACAGTACAAACGAGAGCCATACGAGGGTTACGCCCAGCAATCCCGTTTGATCCGCCGCAAAGGACAGCAGGGGTCAATATATAAGAAGACAGAGGCTCTACAATAATAATATTATTATAGAAACGGGCGAGATGGACCAACGCATTTGCAGCCAACGGTATGTTACAGAGTACACGGTCTCGAGATTATATGAAAACAAATCTGATGTCGTTTGGTCAAATCATTCTGCCGCGAGATAAGCCAGAAGTCAGAACTAACTCGGCATACGGCTATGGTCGTCTTCTCGGTGTGTAAAAACGATACACGGTAACGACTTAAGAACCTACGATAAAAAGTCCCATAAAGGTCTCCTTAACTCTCTGTATTAGTAGTATAGGCGCACAAGTTGGTGTGCCGTTTGATAGTTAACCGTCGGACAACCTACTCTTGCCCTCAGTGTTATAAAGCAACTCGTTAGTCCTAGCTATTGCTGTCAAGTCAGAGGGTAAAATACACTACATAAGCGTGTTCCACGAGGATTTCTCAATCAAAATATAACTCAAAATTTGATTCAAGACGTCTCGAGACCTTGCCTTAATTTCTAATGCAGGCATTTCAATTAGTAAATCCTTGTAGGACACGCCATATGACTTGATTTGTGTAAAGACTAATAGTATGGTAGGTGCGGCTTAACAGTAGTCTAAGCTTGTTTGCTGATTTGCGAAAGTTATATTGGTCTGAATTTGTGTCTATTTTGTACAACTTGCTTTTGATTACAAAAATAGAATTCCAATGAATTGATAAAAACACTATTGTACGACTTTTTAATCTTGTTAGAAAAAAACAATTTAATGAAAAACATCCAATTCACATTTAATGCAAATAAAAGCAAATACCAGAAATTACAATATTTTAATCAATAAAACAAGGTAATAATTAATTTGAAATAAGACAACATTAAAACAAATATATACTCGAAAGGCTTAAACGTTAACATAAGATCAAAATGCTGATTCTTTTTTTGCGAAACGAACGTTATTTATGGTTATTGCGTTTTTTTTTCACACTCATAATTACAGTTAAAGTTATTTGTGTAAAAAAAAAATGATAATGGTATTAAGTGATCATAAAAAGTTTTAAAATGTTTACCGCTAGATTGGAGACGACGGCATTCAATTATAATTAACATAGACATAATATTATCATATATTTCCTACTCGGTTCATAAGTGCGTGGAAAAAAACATATAGTTTTAACAAGTATACGTTTTTATAGTCTAGTTTTATCTCAGTGGAGTTTCGACGATAAAAAGCTAGTCACACACATACACAAAGGGCGCTTCTGTATATAATAACATCCTAAGACCGGAATTCGCTGAAATCATAAAATCTTATTAAAATCCTTAACGACCCCACTCGAATCCCTGCCGTCGGTGTTTTTCTCCTTTTCTCGGCCGCGTTAACCTTTCTCTACGGGGCTACTTTATCCGATGGAAGATTTTTCTGTTTTTTATTTTATTTTCAATACCGTCTCATCCTCGTTGACACATAAACCGCGGAAAACCTTTTTACGAGAGAGAGAGAGAGACGTACGCGGTGCCGGCAATTTCAAGAGCATAATAAAAAAATGTAACGACTTAAACTCGCCCATATCATCTGTCTTTTTTTTCTGTTTTTTTACTACCGAAACGTCTTGAAAACACCACAGGCGCGCATGCCTTTGTCGTTTCCATTAAAAAAAAATAAAAGATTAACACTGACACTTTTCAATCAACGCGCGAAACGTCAAAAAAATAAACTTCGACAGCTTCGCAGGAAAAATCTAATCATTTTTCAGTTTCTTTTATTTATTTACTTTGTTTTATATATATTAAGGTCTTTCGAACTCCACACAATCACTTTAAAAAGCGTTTTAACAGTGGTCGTTACGTTTGGTTTTTCCTTTAGCTAGCACATTTATTTTTTTTTTTCAAAAATCGCATTTAATTTATTTTATATGGTTCATGTACGATCGTCGTTTGATTGATATCACATAGCCACACTGAATATGAGTAAACGATCACTGTAAGCAATATTAATAACAAAATATGATATAACGCAATCTTCTATGCAAATCTGTAGTGGAAACTTGAAATTGTCTTTCGTTTGATTGTTGGAAATAATTGTTATTTTCTTGAAAACTCATGAAACGATTTAAAAACCACTATATTGGTAATTCCATAACAAGCGATATTCTTTTCTTTTAGTAACATAATACATTATGTACAACAATGCAAGTTTAATCGACAAAAAAAAAAAAAGAAAGCTTCTCTTCAAACTATATATATATTTATTTATAGCTGTTATTTTTTTGTGTCGTTGAGTCGTTTATTCACACTCCATTATAGATAACGCCTACACTCAACACCTACACGCGTTATAACCTCGACATTATGGAAGTCAGTAATGTACAGCAATGATGAATCGTCGTTTGAAACCGATGATCGATGTCGAAAGCAAATGAAAACAATATTTAAAATTTAAAAAGTTCAATAATCGAGAATGGAATTCCAAAAAAAAAAAGTTTCATTGCCAAATTTGGCACTATGAGGTAATACGAGTTTCATGATTTTGCTTGTTAACATTGTAAAAATATTAAAAAAACGTGTTGCTATATGGTACAATTAGGAAATGTATTTTAATAGGTATATTAATGAGATACAAAATGAAAAAAAAAATAAAAAGTAATTTAACTGAATATTTTGGCAACTTATAATTTTTGGTAATGTACTCCTCGTTTGCTCGTGGTCTATAGCTTAAACGTACACGCGCAATATAGCATAATTGCATAATTTACTTAAATCGTTATAATTTATGGCTTATTTCACACCAAACTATAGAATAGTGTGCACAATCCTGAGCTCGGTTAAAACGTGATAAATAATATTAACTTAAAGGGGACACGAAATATGAAGGAACCGTGACTAACGACCTAAATTAGCATAGTATTAGTGTTTGTTTAATACAATACTTGCGTTAGCATCTTATTAATGGAATGCTCATAATTTTTTGTTTCGTATAACATACCATAGAACAACAGCTCGTGATTGTGATAGAAGACATATTCATGATCTAATATCATTCCTTCGAGGGAGAAATGGTATGTTTTTTTTTGTTTACATAACTCAAAATTCAATGATAGGTCGATCTGCAATTCAAAACTAACTCTAAATTATTGACAAATATAATTTTATTTCCTTTTATAAGATGTGTTGTTAAAAGTATACACAAATAGTTTAATATAGTATACTTTTATTATTTTATGTTATACTATTTTAAATACCTATCATCAGCAATTGCATATTAGCAGTCATAGTTTAATAATGAAAGCACCCAGTCTTTTCAATATTTTTCCACTTTGTAGTACCCATTTTAAAAACATAATATACATCTGTATAATATCCTCAAAACTTATTGACTTATTATCTTTTGCCATCCTACCACAGATGTATGGAATTTCCTAAAATATATTTAGATCATGTTTTGGGTTTTGGCGGCCAATCAAACATATCGTGACAACATATAAGTATTACCTAAAAACGCTTTCTAAGTCTTACGGGTTTGATATATCTCACAAAATCTATACCTTTTCCAATAAAGTGTGCCATGCTGACAAGACAGTTTTTCACACCCTCCCTGTATAGTAAGGGTGCAATCATGTTATCATCGCCGTTTTAATCATTATCACCCGACGGATTTTTTTCATTCACTTTCGGTCGACCCGTAAAAACTTTCACCTTAGCAAACAACCAACGCAGAGATGGACGAGAAACTCTTTATTACTATATTATTATTGCCATTACTGTTACTAAATGCGTTTTTCTCGCATAGGTACCGTCAAAACAACAACAATTGTCGTCGTCCGGACTTGATTAACGGTTTTTTAGGGGGGGGGGGGGGTTTCCTGGATTTCGAGCCGGGGAAAGTTTATTGCCAGCGCCACGAGACCGGATCCCGGGCAAAATAAAGAACTCGGGCAGCTGCTGTTGCTGTTGTTGTTGTCGCTGTCACACTGTTAACTGTATGACTTTCGCCGTCGGATGGAGTTTAAATAGGCGGTTGATAACAAATCCATTTGTGTAAACGTCAGACTTGGGAAACGTACAAATCATTTGTGGCCGGGGCCAAACGGGAGAGGCGGCGGATATGGCTCGTATGTGCACCACTATAATATTATGCAAAACACACATACCCGGAGAGAGTTATGCATAAACACACACACAGAGTTGATAAATTGTAAATATTTTTTTATTTACACAAACCCGGCGCTTGAAAACCCGAAAAAAATTACAAATAATCAAGCACGGATTCCTGGATACGTTTAATCACCAAACAAACATGTTTTTTTTTGTTTAATGTGTTTATTGTTTTACGTCAAGGTGGTCCATCCGATATACTTGTAAGTACAGTGCGAGAACATGTTTTTTTTTTTAATGGAAATGAGTGTCAACGGAATAGTTGCAATGGATTTACACACACACACAAGTTTACAAAGTGGCGTCCAGAGAAGTAGAGAACGTTTTGTTTTTATCGGTGTAACGACGTTGCAGATTCGCACTTTACCACGCTGTATAGTAGATATAGGATTTCGACGGCGGTTGATACGATCATTAAACGACCGTTTCGAACGCAACAGGGGATCGTTGGGGGGCAATAAAGTGTTTAGATCGAATTGGTAAAACGCGGTTAAGTTCAGTGGCTAACGACTTGCCACTATATAGACGACGAAACTAGACCTTCGGGATGCGGAAACCCCCGAGGCCGTTTCTCCTATATGCTACCGACGCCAGTGTAAAGCTGCTGAAGTATGTGCCGGCCTGGGACGCTGCCATGTTGTTTACCATTTCAGAGAAAGTAAAAATGTTAGATTAGCTGGTGGTAATAACACCGTCACATATCTGATAAAACGTAGAAAAAACAATAAATGTTCACAATATGGCAACCTCCCACTAGAGGACAGTTTCATAAGCAACCAACTGTAGGCAATGCGCGTTCCATGATCATATAAAATCTATATGTATATATGTATCTATGTATATGGGCTATAGCGTGACGTTTTATTAACATAAAAATTGAAAAACCCACCATCTCAGGGCTAATAATATAATGGTCTGAATTGCACAACGGCTGTTACAACAACACAATTGAAGGGGCGAGTGAAGAAAAGTATTAACTGACAATTTCAAAACTGTTCAAAAGGCAATATATTACATAGAAATGCTTGGGACTTTTTTTAATTTTTAGGCCAAATTATGTATATGTATATTGTTCGGGCCCAGGGCGAACAATGTTAGGCCGCTTACTGGGTCACCAATTGCTCTACTCTTACCGATCAGTCTGTGTGTATGTAGTGATGTAGATAGCTCTACTGGGATTGGGAGGTATCGCCTACGCAAAAACCAGAGAGCTATGAGGTGAGCTTTGTGTGAGTGTATATATATATATGTGGGTGTGTGGGAAAACTTAAAATAAATAAATAAAACTTAAACTTCAATGATAATAATAATATTCAATAACAGTTTTTTGCCGCTTTGGCTTAACAACAATTAACTAAATATTGTCAATGAATAATAGTTCACAACAAAAAATAACAGCTAAAGTATAAAAGTATTCTATTGCCTCTTTGGCACAACAATAGCAAACAATATTGAACTAAATAAAATAAATTAACGATAGATAAATTATATAGCGCTCTACTCAACTTATTATTTACACGCTTCAATTCAGTGATCAAATGTTTTAATTAATTAAATTGAAAACTAACGACCTTAGATTAATTAATGCTTGCTGACTAGAATAATTGGGTTTAATGTAACTAACACTGAATATATTAAGACTAGTTCGAGTACATAAATCAAATAAAACAACAATAAATAAATTAAATCACAAACAAAAATTACTAGAGCCTTGTTATTAACGGAAATGACACCATTAGGGTGTTCCTTAACTCTATCACTTTCTAAGTTAGATGTTATAGTTATTTAAGCTTACAAATACTGTAGATCTGCTGGCCAACACTACTACCCTAGCCTAAATAAAACTAAAAAACATATAAACAACAATAATGGGTAATATAAATGTAACAACTATTTGTACAATAATTTGACTAGGAACTATGTGCTGTGGATTTTTATCATTGTAGACTTTAAAGTTAATTAGTAACAATAAATGCCTAGTATCCTACTGCAATTTGTGCAGTTGACACTGAATCAAAAAACAAGGCAAAATTAGTTTGCAACTTTATTTTAATTGCAACGGACGAATACCGAACAAAACCAATAAAAAACAGTATATTAACACGGACGTGGCACATCATTTAGTCCGGCGCATGTTGTGTGTGTGTGGAAACAGCTGATCGGCAGTGTACGTGATAGTGGTACGGTGGTAAGTAGTGGGGTGTGATAGTTGACCGGTTGTGGACAGGTACAGCTATTGCTATTAAATTTCTTATCTGGCCGCAGTATATATAATATATGTTAATTACAACGGGTTAACGCAACTTAATACATTTTATTATCATCTATGACGGCGCAACGGTTATGCAAAACAACACCATTCGAGTGTGGTTTTTCATTAAGAATAGGTATTGTGGCTACTGAAAAACAAAAAAATAAATAATAATATTCTTGTCCGAACAACAATAATATAATATTATTACCATGCAAGAATATTTAGCTCCAAATGCCGGACTGTAACAATATAATGAAGTGTAATTAATTTTCTACCACAATAGGAACATGAAAATGTCATATCAAGCGTCACAGGCGACAAGACACCTCAATTAAAAATGTAAACAATTAAACTCGTCCGAGGCCATTTGATTGTCGCGCCGGACTTAAATAAAGAGTTGCATATAAATCATACAAATCGCCCAAAGGTACAATAAAGATGTCAGCCACACTCAGGAATTTTTGATAATTAATTGAGGGTCTGTACGACGGGGTCGTGAACTCCAAGAGTTAGGGTATAATTCTGGTATTATTGTTAAACAATGCAATTACTGCGATAATTATTATGATAATAATTGTTGTTGTCATAATTAAGGACCGGAGATCAAGCACGGCGGCGCTGATGGGCCAGTGATTACTGCAGTTGTCGGGTTGTGCCATACAAATACAAGGAATTTTTTTTTCTATTTCTTACGTTATGAGATACATTTTATCATATTATCATATACCTAACTTATGCGTGGAAGTCAAGCGGGCGTTTATTCTGTTAAAAAATAACGATTTGTATTATGAATTCATCGTATTATCGAACGATTAAAATGCAGCCTATAATCTAACCTAACCGACTCGGTGTAAACCGGGTTAAACTGATAAAAAATTTTGTTTTTGTTACCAACCCGAAGGAACCTATCAAACCTACTATCTTTTGGAGTTTTTCCATTAATATATTATGTATCGAAAGCATAACGATAGAATGGCGTCCGGCGTTTGAATAATATAGTAAATGCATGCTCGTAGCCGACAGTGGTCAATCCCTACATAATACTTTACCGTGCACCAACCAGAAGGTACATAATAACAATAATATGGCTCTAGAGACGGAAACTTGGTTACTATATAGCAAAGCCTCTATCGAGCCGTATACTATTAATCCTGCGTTTAGCTTGATATGTCGGTTTATCTTATGACCGTAATCCCACGCTCTGTAGCTAATAACGCCTAAGCTCCTAGACTTTACTACCGCAATTACACGTTTACAATTACTACGACTGGTCGTCGTCAGCCTTTTCAAAAGGACACATAACTTTCAGCAAAAAAAAAAAAAACGTTTTCTCCATTTCCGGTTTATTCGCAATTGAATTGCCATTAGCTCCGTCGACCGACTCATCTCTTGTTTTATATTTGACTATTGTCACACTTGAACTTCGTACGCAGACAAGCGGATACTGCGGATATTGAAAAATATATCAATAAAAAAAATAGGATACGTAGATAAAATAATATAGTGTCAGTTTTTTGTTATCTAAATTCCAATCTTTGATAGAAAAGGATGTACTATAACATAGTAACCATTGGGTAATATAGAGAATTCAGATACCTTACCTATCATAACAGTAAGTAGTTGTAAAAAGTGTCTATACAGTGTACTTTTATAATAATCAGTTGTTTAAAACTTGAAAAAGTAGTTGACTATTATGGTGGTACATTATGTTTAGGTCACAAAAGTTTGTACTAATAGACATATATATTTCTACCGAGTACAAGCGATTGTTACTTAAATAATAATCGGCCATTCCACGGGTATGTGACAAGACATTATAAAACAACAATTATTGTAACTCATGCACAGTTTCAAATGTAAGTGTATTAAATTAATACAAACATTGACGTTTTTATGACTTTTGATATTAACATGTGCGCGACGACGGTTGGTTTTTGCTACTACACACAACACATGTTTAATAAATTTAGACATTATTGTTTTTGCTATAGACAAACCGTATTCGTTTTGTCGAGTAAAAAATTTTTACAAGATTTATGATGGACAAATATTTCATTGTTAACATTTTAACTGTATTAGTCATAATAATATGCGTACCAAAATGTGGAGCCGGTTGCACGACGATTGAGGGCAGCTATCTTTGGCAAGCGCGACATTGGCAAGAGATGACGTGGTTAAATAAGATTAACACCCGTACGGACTGGAAATTGAAAAGTGAATTATGGACTACGCCTAACCTCTGCCCAGTCTCTAAATTGGAAATAATCCCTTTATTAATGGGATGCGGATACGGACAGAAATTGATCGACTTTCTCTGGTTGCCGACCTATACAGTAAACGAGCGCAGAGATTTGTCAGAACATGGTGATGATTACGCTCAAGATTGTTGGCTAAATCTTCAAGATAGCCTCAACAAAGGTGCGCATATTTTATTCGTATTGTTGATTTTGAATGAAAAACATTTTATCACTTTCAGTCATAACAATTCCTGTAGACCTGTGACTTCTGACTTTTTAAGAGTAAGTCCGGGTACGTTAAATTTATGGCGCTGTAAAGTTTGACTTTGCAATGTTTTTTGGTGTTAACATAATATGTCAAAAACCTTACTTGGGTGCTATGCCTATGGGTGGGATGCTGACATTTTTTTTAGATTTTCGACGAGTTTAGAAGGATTTGGACTTAAACTACATTGAATACCGGTTACCGGGGCAACCGTAGAAATCCACTATCCGGATTGGCCGACACCTCAAACACAATACCTAATTGTGTCGGCTCGGCCTCGCTGCGAGATCAGCCGTTATCACACTATTTTATGTACATGTATGTGGTGGCGTTTTAAGCATTGCCGGCAACCGAATGTGTGTGTGTGAATGGAAGAAGAGAGGGGGCGATCCGGGATCCGGGAACAAGGCAGCCGACGATCGTTTGTGCGGAGGGGAAGAAGCCCGGACCAGCGGTCGAGGCGAGGGTGTGCAGCCGGCGGCGATGGCGGTCGAATTAATTATTTCCTGGCGACCGGCCGACCTTCCCCGCCGCCGCCGACCGCCGGGCCCAAACGGGGGGGTGCACGTCGACGCCTGAGCGACGACTATTAAAACCGTCTTCCGGATGATTGTTTTGACAGGCCACGCGTTACTTTCATCGGTCTTCGTCATCATAAACCCGTCGCCGTACATTAATGCCACTGTTTTTTTTTTCCAAACGAAATTCACCCCCCCCCCTCCCCATCCACCGCCTCCCACGACTCCTTCTGCCTGACCGTTCGAACGCGGCGGATTATATACCATTTTATTTTTTATTTACCGTCACGATAGCGCATTTATCAATAAAAAAAAAAAAGATAAAATATAAAAAGGTCAAACGCGCGTTTTATACAAAGTTTTTTTAAACGACTGTTTCGTCACCGTATCTCTGGCGGATATCAGAGATAAAAAAAAAAAAATATATATATATAGGGTGATCCAACTAACGTAAGACACTAGTTTTGAAAATTTTTATCACCAGTCCTTATAAGCCAAAAAGGGGGATTTTTGGTTTTTTTAAATGGCAACATATGTTTTTAATTACATACTAGTTTGGCAAAAAATGAAAACAATATGTTGGCGTTTGAATTTTCGTTCATTTGTTCATTTGTTAAGACTTTATAGAGATTTGACTGTTTTTCTTAATATTTTTAATCGTTATTACTACAAAGACGAGTAGTTTTATTACATCACATGAAAATAATTGGACGTGTTTCCGTACTCTGTATCATAATCAGATATAATAAATAACCTGTAATCTAAGTAATCTATAGATAAGAACCGTTTGTCTATCATTATTTCAAAATCTTTTATGGTGACTTCCTAGTTGTTAGAATGTTATCGCCAATTGGCCAATGTGAACATAAATATGAATTTATGTGCTACCGGTTTTGGAAAACCGAAGAAATATGATAATTATTAAGAGGAAATGTAGTATCTTTACAAAGTCATAGCTAATGAACAGATAAATAAAAATAAAAAATTCAAACGCTAACATATTTGTTTTGAATTTTTGGTCTACAAACTTATGTAATTAAAAACATGTTGCCATTTAAAAAAACCAAAAATCCCCCCTTTTTGGCTTTTAAGGATTGGTGATAACATTTTCAAAATATTCAATTTTCAGAGAAAATGAGTGTCTTACGTTAGTTGGTTACCTGTATATGTATATTATATGACTTAAGTCAATTGGCCTATCGTAAAGACCGTACTAAAAGACAAAAGTACTTGTTTTCCAACGGCAACAAAACGAACCGTTATCTTTTTTTTTTTATCCATTTAAACCACTTTGGCGGGAATCATAATATTATATTCTTTTCGGCTAACTGACCGATGGAAAAGACAATTTTTTAAATGTATTTTTTACTTGTAAAACCGTCAGGTATATTTTTATTTGTTTTCTATTTGGTTTGGATTAAAAGTGGTTTCGCTTAGAATTTCAACGGGAAGCTGAATAAAAGACATATTAGTCGGACCAACTTAAATATTATGATGTTGGTACACAATAACGTTGGTCTTTGTGGATATATAGTTGGAATACCTAAAAGGAATAGTTGCTTTGGCTAAACATATTTTAGTTAACCGAACTATGCGTACTATAGTTATTCCAAATGTAAATAATAATTGATTGTGTCCCAAAGATTGTTAACCATATAGTATTTTAGTCGGTCCAACCCTAACACATCTCGAGGAAAACAATGCTCGATGCCGGCCAGGGAATATAAGAAGCCGGAAAAAAGAAATTCACGCCTATATTACTGTTATTGCCGGACGGGCCCCATCATAATATATCGCCACCCCGTACCCATCGTCTCCTGTCGGTCCCTTGTATATATATATATATATATATAATAATAAAATAAACCGGAACAATAATATACTTACACATTGGAATCTCCGGGGACGATTAAACGTGCAAGTACTAATGATCGCGAATCAAACATCTCCCGTTGCCGGTTATACCTACCTACTACTACTACCCAGTGTACTATGTTATATATCACTTTATATTTTATGAGTAATAAAAAAATATATATATAAATAGGTATAGTTTCCTTTTTACCGCGTTGTTATTAATCTTTCGACGTTTTTGGCGGCGCGTGCCTGTCCCCGAGGACGGATTTTCCGGGGCATAGAAATGTGGAAAACCCTGCTTCCCCCGACGCCAAACGCCAAACAAGTAGATGGGCACGAGACACGTACAAAAAAAATATCGCACGTTCGCCACAGCTCGTTATTTATAATACATTTTTTTTTTATTTTCAACCAAGTGCTATGCTGGTTTATTTTTTTTTTTATCATCATCACTCGTTACCATACACGAACCGCACAGTGTTTAATAACAATATGAGAGCTCGGTGCGGTTGAACACGGTTTCAATATAGGGGAAGGAAGAAATATGGCAGTCGAGTGCACCCCGAACGGTGTTTTGTACGGGGCTTTTTTTTTTTTTTTTAACGAAGTCTCAAGTTTCCCCCCTGTAGTTTGTAGTTAACGTTTTTTATAAATTGTATTTTTTTTTATTTAAAATTTTTTTTTGCATCCATTCAATGCATTTTTACACCACCGGGGACCTATTAACGCTTCGCGACAAATGCAGCACTTATCTAGCGCGCGTTCAATGCAATAATAGTGTTTCATAGCAATGGCGATTCGTTATATAACATTATAATTATTTATAGCCCCGGACTCGTCATTGATAAATACATCAAACAATTTTTTTAATTATTATCGGACTGTTCAAGTACAAAAAAATATCCACTCCGGATGGAGTGAGGCGTGTATGGTCAATATAATTATTGTACCTTTTACACCGTTTGCGAGTACCCCAAACACATAGTATGAAAAGGAATTGAAAATGGAACATCGTCTAATGGTCTTTTGAGAATAGCCGCAAAGCCGTGTCGCCGACCATTTTTCTTTGTATCGATTGTCTTTGGGATAAAGTATAACATCATTGCGCTACGTCGTTTGTCTTAAGTCGGTCACTATCTTATAGATAAGCGCAAAGTATACAACAACTAAATTGAATTATTCGCGGATCGACAAAGAAAATGTGCGCTTTGCATTCTTAACACGATTCGTTTTCGACCGTCGGAAGCTAATATGACTTTGAAGGTTTTTTAGTTTTGAATCTTTAAAGAAGAAAAAAAATACTTTTATTTCATCATTTCCCTTTCGCTTTAATACAATCTAAATATTTAATAAATAGAGAGAGAGAGAGGGTATTGCATTTTACACTGTGAAATTTTTTTTCCCTGATCTTTTCATATAATAATACAATTATATATTTAAATGGACTTTTAACAGCGCGGTTTGTACGTTTTTTAATGACGACAAATAATGAAAGTTAGAAATATATAAGAAACTGAATATACAGAACACTATGGCGCAATTTATTACCGGACAACCCTTGTATAAAATGACATTTCCACTCGCCGAGTAGTATAGTGTATTAATATATGAAGGACTGCGGAGAAAAAAGATCAATGTCAATTTTTGTTCATTCTGAAAAAATCATGTTTTTAATTTCAAAACATAATACATTTTGCCTGTAAGCCTAAACTTCCGGCGGTCGTTACTGTCGACTAATCTGTCTTTTTCCCTGGTTCGAGCGCATAAAAGATACAGTACGTCAATACAAATAATTTGATACCAAATTTTCATTTAAAAAAAAAAATTGATATTGGTCTTTTTTATCCGTAGCCCTTCATATATATTATGTCATGTTAGGCTCGTTTAGCTTGCAACCATACACATTTATATATGAACCGCGTTGTAGTTTTTGATTTTGTGTGTACCGATTTCATGCGCGCCTGGTTTGTACCAAATATAATGTGTATATATACATTTTTTTTTGTCGATTGGGTACAACGACTATTATGTTGTATTTTTCAAAAATTACACGAGTGCAGGGCTCTGGAACGTGACAACGCGTACTTGGTCTAGGCGCACAATGAATCACGGAGAGCCGGACACGACAATGGGATAAAAATCATGACAACGGCGGCGCAGCGAGTACTACCGAGTGTATGCGAGAAAACGTTTGTTGTAAAGAAAGGCAGTATTTATTTTTAAGACGTTTTCGGTGGAAACTTGGCGAAACGCCAACAAGACCGGGCTTTGCTCCTTCCCTCTCCCCCCAAAGTGGGCCGCCGTTGTACTATGAACACGGCCACGTCACATTATAAATCTCCACTCATTTCTTAACTCGGATCAGCCTTCTCGCCACCACCCCTTCGTTCGCCCTGTCTGCGCTACTCCTGGCTCTTTCCATTTGGTCGTGTGCGGACGTCCGGTTCGATTCGGAAAAATCATTTAATCGACTTAGACGGATCCCGATTGGTGTCAGTGCTAAAAAAAAAATACATCAAGTAACTCACAGTGTAGTATAATATGATCTTTATCTTGTTCGCTAGCCTGTTAGAGTGCTGGTTTTTATGGTGCTGATATTTCCACTCCAATCAGCCTAATTTCCAGCTATTTAGTCCTAAATAGTTGTGCCTTATAAACAGACAGAAATATATTCTATTTCCACAATTTACACGGTTGGGTAGAGCAAAAACCATATTTAAGTTGAATCGGTCAAGTACAACAATCCCCAAGTTCATTATCAATCGTTGGCTTTTTGGATACTCAAAACTAACGGATGGTAAACTAACTGCTCGGTGCTGTTACTCATGAAGACAAGCAAGTGCGTTTGCCCCACCCCTGTTCTCGATGCGTTTGCAAAGGCATAGTTAGTTTACCTTTATTAATAAAATACACCAAAACACACACATACTATATGTATATAGGTGTACAAGCGCAAAAAAAAAAGGAAAAAATTTCGAAACGGCTTTATAAAATATAAAAAAAAATATGTATATGTATTATATTTATTTATATAATGGAAAAGATTACTCCGCGTTATTTACAATGGTGTGCGTTTGACATGTATTGATGACTCTGTTCGTAGTAGTATTTTATCGATATTGAAAAAAATAATAATAATAACCGTGTACCGTTTCTTGTGTAATAAAGAGAGAGAGAGTGTGTTGTGTACGAGAGAGTGAAAAATAGGGGAGGGGGAGAGAGAAAATCGGGGAAAAGGTCACGGTGGAGTTTGATTAATATGGCGCACGGGGAGGGTCGAAATGTACTCGGAATTTAAAAAAATAATAAAAATTGTCAATTTTATTCTGGGAATGAAGTGTTTTTTGGAGGCGACACGACTCGTTTTGGAAACAAATTAATGGCGTTCGTGACGAGGGTCCGGCCTCGTTCGTTAATGAATATTTTTGTCCGTTGTTGGGCTGACAACAAATCCGGCTAAACTTTTCAATGTGTGCACGAGTGTAATACAAAATATGAAGGTCAACCGTGTGTTTTTCAAAACAAAACAATATAATACTACATTTTAACAAAGTCGAGCACCCGCCCCATAATTATTAACATCATCGTTGTGCAACGGCAAAATATCCAACGCGAAACGTCAGTTATAATAATGTGTATTATGTCCTTCTACAGTATGTTATAACCATTGTAAAATAATATTATAATAACCACACTAAACTAGATTGCTATGATTTACATGTCGCCATCTTTGTGGGAATCAGTACCTTATCACAATAATCGCAGAATAAAATATTACAAGTCAAGTTGATAACGCAGAATCACAGATGTATGTATATTTATATATTTTTTGTATACACAAATAAATACCACAAAAATGGCGGCGTTGTGTCGACTTCCATTCTTATCACTAGTTAGCAGTCTAGTTTATTATAATTATATCTTTGATAATAACCTATATATTATTATAGAGTCTTTAGTTTATTATTATTTTTTTGATTTCCCCCTTATTATACCAATAACGGCTACTAATTTTCAATATTATTGTCCATATTAAAATTATACTGCTGTGGCTTACAGCATAATTACAATCAGGATTTTTATAATAATATTATTTCTTGGGTGTATATAACTTGAGTTTGAGTTTAGAGACAAAAGTTATTTTTATCCGTTTCTCAGTTGTTAGAGATAGATTGTTTAGCTTTTGACATACTTTAGAGTAATTATTATTGATTAGTTGTGTGTAAAAAATAACTAATATTATTATGTTGTAATCAATAAAAAAACGAACTAAGCGAGTATAGTCACAATAATGTTTTTTTTTTACAATTTTTTTAAAAAAATGAAGCTGTATTAAGGATTTGACAAAAATGAGAAAAAATAATATTATTTCTTAGGAATGATGATTACTGTTCATTTTTTATCTCGGCTGCGCTGTAACGGATAACGCTGCATAATTTCAGAGTTCACCGAGAAAGAGATCTTTGGGGCTAATGGACTTCAACGCCTTTATTATGATGACTCCGCCTAATGAGTTCAGGTCGGAAATAAGTTTCACTCAAAACCAACATAAATCTAGTCGTCGGGCGAAAAAGCCATTATGCGAAAAACACAAACCATTTTCTATTTTTAGTTGGTCGTCCGGTGTGACACTATTAAATGACCGAGTCGAGTCCAAAGACCATATAGGTACATATACAAAAACAAATAATGAAACGTTTTATTAACCTCGTAACGCTAATTAACTTACCCAAAACTCGTATAACGCGTAACACGTTGAGGAGAGACAATATATAATGTTACTTTGCTTGCATCCGACTTGCCACTTTTGCCAGGTAGATAGATAGGTATGTTTTGTTGTTTTTAACGACAACAACAGGCTATAATAACGTTTATACGGGTGACTTGACGGCCATAACGAACGGCTATTAATTAATTGAGCTCACTTAATAGCTGTATAACAGTATAGTGGGTCATAATATATATAATATAGGTAAATGAGCTTGCTACGCCGCCACTCAGCTGTGTATATTTTTCGTTTACAGTTTAACAATCCGAAAGAGTCTTTGGCCGTAAGTAAGTGATATATATATATATATATATATGAGTGTGTTTCGTTTATGGTCCAAGTTTAACTCTCTACGATGTGACTTCGAGCGTAAATCGACAGACTAGTTTCATCTCGGCTCGTTCAGACGTGCACGACAATCCGTCGCAAAGCCTCTCCATTAAACGCGCTTATGCATACTACTCGGGTGTGAACCGAACGCCTATTATTATTATTATTTTTTTTTTTTTATGCAATCATAATATATATTTTCTTCTAGAACTCGCCCACTCGATAAAAGGAAAAACAGACCAGATAACGCAAAACGAACCGTAGAGCAGACAGGTACAATATCTCAGATCCGATCGCTACTGCAGTCGGCGCATTGTTTAGTAGTTTTTGTTAAGATCGGTGAAGAAGTTTGAACGTATCGAAACAAACGATATTTTATTCTCTTGTTGTTTGCAATAAGCACAAGTCGAGTGGCCACTTAGACGTGTATTAGACCGGATTGGTGCGAGCCATATACATATAGGTAAGGTGCACCGTATAATATGGATTTCATATTAAGGCGCTTTGTACACGAGTAAACGCTATTGTAGCGTTACTACGCGTAAGACGGTTCTTGATACATATATTATTATACCTGTACTTAAACATCAAACAAACGATCGGGGAGTAAAAAAAAATGTACTTATATGTGTTTATACACACAACTACTGTAATAACGACACGGATTTCACATAACAAGTATAGTACTGTAATATAGTTCTTAAATATATATTAGCGAATAAGCAATTAAATGTAGGCCAAACAATCAAAACAAAACTATACAAAATTGTCTACACATACAAATTTCAATCATGTTTATTATTTAAAGCCGCCCAAATTACTATGTCGGATGCACTCTCCTGTAAGCAACCGTTCTGTTACGAGGAGGGTATTGTCGCGTGCATTAATGTTTTTACATTGTTTTTACGAATATTATAATTGTGTGTGTGTTTATTAACTTTTGAGTTACTTTTCTTTTACTTAATTTAAAAAGTGTTACCTTTTCTCCCGTCGCCTTTAAGGTAATTCGAAACTAAGCGTTCTTTAATAATAAGTGTATTGTGTTAAAGACCGCATCTCCCGAGGAAACCAGAATACGGCTCTTGTTTCTTTGCTAGTGTCAGTACTTGCGTTCAAGCTACCAACCTGTTTATTATAGTTATAAAGCTAGACAATATAATTGTCCCGAGGCATTATACTATTTATAATCAGAGGCTTGTTCGTTAGATGGAAAATCACCTGAGGCAAAAACAATCCGGAAGGTAACTAGAGCTCTGCCACATTTACGCGCACTTACTAAAAGTCACCTGAGTGTTTAGGTAAAAGGTATTAAGTAATTTTATTTACAGTGTGTGTGTGTTTAACGGTTCGTGTACCAAAGTGCGTATACGACAGTACATAATAAATAGTAGTTAAAGTTTGGAAGCTGATTTTTTTCTGATCCATCTGGATGTAAGACACTCATTTTCTATTTTTATCTTCATCCCTTAAACAAGAACAGATCCAATTATTTGTTTTAAATGTTTCCATTTGAAAAAACTAAGTCCATACAAAGAAAATAACAATACAGTAACATCAGCTACCTATTAAATGATTCCACTCAAAGTTCCGCACCTCACGACCGTATCGTTTATATACCGTTTGTAACCAGCAAGTAACCGGATTAAACACGGTATTTCATTGAATAATACTTAACCGATATATATATATTATGACAAAAAGGATAAAGCACCCGTCGAGTTGCTTACAGGAGTGGGCGAGTAGCACTGACCTGTGACCGCAGTGCTTTTCAATTAATCCGGCGGAACTGGCGTTGATTTTCCACTAGTCGTCGTTATTAATAATAATAATGATAATAAATGTTATCCCCGAGACCTCCAACGCCTCGGTTAACGCATTTTATATCTGTACACTTAAATCCATACACTTGTGTTATATATAAATATATAATGGTTATAAATTCTGTTAGGTATAAAAAAATGTAAGCTCGGTTTTGATCTTTTGCGACCTTTATTTATGTGTTTAGGTCATATTATTATTAATACTTATTTAGCTAACAAAGAAAATTTAATAATAATATGTGTTTAACTTGATTAAAATTCTAACGTTTACACTGATAGGAAACTTTGTAATTTTTTTTGTAATTTTAGAAACATTTTGGATTCCATACAAAATAGGTAATGAAAAAACTACCGAAAGTTATTTAATTTAAATGCAAATAGGAATGTATGTAGGAACAAGCCACGTGAATGTTTTTAATAATAATATTATGATTTATAAATTGCAGTATCGGCTTAAATGTAAAACGTTTAAACCGTCGATTATGAATTTCTGTGTATTTTTTTCGTACCATCCAAACCGCTAATACAAGTTGTTCTATTGTACAAGAACAACGACGGTTTTAATCTCAATAAGATTGATTTCTTTCATCATACGACCGTGTACGACTCAAAGGGGAAGAAAATGCAAAATAATTCTCAGAAACCCGTAGGACGCTGCGTTATTTTTCTCATCCGTTATTAAACTCATCATTCATAAAAATATATAAATATAATATTTTTTAAAATATAATATTGTTCAAGATAATATTCGTACAGCGAAATTGATACAGCGTTCAAAAGAATCATGAAAACTATAGTGTAACCGCGTGAAATCCCTAAAATCCCGTTTTTACATTTTAACCAAAGGGAATTTGAGCAAAAAAAATGTATTTACATTATACTTTCTATTTCTGTGTAGATGATGCGTTATGGTGATTTAATGCAATTTTACTTATTTAATTTAAATCAATTTAGCTCTCCGTTAATAATACATACTGTTATTTCGGTTTTAATTATTACTTTGGAGCATCATTTAACATTGGCACAACTAGAGTTGGAGGGACTAGGAAAGTTCAAATCCTTCTAAACTCGTTCAGGTTCTAAAATAATGTCAGCAATCGATCAGGCACAGCGTTTAAGTAAGGTTTCTAATTTTTAATAAAATTCTGAAGAAGTTTTCAGAGTTTCTAATAGGCCTAAACTTCCTTAGACCCCTCTACCCGCTATCCTATTTTTGGCTTCTCAAATACTTGTTGATATTTTTCCTACGGCACCAGGTTGCGGTGTTTTTTTCTTAAACTCGATTCCAAACTGTGTACTATTTATTGTCAGTACAATTTTACTGTAATCACTTATCATGTTTAAATCATGCTAAAAAATGTTAAACAAGTAGGTACTTAAAAAACAACATTACAATCGTTTAATGTGCTCAACGGTTTACCTTAAGGCCGGAATTTCCGTTGACGACGGCTGACACGGCAGCGGCTGCGGCGGCGGCTGACGGGCTGACTGCGTTACCGTTGGACAGAGAGGCCATGGCGGCGGCGGCGGCTGCGGCGGCAGACGGTGCGGGACAAGCCATATGATTGCCGTAGTTGGTCGGCATGGTGTACGGTACGAAGAGCATCTGTTGTTGGTGTTGATGCGGCAGCGGCAGCGGCGGCTGGTGGTGGTGGTGGTGATGGATGTCGTCGAGGTGCTGCTGCTGCTGCTGACGGTGATTGCCGGCGGTGACGCGACCCGCAATGGTACACGGACAACGGTTCAAGACGTGCTGTACCGACTGCTGCGGCGTCGGCGGTGGCGGCGGATACGGCAGCGTTCTTACGGCGGCGGCGGCCAGTCTGCAGTCACGGGTACGGACGGGTCCGGGCGGAGCACAGGTGCACGCGTGGTGCAGATGGTGATGGTGACGCAACGGCGGCGGTGACGGTTTGTTCGTTACGATGCACGCGTCGCACGCGGCCAACTGCAGTAGATCGTGATAGCCGACCACCAACCCGCTGTCCGACGTGTTCAATAGTATGGTGTCCGTGGCTGTCCGACTAACACGTCACAGGCGTTCCGGCGGCCAACAACACGGACATCGTCGACAGGCGGACACGCGTCGCGGAGGGGCTGTAATAACTATAGTGTGTAAAACACAACGGTGGCCACCGCTTATGGTAACACGTGGGCGTGCTTTTGATAACAGCTGTTGTCTGCCGTGCGCGTCTCGCTATGCCAGCGGCGTGTGTTTGCTTCGTTATAAATGGTGAGGATAACTAACCGGCAACCGAGTCCGCCACGGACGCAATGACGCCGCCGCCGCCGCCACCGCAGATCGCGGCCGTCAGAGAGCGCCAAAGCCTTTTTCGTTTTTTTATTGTTGCCTCCCCTAATTTACTTGGACGGGGATGTCTCTATAAACCGGACACGGTGCACGGTAGTCCAAAAAAAACGTTAAAAGCCCCTTTGAAAATCTGTTTTTTTGAAAATTTAGATTCTCCTACTCACTACTCACATGCAAAAGACTCGATAACGTTTGAACAATTTTCAGTTTAACCCACGAAGTATAAAAAATGAACTACAGATTTCTGATCATAACTTACTACCGTGTTTTGTTTGGGGGTAAACTAAATCAGTACAGCGAGTGATCCATCCGACGTAAGATCCTCATTTTCAAAAAGTACATTTCGAATTCTATATAACAGACATGCTGTTTATAAGACATGCGCATGCGCGAAGAAAGACCTAATTCTGACATGCCAAAGAACAAAACATTCTAACGGAAACAACAAACGATTGCTTCTTTGCTTGCTGAAAGTTTAACTTTTGGTTTTCTTCTCAGGCACGGGTTCGATTCGTCCGGTTGTCGCTAACGACCTCGCCCTGATCAAACAATTTCGGGAAACCGACAGGGGGTGCCTTTTTCTTTCTCCAAGAAGTTGCCGTCCCTGGAAATACAACCCATGACCAAAATTCGAACGGGCGGCCAAGTGTAATAATTATATTGCCACCTTCCTTTCGCACTCGACAAAGCTGTCCCAAAAGATTGCTCGCAGTAATAATCAGAAATTAAATCACAGCAAAAAATGTTACCGTTATATAACTTTTATACGAGGGTATTATTATACTGACTTTTTTGCCCTTGGGTATAATATACAAGTCCTCTGTCCAAACCCTTTTTTTTTTGTTTTGTGTAGAACTATCCTTCGACTGTGTGTATTGATTATGTGTATTATTAAATTAACCCTTTTTACTCATGAAAAGAGATACTATAATAATATACATAAATATCATATATTATTTTTTGCTCTTATCTGAAATATTTGGCTTTCGTATACAGATTTTTTTTACTTTTAAAGGCAAGTAGCCAACGATCAGACATTGGAGTTTCGCAATAAAATGTTTTTTTTAATCAACATAAAAACGGGATGTAGTGAGTTATGTGTATAAATCTTAGGAGCTCATTGGAGTGTTAAGAATTAACGTGTAAAGATCCGACCGTAAAAATATATATTATTTTACCACGGAAAAATTGTTTGTCTAGAAACACTCTATGCCAAAAAATAAATTATGCAATAATAAAGAAAAGACAATTTTTTTAAAATTGTTATTATTACTTTATTTATTTGTTTTACAGCCAAAAGATGACTATAAAATGTTATATTTAAAAAAAAAACTGTTACATTGGTCTACTCGCAATTTTGCAATGCAGACATAGTTATTTCCTCTTTTTTTTTCGTAAATGGTCGTGCAAAACGATTTATATACAATACCTGCTATTATGATTTTATAAGTTTTATTAAATTGTTCTTATGATAAAAAAAAAATGCGTTTTTATTAATTATATATACTGCATTTTTTACATTTGTACTGATTTAATTCATGCAACTATTTAACGATGAGAAAAATTATATATATTGACACAATTTGTGGAATGCATTTTTAAGCACAAATTAATGTATACATAAATATATCGGTTCTACATTTAGTTATTGTAAACTGAGAGATGGTACAATGTATTATTAACGTTGTTTCACGCATCCAAACAACCTACTCAACTATTTGTCTAGACTACCGCCCTGAACGGCCATCTGCAATGGGCAAACTCTTAAGGACCATAACGGGAAAGATATCTAAACTATTTAACTACCCGGGATTTCCCTTAAAGTCTCTCTATCTCTCCCTGTATACATATATATTCCTATATTATTTTCAAATATCCTAAACCGTAACTCTTTGGGTTTAAATTGTCAAGAATTGTGCAACAAAAGTGACAACTGGCACGTCAAAAATGTATATTATACATTAGTTCATAATTATTATCTGAGTAAACGGTACCTACTTAATTTTTTTACTATTGTCTGTAACTTTATTTATAGTGTGCGTCGTTGTTATCTGTGCTTTGTCTTATGTCTGTAGATTTTAAATTAATATATATTTACATATTATAAGGACATTTTTTTTTTAATGGTTATAATAACGATACACATTTTCTGCCTAAGCCAAAAAAAAAAACCCCCAAAATGATATAAAATTATATTTGAAATCGGCTCTCTAGTCTGTCGTATATAACTTTCACTTGTCTGACAGAAACTTTGTTCGTTGCGGCCACAGAGTTGTCATTGAAGAAAGCTTTAGGAAAAAAAAAACTTAAATTACTTAACGCCAGCTGCTATCCCGTCGGCCAAAGTAATATTGTAGCTACCGGAAATGAAATATCACGTGTCTACTCATAATCTTGGTAGATTATTATTGAAATATCTTTTTTTTTTTCTTTATAAGACCACCTCCGCCAGAACGTGTGGCGGCGCTCGTAACAATATAACAATAAAAATAAAATATATATACTATCCGAAGCAGTTATTAAATGAGAAAATACGATACGCTTATAATCGTTTTTGACTGGAACGATTTCAATAAAACGATCAACAACAATAAGAAACCGTCAAATAATTGACTCGAATAAAGCGACAAAAGTTATTTTCTTTTTCCGACCGACATTTTCTTAGCTTTGACGTTTATTATTATTATTTTTACATTTTTTTGTCGACGATTACAATTGAAAAGAAAATATTTTTACTGTAATATTATACATTAACAAAAAGAAAGTTCATAAAAGTGCTGTATTTACAAATATTATAACATAATACTAGAAGATAGGTAGGTACCCTTAGTATTATATATTAAATAAAAGATACATTTTTTTTCAATGAAAAGATTATACAAACAAAGCGTTTATTTTTTTGTGTTTTTTGAGATACTCTTGGTGTTTTTTTTATTATCTTTTTACAGAGAAAACCCTACTTAACAACACTGGTAATTATTTATCGACGATTTACCACAGCTAACATAAATGTGGATTTAAAAAAAAAAAACTAATAGATGCAGACCAATATTCAAACACAATTTAACAAATCGACATAACTAAAAGTTTTTCATATCGCCTGTTTATTTTGCACCTTAAAATCTGAAATGTAGATTTAATGTATATCTTATGCCTTATTGCTTTTACTTGCAAAATCGATTTGTCAAACCATTATATTGAGCACAGAAGAAAAACCTTAAAAAATAAAATACAAGGACATATTTTATTGACTAAATTGTCACTTTTGTTGTGTCGGCATAAAAATAATTCTACTGTATTAGAATTTTATATGATCAATAGAATTATATAGTATATTACTAATAATGTCTCAAGACTCCCGACCCAGCCTTTTAGCTTTTTTCAATATGACTTTGTGTAATGCAATAAAACATGTACACAACGCGCAGCTTTGTATTTTAACGGTAGATATATAGGCGTTTTTGGATTTATAATTTTTTGTTTAGATAAAACACCGGCAAGCAATAATAACAACAGCTATACAACACTATTATCGGCTATTTGTTTCGGTTTAATTTTAATCTGAAACAATAGTTACACTATAATGGCGCACTATAAATCAAACGATATGCATTGTGGAACGTTGCAAATAAAATATATATTATTATTACTATTGTGCGATGGTTGGGCCACATTGGTGTCGCGTGTATTGGATATGTGATATTGTAGTTATATTGTGTTATATAATAATACAATATAATATATACCTATTAAAAAATTCCGGACGATATTGAATTTCGCGTTACGTTTCATATTTTTTTTTTTTTTGGTGATGTGGTGCGAAAATGTCATAAATCAAACGGACCGGATCCATAACCGAGATCTAGCCGGCAGTGTACACCTCCGGGGAAATTACCGGTTGTCGAGAATTTAAATAAAACAAAAGTAAAATCCAAAATAAATGTTCAAAAAAAAACCCCTCGAAGAAAGCGCCAGTCCGCCAGTACAATTCGAAATACAAAAAAAATATATATATATAAATTGTATAGCCTATAGGTAATGCGCACAAATGCACCGCTGGGGAATTTAACACAGCCTCCTTTATATTGTATATGCCTATACAATATCCACAGTGGAATGAATCATAAATATTTAAATATTACAGCAACCGCCGTAACAATTTGTTTCTTCCGTCGGCAGCCTTCATTGTATTGAGCGAGAATTATGGCTTGTGTTTATTATTTTTATGTATTTATGTTTTGTGTTTTTATTTTTATCATTTCATCTGTAAGCCGCGGTCAAGACGTCAAACCGCAATAACGACAAGTTCACCTAATAGCATTCAAAAGTTAAAATTTTGAAAAGCTGCTCTGAAAATCGAGGGCTTACGAACTTCTATTACATTTATCAACGATGCAGACCGCAGTAGGGTTTTTTATTACTACAGATTTTAGTTAAATGTTATTGTTTGAATGTGAATTTCATATCAAAAAAACGGTATTATAAAATTGAGCATATTTGATACATTTTGTTATTTGCCAGCTGGATTACTTTATCATTATATGTTGTGTATAATTAGCAGAAAGCTTGGGTTTCGATGTCTTTATACGCATATTTGTGTTCAGCTATATTATTAGGTTAGGTATACAATACCTATGTAAACGTGTATTGTAACGCATCTCAAAGGGTCTATATATAGTGCGGTAGTAAATTATTCGCGCACATAGGTACCGGTTGTAGTGGAAAATCGTAAGACCGGTCGACCGTGAATAGTGTACGGTATATTGCGCGAATAAAAGTCCCAAAGCAGTTGATGAAAAAACAAAATATATATATACACACACACACCGGATATTTATAATTATTTCTGTAGAAGGCAACAAAAAGTGACAAAATTAAAAAAAAAATAACATTATCATAATTTAATTGAAGACAAATTTGTCAAAAGAAAGTGTTTTAATTTATTTTAAATACAGTAATTATTTTTAAAAAAAAATACTATTTTCTTTTGACCAAATCTCATTTAAAATTGACCAAAACTAACATTTCAAATTAATTCTCAGCAAGCACATTGTGAACCAAAAATAATGGATCATGATTGTTGTGTATTATAAAAAAAATAAAGGAATCCGTTTACACAAACTTTTTCAAATAAAATTATCATAAAACAATTTTTTTTTTAATACAAATACAACGACCATGTATAGTTTGTACTCTCTCGCTGCGTTGGGTTTTTTTTTTCTCATTCGAATAAATTTAATACTTAACGTTGATGGGTTGAACTTTGAATCGGCAGTTATTTTTCCTCTTAAAAATTCTCAGAAGTAAACACTTTTGCATTGTACCGAACGTTTCCCGTTCACCAAACCGTTATATGTATTTAAAACACTAAAAAAAACAAAAAGTTTGCTCTTGTCGCAGACTTTGTCGATTAAGTACGGCGGCTTATATAGAAGTCGGTTTCGATAAATTCTATTAAGTATAAGTACCAATAATGTTTAAATCATTAAAGCGTTATATATTTGTGTAATAAACGATTTATGTTGAAAAAAATCTAAAGTAATTTTCATTAAATCAAACCGACGAAAATTCGATATTTTTTTTTTGGTAATCATCGTTATATCAGTCGTAACATTCAAACCATAAGCGCGTGTAGACATTAAATATTTTTTATTTAATGTCTACAAGCGCTTAAAAAAGTCCCAACGCCCGCACCGAACTTGGCGTTTTAATTAAATTAACGCGATGCCGTCGGTTTTGAAATATAATAATATGAACATTTTAATGAAAGTTCACCGACAACTCGGTAGACATATAGTAGGGGGATTAAAAAGGGAGGGGGAAGGGTCGCAAACTTATCGAAAAGTTTATTACATAACCGGAGATCTGTTGTTGATATTATTATGTTAATTTTGTAATGGTAACGTTTTCGCTCTTTTTAATTTCCACTATTTTTCGCCAAACGTTTATTAGGTAAATAATTATTTTCACAAAAAAAAACAAACAAACTTAAAACATCTTTTGTTTAAAAAAACCCGTTCATTATTTATTAATATTATTATCGTCCCTTTATATGGGAAGATTACCGATCTCCGTGATGTCTTAATGAAATTAATATTAACTGGAAGGGTCGTACCTGTACCTATATATCTTTGAGACTTAACGACTATTATAAGCATTCGCCGAGTAATTCAAATGTAATAACAATAATTACACAATGAAACGTGCCATGTGTTTACAGGGAATTGGTTTTTTTTTTTGTACAGCATCAGTTAATTGTTAGTTGCTTAAGTAATTTGCTCGATATTATTACCGGTAATAGCGAGTCGGTAAAAAGACTTAACAAAAAAAAAATAATTATATACAGAAAAACATTAATAAAGTCGAGGTAGAAATGAAATAATCATATTGTTATAACGAAAATTAATTAGTTAAGTGTTCTAAAATGTTTAAATGTTCTCGGCCAATTCTTATCGTTATTAACTAGGCGTTAGTGTTGGGTACGGTGTCTTTTGTTGTAGAAAATTAATTATACAGAGTTAATGGAATTACATCAGTTATGAAATTACCGAGAACGTTGATCACCACAAGATAGGTGAAATATTATAATATCATTATACCGTTAACATTAATACACGGGACCTCGCCCCGCCATTAGGTAAATAATATAGTGGAAACCCATCAAATTAAAAAATAGATATATACATGTATTTATATATATATATATATATTTAGAAATAAACATTAGCGAGAAAGATACTGAGTAAAAAAAATTAATTTCTCAAATGCAAATGCCAAACAATAAAAGTATTTAACGTCATAACTTTTACGTGTAAAATCAAGTATACATCTAACAAAAAATACACCACTTGCCGTCACCATGTGATATATTTTTTTTAAATATTACCAGTTTAATATTTTAAGTTTATACTTTTCATAATAGTCGGTGGTGTTCAAATGAGTCTTTATATTTCTGAATACAACAATTATTTTATTGTGTTAATATACAGACTTCATTAACGCTAGCACAAATTATAAGAATAAAATTACTACCCTAGTGTATTAAATTGATATTTTGTTTTTAAAAAAACTTACATTTACCATATCTGACATTTTTGTTTTTCAATTAGGACAAAACTATTTTGTTCAATTTAAAGCCTCGCCCGTACGTTTTTCAATTTAAACACAACAGACACACCACACAGACTAGAAATATGTATTAATGTGTTTAGTTTTTTCTAAGTAAATTAATGTAAACATTACAAACATAATTGAATTGACTGTACAACTGGTGTAAAACGGATGTTTGGAAATTAATAACGAATCGGCCGGCGTCCTGTGTAGGCAAAATTGACACATGTATGCATACGGCGGTGGGCAAATCACAACATAAGTATCAGCCGTTTAATATTATTTAGCAAACAAAAAAATATAATAATATAATATGGTTATTCTAACATGATTCGTAAACATGTATACCAATTTAAAATATTATTATGCATTTCTTATGTGCTGAGGGTAGATAAAAAAAAGTTACATTTAAATTGTAAGTACACTTATACTCACCCTATTTATTTGCATTACTCAGTCGGTTCCTAATTGAAGCCTAGAATCGAACAGAAACTTTTCAATATTTGTATTTACTTAACACTTATTTTTTTTTTTGGGGGGGGGGTGATAATTAATAACATAATATTATTTTCTTATTCAATTCTAAAGTGTAAAGTATATATATAGTTTAAATAAATTCACTACTTTAAATGTTGCTAAACTTAAAAAAAAATTGACTTATGTTTGTAATTGCGCGTTTTATTTTATTTTTCATAATAGAATTGTTTAAAAAAGACCCGCTTCTTTTTCCTTGCCTGGACTTGTAGTAGTACTATTATACAAAAAACGCTGCTGGTTGAAAACGTTTTATTTTATATCTCTAGATAAGTTCAAGTCAGGAAAAGTTTACTAAGCATTAGGTCAGCAAACAGCTGCGATGGTAATATTGGTCCACTAGATCAGAACATCAATCGTAAACGGGATAGACCATTAATTCAATTTTGCTACGTGTCTTGTTCGTCTTGTCAGAGTTGTACACAAAAGTGTTAGATTTTATCGTTGCAGCCTTACTGGACTTGGGCTCGACCGCATCTGGGTCTTCTGATAACAATAATAATAATAATTCATAGACGATTGTTGTGCCGACGACAACCAAAGTGACACCGACTTGAGAGGACACGAAAAATAATAGCAGCAGATATACCGTGAACGGAAATTATTGAGCAAAGCACTACATGATCCACTCGGGTTTTCGATTAAGTAAAATGTAAAGGTTTTGCATCCAATTTCCTGAAATCGCACCATTTTAGCTTGCAAACTTATGATAAAATATGTTACACGGCCATGTGTAGCGAACCACCCTCTTTGAGTGATGAATTTTAAATATTCAACGTCTCCTCAATAATTTACAACAAAAGTAATATATTATATAATTTCAATATAAGTTTTATATACATATAAATATAATGTCAAACCCGTAAAAACTTTCAATGTGAATTTCCATTTTTAAAATGCGCACAACCATAAAACGTACAAGGTCGATTTTAACATGCGCTCGGGGTAATATTTAATAATATATAATGTAAAATGTACATATTGAATAACAACTAAGAAATAAAACCCTTTACACATTGGTCGCACATGTACTTTACAACTAATACCCAATGCCAAAACATATAGATTTCGGTAATGATACACCGTTTATGTACAATATATGCAATGTGTGTTACATAGGTTTAAAAAAAATCGAATCCGACACATGCATACATTATCGTTCGGTTATCGCAGCAGATCCGTGTCTTTATAAATAACAACAACGAGTTTAGGTGCACGTAATCGATAGACATATTTTGTGGGCTGATTTATCGGACACGATTTACTGTCGGTTTTATTGGTGGTCGGATAACGGATCACATGTAAAAGCACTGATAAGGTGCAATCGTCCCCCGAATGAATAGTATAGCCGTTGGTCACGGCTATAGATGTATGTATATAGTGACGGACAAAACGGGTAAAATGGTGCAAAATAAATTAACACAGAACAATACTCCCTCTCCTCGCCGCCATTTACCTCCCCTCGCGTGGCTGGCCAAACAAAATATGCGTACGCACAAAACATAAACGAATTTTTTCCCTCCCTCACACTTTCCCCCTGCAAGAGCTGCTTCACCGTCGCACCGTCCCCACGGGGCACTACCGTACACCAATTAATCACAGCTGCTCTGTTGTGTGTGTACACCGGCCCGCCCTGTATACCCTGTTAAGATTACAATAAAAACCCAAGCTTTCGTGACATGTATTTTCCCCGTACCCGAGGGAGAGGGTGGGGAAAACCCCGTCTTCAAACCACAGGATTTCCAAAAAACGACACAATCTATAATCTACATTACAATTATTACTATTATTTTTTTTTGGGATTTTTACTATAATTAGAGTGGGCGGGCCGCTGTAGTTGGGAGTACAAGGCAAAGACAGCGAAAAGATACTGGCAGGGAAGACAATTAAACCGTATTACACTGTCGAAGAGTCAATTAAAAACCAATTCGCTTCAAAACCAAGCGGATCCCTCTACATAGTTTACAATAAAGCATAATATTCAAACTCGATCTGATGAATGTTTAAGAAACATAATAACAAGAAAAAATATAATATTTTATTCATTACACCATATTAGAATTGGGCATAATTATATTTTTAAATATTAATAAAATTTATTCATACTACACTTATTTGTATTACTAATACTAATACAATTGTATTCACAAATTTTCCTGTAAATACAAATAAATTCACAGGAAAAATTGTAAATATTGACACAAAAACCTAAAAAAAAAAATGTACATTAAATTTTTGCATTAATTTTATACAGAGAGATATTTAAAAGAAAACAAAATCCTGCATTATTTTCTGGACAACTCAATAAATCGATTCCCCCCCCCCCTCGGTAAGAACTAAATTTTGGTGTAAATTGTAATATCTTCTTCTTCTTCTTCTTCTTCGGGCAAACGGCCGCTAGAACCATCCCGTCAAACACCCTTCTTAGTCCGAGGCTTGGTGTTTGAGTCCTGAACGTTAGTTTTTTTTACAAGGCAGGGTCGTTAGCCCTGCGCTTAACCCCCAGTTTAGAGGGCCAAATTTTAATATAATTATCTTTAATTTTGATTTTTTTGTGTTAACAATTTCTTTGTGAATACATTTGTATTCACAGGTCTTTGTGAAAATATTCATATGTTTTGTCAATATTTACAATTTTTCCTGTGAATTTATTTGTATTAGCAGAAAAAAATGTTTAACACAATTGTATTATTACTCACGCATATGAATACAAATAAGTGTAGTCTGAATAAATTTGTATTCATATTCACATAAAAATCCAGATGAATAAAATATTAAGATGTAATGAATAAAATATTATATTTTTTTCTTATTATTATGTTTCTTAAACATTCATCAGATCGAGTTTGAATATTATGCTTTATTGTAAACTATGTAGAGGAATCCGTTTCGACGCGAGTTGTTTTCTAATTGACTCTTCGACAGTGTAATACGGTTTAATTGTCTTCCCTGCCAGTATCTTTTTCGCTGTCTTCGCCTTATACTTCCAACTACATGAGGTCGGCTACTATAATTATAGTAAAATTAAGGAAATACATCCAATTTTGTGATTTTAATTTTTGGAGTCATTTTGGATAAATTCCAAAGCTTTATCAACTTTTTAAATAACTTAGTGGAATGTAGTGTCTCACTAAATACACATTGTCTAGTTTTCCTTGAACATAAATTAACATTAAATCAACGTGGTCAATAATAATAATATGAATTATTGATGATAATTTACTTCCTTTCATAGCCAATTAGTTTAGCACATGCGCTTGCTTAAAAAAATAACTTATATTATGTTGGTTGGAGAATTCCCTTTTAGGTTCTAACATATTGTTTCAATAGTTATGTTATAATCATTACTGACCGTTTTAGTTCCACGTATGAACCGCTCTGTAGTCGGTGACAAAGTAATTATTTTACATTATTTTAAACGAAAAACGTTGTTGGCCAAATAACAAGGCATTCAACGCGTATGGCTATTTCAAACCGAAGAAGAAACATAATCAGCTGAGGAGAATAACTGTTCACATTGAATTTGTCCAACTGGAAAACCGTGCAATGGTTAGACTCCAAGTTAAAGCTGTTAGAATAAAAATTAATTGTACACCAACTCGAAGTCACCAAAAACAGTTAATAATTACCACGGTAAAGCGTAGGTACCTACTATTGGAACATCATACGCTGTTATTATTACTTATTATTTGTATTTGTTAATTGTTTTAGCTTCAACTACTCGGTCTTCGAAGGGCTGTTTTTGTCGGTCAACACAAACACACAGCCTGTGCGTTTGATCATTACACGAGATCTATATGCTCGATTGTAAATATTATACATTTATGTATGTATGTGTTGTATTATATAATATGTATATATTGTGTGGTTCGTCCGACGAAATTCCGTCGGAGCTACTACTACGGTAATCGCGTTAATACTAATCAACTTTGTCCGGTATAATTAAATTTTGCCGGCCATCAGTTAAACAATCATAATTGGAAGTCGGAACACACAAAAAAAACGCCGCCATTGCACTGCATAGCCGATGGGAAATTCGATTTGTCCTGGCGTGACTGTCAAAATAAACAAAATAAAGTTTTATTTACCCTATTGCCCCGTGTGTACGTGACCTAAATACTGGCATAGCTCCCAAATCATCCGACCAAGACTTCCGCGATTAATTGGTAACCCCTAAGATAATAATAATTCAACGCCGACGGCATACCGGATTATTATTGTTATCGTCATACAGCTCTTTGTGTTTATTGAATACACAAACACACTTTTTCTGACCATTTAAAAAAAAAACGCCAAACGCTTTATATACAATATTATGTACTTACTTTGCTTGTTTTATTGTTACCATGCAGCTATTTTAACGACCAGCTACCAACCGCGATTATAATACAACCCACTCTGTAATAATTGTTTTTGGGCAGTTCCAAAGTCGGAACGTTCATAATAATAAGTTATCGCCTTAGGGTCAAATCGAACATTTGGCTGTTGCCAAGTTAACAAGGCGCCGTCGTGTACGGCAAAACTGTATCAAAATATTGCTAATAGTTCAACGTGAAACATTTCTATACAAAGTCGAGACGAACGCACCTTATATTTTTGGCACAGATCAGTTGTGTGAATAGTATATTATGTGCACATATGGCAATAGGAGTGATGCCAGTTGCTGCAAAGATAAGCTTTACTTAAAAGAAACAAGATTTACAGAGCGTTTTGAAGTTCGTCGTAGTTCAAAGTGACTCGCTACTATATAATAATATTATTCTAAGAATATTATATAGCTATAAGAAAAAAAACAACTTTTATCTATAATAGTGCAACAATAAAAAAAAAACCCTAACGAGTCTAAAAGTACCTATATAATTCTATCATCTAACATTATAACTATAGAGCAAAGGTGAGGTCAGTGGTGTTGTTTTATAATATCCGATTACCATAATCACAATAGTTACCTTATATTATTGATAAGATTGTATTCTATTTGGTTGTTGAATATTTCCTTATTAGAAGATATAAGGTTAGGTACCTATGTATTAAAAAAAAAATGATAGAGAATGTTTGCAGGTACTAAAATATAAATTTGATATACTTGAAATTTGATTACTTTCTTATCAGACTACATAATACCTTATAATATTATTCATAAATTATGACAATTTTGAATATTGACCAGTTGGGATGAAATGTCATCTGAAAAAAAAATACAAATTTAGAGTAGAATATAGACCAATAATTAGCAAATGTAAGTATTAAAAATATTTAAAGCATAACAACTAAGCAATAAAAGAAGAGAAAACATAAGTAAAATTTATTAATATAAATATGCTAAAACTGTAAGTAACTAAGAGTTAGATTATAACTATTATAATTGTCTAAAAAACCTGGGAATTGTTTTTTTAATAACTTAATATTGACTTAATTAACTTAATAACTTTAAAAGTAATTATCCAAAAGTGGTTTTCGACCAGTCAACGTTTTCAGCAAATTATTCTTAATAACATGGCTATCTAAAATTAAAAAAAAGTAACAATAAAAAAATTAAAAATGTAAAACAATTAAGAGCAATAAAAACCGTGGTGTTTATAGCGCAAATTAGTATAAATTAATTTTTAAAAAAATATTTAAAATATTCACTGGAACAAAAATTATTTAATTTGTCATGTCTTTGTGAAACACCCTGTGTAATAATAACACAATTAAAATAGACGATTTATTATATTATTTTATTCCAAACCAGGTGCAGTACACGTGTACTTATCAAATAATAACATGTAAAAGTCTTGACAATATTTCTCATAACGAGAAAATTTCGACAGAATGAATAAACAGAATAAAAAATAACAGAAAAAAATTAACAAATTAACAAAAACAAATTTTAAAGATAAAAAGCATCGAAATTTTTCTTAAATACTTTTAACTCGATGACATCTCGCATCATATATACAGGAAAATTAATGTTCACACTATAATTGACACAACGTGTATTCTAAAAATTGTGCCAGTAAATTGCTTATAAATGTAAAAAGCAAACATATTATAATATATATTATTACTGTCCATAACTATAATTAATAAGAATAACAAAATAACTCATTTGAAATTAGTACACTAATTACTGTTGCTTATATTTTATCATTCTAGGGTCAGCTTTCCTTAAACCTCTAAAATGACTTTGCATAGTATTGTTATTTTTAGGTAGCCGCCTTAAAAAACAAAAAAAAAGTTTATGTAGTTCACACACGAATTTAAAAAAAAACATACTTTTGGAAACAAGTAACATATAGTTTGAGATGGACAACATGTTGTGTAACTCTAAATAACAGTAGATAGAAATTATTGTTTAAATTGCGTTATAATGGTTCCCAAATATGCGTTCAAATGAAAACAAAAATGAATTCTTTGTTTTTTTTTTTACAAAGATATTTTGGTTTTTACACTGAATACCACCGGATAGGTTTAAGCTCAAGTTCCTTGCAGTATCTTCTGTTGTTGTATGTGCACCGGTGTTGATCGTAGGCCAAGCAGAGTAGGGCATTATCAGAAAAGACTTGTTTTTTTTTTTAATTTTCTATACTATAGATAGGTACTTTTTTAGGTGCTATCCAAATATAAAAGTAAAATCGGAGGAAGAGAAAAATGATAATGTTCAAGAAGCTCGGTCGTCGTTTCACTCGAAGACATTCGAAAGTCATCCGGGTATGTTGAGGTAACAGGTTTGGAAGGTGATAAAAATGGTTCCCGTCATGGATCGTTTCCACCTGTTCGCCGAGATTATCATTTATTACATATTATTATTATATTGTATTCGGTCTTTTGGAATTAGAAAAAAAGGTGCTGTCTCTCTCTATTTCTACCTTACCCCTATATCCGCTAAGCCCCACGCGCGTCACGTTTCTCTGTGTCTAAATTTATTCTTGATAAAAAAATTTAACAAAAAAAAACTTTCCCGGCTTGCTGGCAGTTTTACACATATTAAAACGCAAAACGCGTCTTTTGGCGGAGTGAAAAATACACAAGGCTGAGAGGTGAGCTTAAACGAAATGTTTTCCCGGCGACACGCTGTCATTCAATGGTAAAAAGCATTAGACCGACAAGGGGAAGAAAAGTGAGTGTATAATAGCAGGCGAGTACTTTTCATGTCTTGAGTGTATTTTTTTTTTTTTTTTGATAAATATATAAGAGCTATTCATGGTTTATATAATAATATTATTATTCACCAACGCCCAGCCGGCCAAAACGGCGAACAAATTACATATATGCGATATTTTACATATTGCATCGAGAATAAAAGTCTTTCATAGTATAATAAATTGACAAATTGCGAGGCAATCAATTTTTTATTTTGTTTGTTTGTTCTTTTTTTGTTTGTGTCTAGACGATACTATTTACTATATATAATCCGCCGCTGAACCGTTTCTTCGCATGTCGCAAGTCTGCGAGTTGGCAATTGTACCTGGATGGTTTTTTATTGGACTAACATTTTTAAAAAGTCCACCCCTTCCCGTTCAAAATCGAATCCCCCACCCCCAAAAAAAATGTAACTATTTTCAACTTAAAATTACAACAGGCTATACGTTTTTTAATAATAGGTAGTGAATTGGTTTCAGATGTGTATTGAATATTTATTTACATGTTAAAGTACTTTCGAGCACGTTGACAAACCAAGCGAAAAGCAAAAAACTCTTAACCGTATTGTCTGCAAATTAAATTGAATGTAGATCTAGTATAGTGGAACTCAAACTTTAGGAATTAAACTTTTCTCTTTGGTAAGAGAAAAACCTCCAAAAAAAGTGGGAAAATACAGTTTGGCCGTATTTAACATACAGGTTGCTGTGTACACTTTGTTAGCGAACAACCAAATTTTATATCAAACGTTTTGCCTATAGTAGTATTTATAAGAAAACACTGACCGACATGGAAAGAAGAAGAATTAACATTTTTAACGCTACGCTCGACTTAATATTATATTTTGTGCATATTTTTCCAGCATTTTAATACATTATAATGTATATTGTGTGCAATTATTTGTTCAATCCATATCTATCGACATTTTACTAAACTCTCCCGTTAATAATAGTCAATCGATTGCAATTTTTTTCACTGTCGTTATTACATTTTTTTTTTTTTTGCTTGTTATATCGGCGCTAACGCAGTCCGATACGATTTTATTATTATTATTGTATACACGGAGTATATACACTACACAACTCTCGAAAGACCGTCATTATAAATGAGTTGGGTCGGAAATAGTGGCGGTATTCTATGCAAAGTGGACTGACGGAGCCAGCTCATCCATCACGCGGGGCTGACAACGAAATCCCGCCGTTTCCTCGGCGGCAACACAACTTGGGCGCGGGCTGCTATGCGATACGTGCGATCGGTCTCTAATTCACCCCTGTCCTAAATAAAAAAAAAATCATTCCATAATATGTACATGTATACAGATTTTTCGGTACATTATTAACAAGTTTACACGTAATCGAGACGATTATTCTAGAACAAGGGCCCAAGTACACATTTTGTTGGAGATACAAAACCTATTCTTTTGGGTACATTTTTTGTTTTTTTTAACGAAAAAATTATAATTTTGTCCGATTTGAATGGGTCGGTTTAATTTATAAAATGTTCATTTTAATTTAGTCTAAGGATTATTTTTTAAAAGTCTCCTGAAAAATGGCCGGTCTTGCCTAGCCGGTTTTTTGTGTCTCCTGTACAATTTGGTCTTGAGGTCGTATCCCCTTTCTGCAATTAGTGTTCCGCGTAGTAACGATCAGGATCACAACACATGATTGCGGACTTAAACGTGACCAGAACGGATTATTACTTTTGCCAGTAATGATCGTATAGCAAACGCCCTGTCGCTATGTGCCCGGTTTGAACTGAAAAAGCTCAGTTTGCAAATACCGTCAATTGGACAGAATCGATGATTTAATAATAATGATAACAATAGTTAATACCAATCGAACAAACCACGAATCATATTATTATATGTGCCAAGCATTATAAAAGTAAAAAATAAAACCGAAAAAACAATTGAACAATTAATTGTTTTGTATTTGGTCAAGATTTTTCTGTACATATGAATTTAACAACTCATTTAGATACAAATTGTTTTACTTTTTTGTCGATCCGGACGGGTTATGTCCAATCGGATAAAAATCAGTAAGTCTTAAACCGTTTTTTTTTAGTAAATCGAATTGAGTTAAGTGCACTGAAGTCACAAAAGAACTTAAAATATTGGGTTTTTACTTTTTTTTATCTATATTTTTTGTTCCAATACGTCAACCATAAAAACAATACAAATTACATTACTCGAAAAAATTTGTTTTACAATAAATGTTTAAACATTTAGTTGTTTTTATTGAAAAGTTTATATTTTTTACTTATTCACCTAATTCACCTTATTCACTTATACCATACAGATATGTATAATCAAATGACGAAATGGGCATTTAGTAATTTTCTGGAAAAAAAACTATTTTATTTTCGAAGGCATAAGATTTTTTTTTATTTATACTAAAAACGGATCTTTGTAACTGGTAGTTTATATATTTGTAAAATTAATTACATTGTCCAGTGATCTGATTTTGCGTTGAAATCATTATGCTACATTTATTCAGCTAATGTCAACTGAAAATACCGTACATAAAATTACATTTAATACAAAAAAGTTTTTTTTTTTAGATAAAAAACTAACACAGCATGACAGATTAAATGGAGCATGCTACCCAGTAATACCTTCCCTGTACTTAAACGACCCTACTCGTATGTTTTCCTTGACTGAGATCACATTTTTTTTTTATTAGAGCCCTTCGCATAATACACTTATAAGCTTATATTATGACGGCGCCTTGATTTGAATGGATTTATCAATCGTAAAATTTGTTCAAAGCAATCAGTTTTCTATTTTGCATTATGTTTTAGCTTGTTACATTTGATAAAAATAATTCTACGATTTTTAGTTTTAAAACACAAATATTGTTATTGGAAAAATCCAAACTAAAAAAACGCTATGTAGACAAATACTATATCTCTGACCAATGAAAGCTGCGAAAAAAAATTTCACAAAGAAAAATACATTGAACAAAATAATTAATGTGATTTCTACACAGTATGGATTTGCATCGAATAATAATTACAATTACAAAAAGAGTTTAAATAAATAATTGGTTTTTTTTACACAATTTTTTATTTAAAGTGATTAAAACTCTTTCGGTTATAATAATTCATGTACATCTGTGACCTCTCCGTCCATACTATGCGCCGACTACACTGTATTTGCATTTTAAACTATTGTGTTTATAATTTTAATGACTAATTGATATAAACATATGTCTTAGGCAAATAATGGGTGCGTGTCTGTTTGTTTTTGGACAAAGACGACAGTCTACTACTTAACACGTATGTACCTAATAAGTGTAGACATTTTAGTTTTTGCTACAGACTATGCTAGTCATATTCATTTTGGCAAGTAAAAAATTCAAAATTATAAACGATTTAAAATGGAAAAACTTTTCAAGGTTAAGATTTTAATTGCGTTGGTCGTAATATACATAACAAACGAATCAACCGTAGCCGAACCGGATCAAGTCAACTTTCTTTGGAGAGAACAACATTGGCAAGAGATGACGTGGTTCGATCAGATGTACACCCATAAAGGCTTGATAGATAAAAGGAATTTATCTCAAGTAGGTGCTAAATACATTCCGGTTGTAAAATTGAAAATTATCCCTATTTTGATGGGATGTAGTTACGGACAGAAAATCGCTGACTTTCTCTGGTTAACGACGTATACAGTATCAGAGTGCAGTGCCTTGTCAGAAGAAAACAAAAATTCCAATAGAGATTGTTGGAAAAGCCTTGAGGATTGTCTCAAAGAAGGTGCGCATACTATATTCGAATTGTTGTGTTCACTTGCGCAGATTTATAGTTTACATGACAAGCTTGTTCTAAGCAAAATTCCCATTTACGAAATTCTGAGGGAGATTAAAGATTTTCTCGTTGAACAAGGCCCTAGAATGCATGATGGTCTCACAAAAACAGAGGCCATAATTCTTAACCAACACGTCCAGGTTTTTGCTAAGTTCTTTGGGAATGTATTGGACTCAAGTTGTCTACCGAACCACTCTATCATTCATTCGGGGATATTAATAAATGAATATCTAGACCCAAAAATTACAGAATTTAATGCCCTGCACAATTTTTACGTAGGAAAAATGCATTCTTCCATGGGTTTTATTACAAACCATATGCACTCTTTGGGTTTTGATTACTCATCGGAAACAAAAACGGTAAGTTTTTCTATTCCTGCCCCATATGCAGCCGATTACCGGTAAATTCAGTAAAACGGGAAAACAGATACACGATAACATGTTAAAAACTTTTTTCATATCAAAATATTGCAACTAGTTAAAAAATTGTAATAAAATACATTAAATGAGACATATTATTGTGTTAAATCTCTTAAGGTATACCACATTTCACAGTGTATTTTTAATATAAAAAAAATCAATTTAATAATTTTGTTTTTATTTGTTTGTTTGCCCAAATTTAATAAAGCTAAAAAAAATTATTTGTGTATTATTTAAATGTGTTTTTATTGACTTGAACAAAAGAACATCGATGTAAAATTAAAACCTTGACAGCTATATACCAAAGGTAAAATATTTGTTTTTTTTGTTTGATTACTATATTATAATCATACACACGTGCCGCCATACACAGTTAATATATATTTCTTATTTGTAATTACTATATGCTTATTTTATACATTTTTTAACTATACAGATTGTATAGTTTTCTAATAAAAAAAAATATATGATTACACACCTTACACCATATTTAATATTTTAAAATATAAGTAGTAGATTATGTATAGTATAGCTCACTATATCTGAGTTGTACATTTATAACAGTATTCGTTTTGTAGTTTTGATTATTTTAACCAAATAGGAAGTTTTGACCGTTGCTATGTGCTAAAATAATATGTATCAAAACTCATATGATAATGTTTAACAGCTCTGAGTTGTAAAATTATTAGGAATGCAGGCAAAGAAACTCCAAGTATGACCTTTTCCTTTGCGCCCAAGTAAAAAAATGTTCACATTTTATCCAAAATTATGATTACTCATTTCACACAACAAGTTTACAATATTTCTGAGAGTTTTAAAAAGTTTTAACTAAATGTCTTTGATTTAATAACCATAAGGTATATACAGAAGATGGAGATACCTTGCATAAAATTGTTTGTAAAAAGTGTCTAAAAACTGTACAGTGTACTTCTATAATTTCAATTCCCCTCCGTCTCCACTATTCTACGTTCTCACAGTACTGACTTTTTAAATGTAAATACACTAAATTAATGGTGCCAGAAATAATGCATATAATTTTAATGACTATTGGTATGAACATATTTCTTAAGCAAATAATGATAGTGTGTTGGTTTAATTTCAGGCGGACAGGATAGTTTACTACAAGATGTATGTACCTCATAAATTTCGACATTTCAGTTTTTGCTGTAGACAAGCCTAGTCATATTCATTTTGGCAAGTAAAAAATTTAAGTAATAAACGATATAAAATGGGAAAACGTTTTATAGTTAAGATTTTATTTTGGTTAGTCGTAATAAACATAAAAATCGATAAAACCGAAGCCGAGCCGGATCAAGTAAACTTTCTTTGGAAAGAACAGCATTGGCAGAGTATGACGTGGTTCTATCAAATGAACACCCATAAGGGCTTGGTAGATAAAAGGAATTTATCTCAAGTAGGTGGCAAATGGTTACCAATAGTTAAATTGCAGATAATTACTCTTTTGATGGGATGTGGTTACGGACAGAAAATCAGCGACTTTCTCTACTTATCGACGTATACAATAATGGAGTGCAGTGCTTTGGCAGAAGGTAACAAAACTTCCTATAGAGATTGTTGGAAACGCCTTGAATCTTGTCTCAAAAAAGGTGCGCATACTGTATTCAAATTGTTGGGTTCATTTATACAGATTTATAGTTTACACAACACGCTTGTTTTAAGCAAAAATCCATTTTACGAAATACTGTGGCAGATTAAAGATTTTCTCGATGTACAAGGCTCCAAAATACATGATAGTCTCAGAAAAAAAGAGGTTCTGAGACTAACCCGACAAGTCGAGGTTCTTGCTAAGTCCTTAGGGAATATATTAGACTCAAGATGTCTACCAAACCACTCTATCATCAATCCAGGGTTATTAGTCAATGAATTTATGTACCAAAAAAACATAGAATTCAATGACGTGCACGATTTTTATTTAAGCAGATTGAATTCCTTCATGGATTTCATAACAAATCATATGCACAATATTGGTTTTCATGACTCACTGGAAAATGAAACGGTTAGTTTTTCTATTCCTGCCCCATATGCAGCCGATTATCAGTAAATTCAGTAAAACGAAAAAAAACAGATATCATACAATTTTAAATGCTTTTTTTCATGTCAAAATTGTAACCAGTTTAAAAATTGTAATAAAACGCATTGAATGAGTCATATAATTGTTTTATAAATCATGTATAACGCATGTCACATTTCATTTTTAATAGAAAAAAAAACCAATTTAATCATTTTAATTTAATTTATAAATCTAATAAAAATCATTTGTGTATTGTTAAAATGTGTTTTCGTTGACTTGAACAAAAGAACATCGATTTAAATTAATAACATGACAGCCTATACCAAAGCTAACATATTGGTTGTTTTGTTTGATTACTATATAATCACACACACGTGCCATACACAGTTAATATATATTTCACACTCTACACCATATTTAAAATTGTCAAATATTATAAAAATATTATAGAGCTATTTCTTCTATATCTTAGCTATAAATGTAAAACAGTCTTCATTTTATAGTTGTGGTTTTAGTATCTATTAGTTGAATATTTATAAGAAGGCAGACTCAATATATCTATAACATATTGAACAGGAGAAAAATTTTGAATTTTAGTTTTTTTATTTTAACTGGCGGAAAACTGATTTTTTTGCAGTTTTTGTATACTTTAACATAAACACGTTATAACTTTGAAATACATGATCAAGACGCATGTCTTTATTTCTATGGACATCTATTTAAATCAATCACATTAAGGTTTTTACATTTTTTATTTTTTTAAATTTAGTTTACGGTACAATAGATTTCTGAAATGAAAACAATAATTTTCGGTTGGTATTATTGTTTCCCTGAATAGTGCCATATTGGTGAGGTTTGCCCTGTGCGTAGACCTGAAAACTTATATGTATTATAATGCATTTAGTGACCATAAGGTATATTAAAAGATTCAAATACCTGGCCTAAAATTGTTTGAACAAAGTATCAAGTATAACAAAGTATAAACTGTACAGTGTACTTATATAATTTTAATTTCTCTCCGTTCCCACTATGCTACGTCATCACTATACTAACTTTTAAAATTTAATTACACAAAGTTCACGGCGACAAAAACAATGATTATAATTTTAATGACTAATTGGTATTAACATATGTCTTAAGCAAATAATGAGTGTGTGTCGGTTTAATTTTAGACAGACAAAATAATCTACTACAAGATGTATATACCTAATAAATTTAGACATTTCAATTTATGCTGTAGACTAGGCTAGTCATACTCATTTTGGCAAGTAAAAAATTCAAAATTATAAACGATTTAAAATGGAAAAACTTTTCAGATTTTCAGTTAAGATTTTAATTGCGTTGGTCGTAATATACATAAAAAACAAAACAACCGTTGCCGAGCCGATTCAAGTCAACTTTTTTTGGAAAGAACAACATTGGGAAAAGATGACGTGGTTCTATCAGATGAACACCCATAAAGGCGTGATAGATAAAAGGAATTTATCTCAAGTAGGTGGCAAATGGTATCCAGTCGTAAAATTACGAATAATCCCCTTATTGATGGGATGTAGTTACGGACAGAAAATAACCGACTTTCTCTTCTTATCAACGTATACAGTAATGGAGTGCAGTGCTTTGTCAGAAGGTAACAAAAATTCCCATAGAGACTGTTGGAAACGCCTTGAGTATTGTCTCAAAAAAGGTGCGCATACTATATTCAAATTGTTGTGTTCATTTGCGCAGATTTATAGTTTACACGACACGCTTGTTGTAAACAAAATTCCATTTTACCATCCTCTGTGTAAGATTAAAGATTTTCTTGATGAACAAAGCCCTAGAATGAATGAAGGTCTTACAAAAACAGAGGCCATAATTTTTAATCAACAAGTCCAGGTTTTTGCTAAGATCTTCGGGGATATATTAGACTTAAGATGTCTACCAAACCACTCTGTCATCAATCAAGAGACATTAAACAATGAATATCTAGAAGACCCGAAAAACATAGAATTTAATGCCCTGCACAATTTTTATGTAGGAAAAATGCATTCTTCCATGGATTTCATAACAGACCATATGCTCAATATGGGTTTTCATTACTCACTGGAAACGGAAACGGTTAGTTTTTCTCTTCCTGTCGCATATGCAGCCGATTACCGGTAAATTCAGTAAAACGGAAAATCAGATGAGATATAACTTTTTTTTAATCAATATTGTATCCAGTTTATTGTGTTTTAACGATTAAGGCATACCACATTTTACATATTATATTCAAAAGGAATATAATTTTTAGATTTGTTAGTTTCGTCGTATTAAATAAATAAATAAATAAAATATATAAAATATATAAATAAATAAAATAAATAAATAAATAAATAAATAAAATATAATAAATAAATAAAATAAATAAAATAAATAAATAAAATAAATAAATAAAATAAATAAATAAAATAAATCGTGTGTCATTAAAGTGGGTTTTTATTGATCTGAACAAAAGAACCAAAATTAAATTAAAAACACACCGATGTAAAATTAATACCTTGACAGCTTTGTATCAAAGCTAATTTATTATGATTATTATTATTATACATTATTATTTATTAATATACATAGTTTTGATTATTATTACTCGATTAAGTATTAACTATAGCTTGTTAATATAATAATAATAATATGAAATATTATAGTTTCTTAATGCCAAGCAGTTAAATACATCCATAATATTAGACCACGAACCTATGGTACTTGTCTATGGTTGAAATATTTATTTTCAACACAAGCATCATTATAATTTATAATAACACACTAAAAAATAATTATTTTTACATTAAAAGAAAAAAAATATATAAATAATTAGACTGTTTCAAATGTAAGTACACTCATTTGTAAACATTGACAAAACGTAAATAATTATAACAATGACTTTTGATATTAACATATGTCTTAAGCAAACAATGAGTGCGTGTTAGTATATTTTTAGATGGATACGACATAACACGCTTTAACTAATACAATTAGACATTTAAATTTTTACTACAGACTAGGCAGGTCGTATTCGTTTTGCCAAGTAAAAAATCTAAAGTCATACACGATTTACTAGGGGAAAACTTTTCATGGTTAAAATTTTAATTGCGTTGGTCGTTGTACGCATAGAAAAATGTACATTGAATGATAACATCACTTTGATTCGTATCAACCATCTTTGGGAAGCACGATGTTGGAATGAGATGACATGGTTTAATACGATTAACACCCATATGGGCATGAAGTATAAATATGAATTATGGACTCAGTCACTGCACTTAATCTCCAAGTTGAAAATAACCCCTTTATTAATTGGATGCGGTTACGGAAAGAAATTTATTGACTTTCTCTGGATATCGACCCACACAGTGACCGAGTGCGGAGATTTGTCAAAGATTACGCTCGAATTTGCTGGCCAAAACTTGGAGATAGTCTGAAAAAAGGTGCGCTCAGTATATTCCTGTTGTTGCGAATGTACATACAGATTGATAGTTTAGACGACAGGCTTCACAACACCAATCCATTTTACCATCCTCTGTTGCCGATCCATAGTTTTCTTGTGCGCACACACTCCAGTGTGGAAAAGAGTCTCACGGATACAGAGGCCGCACTTTTCAAGCCACGTATCGAGGAATTTGCCACGTCTTTTAGGAACGTTTGGAACTTGACCTGTCGACCAGACCACTCTGTCATCAGTCAAGAGGATTTACAGAATCAATATGAAGATCAACGTCGCATGCCAATACTGTACGATTTTTATGTAGCCAAAATGAATTTCTCCACGGAATACGTAAGAAAACATCTTTCTGATCATGGGTTTTGTTAGACGGCCAACATACACTTACTATGTCCTTCCTTCAACGACATTCATTGTACGACATTTTACATTATAGAGTCTATTTATTAGCTCTACGATATCTTAGTTATACGTTTATAACAGTTTTTAGTGTTGTACTCTTGGTTGATAGCCAAATATAAAGCTGTTGCTATGTACTGATATAAAATTATTTATTTATTTATTTGGACGGGCAAAAATGCCCAATTAAAAAGAATATACAATGATCGATGCGTACAATTTTCTAGATAAAATCTTTGTGGTTACTACACACTTATTAAATAGGTTAAATATTACTAAGTAAATATTAGTATCAAGTTAATTACAATATAAATATATACAAATACATAATCATAGGCTCTTGGATATTTCTTACATACTAGTTAAACATATTATTTTATTAAATTATTTAAATATAGATTAAAGTTATCAATAGTTGAACATGAAAATAAATCAATATGATATTTATTAACTAATTTCATACCTCTAATCGTAGGAGAATTTCGACCATAATTGCTAGACTGAAATGGTACATAAAAAGTATTTTGTTGTCTAGTACTCCGATTAGGAACCAGAAAGCTTAAGCTTAAAAGCAATTTCGAACAATAAACCGGCCTATTAAGTATTTTAAAAATAAAACCGAAATCTAACCTTTTCCTTCGTACCTTCAACGATTCCAAGTTTAAAAGAGACAATAGTGGCTGATAATAGTGAGGTTGACGTTGAATGTCGCTATGATTATACTTTTTTGTTAACTCTAATTTTGTAGGTACGAATATATAGTACCTATCTATACCGAATCTTTTTTAGATGACAAAAGTTTGTAAATTATGCGTAAATTATTTTTTTAGCTCTCAAATAATATCATTTAACTCCTCGTAAATGACTATGATTGTGTTTTGAGGTAGATTAAAAAATAATATGTATAATATTATATACTATTAGAGCATATAAATCCCTAAAACAAAGAATGAGCAAAAAAATATATATATAAAAAAATGCTAAATACATTTACGTTGGGCCAAGCAATCATTGTGCTCGAGTGTTGAACATATTTTTCCCCATTATTGCGTTTAGTATTTTAAAAAAATTGTATAACCTATAATTAAAATAAATCAACCTATACATAGTTTTTGTAAAATACCCAGCAGTATGCACTGAATTTTTTTTATACACTTAGAGGCTGACAAAAAAACGGCAGAGACTATCTACTGGTTATTTTCAAAATAATATAATAGCATAAAAACAACCCAATTAATTTAAACTTTCGTGTCGAAATTAACATGGAAATTTCAAATAAAAGCTTAACACGTGATTAATTGACTTGTACGACCTTTATCTTTTACAAGGAAATTTTAATTATTTTCCCTCGTTTTATATTCATAATATCTAACTCCCCCCCTCCCCAGTTAAAATAAAAAGCGTTGTCTTATGATCCCTTGACATTTTCGTGTTATTGTTTAAAACATTCATTATTTTACGGTTAATGTCGAAAAGAGTGATGATCACTTATAACGCAGACGGATAACCTTTGTTTAACGGTATACTAATTTACAGTAAAAATTAATTTTTTCTACGATAGGCTGTTCATTGGCGTTAATTATTATTTATTTAATTATCAGTTTCTAAGCTTCATTGTCGAATTATTGTGCTGCATGTCGATAAAAATTAAAAAATTATTATTATGCGTCATAGCCAATCTGGAGAACACAATATTTTTGCATTTTATATAATTTATTAATATAATATAAATTATGATCAATACTTGTAGATTTGTTCATTAGAGTTTCCAATAAAACTAAACACGTTTTAACTTGACGAGATCTTCGCCAAAATGACTTTAGGTGCGCAAATTCCGTTGTATTACTATGTCTTTAGATTTGAAAATGTATTTTCAAAGTCATACGTGTTGTCGCGATGCGACGGGTACGGAGTGTGCCTGCCAGACTATTTGGAAATTTCTATTATATTTCCAACTATAATGATCTAAAGGGTTGGTCACGTAACCGTCCGTCGCTGACAAACCCGCCACAACGGGGCACGTACCCGTTGTTAAAGATCGAAACAAATTGTCCTAACCTAGCACGACTTGAACGCTTTTTTTTCCCATCGGCTTGCCATTTTACATGCATACAAACCGAACACATTTAGTATTTTCTTTATATTATACCTACAACAGCGCTGACTGTATATGTAGTAGATCAATGATAATTATATTACCTAATGACACGCCGGGATCAACCGCGTTTGTGTCGGAATTAGGATAACGTCGTACACGAGTCGAGTGCCGGCCATTACGTGATCGGGTTACGGAAATCTGTCAACAACGGTTTTTTTTCTCTTAAGTATAGTTTTCCATTTATCCTGACTTACAGATTCGGATACAAGAACACATTTCGAAACACTCCAAACCATAAGTCGCATAACGTTTATTTTAATCTCTCTCTCTGTTTATTCTACTCGACTAATTTATTATTTGAGTATTTAGTTACATTTTCTGGTTTGTATATTGTTGTTGGAAAGTATAAGATTTTTCGTTGTTATAAACGGTCAAAACAACAGTTATAATCGACTGAAAACGATCCATATACAGCTATGTAGAGCCATTAACAGATGTATATTACTTAAGAGACTCGCTCGGTTCATATTGGCATAGATTAAATATACTATAGATAAACAATACACGTGGAAGCTCTTTTCCTAGTTCGTTTTTTTTGTCAATAAGGCTCAGAATGGATTTCCAACATATTATGCCCGCCGCATATTATAATATTTTGTTACGTCACATATTATGACGTTCTATTCTGTCTTTAGCTATGCCACACGTTTCCACCACCATATTCACGGCTCCGTCGAGGACGATACCGGTGTGACAGGTGTTTGGTTTTCGGTTTTGACACTACCATGTGAGCTTTTGACACGAGCCGGACCGTACATAATGTATACATTTTTCTCTACCAGCTCGACCCGCTGTGTTTCCCGCCGTTGCAACGGCCGCGGTAATTAAAATGATTTACCGCTTTGGACCGCATAAATATAACAAACGGTCAACGGCTAGACCGTCGGGGAAACGTTTTTGATTCATGGCCGCCCCGGTGGAAACTATACACGGCCCCGGCACGCGTTTAAACCGCTATTTTATTATAGGAAATCCAAAACCCCTCCATAAATCCGCCGTGTGACCATTCTCCTCGTCCACCGGTGTATCCGCCCTCGAACCGGAGGCTGCGACGGTGGTCTACACCGCGCCGCCCCAAAAACCAAACATTATAATATGTATTATTATGTAAACGACGACGACGACGGTATAAACTTCTACTACGGGCAAACGACATGTAACCCTTCGTCCTTATGCTGCTGCTGCTGCTGCTGTTTTCTACAAGTACCACCTTCACAGCCCCAGCCTGGTTATCTTATACTCTGACCTTAAAGCTTATAGACGAGGGAAGCGGTGATGATTTGTGCGACGGAACCGCTCTCGACACACACTCGGTCCGTTATCGAAACGAAGGCGCCCGGACGTGGCCCCGATTGAAATACGCCAAATCCGGAAATACACACGGCCTTTGGAAGGATATTTATTATGACATAAAATGAATTGTGTGTACGAGAGAGAGAGCGAGTGTATACAAACGGTCCACGCTGGTCTAGAATCCGAAAAGGGCTATCGAAAAATAATATAGTATCACCTGAATTTAACCCAAAAACACAGTTAATAATGCAAGCCTTAATCGTGTTCAAATTAGATAGTCAGCACGACCAAGAGCGGTAAGAAATTATTTCTTATTAAGAATTTTCCCTTCCGTATCTCTGTTGAAATAATTATTATGTACATACTACAATACTTATGAGATAGTTCAAATAAGCTTTGAATTATCGCAAGCCAGGCAATAGTCTTTACCTTATTATTTTCTTCGCCTCGTCCCATGCAAACTGGATCGACCAAACAAATCCCATCGAAGCCCTCGTTCCCTCTGCAAAACATCTCTAATACCGTCGTCGTAATTTCTTTATTGATATATTTTCACTCTACATACCTGTCCAAGTCCTTCGATTTAACGTCAAACTAAAAAAAAAAATGTTAATTTCATATTGTATTTCACAGTAGCAGCGCCCATGTAAATGACTTATTACACGGGAGTCGCCTGAATTCATAAATTAAAACTATATAAACGAATTAAAAACGTAGAATTGTATATTTAAATAAACAAGCGTACACAATAAACCGAAGAGAGAAAACTGTCCAGTAACATTCTCGGTTAAAAATCATTTTAAGTACCTTAGCAAAAAAAGAGAACATCTTATATTTTGTGTACCGTAAATATATAATATTAATCGTTCTATTATGTGTATTTACAATTTAATTAATTATTCATTCCTATAAATATATATAGTTATTTATGCAAATTGATTTTCCAAACAAAACGAAAGATTTATGGTTGTTATTTTTTTAGTAATATTTTTTTTATACTTTCGACTCGCGATGAAATTAACATTTCACAATCTTTTTTTCATTTGGGTAACAATTACCTACTATATTGTATTGTTCTACTAAACATACAGAGGCACGGGATGGAATTATTATTCTAAAACATGTAAAACGTACTACTTAGAGAGATGGGTAGGGTGGCCACCAGCTATTGGACCTTTCTGCGACATTATCATTAAATTATAAAACTAAAAATGAGCTTGACGATCAGAGTGGAGTGTAAACTTGAGCCGGATTGATAATTGTCATTAAAAAAAGTAATATTCTATGCCCCAAGAGTAGGTTTTTATATAGGACGGCCTGTCGTTTTTAACTACCCAGAAAATTTGTAAAAGGTGATAAAAAAAAGTCATTATACCGTAATATGTTATTGCTCTCTAGGGCAGCAATACCGTCTTTTACAAAAATACCAAATCAAGATAATATTCTCCTCGGAAGACTTTCTTTTCTATTATGTACTGAACGAAATAAAAAGTCGTAACGCCGCCGTTAAATCGAATTAATTTTTTTTTACACGTGACCTAAGGGAAACATTTTAGAGCAAAGGTTAGAGATTTTATTTCTTGGATTTTTCTTTGCCGTATTTAAATTAACAAATCACTCCTAGTAAAAAAAAACACACACACACACACCGCCATAAACATCATTCACTCCTCTTGTAAATAAATAAAAACCGTGTAATTATTATAAAAATGTAATTTAACACGCTGAAATCTACTATATTGCATTTTATGTGCCGTGACAAAAAGTTAATAGTATTGTCTATGGTATTTTGTTTGCCGAAAAAATACTAATAAAAAATATGTTATAGTATAATACCTATGTATTATAGTTTGTACTGGTACAAGTTAAAATTAAATGAAAACTCGGATGGAGAAATTATAAAAAAAAAAAATTTGGTTGCTAAATAGCAATGTGTTGTAATAATAATATTTCACAATCGCATATCCCACAATACCAAATCCAATAGTTAATAATTTTCCAATCCGTTTGTTTATAAGATTTCTCACACATTAAAGTACATGTTTTAAAAGGGTCATTATATTTGGTTGAGTACAAAAAAAAATAAGTAAATGTAAAAGTTTTACCGCCAAGATCATAAAAAACATTGCGCTCCTCTAGAAAAATTTATAAAATCATTATATTATCTCCTCCATTCGTTTTTATGTTTTTATTATTCACTTCTCCTCTCCTTCGGTTCCGTCGTTTTTGCATAAAAAAAATGATATACCTAAGCCTTTCTTTTTCTTTTAGCCACTTTTTTTTATTATTATCTATAGTTCAGTTGATAAAAATTTGAGTATAAAAGAAAGTGTTAGGCATAGTCATCATGTGCGGCTTGGTTTTTTAAACTTAACACGTTCTTACAAACGACTAGAAGAAAATAACATTTTCCCTAAAAAGTAAGTAGTTCAAGTGTAACTAGTGAACTTGGCTGTGAACTATCCCCATCGACTCTTGTATTGTTAATATTTAATTTATTACCCAAACCGGTAAATTACAAATCGTAAGTGCCTAATAGAAGAACATCAAAACATAATATACAATTCATGTCCTTTGATGCTAGGCAAAAGGTATTTTGACTTTGTTGACTTTATAACGACATTTCCACCTGATACAATAACCTGATTAATTATCTAGAGAAACTTTCACGGTGTTGGTAATAAAATACAATTTAGATGACACACATTTTCCTTGATAGTGTTAATTCAAAATTGCAGAGATAAACATCTTAACGGCCTTATCCTCTTTTTTACAGTTCATCGCCAAATTACATTTACTCATTTTTATTTTATGTTTAAATATCAGTTGTCAACTATGTTTTTGGGAAAATATTTTTATTTTTCTGCAAAGACACCGGCGAACTAGCGTACATTTAATTGAACTACCGACTTTCAAATGAAATATTAACATTACAGTTAATATACTTGCGATACGGATCCGAGACTATAGCAAGGTAAGTATAATTTGCATGTAATCCGAAGGCCAACGGTGTACTGCAATATCGTCGAATAGAACATACTAATATAATTTTCCAGTCGCATATTAAGGTAATAGTTAAAAACTACTCGTGCCTTTGAAATGTAAATCGTTTGCCTGCAGTCACGGTTTAGAAACGAAGCGTCTCGGAAACTTTGAAAATTCAAAACGCGTTGATTAACTCCAATTTGGTAACTCTGTATCTATTTTACTCGGTACAATTATTATACTAGTCTTTGTGATTAGAAACTATTTTCAATGGAATACGGACAAGCCTTCTTGACTTGAGTCCGAAAATATTTCCAAACTTTAAGCGGCCGGTATCGTTTTTTCTTTTTAATAACCTACTTTCGGTTGAGGGGATGATTGTAGTTTCCAGACTGCTGTCTGTGTAGAAACAATAACCAACAGAACCTGCCGCCCACCCTGTAACCGCTAAGTCGGTCTCGGATGTAGGCAAGAATGCAATTGTTGTCCACGCCTTATAATATAGGGGAAAGGGTTTAATGCACGCCGAGTGCACGGTATATAATATGTCAAAGACGGCCTATCTCGTTCTCCCTCTAACCCACACACACACATACATAAGGGAGCCCGGGGGAAGGTGGGGGGTAGAATTGTAAAGGATTTAACCGTGAATAATAGGACGGTTAAAGGTATACGACCCGGACACACGACCTCGTGTTGTACCCGTGTACTGCACTAGATAATAATATACGGTTTTGTATTATTATTATCATCAACGTTATTGTACAAAACCACCACCGCACCGGGAGAAGAGGGTGGTGTGAATTCTGTGGCAAGGCCAGGTGAACGGCGCTGCTGGCGATGCTGTAGACGGTGGACACTGGCCGGGGCGATAAACGATAGCGTCTATGTGTAATTTATTGTGATTTCGTTTGGAGATTTACGACCGGAAACGCGTATCCGGAGTCAATGACGGCGACTGGCCGTGTCCGCGTTTTGGTGTTCGCCAGGGCGATTTATGGTACAACGGACGCGAAACCGCAGTTACCGGTGGCGATTTCTGGTCCAAAAAAAAAATCCACCGACCGGTGACTATGAAATAATATAATATCATGGATATTGGTCAATAATAATAATAATTACAGCCCGGTCCGAATGGGGATCGAATGTCAATAATATTGTAAATAATTATAAGACTACCAAACATTTTTGGTATTTCCCGGAGCGCTATTGTCTTTTGAAACTTAAAATATGATAACGTATGTATTTAATTAATGTTGTAAATAACAAATAATTTGCTGAAAACGTTGACTGGTCGATAGACCAGTTTTCTGGTTAAAACAATTAACTACCAATAAAAATGTTCCTCGTTAATATAAATTAAAATTCGTCAACACCTATGCCTTAAAAAGAAGTATGTAATATTGTAATACTCGTACGTTAAACTATAATTATTTACGATAGGCACAAAATATATTAGGTGACGGTTGATAAAACTTGAATCAAATATTTATTTCCTGTATAATAAATAATGTAATTTTTGGACTACGTTAATAAAAATAAATACACTTTTAAGTTATTACTTTAAGATTACAACACCGTGCTTTGTAATTATTTGCAGCTTAATTGTAATATTTTTTTTTTAATTACACTGAAATTATATTAAAAGATTCATTAATTTAACACTTCTTACTAATAACGTTAAGCCGTACTGATTAAATCCAAAACATTTAAGTTTAATAACATATATATAATTTGTTTTTTAATTGTATTCTAACTAATATATTAATTTAAATGTAAACATTTTAATTAATTTTGTAATTTAATAAGTAAGTTCCAAACTGTTGTAATTTCGCCTGTCCTATTTAAGAAAAATGCAAATTATATTGTGTTAAAAAAAATTCCATTGCTATTCAAGCGTTGTGTAAAAGGGCTGTGAAAAAAACAATATATTATTTTACTAATAAATAGTTTATGAAAATGTATTAATAATATCATATTATACCCAATTATTTGATCACATATTTTATTAAGAAAAATGTTGGGCCCAAAAAATCATATTATATTGTATTTTGAAGTCTATTTTGAAGTATATTGTCTGTTAAGTCCATACATAAATTTTGTTTTGAATATCATGCACATTATGTTGCCTATACATTACCCCTCGTTCAAAATCAACGTTAACATTATTTTTTTCTTACATGATAATATAACACGATAGAGGCTTCAGAATATAAGTTTTCTGAAAAATAGATCTTACAAGATGTAATCAAACATACACGTTACACAGTTTCATACACGTTTTTCATTTTGTATTATGTGAAAACATTTGGAAACTATACAATTATGAAAATCTGAACTATTTGTTTAGTGTTGAAACTATTGGTTTCTTATCAGTTAAACTAGATTTTATAAACATAATAATATGTTTGTCTCTCTAATAACAATTTACAGCAATGTACTCGGCTCGAATATATTATGTATAATTTATTCATGGAAACCGTTCAACCTGTCCACAATGACATACTGTCTTGTTTGTTGATTTCATCGTCAATACGATTTCTTGTTACAATTTAGTGTCACGATTCATTGCTTTTTTTTTTTTTTACTAATTAAACTTTTTCCGATCATTATGTCTAGCGACGACACCAACCTTAATATAGACGAAGTGATGGCCACGGTATTACTCAACGGGGACGCGGATTTTGTGGTAGTAGTAAAATTTTTTTTTAATTATTTATTTACAAGTTTGACATAGGTAACATACTGTTAGGACGGCGATGGAAATTTTCGCCTACCATTCGTCGGCGTACGGTGTCAGAAGTGGAATTTTCTTGTTCATTTATCGTCGGATTGGTTGTGAAGTGTGTGTATATTTTTTTTGTTGTTGTCAGTTTTTATTAGTCCAACACAGAAAAGATGGAAGCGCCTAAATACTGGATACTGGATACTGGTAAACGTCTTGGAAAACGCTTTAGAAAAGCCACGCGTGATAGTTATACCAAACCCGGTTGAAGACAAACGTATAATAGAACAACGAAACGCTTCAAGAGCTTGAATTGGAAATCGTTTGCATTGCACATACCCTACTGCTTAGATACGAAGAGGCTAGTGGTGCTTCAAAGAACCGAGCTATTAAGATACGTGAAGTCAGGTTCGTTACGATAATGGGGACATAGTAGTTCAGATAAAGACAGTGCTAGATTGGATGGAAACCTGTGTCATTCTGCGGAATCACCAATCGTCCTTTAGGAATGGCAAGAAGCCATCTAATAGAAAAAGTATGGTGAAATTACAAGTAAGCTACACGCTTTACGAGTCCAAGTATGAACGAATGCTTATTAAGAGTTAACAAGGGACAGCAAAAGAAAGTTATTCAATTACTCGACTCGTTTCGAGGCATACCGGTAATATTAAACATTCCATCAACACTAGAGATAGTCGGCCAATCAAGCAAAGACCGAAACGTATGAACGAAGTCACTTCGTTGGAGGACGGAATGAAAAGACCAAGGAATTATTAAGCCACCTTTGGATTTATGGCAGTTGCTTGTTGTTCTAGTTCCAAAGAAAGACGGTTCTTCACGGACCTGTTTTGGTTATAGACGTATTTTAATAATTCAAAAGGACTGTTATTCATTGCCAGTCAGGGTTGACGACACTTTAGATACATTGAGTCCGTTCTACGCGTTTTTTTTTTTAATAGATCTTAATAGTGGATTATGTTGTTATTTATTACATTTTGTTGTTTTTGTATACTATTTTCTTAAGAACCTCCTCGAGTAACAATATCAACTGATCGGTTCCGTATTGACATTACAGGTCAACCTAACAGAGACTAGTGACGAAAAGCGATCATTACCGTCCACGCCAAAGTACACGGATTCGTTCATGTACGACTCGGAAGACTTGCCTATAAGTTCCAATAACTTGAGAATGGGTCCCACAAAAATGCGATTCGTGGCTTTGCTCATTGCTTCAGTGGTGTCTTTCATTCAGGTAAATATTTGTAAACGTTTTGAGTTTACCCAATATTATAAATAAACGTTTGCCAAACTTTGTCGCAGTCGTTTTGTCAGACCATTTTGAGCTCGATATACGAACCGGCTCTGATAGCGTTTCCCAATTGGACAAGCAAATCGCTGACCCTACTGCCCATATGGGGGAGCGTTTTGAGCGTGGTACTTGTGCTGCCAGCCTGCATGGTGCTCAACAAATACGGTAATATATAAATTACAATATGTATATACCAGCTATTTTTGTCATCAACTCACTGAGTACCAATAGCGCATTATAAAACGTACTCGATCCGAACTGACCGAATAATTTTGCAGATTTGAAAATCACCTTGGCATGTTCTAGCTTTATTTCCATGCTAGGTACGGCCGTGCGGTGTTCGCCGTTTATATACTCTTCGACGGTGTGAGTATAGACATTAATGTTGTATGCCTTAAATTTTATATTCACACCAACAGCACTTATCTAATACAATTTTTTTATACTAGCTTTCTTTCATTAAATACCTAATGATGTTAACAAATTATTATGGCTTGACAACTAAAACTAATTTTTACTATCTGTTCTTTTTAAAAAAAAAATGTTTATGAATTATAGAAATGATTTGTATACAATGTAGCTGTTTCCGTTCTTTTTAAAGTATTATGTCCTATTTTTTATATGTAGCCACGACCAAATAATTTAGATAAGATTTTTCGCGTTATTGCAATTATAATTATTATTTCTTTTCCTTTTTTTACTAAGCGTACTCAGATGTTTTTAATTTTTTTTAAATTATTATTACTTCGCTAAATTAGGTCCTTACATATATCTGCGGCGTTACTGTCCGCGGGCGGCGTCGTTATGACACCTTTGATGGTCATACTGTCGGCCCAATGGTTCCCACAGGAAGAAAGAAACATTGCTACTGGTTAGTTCCAGAGAACGCCACCAAAACTAAAAAATGTATACCTTTTTTTTTTGTACTTAAGGCTTCGGTAACGCCATGGTGATGCTCGGTTCGGCGGCCGCTTACGTATTGGGACCCAGTTATGTACCATCCAAAGGGTCCTATGATGTTGTTCGAAGCAACATTATGGACATGTTACATTTAAGTAAGGAGCATGTCAACACACTCGACGACGACCCGTTTAACAGGGAGGGGCGGTTTACAATTCACAGGTTTCTGTATGTGCATATTCGCGACGGTGTTGGTTCTAATGCAATTTCCCGAACAAAGGCAGCCCGTAAGCTACAGCTTCAAGCTGGCCATGACTTCGAATCGTAACACCAATCTGCTCGAGTCCCTCAAAGTGCTATCCACGTGAGTGCCTTTATACTGTAGCCTGTGTGTGTTTATATAAAAAAAAAATTGATAAAATTCCTCTAAAAACAGTATTAATACGCTTCGGTAGGAATCTGTAAGCAAAAAAAAATATATCACATATCAATAACAGTTTAAAAATACTGTAATACAACATACGGTTAACTCATTAGTTTTCGTTGGTAAGTTTGGTAAGGCAACAATTTGTTTTCCTATACTTGTAGGACGTAGGTACATATTTTACTATATTTTTCAATACTTAAAAATGTATTACCTTCATACCTCATGCGTAGAAGAAGTATAAAGGGAAAGTGCAATTGAGTAATGCGTGCAGATAAAATATCTCTACTCGCAACCCTTTCTTTCGTTCTAGATTCTAATAACTTAGAAAATAATTATCCAAAACTGGTCATCGACAAATCAATATGTTCAGCATATTATTTTCTTAATTTAAAAAGATGTTTCTGGTCAGGTGGCACTGCTGAGAGCCTTCCTATTCCTACATTATTGAATATTGTCACTGTATCTTTGTCATCAGACTTACTGATTATACATATTGTATAGATTGTAAATAAATAAAATATATTTCTTAATAAAAAAATTTAAAAAGTTAAAAAACCAGTTAATATATACGTTAAATATAAGTTCATACGGTTTTAACATATAAGGGATGGCGTTATATTTTTTAAAAACATATTAAATTTGCCCCAGCTATAAAACTATAAAAGTATAAAAAAAATAATAATTAAAAATAGTTTAAAACACATTTTCTAAGTTATTGACTGAGCCATTGTTAACCATAATCACCCGGTATAAATCTCTCCTCATAACATGCCCAAACCGTCTCGGCTATGACTTTTACAGAAACGTTCACATGTGGTATTTACTGTTGGCTTTTGCACTAGCCAATACCCTATCGTCGCCTTGGTTTAACCGAATGCCGTTGACGTTTTCCAAGCAACACATTCCCGCCGTGAGTACACAGTTCATACATATTTTTTACATGCTATTAAATTAATAGGCGTCTTAATGTAAGCAATATTGTCTATGTTACTATAACGCTTGCCGATTGTGTGTGTGTGTGTGCGCTGTGCTGTGAAGGAACTGAGCTCGAAATGTCAATTTTCTTTGCCAATTTTGACGTTCCTTTTGTCGATGTCGATGTCGTTTTTCGCCGACCGACGACCGGGATATTCTAAAGAAATCACCATATTCAGTCGGTTGGTTGCGCTGGTGTTCATCTTTTGGCTAATGCTGATGATGAACTCGCAATTCAAAATGTCGCCCAGTAAGTATGGCTTTCGCCCATCATTTCCCCGCAGGGACGTGTGTCGGACGACCGAGTCTTAATATTGTAATGTTTCCTCTGTCTCCTAGAAAATGTAGCGTTTTTAATGTGCATCATCATGGTGGCGTTCCCGTACTTGTGGTGCTGCCACAGTCTGCTGTACGAAATTGGAAACGACATGATGTCCAGAGCAGCGAGACCCGTGCCCAAGAGTTTCATAGCCGGTTACATGACGTCCATGAACAATTTGTTCCTCATTTTCCCGTATGTGGTGCTGTACCTGTACCCCAAGTTCGGTAAATATACATATCTTACTTTCACCTTGTCGAATGTCTCAAATGAACCTCGTAAGCTTAGGGCTCCTAGTAGACTTTTCGGACAAGGGTTCGTTCGTTCAGAGAGGCCCCGAGGAGAATTTTACCCCGTTGCCGCCGGGGATGGGCAGTGTCTATAAGATACAAGATTTAATTGCTACTAAATTAATTACTACTAATTTGGTAATAAACCAAAATAGTAGTTAATTACGTACAATGTTTATTTAATAAAACGTAAATGAGAAAATAATGATATAATTTCAAATGTAAACAAAGTAAGAAATTTGAATGGGTTTGTGGAAAAAATAATTAAATAATTAATACTGTATTTATATAATATTTATCTTGAAAAAGTATTTTGTAATTTGAATCTTAAAAAAAATACAGAATACTTGTATCTTGAATTTAATCGAAAAGATACTGTAAAATAAAAATATTATTATTTAAAACCCTTAATCATAAAATAATACACTCTCTGTGGAGAGAGTGTTATTATTTTATGGTTAAGGGTTTTATACATCAATTTCTTTATTATATATAACCATAAGTTTCTCAAGTTTTTTCAAGATACTGTATTTTGCCCACTCCTAGTCCATAGCTTTTGCCAAGGTGATTTTATAGTACATAAAAATACAAATATACTTATATAAAATCATTTTGGTAACATCTATGGTCTATTATAAGAAATATAATATAATGACAGTTTAAGTGCAATCATTCCCCACAAATCTAAACAAGGGTTATCAGTTCACGGAGCGGTATATAATTTTAACACTAATAAAAAGATGATTATTGTTGTGCTAAAAAAAAATAATATTCTTTATTTTTTTTTTTTTTACTTTAATTCTTTAGTCATTGAAAATATCTATTCGACAAGACACAGTCACAAGTTCTCTTTTTTATATTTTCTATCTGAACACCATGAAGTTCTGCAGTGTGTGTGTGTGTGTGTGTGTGCGATATAAATTGTGATAAACTTTTTAATTCACAATTTTTGTTTATTCAGGTGGATATTGGTTTCATTTGGGCTTATTCGTTGGCACGTTGATGAGCTTTATTTTTCTGTTGCTGACTAAAAGTCAAGATGTACCATGCGACGATTCTCTGGAACCTATCGTTTTATATGAATAGGTATTTAAGCAGTAGCAGCTAAAAACAGGCGTGTTACATCTGCCCTGCCTAACCGGAGAAACTGTTAATGTAGCATTACGCCAGCACCCCAGATGTAAAAACGCAGATTCTCGAAAAAGGGGAGGGTGTAAAAATTTCAAATTGATTGTACAAACCTGTACAAATAAAATGACAATCGATGGGCTTTTAAAATTTCACACACTAGGGAGGCTCTGGTGTGTCGCACCTGCTAAAAACAATGCAAAACAATGTCTTAAAAGTTGGCATAATATTTTTTTTTCTATTTAAAGAATTTCGCACTAAGTTAAGCGAAAGTATCGTGAGTAGCCGTTATTTATATTACACCATCATAAAAAAACAATCGACCGTTACAAGGCTACTCTAAAAGGGAGAAGAACACTAATTATTTTGCATTGTTTTATTTTTTTTTACGAGTTAGCCTACTCGTGGACATTATATTTTCGTGTAAATAATTGTACACACTACATAGGCACACTCACGTCTTACGCCTAATACATATACATACATAGGGGCAATACGTGATTGGTTTTGTAAATATATATACATAAATAAACGACTGTACGAGCACTTTCCAAGTGAAATGATTGTACGAAGTAGGTCGTTTGTTTTAAATACAATGCCAACTTTTAGACAAATTCCTTATTCCACATGTTCATGTACATATTATGATAATTATTTCAAATGTACATTTTACAAATATATGTTATTATAAAAACAAGTCGATTTTGTCTGTTATGAAACGTTTTACACGCGTTTTCCTTTTTTTTTTTTTTTTAAAGTTCGACTACAATAACGATAAGTGACCTCCGTTAGACGTGTATCGAAAATAATTATAGAGTATTTTGTATTCGCTGGTCGCGGGTTGCTTACCCGTTTGGCAATATTGAATCCTTCTAAATATATATTTATATATTGTTGTTGGGTTATTGCGTTTTATATGATAATATGATAGTAGCCTTAAGGTTTAATGCAGTAGGAGGGGGGAGGGGGCAATTACGTTAATATTGTTCGATCCGATCTGTTAACGTAATTGCTTGTTTGGTTTAGTTTTTAATATGTATAAAGTAATCGTCCAACATGTTATTTAGACTCGGTTCAAACAACGGTGTATTGCTGTGGGCGAGATTCGAGAATTCAAGTGCCAGAATACATAATCGGGATTTAGAGAACAAATTATCTTTGATCTTTATACCTCAGTATTAATATCTCAGTGCTTGTGTATTGTATTTTTGAAAAGCTATGTTGTTAATTATAAATAAATATATAGTTGATATTCTATTAGGAAAATGTTTACATAATTGCAAACACACTATTAAGGATTTTGAAAAAAATATAGTAAATTAGCTTCTTGTTTTGACCTATTGTGTTTAACGTGACCTTTTCGGCGGTGCTGATGCAAATCAACTCGAGTGTTTTTTAACTAGCCACTCTTAAAAAGTTATTACATAAGATAACCGAAAAGACAAAAAACAAAAATACCTTGAAAAATGTCCATCTATCAAGACTATATAATATATTGTAGACGAATAGCTTATGGAATGGCCACAGTAAAAATGATATATTTCAAATTTGTATGGTAATCGCTTGCTAATAAATAATAGAGTGCATATACTATACTATGTTATATTGATTTTCAATATAAAGCAATCTATAAAAAAAAAATATTACCTATATCATATGACATGACCTTTTTTTTTTTTAGTTTTGACTATTACCGTTCTTGGCTATTCGTATATTTGTATCAATACATATATACTGTCGCTGAACTTGGAAGCTATTACTATGATAATGCACCCGCTTTGTAGTTTGATCGAAAACGACCCGTTGTCTTTGGGAAATTGTTTCGGTAGATTCAGTACTAAATTTTCAGATCTTTTGTTGTGGAAAATGTTCGAATATTCATTCAATAGATGGCGAACGTGACGAGAAATCATTATTACATCATTGCAAGACGTACCTTTCGCCTTAGATATATACATTTATTTAATATTACTATTATTAAAAATAAACACCAACGTCGGTCATAATGATTAAAACTTAATTTTTGTAGATCATCCGACTCCAAGCCGGGTCCAATATTGTATGAATGTCTTATTAAAATATGCAGATTTTTTTTTTTACTTATTTATTATTTATTATTGCTGTTTGCGTGCGTTGCATTTTATATGACTCTGGTTTGTTTTGTAGTAGCACAAGGTTTGCTTTAATATTCCACGTTTTCGTTTTGAAAATTTTATTAAAATGGCCTCTTCTGTATTTTCGCGTCACGTAACAGCTAACGCAATTTAGTACTTGCGCGAAAATACTCGTTGTAATTAAATAATAAAACAAAGTGTTCCGAATTTTACTTTGCAGACGATTTTTCTTTGGAAAAATAATAATAATAATAATACTGACAACGATAATAATAATTAGGGAAAAAATATGACTAATGTAAATATATATATATATATATATATATTATATGTCAACGCAATAAAAACTTGAGCGTTTTTTTTTTGAAAATGAAATTATTTCGTTAATTTCCTAAAAAACATTCGAAGAAAACCAGATGGTTTTATGTAATCAAATTTATTTCAAAAGCTTGTGTTGGGATCTGAATATGCAAAAATATCCTCATATGCCCATCCTCTTGTATTTATTGTCATTTAAATATGTTCTTATATGATTGACATTGTAAAAATATATTCATTTATTTATAACGTACCCTGCTGTCAATGATGATGTTTAATGTAGAGGTCGAGTAGCTTTTGAAAAATACAGTTTATTGAATATCGATGACCACTAACATTTGGAAGGTCCATTTTTAGGTTAGGTTAAAATGTAATCTGTGTAAATAGTCCTCGAAATATCGATCCCTAAAAAAAGCGCCCTCGAAAATATAATATTATAACAAGCTTGTTTTTAAAAGTTTTTATAGAACAAAACTTTTTTAGTTTTTGAAAATACATTTTCTCTTGAACTTAGACATTTCCATCGAAATAATTAATGAACTACTATACCGCTACACAATAATATATATATTTTAATTTTCAATCCAATTTTCTGGAAAATTCTGGATTTTATTTGGGGGTGAGTTTTCTGGGTATCGTTATTTTGGGAATTATTACTTTGACGATATCTTTTCCAGACAATCATAATTTAAGGAATCATATAATGTCTATATTATTATGTTTAAAATGTTCGTATATTTCTAATTTTTTTTTATAAATACATATTTATAATGACAAAATATTTCAAAGATATTATAACATGTACAATGAACATTATAATAATACATTTTCGATTGTATTTTTATCGGGCTGTGTACACGGTATCTCAGTCCTTTTACAGCCGTACTATATCTTTTGGAATATTATATTGTAATTTTTAGAAAGTAATAGGTAATATGCGTACTCCGCTTTCGAAATGTTCACCATACAAAACAGTATTGTATAATAAATAGTTATAGAGGTATTTACACCCTTTTGTAGCGGCTACATTATTATTACATGTAAAAGTTTGCTTCCGCCGTGTAAAATGTGCAAATTAATAACTGTGACAAGCGCTGCGACGCTGCGAATACGTTTAAAAGCATTTGAATTTCAAAACCCATTCATTGCAGTCGTCGACATTAATAATTATAATCATATACTTGACGTTGGTCGTTGCCGCAGCTGTAATAATAATAATAGTAATAATAGTTGCAACGGACACGTGAATCATTTCAATAACCTCTTGCCGAGTAGTCGTGAGATCACGCGGTAGGTCATAATAAAAAAATTATATCATATATATAGAGATGAGTTATCGCCAGGCAGGTCTGCCGGAAACGGATGAGATTAAAGTGAACGTTAAAAAACCAACAAAAAAAAAACATGCGCAATGTTCTATAACACTTTCGTTTTAAACGTGCAGAAAAAAATTACCCTAAAACGAAATTGACTGAACAATAGCAAAACAGAAGTTAACCACCGGTCTGGGTAAAACGACAACATGTCGTGTGAGCTTGCAAGTGATTTACCAAATTTTGGTTTTTCATTTTAATCGTGGAAGTCTGGTTATCTACTAGTTATTTTAATACCTACACCTATCGACCGTATATGCACTTTGTATAAACTTTGGGCCAGTAACCGAACACCGATAAAGCATACAACAACGCAACCGTGTGGAAACATAATATTGTTTACTGCGGCTCGATGCTGTTCGATGCCCCATGTATAATAATAATATATTTTTATATCTCTTCGATAATCTCTAATAACAAAATAAAATAATGTGTTCAAATCAAACCTGTCTTCGATAGGCTAAGAGATTAATCGTTACCGACCGATTAGGTTACCTTGGAACTTTTAAGTTTTTAGTGGATAGTTAGTTCGGTATTGGAAATCGTTTGCAAAATCTCAACTTAAAGCTATTGATGTATGTACATTTTTCAGTTTCGCCTAGGGTTGCCAGCTTTCAATTTATGTAATGTAAGACAATTATTTTCATGTCCAAGAGGTCAAAAGGGGGGCCTTCCCCATATTTTTAGAAAATAGATAAAAATATTAAAAATTACAAATTTTTCAAGATTATTTTTGTAAAAATTACAAATTTTTCAGTTTTCTTGGTGATTTATAGATTTTTTCGGGGCTGAGACACTTTGAGTTATAAAGTCGTTGAGTTATATTATTATTTTTATTGAGTATACGTATTTTAAAAACGTATTTCTTGGATTATGGGAGGTTAGATCCAAATAACAAATCCGGCCATGAACCAACAGGATATAATATAATGAATATAATATATATATATATATACTTTTAACAAATAATCTTATACATTTTATTTATATCACCTTTATTAAATCTTATTTATACTTATGACTTAGAAATTCAGACATATTAAAATATGTATTAATAACAATGTCATGAAAAATAATTATAAGAATCAACAGTATTATAAATGTATAACAATTATATGTTTGCCACTCTAATATAATCCTGAATATAATTACACACATGGGATATAGAATTAGGTCTATCAAAAAAATTAACAAATCTGATACATGCTAAATACAGCTAAATAATTGATAAAATTAAAAATAATAATAATGAAATATAATCAAGTATTTTTCAATTTTTCATAGACTACACTATATTATAAAGACATAACTGACAAAAGATTTATATTATATTGAAATGTAGAATTGTCCTACCTAACCTAACTCGGTCCGTGGTGGGTTTAGACTAAAAACACCTATTCCATAACCCAAAGATAATAACATTTAAGAGGCAAATACATTTTCTTTTTTTTTATTAAATGTTTAGCTTGATTTCGATAACTTTTTTACTAAAAAAGAAATATTGTCATTTTTATCATTGATGTTCTCGCTCTAATAAAACCATCGTGGCCCGAATAAAACGCATTCAGTTTTTACACTAGAAAGTTATGGGTATAACGTGCTCTCAACACTGGCAACAGTTCTAACGGTATAAAAAGGTCGTACTTTGACTTTCTCTATCGGTTTAACTTCGGCCCGTTTGTTCGGTACTGATAAAACTTCCTAGAATTATTTTAACGAATCCAAGTGTTAGAGTATATGTAACTCCTCCGCAGATAATAATATTCCAGTTCATTGACTTAGCGAGGGTTTATCATTTTTGTTACCGAACAAACACGGTACGCGAGCAGATACCGTAAATTGTGTTTCTTGCTGTGTTTGGACACCAGCTTAGTTTGTGTACACAGCGACAACATGTGTGTGCAACAACGCTAATAATACCCGTTCATTTGAACGCTATAAATTTAAATATCTTCAGCACAACGTATTTGATTTCTATTCCATGAACTATGATTTACACAACACACAACTCACGCCAGTTGATAGAAACAAGGATATATATTTGTTTATGTGTATGCAAAAATCAATAACACATAGTTTATAGTTTTATCTATATAAAATAGTATACATTTCTTACATTTATTTATTTACAATTGTTTAACATAAATATTAAAAAACTAAATTATAAACACAGCAGTACTCGTATTAGAGATAAGCAGATAACTATTATAGTTATTAAGGTTAATGTTTTGACGTGTTTGAAAATAATATTTTAAAACAAAAACGAAAACTATTTAAATAAATGAAAAGAATAAGTATATGCTGAAATAAATGCGTTCTAATAATGTTCTAAAATTAAATTAAATTCTCTCTTAATGTTTTCAAATATTGTAGTCACAACAACAATTATCATGTATGGCACGTTATATTGGCAATTGCGTGCTTCGTTACTTTAAAAGTTCTAATCATACAAACATTCCAAATTCTTTGGTTAACAAAATCATTTTTACATTGTGAATGTGTTTTTTATCAGTTGCGTTCAGAACAAACAAAAAAAAAACGCTTTCGAAAATACATTTCTCACGTCCAGCAGCACTCCCAGTATATTATTTAATTGTGTTATAATGTACATTTTTATCCGTCTTACCTTATATGCATATTATTTGGGTATACTCTCACTTTTAGATAAAAAAAAAAGTATAGTTCACGATTGGAAATAAAATATTTAACACGATGTTTTTGTTTCAAACTCGTGATAAGTGAATCGTGTATAAAGTACATTGCCAACAGCTTTATCGACATAAAGTATTGACACGTTTACCTATAGACAATTTGGAATTCTTGTTCTGAACGCAACTAAAAGTAGAATATTCCATATAGACACAGTAATAATAGCTTTAGTATACATTATTAATTTATTACACTCCTTCGCTCGTCAACGAGCTAGTTGAGCTTTCATCAGTCTTGGGAGTCGATTGTTGAGTATATGTCTGAGATACAACTTGGGGAGTTGAGTCACCGTACACATAATTCACCTTTGGCGACTTGTATAAGACAAAATTTCCGTTCGACACCTCGTTCACGCTCAAATGGTTTATGTCTCGAGGCAACGATTCCGTTTCGTTGTTAGGTGCCGACACCTTACCGTATCCCGTGTTGAAAAACAGCGCCATGTCACTTTTCTGATTGGTGTAGTTTTCTGGTTTCACCGCACTAGAGTTCGCAGCTAATGTCTCCACTTGTATCTCCGACCCCTGCGGCTGATTATCATAAGAGTTTTCAGACTTCTGTTGATTTTCTATGGCCGACAATATGTCTTGTAATAAACCGTTAGAAAGCACTTGGTCGTGGGCAACGGCTTCACCGCCACGCTGTCCCGGTTGAATTTGAAGCGTATAGCTACCGGTGTTTCCTTGAACTGGGTATTCTTGAATACCGTTGAAATCTACCGATTTTGATCCTACCACCGAAGACCCCTCTAAGCCCAAAGACTTTACTATATCATTGACATCTACTCCATCTGGTTGTTGATTGTAATTATTGTTTATGGACTGCTGATAGTTGGAACCCACATCTCTTTGTTGTGGATTACTTTTTTGGTCATCAATTTGTTCATTAATGTCAAACTGTTGCAACGGCACGCCAAAGTGATCGACAGGTGGTGTATACTGTTGGTTAGATTGTCCATAATCATTAGGCTGTTTAGCTCCAATATTTACAGATTGTGTTAACTGATAAGATTCAGGAGGTGGAGCGGTGAACCCTTGACTATAATCTCCAACAATTGGTGCAGTTGGTGTAAATGATGGATTATATTGTTGAGCGGCGTTACCAGATTCAACTGGGATTTGTGGTGCTGATTGGCCATATTCTGCTGGCTTATTTATTATTACATCGGTATTAAGCCCATTGTAAGATGGAGAGCCTGAAGGTGCTGCATAAGCATCAACTCCAGTTGATGATATTTCTGGAAGTGGAGGAGGTATATATGATTGTCCTTTAAAATCATTATATTGTGTAGATTCTACTAAGCCAGGTGGTACTGGTTGTCCATGGTGTACTGGACTTTTTGGGTTAAGATTAGGGCTTGGTGTTTGTCTTCCAGATGATTGTCCGTATGTTAAACCATAAGAATGACCCACAGGTTTTTGTGATGCAAGATCAGGAGGTGGTGTACCACAACAACCGGCTATAGGTGTACCAAAAGTTCCTTCTGGTGGTAAACCATTGTAAGAAGTTTGTTCACTACACGATATATCCTTTGGTGGTGTTGAATAAGAAGGGTTAGGTGGTGCTCCATAGGAATCACTTGGGGGAGGACCGTAAGATACACTTGGTGGTCCGTAGAATTCCTTCGGTGGGGTTCCATAAGATTCCTTTGGCGGAGGCCCATATGAGTCCTTAGGAGGTGGCGGGCGGAAAACTGGTTTCGACGGTGGTCCATAAGATTCTTTAGGGGGAGGGCCATATGTTCCACTTGGAGGAGGACCATAAGATCCGCTAGGTGGAGGACCATAAGCGTCCTTAGGTGGTGGACGGAAAGACGGTTTAGATGGTGGTCCATAGGATCCACTTGGCGGAGGGCCATATGATCCGCTTGGTGGAGGACCGTATGATTCTTTAGGTGGTGGTCGAAAAGAAAGTTTAGGAAACCCATAGGAATCTTTAGGAGGACCATACGAATCCTTAGGTGGTGGTCCATAAGAATCTTTAAGTGGTGGTCCATATGACTCTTTAGGTGGTGGCACATGAGAAGTTTTTGGTGGTGGTCCATATGAATCTTTTGGTGGTGGACCATATGAATCTTTAGGAGGAGGTCCATAAGAATCTTTAGGCGGTGGTCCATATGAATCTTTAGATGGCGGTCCATAAGAATCTTTTGGTGGTGGACCATATGAATCTTTAGGTGGCGGTCCATAAGAATCTTTAGGAGGAGGTCCATAAGAATCTTTAGGCGGTGGTCCATATGTGTCTTTTGGTGGAGGACCATATGAATCTTTAGGTGGCGGTCCATAAGAATCTTTAGGAGGTGGTCCATAAGAATCTTTAGGAGGAGGTCCATAAGAATCTTTAGGCGGTGGTCCATATGTGTCTTTTGGTGGAGGACCATAAGAATCTTTAGGCGGTGGTCCATAAGAATCTTTAGGAGGTGGTCCATATGAATCTTTTGGTGGTGGCCTAAATGAATTTTTGGATGGAGGTCCGTATGATCCACTTGGTGGAGGGCCATACGATCCGGTTGGTGGAGGACCGTATGAGTCTTTGGATGGCGGAAGGAAAGATGGTTTAGATGGTGGTCCATAAGAACCACTTGGCGGGGGCCCGTATGATCCACTTGGTGGAGGTCCATACGATCCGGTTGGTGGTGGACCGTATGAGTCCTTGGGTGGTGGACGGAAAGATGGTTTTGATGGTGGTCCGTATGAATCTTTAGGTGGTGGTCTATATGAATCTTTTGGAGGTGGTCCATAAGAATCTTTAGAAGGAGGGCCATAAGAGTCTTTTGGTGGTGGTCCATAAGAATCTTTAGGAGGAGGACCATAAGAATCTTTTGGTGGTGGACCATAAGAATCTTTAGGAGGAGGACCATAAGAATCCTTAGGTGGTGGTCCATATGAGTCAGAAGGTGAACTAGATGGACTTGGTGGTCCATATCCGGAGTCTGGGATAGGTGGTGGTGGCTTGTATAAACTACTTAACGACGGACCTTGATTATCTGAAGAGTAATGAGGAGACACATCATGGGATGATGCTGGTGGTGATAATCCTTCATATGAAGTATCAATTGAATTTATATGTTCGTCTGTTAATCCTTCTCCTTGAGGTGGACCATAAGCGGTGTTTATTGATGATTGTCCATAACCATTATTTGGAGATTGGCCATAGGGTATAGAAAGTCCGGGAATAGGTTGCCAACCGTGGTACGTTATATGAGGTGGAGTTGGTGGAGAAGGGACACCTGGTGGACCTTTTGCATAAGAAGTAGAAGGTACACCATATGATGGGCTTGGACCAGAAGGTGGTCCATACACTGGTTTTGGTGGATGTGGAACTCCATAGTCTGGTTTTGGTGGCCCATAATCTGTACTAGGAGGCGGACTGAAATCTGGTTTTGGAGGTGCTCCATATGAATCACTAGGTGGAGGTCCATATGAATGTGATGGCGGTGGTCCATATTCTAACTTTGGTGGTTTGTAATTTAGTTTTGGAGGACCATACACTGGCTTTGGTGACTTTGGAGGGCCATATGTATCTAAAGGAGGTCCGTAACTTTGAGAAATTCCAGGAGGCGGAGCACCGTAGGAATCTGACGGAGCGGCTAAACTTGCATCCCTCTTTATTGGTGATTTATTATCATTTAAACCGGAATTTATCACGCCATTTGTAGTTGACGATATGATTAAACATGTGAAAAAAGTCTGAAACAAACATAAACCATAATATTAGATATTTAGCAGTGTAAAAAGTTATTATTGTTTTTTTTTTTTTTTTAATAGTAAAATAGCAAAAATGTTAAATGTAAAACTAATTTACGTCAACACTTTCCCTTTAGCTCATTAGGCTACAGCATGAACAAAAATAAAGTGTCGAGATGGTCCACATACAATGAGGTATGGCATTAGAAACACATTGTTTCAATAAACGAAGGCCAGCATACATAACTGTAATCAAGTGTATTGCTTGGTAACGATATACTTTAAGATTCATTTTAACTTTCCCAACTGTGTTACTATACACTCCAAGAGTTATAGTTTAAAATACATGTATAATGTGAAAATAAATGTTCAAAAGTATAAATAAGACATGTGTATGTCTGGTACATTATTACAACTTCTCACTTCACAGTCATTACTCATTAGTAATATTCGATGATTACCGTTAACACACTAAATAAAAATTAGGATAGCAGTAAAAATGCATACTAGCGATAAGTGTAAGTGAAACTGAAATTAAAATCATCCTCGAAACAATAGGTTTGCGAAAAACGATGAAAAGGTTTCAAAGAAAAGTAAATAATATATTAAATATAATATGATGCGAACTGACGAACAATTGAAATCTCAGGACTAGGTTTTCCCATAACAGTGAACTCTCATTTTAATTTTAACTGTGTTAACTCTGTAAACATCTTACAACCATGGTGTTTTATGGCGACATGTATAATTTCTCAATGCTGTGAAAATTACTCTTCTCGGTCTTGTATTTTTTTTTTTTTTACATTATTACATTTAGCATAACGTAAATTTCGAACGAGTAGTCCTATTAATATCTAATATTATACTTTTGTACATATTTTATAATTTTATAAACTACTATTACGCATATAGTACTAAACTGTAAACATTATCCGGAATCCTGCGATTAGGAAATTAGCATTAAATTTATTAATGTAGTTAAACGATTGTACTGAACAGTCACGATTGCTGAGACCAAATAAATCTTGTCGATGCCATGCGGTAATCGGCGGCGACCGCATTAGTTAACCAACGGAGGAACTAGGTATAATATTATTATGTATTGAAACGCGTGTAGAGGTACACAATACCGGATTGCCAACAATAGCAGTGATAATAATAATAATTGTTATTTATTGTACGTGCACAGCCGTAACACATACACACAGGTAACACGTCTTATTATAACACCAAAAATCCTTCTCTCATTACCAACGTGTGCCGTATCGGTTAATTATTACAGCAAGTCTCCCGTTAGGGGACGTCTTGAGTGTGTGGACTTCTCACAGCATCGTGTGACACATAACTGTCATAATATGTATATTGTATCCGATGCAATTGCCAATAGTGTTTTTTTTTTAATTTTCTCGCCATTATTTAATACAACAGGTGTACACACACACGGCGTTATGGCCGTGTAACGTAATTATGAATGATTGCTGTTTATCAAAATAAAAGCACCAAAAAGGACGGGCAAAATAATTGTTCATTCGCATAGTTGGTGTACCCGAAAATGCGTTAATTATTATTATCGTTATAAACCCACCGAGTGTGTAGATATTCCCATCGTAGAATAAACTTCATAAAATGAAATCCATAAAAAAATTCAAACGGTAAACTTATATATTTATGTGTTTCGATGTAAAAAAAATTATTTTTAAGAAAAATATGCAATAATAAAAAACGGGTGTTTTTTACTGAATCTTATGATTTTTTATAAACAAATATATATCTTTTATCAGCACTTTATAGTTGGGTAGAATATGTCTTACTTTGAATAATTCGTTATTTTATAGCATCGTTTATTTACAGGTCACTTTCGAATTTCAAATGCATTTCCGATAGAATATAAATGGCTTGACTACCGTCTGTTAGCTTTTTTTTGCTGAAATGATTCGCATAGAATGAATTTTTAAGCGTCATTGTACTTATTACAAACATATATGTATTATTTATTTCGTCGTAAACGTAGTCTCCTTTTCAAATATATAATCTGTTTATACATTCTAAATACTATCAGTTTAATAATGTAGTAATAAAATCTTCTGGTATTTAATTTTTTTTTTACAATTTTTGTTCCGGTAATTTAAATAGATAATAAGTTTATCGCGTTTTATATTTCATTGAAAAAGGTGTAATTTATTCTTTATTGCTATACTTGTTGATTTTTATATCAAACATCCGAAACACAGGATGGGGCTGTGTTAGCTGAGCCACTGACCCAGACTAATAAAAACAAATAAAATCCGCGTGTTCTACTATTGCTTTATTAATTTAATGTTGTATACAACGTTTAATGGTATGTAATACACTGTGTACATTTTGCACGTACCGTATAAACAATAAACGAATACAAAATATTTTATTAACAATAGGAAATTATTTTTTTGGCTTACAACCGTTAACTTTGTTACACTTGTTTATGTTGTTTTGCATTAACATTATGTCTCGAGGGCAAAACTCGTTAGATGGCAAGCTAGTAGATTTTTACAAGATAGCTTCACGGTAATCATATAACACAATAGCTAATGAAACGATTAAAAAATATACATTTATATATTTATAAATATATAATTAAAAAAACTAATGCCTTTGTACCGTTGTACGTTCACAGACATTAATCGGTGAGTGTGTACTTTGAGAAATATCGCCGTTATTACTTTTTTTAATGAAATTAGAAATGCATGTAGATCTCACGACCGCTCTATTCAATTTTTACATACCTATTGCATTCCGTATTAAGTTTCGCTTTAACGACTCGCCTACACCGGCAGGTCACGAATGAAATTTACAATCTAATGAAACGCAAGATGAATGGTTATCGTTAATCGTTGACAAAAAAGAAAAAATTTTAAGTCACGCGGTACCGTTAAATTTTAAAATCACCTATAGATATTTATGGCAATGCCTGACGAATCTTTCTTTAACACCGACACCATCGAAGGCGTTCAAACATGAGATATTATATTCAAGAAAGTATTAACAGTTCTATGACTTTGAATATTTTCATTGAACACTAAAAAAGTTAAAAAGTATTTGTGCAAATTCTTGTGCGGTTTTGTGTGTATCATGACAGCAACTACCGAACAGTCGATATTGTTTTTTTGTTAACGACTAATGCCGGAACCGCAAAACGAGTTTGGGCCACTTAACTCGGGTTCATTATCACGTCGGCCATTTATTGAAAAAACAGCGTGACTATGCGAGTCTTGCGTTGTAAACGACACTTAACCCCGGTGTCGGATTCGCGTTGATTGTAATCTAATAATCCGATAATTTAGTATCATAGGCGTGTGTCATCATTATTGCAATGCACAGAAATGGCCAACTCTAAACAGTTTTTGGTTAAAATTTTTAATTGATTTTGTTTCCTGGATTTTATCTTGTCGAAGTCTTTGTGTCCCAACGGTCCTACAGACAAAAAACGCTAATAACCGGTACACAGTTCAAACCGACACCTTTTGTCGTCCTGTGCGCCTTTGTGTGTCGCCAAAAAATTATTTTTTCCTACTCCGTGTGATTATATATTTCTTCTCTTTTTTTTTTATTCCTGGATACAATGACCGTTCCACGTCCGGGAAATATGGTCAAACGACGTTGGCACGATTTTCACAGAGAAAGTGCGGTCTAGCATTTTTATTATATATATACATGTATAAGAACAATGACCGCACACGGCGATCCCTGTTCGACTGATAGCCTGTCCAATTACTCGCACGAGACCACCGCAATAAATAAAAATGTCTCCGGCCGTACTTTTGCACGTTTGCGACCCCTGAAAATCCTCTACCCGACTACCCTGGCCGGGGCCTAATGATTTATTCGCGATAACAATGGCGTTCTTTCGGCCGTTGTCTAGTCGTCCGACGATTAACACTGTCCGAGCACAATCGGGCTAATGTATTTCTTTTTTTTTCTTCTTTCTTTCACATTTATTACTTCCGCGATAGTCGTCGTCGTCGATTTTCCGACTAGAATCCAAGCAAGCGTTAAGCTTCAGGGTCCCCGGGACAGAGGTCAACGACTGAACCCCGCCGGATATAAACATCAGGGACATGAATACATTTACTAGAAGGCGGGCTAACAAGTTAGCGACCAAACAAGCACAGTCGCCGAAGAACGGACTTATAATTTCAACGGAAATTCTGATAGGGAGCTTTCAGAATTTTTAAAAGGTCTGAACTTCCTTAGCCCAAACAAGGTCCCACAAATTGTATTTTCACTTTCAAACCCCGTATAATATATCCCCAACAAAAACCTAACAGTGAAAAAAGGCTAAGTTTCAGACCCCCTTCCAAAAATGTTAGCCTATCAAAGTAGTGATATTGTCTATCTGAATGAAATATGACCTTTCTGAATGAGGCATAAAACAGACTTGGCCGTAATGTAAATAACACTACTTTAATTGGTTATTTTTTTCGAGAGGGTATCTGAACCTTTTTATTTTTTTCTGAGTTCTCTTCTTCCCATCTCCCACATAACTCCTAAATGAGTACATTTGATAATGATGTTTCATGCTTAATTCAGAAACTGGCCAAGTGTTAAGCAATGCAAATAAAAGAGCAGTATTGCTCATGAAAGTAGGAGTGAATGTATATATGTACATAAAACTACACTTTTTAGTGAAGCTACAATTTATACAAGTAGCCGCTTGCATAATGATTAATAATTTATTAATTATTAATAAACCACGATAGTAATTAAATTAGTAATAACACTATAATTAATATAGTGTAATTTAATTAATAAATTTGTGAAGCTAGAATTTATACAAGTATCCACTATAAATCTAGTTTAGTATTATAAACGTATAAACGAAACCTAAACGTTTAGGTGTATAATTACACTTTATAATAAACCACGTGACAAACATAACAAGAACAAAGAACACTGCTACACTTCCATACATGTGAACACGAATTAACCAAGACACAAACTACCTTAGTAACGCCATAAGCGACCTTATGATGGCTGACTAGAGACATGGGAATCAACAGCGCCCTGTATCGGCTGTAGCGCGACGAAGGTCATTAATCCCCACCTAGCGCATTCATTTTGAGAAAATTGCAATTTTCAGATTTTTCCCTTTACTTACACTATAAAACCCACTTTCGTGCCAAGTTTCACGTTTCTACCTATATAAGTGTTTTATAATTTTGATAATGAGTGAGTCAGTCAGTCAGTAACAAAAATTCAAATTTTGAAATCCTCCCATTTTGAAAGAGCTGAATATTAAAGGCTCATATTTTTACAGTGTCTTAAGCTACATAAGTTTAATCTATGTTTCAAATTTCAAAAGCTTACCTTAAGAAGTAGCAGAGATATGAGAGTTAGAAATACCGGGTGAATTGGTTCGTGTAAAGATACACTGGCATTGCTAGAACTTGGCCGGCGCACTGCTGTGCGCTCAGATATATGTAATAAACCGTCATGGTTTTCAAGCATTAATCCTAGCAATCGCTGATACAAAAATCTCCTAATAATTGCTTGGTTTCTCTCATGGCTGTTTGCACCAACTACTTTAAAGTTCAAGAGTAGTTGACATAAACGGCCATATTATACTGCATTTTCATTATCCGTTTATCGATAAACTTGTACGGCTCTTACACAATAATCGATATTCAGAGTAGGTACTTTTAAAGTTTACAATTTGTTTAAATAAACTTTAAACGGTAAAATAACGAGAGCCCAGATTAACTTTTGCAGTTTACAAAACAACATGTTTTTTTCTCATGTAGCTGCATAATATCATAACCCACCGCCATAACTTTTGACCGCCGAACCGTTTTCTTTTATCGGCGAACCGCAAGTATTAGCTCTCTGTAGGTCGATAACGGCCGGCATTTTATAGCGTACGCACAAGGGAAGTAAAAGTAAGCACACCAATTTGCCGTCCAATATCCGGAACGGGCGCGCGCAAGAAGAAAACAATAACGACATTTTTGTTTAGGAGAAGACCAATTTTGACAAATATTTGAAATAACCCACCGGTATGGCTATTCACTGTCCGGCGTTCGACGGCGATTGATATTTGTTTTTTTTTTATACTTTTTATTTTTTGTCACGACTCATATCTGCCATGACCGGTAGAAGGCGATCGCAGACATCGCGTTGACGACATATTTATGTCTATACTATTATGACCCGTCCAAGACGACCGCGCTATAACAATAATAATAATATGTATGTGTGTCTGGAAACCACCTTTGGTATGCAAAACGCGTAGTCATCATCGTCTTATGCTTAGAGGCGACGAAGAATGATTTCTCTCGACGTGCGCGCGACATCACAACATCGGTTTTCTACTGTTATTATAATTGCGTGTCCGTGAGTCGGAATTCTTAACCGACCACATCTTCGACAAGCACCTGGCAGCTATGTAGTACTTAACCGAAACGTTTTGAAAATATATAAAAATTGTCGTCCACTGTTTGAGTCGCCAAAATCCATGTATAGTATACACTAGAGGTCCCTATTACAACAGATAGTTCTAACTAATCGTAAGTATTAAACACAGAAGGGGGTATAGGGACCATATCTAGAAAACGCGGTTTTCGTACCGACCTTGCTGAAATTTTCCCCAACCAAAGTTAGTGATTTACCGGCTACTAAGACGTGTTACCGGCTAAGTAGCGAATTTTTATTTTACAAACTCCCGACGGCGTTACTAAACGCGTCCAGGTGTAATCGTACAATCCATATTTTCACAAACACTGATGCGCTTATCAATTATTCACAGCACACCGTAGGACCGCTATGGGACAGCCCATGGCGCATTCGTTAAAATTGACTTTTCTTAGTGCGTACCCGCGGTGTTGTTCAGTATTCACGGCGGCCACAAATGTATTGGCCGGTACGATAATAGTAATAATAAGTTACATAAATATTTTCATAACGCAGTGTAACAATTATTATTGTCAAATCGAGAATTAGTCACGCCGGGGACAGCTTGATTTTTACAGCCGTACATCTACAAACACATTGGCGCGCGCTAATCGGATTGCTATGCTATTTTAGCAGCTTAAAAATAATATCACACGGCGATGATTACGTGGATGAATTTTTCCATTACATAAAGTATTAGTACGTGATAGACTAGTGATACCGACGACGTCGCACAGCAAAACCTCAACAACTGGAATATACCTATGAAGTGTAATAATTGTCAAAACAATTCAGAATATATCCGATATCCGTGGCCGTAGTGAACCACCGATTTTAGAAATTACCTTGATTTTGTCTTTTAAAGTCAAATTGTTTTGTTCGCAAGCAAAAATCAACAAAGTAATAGGCACTATTCGACACATTCATATTCATAAGGTGTTTTTTAGGGCACCGGGTTATACATCCGTCCAGCGGCCGTGGGCGACCGTTTCGCGAAATCCTCAAGTCTTATAACGATTCGGTTCCTTTTCCGCCACCGTCGTGGACCGCAGCTTTCTATTGTCGGCGATTACTATTATTATTATTATAAATTTCGCCGGCCGACCGGTCCAGACGTTTGCGGGCAATCCCACGAGCCCCGGGGCTTCCGTACACTGTCAAACGTTATAGTATTTGGAGTGAACATTGTATATAATATGTATAACGGTAATATTATGCGCAGCGAAACAGGTACAACAGGGCAGGCAACGGGGAGTGATTTTTCGACCGGAAAGAACGTGACCTGATACTGCCCGAGGGACATTTTGCCGAGGACGGCAGCAATATCCCGGTAGATCCATCCCGATTGTTGATAATGATTTAGATAACATAGGCAAAATTAGCTGTTATGTTAGAGCCCACGCCACGGTGCCCACTTGTCTAGGGTTTACGATGTAAGACGGACAGCAACAGTTGATGCGGTGCATAAAAAAATAATATAACGAATAAAACGTTTATGCAAATAAATATAAAATTACATTAATGACGATAATAATAATATTTAAAAGCGGTTAAATCGTAAATTAGTCGGGCACTAGACCGTATGCAAATTTCACTTCCTCGTAAACCTAAATCACGTTTTATTACCGTTCGTTATTGTCTTGAGCACTTATAATAATATATAATTATCTGTCCAATCGGCCAACGGCGTTAAACAGCAGTGTTTGAGTAAAACAAAATTCGTTTTACAATCTTTCATACGTACTAGTGACGGTAAGCAATGTGAAAAACTATCTATCCTAAGGTCATTTACCGTCGACCGCCGGTTTTGCTATCCGTTCTACAGTGTTTTTAATACACTTAAATAAACAAGAAGTATACCTACATAATATATTTACTACTAGGTACTAGGTACATGTTACTACTAATAATATGTAATAACTAATGACAATAGGAAAAACGGTCAACGCTGTACAGTATGAACAAGTAGCAATTTATACATATATAATAACAATAATAATTTCACGACAATGATAATAATATATTATACTATAATGTGTATTAGTAAAACAAATTGTGTTTTTGACTGTATTTCTGAATAGACAACCACACATAAGCAATTTGTTTGCGATTTATCAACCGTTACTGATCATATTATTATTGTAGCACTGCTGGTCGTTTGTTGATCTTCCAGCGTGTAAATAAAGTAGTTTTACTACCTATGCATAATATTGGCCTACTCGAACAATCATCACAACGACCGTATCAAACGCAAACAAGATTTCGTCTCGAACCATTGAAATTCTATACTCGACTGTTAATAATAACAATAATCATAATAATAAAAATATTATAATATTTAGCCATGCTCGATACGTATTTGATTTGTATTATTGTAATTATTTTAATGATTTTGTGTAACGCTTGTCAACCGGCACAAGTGTGTGATAGAAATAAGTGCCTCCGTAAAAGGATAAGTCACGCTCGGTGATGAAAACGCATGTATAGGTCCGCGAGATTATAATTATAGAGGTACGTTTACTTTCAAATGCGAGTATAGGTAGAAATAATAACAATAAAATGTATACGACCGGTTCAAGTAGGGAAAAATTATATTTAAAAATTGAAACTTAATATTGTGTTTCTGTTTTATTGTTCATTTTATTTTTACGTTCAACGAAACGACGCAGTTTAAATAACAGCTTTAACAACATGTTTATAGTATAGAAAGAATTCAATTTAAACTAATCTAATTATCTTGACATCCTCTACAGTATTATCCGTGCGTTTAGATCGTACCAATCTCGCATTTAACAGCTTTTGACAGACGGACATTATTTAGTCACATAATATAAATCCCCATAAACGTCCGAGTTTTCACAAATTCACTGATAATGGGAAACGAAAACAGGGCCATATATTTTGAGACGAAATGTATAGGCTATATTTGACGAACATTGTTTTAAGCGGTATTTCATATAGTTCAACTTGCTTAAGAATAAATAGCCTTGTTTGTTCCTATTACGTTGTTTTAAATGTCTTTCGTAGAATCTACTGAACGGATTTTAACATTTTATTTGAACAAATTTATAAGAAAAGTATTTAAACTCGTTTTGATTTTTATCTAGAAACTGAGAATAGGTACTTTTTTAATGCGTGGTTGAAAATGATCAGACAAACGTTCAAAGATTATTGTAATAATTTGAGAAGATTTTATCTGTGGCATTTAGGCACCGCATTGATAATCGTTGATGATATGCTGACTTAAGATTATTCTCATAAACCTCACTGACTAAAATGATAGAATGTCGAATTGTCAATTTTCTCTACAACTGATACCACTCGTGTTTGTGTTGTTCAAAACTTCTTACGTCGCGTCGAATCGAGTAACTGTTTCGCAGCTATTAAGGAAAACGCTCGTAAATGACAATTGCAAGATTCCATTTTTGGTCGCTATCTTTTTTGGACCATCCATTAAACCTAGATGTCTGAACTTTGTACAGCTTATGCGGCCGCCTGTATTCGATATGTGGTAAAAATTTGGACTTTCTAGCTCAAGAATTGTAGAAGTTTGTGTACATTGATATCTTTCAGGTTTTATCGGCGCCTAACTATATTATACGTATTGTTTTGGTTAATTAGAAGCCGTCGTTCTAGTACAGGCAAACATTTAAAAAAAAATTTCAATACCTGGGTCATGCGAAAATCCATGGTGTGTATCCCGTGTATGTACTTTTCGAGAGGGCTGGACCCGATTGAGTCGTTCAGTGCAAAACGCGAACAATTACAATACCGTCCATTCGCGTGTAAATTAAATTTTTAAAAAATAATAATTATAACACTTTCGGCAGAGAAAACAAGTATAATATATGATTGATTTTTTAATTTTCAAAAAACACCCGTCGAAACAATATGATGTCGTTCGGTAAAAAAACGCGGTCCGCCGGTCATCGCGGCCCAAGACAAAATGAACCGGACAACACGGTCGCGGTGGCCATATATACGACTTAACGAAAACCGTGTGCGGCCGAAAAGGAGGGGAGGGCACACAGTCGTAAGGGGTAGTGAAGGATCGTCATCGCGGGCGAAAGAGAAAGTACAAGACGGCGGAGAAGAACAAGAAGAAAGCACCGGGCGGCCTTCGTAGAAGTGCGCCGCCGACCTTGAACTAGACGACGACGCCGGCCGTATGTTTACTATACACCACCTTTGAAGATTGTGTTCTCAGAGCGTCTAAAAAATAAGAAAAAAAGCGGTTTTCTCGGGTTTTTTTTATAGTAACGCTTCTGGAATCGAATTATGAAATGATATGTGTATGGTTTGTGTGGATCTCGATAAGTTAATCACGGTCTATGGTTTTTTATTATAAATCCGTTTTTGATGCACTTCACATTAGTGCCAATCGAATGGTTAACCCATTTATCGTGTACAACGTTCACACCCGAGTTTTATTTAATGTCAATCAAGTTAATGCACAGTTGATTATATTTTTTCATTTTTAGTATAAATTTATAACAATTTAAAAAAAAGCTCCAAATCAACAATAAAGAGTTAAGCCGCCAACATAAAATTTGAAAAAAAATAGAGGATTCCTATTTTGATGGGTATTTTTTTTTTTAACCAATGAAAATACTCAAATCGTTTCAATGTGATCCTTATGTCATGTAACTGTGGACTCCGTTCACGGATGTAAATATATTAAATTTAATAGTAATTTTCTCTCATCCCGCAGTGAACTAGCTACGCATTTTTTCATAGGAAAATGTTTTTACTAACTGCTACCATAAATATTGTGCTTAAGGATCGGTTAACCTTATGTTTTCTTATTGCCTTTCCAACGAAGGAAACGCGTAATGTGCATATGTATAATCTTATGGTTTTACTCGAGTACAAGATAATCTTGTCGGATGGTAGATACCTATATAGTCTCAAAAGATGAAGGTATTTTTTAATTTGTATCTATACGATATGGAATACAATTACATTTACCGGTTGCCTTCCAAACGTCGTAGGAGTAATTCTATAAGAAAAAGATAATCCTAAATAATAATACACTATATAGTATGTCTTATGAGTTAAAACTGTATAGTTCTTCAGGAAATTCTTCCTAATAAATAAATCAGATAAATCAATGCAATTGTTGTAGTGGCTTTTGTGTTTAATAAAATACTCATGTCTCGAGAAACATAATATTTATATATATATAAATGCAAGGGCTATTAAATATATTATTATTTATGAAAGTTATCGTTTATTTTTTTATGTAGACATCCTTTCCATAGCCAGTCCATCACATTCTTAACTCATTAATTCATTATCCTTTCTAGTTAAAATACTACAATATAATGTGTGTACAGTTCATCGGTGCTCACTTTCTACATGATAAATCGTAGACCCTCAGTATGGTTAATATGTTTTTACATCATTGTTTAGAAATAATGATGTTTTATTTTGCTGTACTATAATAATAATATGATACTGTAGTTAATTACTCTGTCAGCTAAAGTTCCTTAAAAAATAAATGATCACGTTGTTCTCAGTTTAAACAAAAAGTTGACTTTTATTCGTCAATTAAAGTATATATAAAAAAAATACTATAAAAATTCCTAAGTACTAAAATTTGTTAAAGTGATATGTAAACCATTTTACTGAAAAACAAAATTATATTTTTTCATATAAATTATATTATAATTAAGTAGCTTAAAATTATTTATTAAAATAAAATAGTATAAATAAGTCTATATAATCAATATAATTACTCATTTAAAATTATATTTTTTTATAAACTATATTATATTTAAACTATATTTTCAATATGTTCTTATGGGTGATGTTAGTTAGTTATTTTTAAATATTTCTTTCAATATCTGTAAAACAAGTACAGTGAGAAAAATGTTTCATGACAGATATACTTCAGAAAATATGTCACTTGTGACCTGTTTGGTATAATCATCACCTTAGGTTGTGCTCGTATTTATTAAAACAAAACTAAAAACTTTTTAAATAACAAATAATCAAAGATATAATAATTTTTCTTGTTATCGAGAACAGTCACTAACCATATAAATTAAATACGCGCAAATAATGTATAATATTATTTCGGTTAGTCATGAAATAATTGCATTTCGGTGTTTGAAAAAAATATTTGCTACTGGGAATTTTCTCCTACCTAAATGTCATTTTGACTGTCCTTGAAGTACTATCGTCTACAGTTAATATTATGATGCATTCCCACGAAATCGTTTCACACTGTAGTACCTACTCTGAAATATTAATTAATTTAAAACGTGTAATCAAAAATATGTATTCACTTTCTAAATATATGCTGCTTAATCATTACGGATCAAAGAGGAGAATATTGTATGGCGCTCACTTAAATAGGTTTTAGCTCTTGAATTTTTAACAAATACAGATTCGTTTGGTACCAACGTATCTTCATCAACATCACTTATAATGTCGCCTAACATGTTCAATGCTTTCATGTAGTAACTGATGTGTCAATAATGATAGAAGGGCTAGCTCCTACGCTTTCTAACCATATCATATTATGATCGCATCGGACAGGTATTGAGAAGTTTTCGGTGTAAATTCGTTTACACTCCACGCCAAAACGTTTCAATATTAATTAGTTTTTTAAGAAGAATTGCTAGAATTTTCACACGGTAAACATATTTCTCACACTCTTAAAATCTATAATAAAATATTAAAACAACATGTTTTTGTGTGTATTTATTGGTTGTATAAGTATAAAACAAATTAATAATAATGGTTTTCCACGTTAGGTTTAATTGTGTTTATGTACGTTTCTATTTACTTGCACTAAATGTACAGATAAATATACATTATAAAATTTATAGTAAAAACAACAAAAAACATAGAAAATAGTATATATTTAGTTACGGTCTACGAGTTTGTAACGATATCGCTGTTTTAATTAATTCATTTGATTTCAAACAGAAATTAACCCATATAGTTACAATAAAGATAGTAATATAATACTTGACGACGATAATTCATTGATTAAGGAAACTTCTAAGCTATACTTGTACGCAGTAAATGCCAAGTAAGTTAAATTGCATCAACCAGTATCATCAATCTCTTGAATACAAATTATTAAAACGTGTAAAAAAAATTGTTATAATACAAATAATAAAAATTATTTGTTTATTTGAATCTATATAGTATATATTTATTAATTAATAACATGATGTACTCGTGTAAGTATAATACTCGTTAAGTATGCCTGCAGCAAGTAAAATATTTCAAAAGATAACCAAAGTTCTCATCAAAACACATGTCTCATGATAAATTATACAACTACTCTATCAAATGAACACTTCTATAAACAACTATTATTTATTATTTAAATGCGAAAGCGAACCATGTTAAAATCATCATTACCATAATCATAGTATATAATAATCTAGTATATTTGTAATTAATCACATGTGGTTGTCCGCCTATTATGAAACGAGCGATACCTATCAATAGTGAAACAAAATATTCTAGTTTATCCGGTTTCATAAGTAATACCCACTGCTAAATTAATAACGAACTATTTCATTGACTTAGTTACGATTCGAGAGTGAATTGAAGTTAGGTATTTATTTTTAGGTAGTTATTTTCTTCATTCATATAATACAAGATACCGCTGCACGCATATTATTATAAACGCGCCTATTGGAAACGAGATAATATGATAAACCATCACAAAATATATAGTATCGATCATACATAGAGGTATCTAACCTATAAACGACTCAGGTAAACTTATTTTAAAAAAAAGTCCTAAATATTTTAAGACATATGCGTTTAAACTACAAATGAGATTCAACAATGTAGATATGCATACTATTAGTATTTTTTAGAATAGCCTGAAAACAATTTCAGCGCAATATACATTATTATATATCTCACGAGTAAAAATATTAACTTACAAAAAATAAAAACGTTATTTTCATTAGCCGAACTAACTGTAAGTATGTTATGTACCGATAAACAGCAATAATTAAGGGCAATTGCAATTTTGGAAATGCATTGACCATCCAGTATAAGTTATTCGTACGAATAAAATAGGTTCACTCGAATGTTTATACTTGTGAACATAAAACATTACTATATAGGTACCTAAACAGCAAAATAACTATCAACAGAAGTTAATAAAACTCAAATCTCTCCAACCAAAAATGATTTCTAACGGCTAGAAAAGCCGTATGCGTGCAGTCTTATTATATTATATATTATCTTCGAATTCAACGTTATTGTAATTTGATACTAAACAATCATAAAAAAATTTTTTTAAAAAACACAGGACACCGATCACACGCTGTTAAGATATATAAAGTAGATAACTTTTTAATACAACTTAATACGCGTACAACCATTGTTCTTTTAACCGAGTTTTGATAATAATCGAATTATTGAAAAATACACTTTCAACCAACGAGGTACATGATTTATTATATATATATTCAATTAACTTTTCAACAACACACACGCCCGGAATTATTGATTTTCTAAAGTAGGCGCTAAAAAGTGCTTGATTATTTTACGGCTATGGTTTCTTCATTAGTAGGTTTATTTAATGTATATATATATATGCATATATACATATGTATTACAAATGTATACGCATACTTAAACGAAAACTCGTGATAAACAGTGTAAATTTTAATATCATACAATTTGAAAGTCTTCTGTGGACGCTTGTTTGTTTGTAAGTCATTTGTCACTGTGCAACGTTACGTCTCATAAACGAAAATGCAAAGAACTTTGTATTGCCATTAACAATACTAATAAATGACGATGGCAGTACTATTTGTTATTATTAATACACGACATGTTTATTTGTTCAGTCTGTGCATCTATATGTAAATATGTATTGGAGTACTTATTGTAGACAAATGACTCAATAAAAATATTTTTGATAAATCGTATTGCGAGGGTATGCAAATATAAAAACCTGTTTTTTTATTTATTTATTTATGTACTACTCGTCCATTATAAGTTAAGCTATGAATACAATTAATAAATAATACATAAAGATTTCTAATGGCAAAGAGTTTGAACGACACTAATTAATAATATAGCAGAATAGCACGTCGTGGAGCAGAATTTTTTTTTTTTATCCACTAATTTTAATAGTAAATTATTAATACAAACGTTTACAGACATTCGCAAAAGCCAAATTATGCTTCTGGCAAAATACAATGATTTTAAATTATAGACCAGAGGGAGTTTTTTTTTAAATTGCTTTGCCGTAAGAGAATCAGTATTTGCCGATCAATTTATAATTGGGTCAACAGTAAATGTACAAGTTTTCAATTATGTTTCCTTATTCCATTTGTGCTTCACAGAACGAAAGAAAAACAACGTGAAAAGGTTAGTGAATTTCTGCGCTTTAATCTTGCTTAAAATATATAAATTAAATTATACCTAATCTGAATAATTATAATTCAAAATCTATCTAATGGTCTTGATCTAGAATGAAAATCGTTAATCACTTTTACTGGTAAATTTAAATTGTATTCATTCGACGTACGGTTTTAAACCAACTATTCAAGTATTGTTTTAAATATAGCAATTATTATTATTATTATTTAATTTATAAATCAATCTACTTAATTGGTGAATTGTGGCTTTAATAACTATTAAGACAACCCAATAAAATTGGCTTTATTTTTTCTTTCTGTATACATGTATACAGGGCAATTTCCTCAATTTCTCGGAAAGTTATTACAATTAACACAATATAAATCTGTGGCTTGGAGCAAGAAGGGCCAATGTCAATGTCTTTTTGCAACTTTCGGAAAATGAGCTTGAAGTTTTTATTTTCCATTAGGCTCTATGTTAATTTTTTTATCAAACTCTTCATGAGTAATTCATTTTTTGGCCTCAGAGTGTGATTTTTTCACAGTATATAAAGAATGATTCAATTTTTGCAATTAGCGGACTAACTCGTTTATGTACAAAATTGACATTGGCCCTTCTTGCTCCAAGCCACAGAAATATACCTATAGGTACTATATTATAAAATTTTCAAATGAAGAGCACAGAGAAAGAAGGGTAGTAGTTCATTTATGAACATTTTTTTTTTTAAATAGTTTTTTTCTACATATTCCATTAATTTTTTTTATTTATGTCAATAGATTGTTTAAGAAAATATTTAGAATAGCACGTAAATGGTTTTTTTGTTCTCATGTAAGAGGGAGAGGAATTCACGAACTTTGTTTTTGCTATACTCTAAAATTTTCATACATGTACCCCTCTGTGCATATGGGACACTTCAAATGTTAAATTTTTTTTTTTTTTTGTCAATTTCTAGAAAGCTCTATCGGGAAGGAGCTCGATTACTCTACTGTCGTTGTCACGTTTAAGTGCGTCAAAGGCGTTCAAGACGTTTTCGTTGTCTTGGGTTTCGTTTGACGGTGGTGTATACCCAAACCATGTGTGTGTGTGGGTTGTGTCGAAAGCTCAAAGGCTCAAACCCGGATACAGTGCGATGGTAGGTAATTAAGCGCGTCATCACCGGTCGGGCAATATACTATTTGCCTGCAGCTGACGAACGCCAAAAGAGCCGGCGGCGGGCCGGGGAAAGCCGACAGTCCAACAACGCAAGCCGGCACCTTAACGAGTCAACATTGATCTTTCGGCGTACACGGCGCGAGGCATACATAATATTTACATATTATTATTATTATACACAGTCGTCGGCGGACTGTTTTCTTATTGTTGTTGGATCTGTACTCGCTCATTCATTACCGCCCGCATCAATCAGACGAACGGCCCTCCCCTCTCCTCGGCACTTACTCATTTTGTATGTACCCGTACATCCCTCCCCTCTCCGCCAAACGAATAATTACTCTACCACAAAGCACCTAGGTAGGTACTAGTTACGTACCTACACCTATTATTATTCGGTCTAAAAATTAAAATCTTTTATTTCTGACTCACATGTTTGGAGAACAAAATTTAGCCGTTTATAGCTCTCGTTCCGGGGCGGTTAATTAAACGCGACCGTGTAATTTGTCAATCACACTTACGGCTACTGTACGGTGACAAAGTAATATGTGAACGCCATTGCCTGTATACTTGACTTTTAATTGCATTTAACCGAACCCGACGAAATCGAAAATCTTTTAATCTGACCGCGGATTTTATGCGGCAAATTATTGTTGATATTAATAAATTGCTGCTAAGCTAATCAGTTAACTAATTAATTTATGCATTTAACTAATGTGCGTAAAAACGGATTTATGTACCTAATCCATAAACCTAGCTTAACTTTTCATAAGCATGCCGTAATCGATTCGTTAAACTCTTGCTTCCAGAAAAATGCATGTAAACGTGGTAAATATTAATTAAAATAATGTGCGCATTATTAACGGGATATTATGTTTACTTGTGTTATTAACTTATGTACCTAATTTATAACTGATTGCCTGACCATACAGAATTTTTATTTCATGCTAGAGATGTATAAAGATTTACCTATTAAGTCCTTACTTTATTAATTAAAATATGTATGCGACCAAGCTGTAATTCTATAGAATTATTATTTACTTACAAAAGTTGTATTTTATTTTGTTTGCATCTCTATTCAGAATTTTCTGTGCAACAAATTTACTTATTATACTTACAATATTGCTTTTTTGTACTTATGACATCTACATATATATTATTGAAACATATTATATTTTTCACATAATATACTTCTTTAAATCATGTTTATAACAGTTTTTTAGAGCTGTATTGCGGAAACTTTTTGCGCACAGAGATTGTTTATTAAAAAAAAATTCAGATACTACGTCGAGCGAAATAATACGCATTGTGATTAAAAAATATAAAGCAATTTTTCTCCGAGCACAATAGCCACATAGCTGTCTTTCCGACCCGTTTATCCTTGGTATATTTTGACGTTTATACTTTAGCATTTTATCAACAATATTTATTATTTACGGACCCGTGGGGAGTTACGTCCCTCACTCGGCCCTTTCCTTAACCACACTTTTAGTAAATTAACGGTGAAAATGTAAACGCAATTTTTTTTTTAACAAATAACGTGCTTTATTAAATTGTACGGTATGCGTTGACGTGTTATAATTAAAAGGTTTCAATTAAAATTAAAAACTGTTAACTATTTTACAAAAAAAAATTGCAAACGACATTTAATTTCACACAGCACTAATAAACCTACAACTCCAAATTAAAGTTATGTTTTGCCGATAAATTTAATGTTACCGAAATTGTCTGTTTTGTCCAATCGAAGTAAGTAATCTTTAAGTATTAGAAGAAAACCTTTACCGGTTGGAAAAATAAAAAAAGGTTGTGACTTTCATAGGTTAGTAGGTATAGGTAGTTGACGTCGGTTTTTCCCTCATAAATTAGCGCCACGCAGACTATTAAAAAAAAAATGCCAGGTGAAGTGTAAAACAGTAAATATATTTTTTTAAGTTGGCCAAGACGGCGTTTTACATTTTGTCGTGGGGCTGTGTGTACGTGTGTTATTATGACTGTATGACGTTTTACGCAATCGAATCTGCTAGACTTGCTACCACGATCGCCGGCTCACTTGTGATTTCCCCAAGGGCTTTCTCGGTGCGGTTTCTATATAGTCATTGAAAACTCCAATTGCCGTTTATCACCAGCTCCTAGACCTGAAGCTTCTACCGGTCACGATCATTGGTTTTTTTTTTTTACCGGGGTCAATCCACATATAACCGAGTGTATGTGTAACAAATCCGCCTACACATAATTAAGGTAGGTACGTATATCCGTCTCACGCCATAACATGGTATTATATAGCTGATATTATCGGCTATATATGCTGTAAACAGCTATCGTTGTCGTCGTTTTCATACACGACATGTCTCCAAACGAGATATAGCTGTAGTCGGTATATAATGCCTAACGCTAACGATATATATTTTTTTTTTTTGTTAAATTATAAGCTATCAAGCTATACATAACTTTAGAACCGTTATAAAAAAAATTATTCTCCTTAAAGTATTATTGCGGTGAAGTTCAAATAAATAAAAAATAGTTTGTAAACGATTACATTTGGACGACAGCTATTCATACAATATGTTAACAACTTATCATTAATAAAAATATATTTTCAATAAAACCACCACGCGGTTAAGAAAAACGTACAATAAATTAATTACACACAAAAACTGATTGCGTTCATCTCGTGGGTATGTTATTTAAAATCTGATTAGAAACGGTACACGATTTTTAATTACACCGGGATGAACATTTATATACAAACCGGCTAGCACATATATTTTTTTTATGCCTCACAAAGGAATGGCATGATATAAGAACAGAAACCCCGTTGTACGTTTGTAATGTTTGCTTTTCATTGCAATGCATTGTACAATACCGTCCGAAAAAAAGCAATTTACAACTTGCATTTTTCAACAAAAAAGAAATCTCTGTCTTTTAACATAATATACACGGATGTGTGTATACTAGGGAGCTGTTTAAATTATTAAAAAAAAAAAAGTCCTACTCCTTTGGTCATTGACCGACATTTGGGGCACATTACACATTCAATTTTTAATGGAAAATCAAGGGAGGAAAAAACGAATTTATGTGTATAGGGTTACTTTTTATAGGACATTTATAAATAATAATAACTCTTTGGTGAATTAATTTGAATAATAGAAAAATAAGAATAAAGTAATAGTAAGAAACGTTGTGTAAACAAAAAATTTAAAATAGTACAAAAGATCATTGTTTACGCATACATTTAGTATTAATAGATAGTGTGCCATAATTTTAGACGAAGAGCTTAAAAATTATTGTACATTGTCTGCTGTAATATAAATTTTGAAGAAAAAACTTAGATACATACTATATATTTGGATTGATTTATTAACCAATAAAATTCATGTCTCCCTTTAAACTATACTATATAAAGTATACATAATATATTATTCCAAAACCTATAATATATAGTATTCGACTTATGTTATATTATTTACTTTGGCGTATTTATTTAATCGGTAACCGCGATAAAAAAATTAGTGTCAATATGATCTATGGCAACTTTCTACTGCTGAATTTTGGATGGATTTATAGGGAACAAAATTCAGATATTTTGTATTCTAATTACATCTAATCGTGAAATTATTTACAAAAAATTATTTATAACTTCTTGTGTAAGCGAATGACATGTAGTATGTACCTACGTATCATCGTTAATAGTGATTTTCTTTTTTACATAAGCTCTTTTAAGTTGGACATATACGAGACATTTCGTTTTAAATTAAAACTGTGGCCGCGTAAGCGTAGTTGCACAACTTTTAAGGCTGCCAACTCTGTTCATTGGGAATACATTAACGGTTTGAAGAATATTAAGTAGGTCAAAAGCGCATTTGTTGTCAATACAATTCGGTTGTGATTCATCGACGGGTTTTACACGCTGGTAAACGAGATAAAAAAAACGGTGCATTGGAAAATTAGAGTCAAGGTTTTTTATTGTGGTGATGTTTTTTAGCATTCGCTCGTGATTTTGTTCAGACTGTACGGTTTTTGCATATTTTATTATGTGATGTGATGTGATGTGATCAATATTTGACCGGCGGCCGTGTTTTTGTGTGTCTTCAAACGATTTGAATAACAATACAAATTAGTAACGTTCTTAGCCGAGGCACAGACATTAGTCGATAGAAGAACACACTTTGACTGTTTTACTGATTAGACGCCATCTTCAGTCTCACACTATTACTTCTCAAGGCCCAGAGGTTAGGTACCAGGGCCACCTTCTATAATTCGACAAAATATATTGTCTCGTCAATTGGAAGACCAAAAGTTGAACGATTAAAATAATGAAGAACTATAACATAACATAATATATAAAACTACAACAGCTAATGGAATCGTCGGTATTTATTTATTATATATACCATTTTCATTACGTCGTAAAAGACACTTTCAAAAACGTACATTAGTGTTGCAACTTAAAAATAAATGAAACGAGCTGTTAAACGTGTCATAGGTCTTGATAACGGTAATAAATTATTTTTCCGATTTCTCTAATCTCAAATCATATTTGGCGACCAGCGCTGGCATCTATTTAACCGTTACTATATTTTAATATTATTATTATTATTGTTAGACTTTGTTGAGCAATAATTAGCGTGCATTGTATAATATTATATTTATCGCCGACTTCATAAGGAAGACTGGAAAAGACATCATCGTTTTACTATGGGTAGTGTTACCTTGTGTTACTCTGGACACTGTTGAACTAGATGATTTAATGATCTGGAAATGCGTTTCCACTTTCGGATTTCGTAATATACTTTATAGAATCACAAACAACGGTTAATTATTTCCATTTCTTACCGTGTTATAGCCAAAATGGTTTTATAAGACTTGTAACGATTTCCGAACCATTGCCCGAAGCGTTTGGTGAGTTAAAAAAAAATATAATAATAATAATAATCGATTAATCTTCAATCTACCCTTAGGTCAATTGTGTTTTTAAACGAGGTAATGTAAAATTCATAATATCTCTTCAAAAATGACCACCTTTTGTATTGAACTTTTTGTACGTACCGCGTTCGGCTATTATTGGTATTATTAAATTGCTTTTAATCTTTATAATACTTTATTTGTAAAACTTATTTATCCGGTTACAAGAGCGGTCTTTAAATGAGTTAATTAATTATTTAAAGATGTGCACACAAATAATCGTTCGTCTACAACTTTGAATTGCTTTTGGTAAATTATTAGAAAAACCAAATTGTTTCCATTTACCGCAATGACACACAAAACCACAGTTTTGTCCACAGCAAGCACTTACCCGCTGCGACCTAAGACAAGTCAAACATAGTTCTTGGACAATTCATTATACCGAACACAAACACAAATCAAAAGTTGTATTTTGTATTAACTTCACTGTTTATGTTCATTGTGTTTACCTGTCCATTAAAGAACTCGATTTCCTCTCGTGTCACCTGGTGGTCGTCGAAAACAGCTATCGAGTACATATTTTATTGTTGCTGGATTTTAGTAGCAACTCTAAAAAAAAAAACACGAGAGCAGATCTTCAACACACGTTGAAACAATATAATTTAAAACCATTAGTCCATATTATAGTGTATTACAAAAATTGCTATACCAATTATAAATATAGGTACAACGCGTGACACAAAATGTGTTCAGTATAGTGTGTGTATACACTATTATTCTGTTTCACATGAATACAGAATTAGAACATCATATTGTTATCATGATGATATTAAAATATAATGTTTTGGCAACCACGCGGAGCCCCCGCGTACCTGATATTATCAGAACGTGAACGTAATTTGAATTAAAATTCTAGTTATGTCGGTTTTTTTTCCGACATAAAGTGAACATTCAAATCCCACATATAAAACTATAGGGCCATTATTTTGTCATTAGTACTATGTTTTTTTTTTTAATACATAAATCCCAAGACACTTGCCGACTAAACAATCCGAGTAATAAGGCCGGATGTTGACTAAACAAATACAATTTCACTCCTAATGAGATTCACGTCGTTTCGAGAAGACACTATTAGAGACGTTTGTTGCCGATTATAAAGTATATCATTATTATTATTATTATTATTATTACGAAAATCGTCTAAGTCTAGCCGCCAACATGGAATATCAGAAACTCAAGTTTTACAAATCCTCAAATGTGCTCCGGTCACATAAAATGACATAAACATTTTTCGAAAACGACGTTATCAAAATAATATTACATTTATATCGTTTTTTACTCTTAGTTTCGATGTGTAGCTGAAAAAAGGTATTGTTTTTACAGTGATGTGTTTTTATTTATTTATATATTTTTTTTTTTTTGCGTATGAACCCACGAGTATCTCTTAACCTCCGAACCGATTTCTTCGTGTAGCAACTCCATAGGTCAGAAATCGCACCTGTGAGACAACATTTCACCCCTTCCCAATGGGTGGAGGAAGGGAGACCATCCGCAGCTAAACGACGTGACACATACACGTGACTGTCGCGTTACCTATCGTATATTGAACGAGTTCGGATTGAACGGCATTGTTCGCAGCCGGTATGGCAATATTCGTAACACACATAATAGCTATTTGTACTACGTTGTCGTTATGTCATCATTATCATTGTCACTGTGTACAACCGGACAGTCATCCATGCGACACACTATAGGTCCTCGGGAAACTACACTACATTTAATATGTGGATCCGGCATATGACGTGGTTTCGTTTCTTCAAGATTTTTTTCGGTATCACCTTAAGATCTAACCGGCGTACAAGCCGAGGTGCTTTTCGGCGTGGGCACACACGTGTGCGTGTGTGTATAATATGTACTATTAAAACATATATACAGATATATAATCTAATTATTGTTGTTGTTGTTGTCCAGACGTGGTTAGGTTTCACGGTCAACGGCTGCGGTAATAATAATGATAATAAATGCTGGAGAAATAATAAACACGAATAGTTTTTTTTTTCCGGAGGATGAAAATAAGAAAGCGTCGTCCTTGACTCGTCGCCGTTCTGAATTCCTGTCGACCTGTTCGGGTCCCCACGTGACAAATCGGTGCCCCCGCGTCTTCGTCCCTCGTGAATGCGTTACTGATTACACACACTGCACACACATCTTAAGATTACAGATTTTTCGGTTTTTTTGTTCTCGGTTTTCTCACTTTTTTTCCCCCCGTTTGCCTTTTTTGTACTTTGTTTTCGACACGTGATGAGGTAGGTATATATATGCCTTAACCCTGCGACCAATTTGTTGTTTTGTTTTTTTTGTCCGGCCGCGGTTGTCACACGCCAAAAGTCATTGGTCGCTTTGATTTTCGGACAGCAAAAAAAAAAAGCCGCCGCCGATGGACCGGACGCGGTAAACCAATTTCTTTTAGAAAAACGCCATTCGTTTACTGAACGAAAAGTATCCAAACAAACTTTTGATCGGTATTTGTACTGTTGACCGTAATATAGAAAGTCTGAAAGAATAGGCCGAGCGGTTTCAATTGTGTAAACGAGTGGACGAAAATAAACAAAAATCATCCCACAGCGTTGTTGAGTGTGGATATTTTGTAAGTATATATTTGATTAAAGCGGAGTATAACAAATTGTTATCGGTTTCAAGAAAATAACTAATTAAAGCATGTACCTAAGAAAAGTTGCTTTTTATATTTGATTAAAGTAAAAGCATAAATGTGTTTTGTCCATATGTATATTTATTATTTATGGACAAAAGTTAGGTGTCTCTAATGTGATTTTCATTTTTTTTTTATCTTTATATCTATGTAAAAATAATAAATATAAACAGTTTTAAAAGTGTGTAATAATGCATTTGATAGTTAATATTGGAAACTATAATCAAACGATATATAAACTTATTAGAACTTGCTCAAATTACTAGTTGGATAAAAATGTATAATTATATAATCACAATTTTTTAATAATTAAAAAAGTATAATACATACATGTTTGTATGTGCTTTAGATTTAATTACAAAGCCCAATTTTTATAATAACTTCTAGTTAAAAAAAGAAAAAAATTACACTTACTGAGTATCTTTAAAATCTGTAAATTATATACCTACTCTATAAAATAATATTTAGATGAGAATTGTAAATTAAGCGGCAATTGCAATGTTAAAAAGGGGTTTTTCACCTTTTTTTATATAATTACGGAAGCTATTCTTTACTGGAGAGGTTTTAAAACTGAAAGTTCTAATATATTTTTTTAGTCTTATGAAATATATCCCCCTAAACAAAAAAAACAAAAAAGGTCAAACAAGTCTGATTATTCGTTTTCAGGAGGTTAATGGAGATAGATCTTCTTCAGAATGACTTCGAAAGTACAGCCATTATATCTGAATAGTAATTTTTCAAGGCAAAAGTTGTAAAACTTCTTTTTGTAAATACGTCTAAAAAAACAAGTATGAAAAATCCTTTGATAGCGTCCCTTGAGATCAAACCCCCCCCCCCCGTTTAGGGAAAATTCATTTTGTTTCAACACAGTTGACTTTTTTGAGTTTGTTTGTAAAAACAATGCTTTTTTAACTATATTTTTCATAATAATAACCAATTATTACTTCGAATACCTTATTGTAGTACCAAATAGATTTACAACTTTACGACGCATCTCCTAGTACAATAAATAGCGTACATCTGACATATTAAACAAAACAAAAGTCGTTATTTCCGAAGTAAAATGTTGGCGTTTAAACATTATGTTTAGGAATTTCCATAAGCAAAAACCATAAATCACAAGTCATGGCTTACTCTCCACGATTCGATTTCCAGATGCCGGCGATATGTCCGAAGATTATAATTATACAATTGAGGGCCAATACATAGGTACGTGCTTTCACTTATTTTAGGCCCGAAATCCTCCTTAGGTTGACGGCGACCACGATATACTATACCCGGCAACGGTTATATAAACTATACCTATTATTGTATGCACACGAACGGCGGTCATACAGAGCGTCATGAAAACGATGAATAATATTATATTATTTATAAATTATAATGTACTGTTATATTCAAAGGAATAATAATCTGAATAAAATCTCTGGATAATAGTATCTCGAAAATGCATATTATAATGTTCTCTTCGCTGTTTGTGAATCAATGAAACTGATAACGATCACGACCGTTAGAATGAATGTCCAATCATATTTTGATCACGACGAGAAAGTAATGTTCGACCAAAGTTTAGGAAATGAAAAATGATAACCAATTCAAAAAGTAATTGGAGTCAAATGTTACGAACGCGCGCAATTTTTTTTTAAGAAACAAATTATTTGAAATATACCATGCTATTATATTAAAAGTAAAAAATAAATGTTTATAATTTATTAAAAAAAGACAATCAAAGAAACAAATTATGCATATTAAAAATTCGTATTAACTGTTTTAAATATATTTAATGTTATTATAACTACTGTAGCTATACATTACTTATTAGAGTATACCAAACCTAGGATGACAGTTATTTATTAGTTAACTAGCCAGCACATTAATACATTTCTTTTAAACCAGTTACGGTATTTTAATATCACCTAATTCTATTATTTGTACAATTACTACATTTACATGCAGCTGTAGTTAACAAACATTAATTATGAATGGAGGTAATCCGGGATTAAGGAACATAACGACGCGCTATAAATGCACTTAAGCTTTACCACATTTACATGCAGTTGCCTCGAAGTAAGAGTTTGACGAATCGATTACAGCGCTTACAAGCAGTCGTTAAAACTACGAATTAAGTTAATGAACATCAATTTGGGACATCAATTTGGGATTACACGCAATTTTAACCCAACAGTAAATTTGAATTCTACTGAAGGAATCGAATTATGTAATTATCGTGCATTAACGTGTTTTGTGCGAATTAGAAAATATAGCAAATTATCTTAGAAATACCCTACAAACCGTCTGAACGGTTCAAATGTACCTTTATGTACCTTTAATGTACACAGTATCCAAATTTATTCTTTTTTTTATACATAACACATTACACCCCGGAAGAGTAGAACGAGTAAACGCGTACAACAATAAGAAAAAATGATTCAAATTCGTAATGTGTCGCTGCTAGAACTCGCGAAGAAAGTTTCTGAAGTTTCAGATCTTAGGTACACGAGCTCGTTTACGCAAAGTACGACTCGGCAGGCGAATGAGTCGTGCAAATTCACAATGTACTAATTTATATTGTCACTTTAAATTAATACGGTTAAATAAGTTATCTTCTACGGTATTAAACAACTACAACTTTGCCGCGAGTTTTTCTTTTTAGTTTGGGCATTACGAGCAACTTTTTAATTAGACCGAGAAAATACGACTACTCGACTATAGTGAAAACACAAAAAAAAAAACCGAACTAGGGCTAAAAAATAAAACTAAATAAACGTTTAGGGAAACGGATTTTATACGGTCAACCGCACAATGTGGTTAGTGTCTTATTGCATAACAAATTTGAAGACAAACGTTGCTTGTGTTTTCAATTTCGTTCCAGGATTAGCTCTCGGTTATTATTGTTACTATTTGCAAGATCAATTTTGTCTTTGTAATGTGTACCTACCTACTCCATTATGAAGTCCGTACGCGTTTATTATTATTGTCGCCATAATAATAATTAGGATTACTACCGTAAAAACGATGATTCGGCACTTCTTCACAATATTTTTAGAAGGCGAGGCGCTAAAAAAAAAAACAGTACCACCAAAGGATAATTGTTTTTTTTTATGATCCCAAACACTAGCGGTAATATAATAATACATCCTATACCTACGACACACGCCATTGCACAATGCCCAGTGTTTCTGGGTAACGGCAATTAGTTCCAATGCAATCGGATAGCCATATGCCATAACACGTCAACGGGAGTCCGGTCCAAAAATATTTTGTAACACTGCCATTCGCATATCCTGTTCAAATCGACATATGTATGTTCAATACTCGAAAATAAGTAGTTCCATATTATTGAAATGTCCACGGTTTGCTTATAAAATTGATTCACACGGTTATTTATCAGACTATATTTGTTTACTACATTATACAATTATTGTAATGACGTGTCTATGAATCTGAAGGGATTTTTTGAGGCAAGTCAAAACTCCCAAACTCCCTCTCCACTCTCTAACAACGCTAACGACGATATTTCATCTTAAACTCCCATTCGAAAATGTATAAATTAAATATAGAAACAAAATAATACACCTTTGTATACTGAATGTCGTTGTTTTTCACGTTTATAGGTAACAAGCTGTCCGGACCCGGCATTGCCCGAGATTTAATCTGCCAGAGCTGAGTAAAATAATTTCCTTTCCCCCATTCCCACCCCTATCCATCCCCACCCCATCTCTTATCTCTAATCTCCTATCTTTCATCAGATAATAGCGTGACAGCGTTTTTGTAACACTTTTTTCGGTTATTATGTCCTCCTCTTACTCAAGTGTCCCAGTCCCGGTCCCAGATCCCGTTCCAACAGTTAAAAGCTTGCCCAAAATCTTGGTACATAGAATCGGCCTGTTCCTTTAATCATCACTTACCATTTGCTCGAGTACCGTGGTTACCATGGTTACAAACTAAGTGTTTATTTTGGGTTACCATGGTTACAAACATTTAATTTATTTACATTTCGTATTTAAAGTACAAAGTTCGTGTTTGAGGTCATCCTTAAAGGTGGAAGAGTACTAAGCCAGTTAGGTTCGCGGGAGTGGACTCAACAACTTCCCAAAGTTTCATGGCGATCGGATGAATGGTGTACTAATGCATATAGGACAAACAAACAGACATTCATTTATATATATATATACATACATAGGCAAATCAATTATTATTACTATCCGCCTCAAAATATACAATTTTCTTTACTATTCACCATAATCTTGTTCTTCTGTCCATCCAATTGTGTTGGACCAGCTAAATCCGCCCTTCCCGCATATTTGTCTATCATTCATACAATTTATGTTCAACACACTGGGCAATTTTTTTTTATGTATAAATTTCCAAAGCTGTTACATAATAAAAAAAAATGTATGACTATAAAACGGCTGTGTAACTTTAAACATGTCATAATACGTGTTTGACTAATAATTAGTTTCGACCGTTCATGATTAGTCATCCACAAATGAATATAATGGTAAATAGTTAATACCTACCTATATTCAGTCGCTTTACCTATTCTTCTATACAACAAGCCGCAGTGGACAATACTCTATTTGTTCGGCTATTGAAAAATCAAAGTGTGAACACTATAGTTTCTCTTCTAAGCTGATACTATTATTGTACCGTACGCAAGTACAAAGGACATAGAAAACATATATTTAATTTCGTAATAATACACACTTTACAGATCAATGCTATGAGTATTCCTACATAGCTGGAAAACCGAATTTCCCGGAATTCAACTTTTTTATATTATTTCCAAGTGCCTAAACGTTCATCTCAAAGTTCTAAATCAGTTTAATAGTAGAACTTCTGATATTAAGCTGTGCACATGTCATACTAGTTTTTTTCACCTAATATAAGTAATGCGAATTGATGCAACTGCAAAATTAATAGTGTTCGAATTTAACGAACAAGTCCTAAGGTAACTACCACAATCATCATCTATGAACCAATAAAGAAATTCGATAGTACTAACAAACGGTATTCATACATTTTTACCGTACAGGTGTACTATACGCGCCGGACGAAGGTTATTAATAGTGCAACGCGTTAAGCACATTATCCGAAGCCACTGGAGAGTGCTTACTCGTGCAACAGATCTACATATTATTTTCAAGCTATAAGTCGGTTGGAAAGTATAATGTATTGAGAAAGATGCACGGATCATGATGTGGAAATCGGCGAACAAACGCAATGCATTATAGCTGTTGTACATGAAATAAAGGACAACGCGTTACGTTTAAACGGTATACCCAAACAATATAATACAGCACACAATAGATTGAAAATAACGTTAGCTCATAGGATTCACATGTATGCGAAAAAAAAAAACTTTAGCGTGCAATAGCGCAAAAGATGAATAATAGTGTATTATCTCAAAGTTCCGTTTAAAAACTGCGTGCAAGTGAGAGGTATATATTAATCTATCATGAGCGTATGCGCCTATTATTTATCTTAATTGTTAAAAAAATACCTACCTTCGTGTATAATATAGTTTTTAGGTTTACCCATCAGGTCGCGATTCCCTATTAGGTATGCCTTTGGTTTAAACCGTTTGGGATAGGAATTGCGCAAGACTCGTCGAAGACTATTTGCGGTGGATTAATTAATTAACTATTGTAGTATAATTGCCGTACGGGCATGCTCAGATAAAGCCGGGTTAAATAAGACACACGGCCGGACTAAAAGCACAGCGCCAACAAGGCCGGAAGTACCGCCAGCCCTAAGTGCACCTGTTGATACAATTCCGATTGAGAAGTGTGATAAAGAGGAAATAGAAATCGTCAGCACGGCGTGGCGTTGGTTGAGAGATTTAAACAAATGTTCATTTAGAAATAGTGAGAAAAATCAGGCGACCTGTACACTGCCGGCTTCTGGTGTTTGACTAACGGCTTAACCGGGTCCTGAATTTAAACAGTAGGTGATTTTTTTTTTGAAAACATATTATACCGTTTACATATTATTATTTCCTTGTCGCCTCGAACCGAGCAAAATAATAATAATAACAATTTAAAAAAAAAAAAAACGTGGTATCGCCGTAAAAAACGCCGTTGGTCCCGACTGTCGCATAACCGACGATTTATAGAGCTACCCCGGGGTCCAATAATAACGATAGGCCTGGGGTGGGTATTTATTTAAAATTTGGCGACGGGGACGGACGCGGTTGACGGTCGGCGGACGGAGGGGCGGGTAAACGTCGGTGCGTTGAATGCAAAGTAGTCTGCACCGCCACCACCCCCGTCGTGTGTTCATTAATAATAATAATATGCAACAGCACCGCACCACCGCACCAGCAACTATCCACCTCGTTCCTCTTGGTCGGTTCGAGGCGACCTAATGGAATGGTGTTTGTTTTTTTTTTTTTGAAAAAGGGTGGTCGTAATTTTGTTATTTTTTGTCACACGATTTTCAATTTTCAAAATTAAAAGTTCAAAACACGACTGCGGGCGAGCGGCTTCGCTTTTAGCTATATAAAATATGTACCCATGATATCGTATAAAAATGTTGTCTAGTGAAAGTATAGAATATATGCGTAAGTGTGTAACCATTAGAGGAACACGTGGTTCGCTTTCTTCGCCGGCCGTTTAGTGCCCATGTGTTTGCGCCTGTGTAAGTGTATTTATGCAACGTGTACATCATTGAAGTCCTACCTCGCGATTATTGTTTTATTGGCCGAGGCTTTCACGTTATTTGCTTAGCCGTAGGTATTCGCCGTGTTTATTATTATATTATAATATGACTTAGTACGCAGTACAGTGTTGGTTGAACGCGAAAAAAACGTCCTTCGCTCATCCCTGAACGCGTTTGTTGTTATCTTATGTGCGTTGGCGATTAAAAGTATTATCAGAGTAAGTATTTGTGAAATAAACACGGATTTCGGAGAAGCCAGTTTTAACGGCAAACTCTTCAAAACAATTCCAACGTTAATTAGCTAAATCATGTATCATATTATGGAGGCTGCGACGCAACTCGAAGAAAACTATTGATTTAAGCACTCCGGGGCAAAATTCATCAGCATTTTTCATAAAAATGAAAATCTCAAAATAAACACATAAGTACGCATACTTTGGCGAATGAGGTCACAGTTTGTCTCCCGGGTAATCATCCGATTTGTCTCGCTGATGGCGTCAAGCAAGGCGGCCATTACATTCCCGGACAGCCCCTCATTCGTTTAACTACAGCATTGTTCTATCTTTGACCCAATACGTATGATGTGCATCGTGCAAGCTTGCGGTAACATGTTGAAGGGAACAAACATATTAAAATTGTCGTTTAAATATTTAAAACGAATATTCCAGAGTCCAAAATATATTAATCCAATTGGATCTGTGATCAGTGATATGATACCATAGTGACCATGATACGGTTAGTAATTGCTAGTTGCTACCTATAGTTGAAACCTTAAAATAAGGATTTTTGTGGTTTTCCTAGGTTTTGAAAAAAGGAGTAGACATTTTCCTCTTTGGGCTTCTTAATATTCAGATCTATTTAAAGAAATCCATCTAGCTGTCCTCGACTATATTAAATATAGCGTTTACACGGTAGTCGTTATACTTATTCGAATTAACTTAACGTGATTGTTATGAAATTTCGAACATCTACAATGTATAATAATTTACTTCGGACTGATAACATGTAATGTGATGTGTAATTTTGTTGTAACTACAACCGGTAAATGAAACGCAGTCACGTTTTACATAAACGATGGACCGAGTAAACTGCAACATTATAGCGGCCGGCAATTACAAAATAGTCGTTAACGTTAATACCGTATAATGAATAGAATTCGAGTGTTATTTTTTTTTTCTAGAACTGGTACATTTTGTAATAATAATTATTTTAAAACGCCACGATGATGATGACACGGTCGCAAAAAAACGGTTTGTGCTGTACTATTATTTTGTATGTAATTTTTTTTATATACATATATTACGGCCGATGGTAGCGTGCAAGACGGTTAATCGCAGAATAGGCAATGATTCTTGGGCACCAGAAAGCGTCACGCCATAATGCAATATCATAAGACGGGTTGAACAAATCTAAATAGAATAATAATAATATACTTGATCGCGTTGCACTTGCATCCCGTAAACGGCTTAATGTTACAATAACACGGTCGTTAGCTCGACTGTTCGCAGATAACATATTATAATTTGTCGCACATTGAATCGCCTTCGAGTCAGGAACTTACTATGGTAACTTTACACTTTGTTGGGCGTTCGTTTTATTGTAAACGTCTATATTATCAGAAAATGGTGACCTTCCCCCTCCAACCCTAACAAAATCGTTTTAACCGAACAAATTGATTTACTGATCAGTGCGCATTCCATACGAGTGTTAAACGTCACGACTCTGTCAACTATGACAATAATATAATAATTGCTGTAAAAGCCTTCCGGTAGCATCCGTGGCAGTTTCTTACAAAGAAAGCCACATTGTAAGTTGTGTTTTTCTTTTGGGGATATTCTTTACACATTGCTCTTATTTTTCAGCGTCTGCAACTTTATTTTATTTCGACAACGGCGCTGCTTCTCTTGTTGTTTGACATTGATCGATTAGTTTCTTTCTTTTTTCCTGTTGAATAATTGGTTTCCGTGTATTGCTAATTTTCCAACCATCTTCTCTAATGAAATTTTGAGGGCATTTTACAATTTCGCTATTGCCTCTTTGAACGTCCTTTTTCCCAAGTTGGCTTCGAACTGAATGTTACAAGACGTATTGCCGCTGTTTTCTGTAAGTTTGACTAAACGTAAGGCATGTTTAATCGCTCCAAAGTCTGACTCTGCAATGAGTCATGGATACATCTGAAAATAGTAAACGTATCAAGAAAAACTTCAATTTCATGGTCTCGGCTGAAAGTGTCTGTCATGTCTATAACGGCATTGGTGCTCGCGGAGTAGTGAATATGATTTTGACGTTATTATATATTTTATATGGGCCAGCGGATCATTTAAATATCTTTGCAGCACTGGCCATTGTAAACGGGTGCCTAAGCACAGGAATTTTACTGGCGTGTCTGAAATTTACGGCTAGGTCGAAATTAACGATAAAGCGCGGCTAGATTGTTATTGACTTTCCACTCTCTAGCAAATTTCGAACCCATAACCATATACATATATATAACACTAAGACTCGTAAACCGTTTGTTGGCCACCGTTACGGTACCGGTATTATGTGCCAAAAGCTCTATAAACACAACCACGATTAAATTATACTAGAGAACACAATACGGCAAAGAAGAAGAAACTGCAGCTCGAACAGAGTCTGATAGAACAAAATATCGAAAACCTATAAATATACAGCTGTATTGTTATAGTACCTACAAACGTGTTTCGCCAAAATTAAAATTTAAAATAGATTCTAGTAATATTTAAGTACCGCTCTAATGTTTTGAAAACGCTGTCGGTTTCGATTTTACAGTGATTAATTATCCGGCTAGAGTACTAACACAAACAGCTGTTATCGTCGCTACATGACTTATGGCCGCAAGACGCCAGTGTTGTTTCAAAAAATTATTGTTTGTGTATTTTTCCAACAACGATCGGATCAACTCGATTGACTAACCTGACCGTCTTCCACGGTACTCTTAACGATGATTTGCTTAGTTTTACCGTTTTAAAATAACGTTTTCCAGACACTGCGCGGATGGGACATAACAATGTGTACTTGTAATGTAAGTTGTAATGTAAGCCGGACGCGTGAGAAGAAAAATACACGTGCGAACACCGAACAATGAAGGCGGCCGTAAATCATTTAACTCTCTCTAATTGCCATCATCGGTGAGGTGCCCGTTCGAGGTATTATTTTATTGCGTGCCAAATAACAGTATGAATTTTTTCAAAAATATTTACAATCTCGGTATTCGGTTGTCCAAAATCCGTATGCCTCTACACGCGTAGGCGTGTATAACGAGCCAATCTTTATACCAATCTTTAAAAGTTTCGCGGTGTGTTTTCATTTAAAATTATAATTAAACAATAAATAAATGCATCCTGTATACATTATATACGCTGCGTAAATAGTATCCACACTCCTGGCCGCACGTCTATCTAAAGACGGAATGAAAATATTTTTAGATTGTAAAAGTTTTCCCAAGAGCTTCCGCTAATAAAAAAAAAAACGAAATTGTTTTTACCGACTGCCGCGCGATACTACTTCGTTTCCGAGTAAACAATACTATATAGTTTTCAGAGAAGATGTCGGCGGCATTGACACAAGTTTAAGTTTATCCGTGAAAGCAAATACATTCCGTTCGTCTGATAGTTTTCATTTTCTTCGAGTGTGTCGCAGAAGCATCCCGCAGAATTGACAGAAAACTTTTTTTTAGACCGTAGCACCTGTTGACGGTAAAAGCCGTGTTGTGAATTTCGCTATAATATATTTATTGGTCGCACTCGCGTTTCGATTCGTACGAAGTACCTGGGTGTGATAAAATACAGATTTTTAGAACAGAAGCTGTTTTGCGCCCACGGATAACGTACATACATAATATCATTGGCAAGCTATTCACATCAGACATTAACAGATTTCCAGCTGTTAACAAACTATTATTATAATTTGTGAATATAGTTTACTAAGTACCCGATTAGCCATAATGCACATACTAATTGGCTACACAATAAACACATGTCTACAGTGTGTACACACAATCAATCATACTAATAATAATCATCAATGACGTGTAAATAAATTAATATTACATCTTTTGTCTAATAATAAAAATAAAAACAGCTTATATAAAGCTATTTTTCTCTCGCGTGCACAAAACGAAGGGTTAAGTAAGCTAAGTGAACACCTGGTATGAGCATTAGTCAATGTAGGTATCCCAACAACAAATATGGTCGACACTTCAGTAACGGTTAATTAAGTTTGTCAATTTGGTCGTTCAAACTTTCTGGACGTTGCTTTTCGGTGAATATTACCAGCATATCTTTATCGTTATTGATAATAATCTATTATAAATTACAGTTGATGAGTTGCAACGCCTTTTTTTTTTTTTTACCTCGTTAGTCGTGTGAATCTGCTTTTCACGGGTCTGGTAAAATAATGTAAAAACCTAACGATCGGATCAGAAATCCAACGCCTTTCCTTTTCATTTGTTAGATACTGATTATTATTTTTCATTTTTTTTTTTTTTTTAAGGAAACAAAGTATAATAATTACATTCCCGTGACCTTCGCAGGTGTCGCAGGACATTGAATAATACGAACGTAACATTATTATAGCAAGCGGTTTTTTTTTCATTACAGTGAAAAAGAAAGCCAAATTACTCGCCGAAGGTATCCGCGATGAGTTTAATGTGAAAACGCTATTTGAGCGGACGGACATGGGACATCCTGTGTTGGAAAAAAATTAATAATTTTGATCATCCGCACAGTTGATGGATGGCACCCACTCTGTGCGCATATATCACATGTGCGACGACTCTGAGTACAGAGAAAGGCATCAGCCTCCGGCTACACGGGAGCGTATTATCCCCGTTGTCGGGATAAGTGTTTTTGTTTTCGATGAAAGTCATATTTTCACTTGGCCATCGGGTACCTGACCCTAGATGCTGCCTACGACCTTGCCGGTGAGAGCCAACGGTCTGCCTGAATTATAATTATACTCTTTGCCCGATCATTACCGTCAAATGAGTCTTGCGACCGGAATACGATATACCTATTATTGTTATTTCCTCGGTTTTTATTACGCTGACATACATAACAACATAATTGTTATTATCGCAATAAAGGTAGTGGCCTAGTTTCGCGCAGCCGTAATACTTGAACTTCCAAGTACAATCAGTAACGAAACAGGAAGTCTGTAGTCAGTTCGACAACTGTTTGTAATGGAAACCTTTCTTCTCGCGAGGTTAGAGGATACAAAAAACCTTATCAATATATATTTTTATGGTCACTGGTCGAATGGAGTGATAACTCCAAAATTAGTTTTTTTTTTATTATAATCTTTAAAATATTACACCATGTCAAATGTATAAAAAATAAATCTAGTTTTGAAGTAATAATTATTTTTCCTGTAATCACGATTTTTTAATTAAAAAAATCATAAAACGCCACCGCAGTAATAATATTAAAGGTCAAAAATAGGTGTATAATATTATCTATTCATCACGCATGTGTTGCTAATTTGTTTATTATAGCGTAGAGTAAGGATTTCATATTGTGCTCGAGGCGGTTAGGCCAACGTAATCGTGAATAAATATTATAATTGTTTGGCAAGAAAAAAAAATGTAAATAATCTCGAAGTGAAAATTTCAAAATTAATGTATTTAATTTACATAAACAAATTAAACGTTTCTTTGTCCACTAAAACAAATGCCAGAAACTAGAAAGCATCGACAATGGTTGTGATTTATACGTTTTACATATTTTATATTGTTATGTGTATGAAAATCAAATAAAAAAATTTCATAGGATCGCATTTGCAAAACAATAAATCCGCCAAATCAAAGGTATTATTGTATTAAACAAATATTAAGCTAAAATTAACAAATTAGTATTCGTGTAAAAAAACAAAATGATGTATTATTATGAGTTCTGAATCATAGTAAGTTAACATAGAGACACAATAAAATGTATAGCTAAAAAAACGTAATAAATAATTGGGCCAACTTAATGTATAGTTGGCAATAACATTAATCAGTTTAGTTGACCTAACTATTTATTAAGTTATTCCAAGTTCCAACTATACATTTATTATTTCCCTATAATTATAGTTAATCCAACTATAGATTTTTTCCGTATAGTTTGACATTAACGTCAATTGTTACATCATATGTATAGTGTTAAAAAGTAGTTATAATGTTTTATGTTAATGTTATTTGTTAGATTAAGTTTTTTTGTAATGAATTCTAAACTATACTTTATCTCCCTATGTATTTTTTCTGTATAAATTTTAATGGTTTTATTGGTGGGTTGTTTTAATAAATGTATTAAATTATCATATTATGTGTTATGTATGCTCTATGCCTATTTGGGCGTTATGTTTCAATAAATATAAAATATAATGGCGTACAATCATGGTTTCAGTATTTTTTAATTTTTAAGTTGAAACAACCCTAGATGTTCTCTATTTATATTTGGATCTTGACTTCTGAAATCATGCCTACTCAACTGAATAAGGAATTTACAAATAGTAAATTATGTTGTTGTGCCAATCGATTTCGATAATTATTTTTGCCAGAAGTAAACAGTAGTTTAATTGATATTTGTGCACGACTATGGTTAGAATATTCCTAGCTAGTAAACATAATACTCGTTTAATTGATTAATTATTGTATTGCATAATTATTTTCCACTGCCGTTGCCGGTATAATTGTATGTAGATTGTAGATGTATTATATTGTGTACTTAAGAATATCATTCTACAAATTATTAGCTATTACATACACAACAACCAATCATTCTATATTATGCTGTTGTTCGTTATTCAAAACAGTCGCTATTAGCTATTCGTCTCTAAGTGGACGTGGCTCAATTTACTTTTCTCGTTACCTAACACAATAAAGTTGATGATTTCCTCAGAAAACACAATGTTGTGCAGTATGAGCCGGCAAAGTATATTATTATACGATGAAAAATGTAATTTGTGTATATTTTAATTGATTTTAACCACGGGTAGTTATTAAACAGCGCTAATAATAATATAATAATAGCCCAAAGTGCAAATTATACACCTGTAAATGATGAACGCGACCTCTTGGCCGGGTCGGGTCATCAACGCCTCCTACGCTTGTTTTCAATATATTAATAATATTACTATAAAAGCTGTATGGACTGTATACTTGGTTCCCGACGGACACGATTATGTCCGGTCGAGTCTGGATTCTTTTATCATTTGTCAACGCTTACCGCCCATTGGGCTTCGGTTGTGAATGATTAATTCGAAAAGTCAGTTCAGTTTACACACACAATAATATTATTATATAGTCGTTCAACGCGGCTTTCGAACGCGATACGCCCCTTAGCTACAGCTCTACACAACTATGTTTAAAATATATTGTATATGTATATAGATAATGTATTTTATATTATATCCCGGTCCGGCTCTTCGGGTCTAGATGATCCAATGTAATTATAAGATGCTCGGTAAAAGAAACATGCCGAGAGAGCGCCGCCGCCGCCGCCGCATTACAATACACAATATATATACGTGTCAAATCAAACGACTAGGTATTATTATATTATTATATTATTATGGACGTGCCGGCGCTGGATAGACAATGACGTCAGGGCAAAGGTGAAAGTCAACAACGATTAAACCGTTCATTATTCACGTTCAAATTACCGGACGCCGTTTTAAGTACCTGCACGCGAGCAGATTCGTGTCCAGGAGGGTGAAAATAAAAACAAACAAAATTTAATTAACTACGAAACAAAGTCCAGGCTTTTACAGTCGATACTTGATATAGTAAAACATTCGGAAACGATATTGAACCGTAGAGCACACTAGCAAACATCTAACTGGCGTTAAAATAATGACAACCAAGAGTAATAATTATGCTACAACGAGTTACTGAAAATTAATTAAACGCGCAATTTATTCATCGATTTTGCGAGGTTTGTAGCTTACTTTGTATTAGGTATTGATTTTAAATGAAACCTCGAATTTGGATAATTAGTGGTACTGTTGAATATTTTGATAACAGTATTTGGTATTTATACGTCACTTCCGTCACTCGATAGTCACCCATTACCGGTAATAGACGGTTCGCTAAAAATTCGGTATTTTCCTTGAAAATTACTGTACTGAAATGCCAATTTTTATAATATTATAACATAGAAGTAGAGAGTGGAGGGTCTAGAGGAACGAGTTTACGGCGGCAAAAAGCGGTGGTCCAGGGTAACCGTTTTTAGTTTTTTTTCGTATCCTTCGTGCATCACAGATGGCGAATGTGTTTTTGCAAAACAAACATCTAAATACTTCTAAAAAAATACATAATTTCGGATCATTTTTAACCACCGACGTGTTACATCATAGTTAAAGGTATTTTTGAGGTGTGTATGCAATACCTCGTTTGTATAGATAATCAATGATCCGTCCTGACACACTATCAACCGTCATTGTCCGCATTAGAGATCCTATGCAGACTGTGGTCCCATATACGTGTAAAAAAAAATATATGCATCACTAGCATGGCGCAATCGCTATTTAATATGTGTTTTTTTTCGAGTGTCCACGCGAGGCGCGAGCCTATCAAAAAAAAATACATATACATAATATACTTATATTATATTATTATGGTGTATGCAATATATAAAACTGTCGTGCGCAAGTGCAAGCACACAATGAGTTTTGGTAGGTGGTGTATTAATCGGTTCGTGTTATATATACGAATAGGTACGAACCTATGTACATTGTACAATAATAATAATAATAACGTTCTAGATGATAAGTAGGTAAAAAAACGTTTCGTAACGAATGTGCATGTGAACGAGGTTTTTTTTCATCTTGGTCGTCGTTGACGGTTATTTTTTGTAGATTTTATGCTGTTTGTTTTTTTTTTTTAATAACGTACCTACCTATTTCTGCATGCTCCGTCGGTTGTGCAACGGCGAAGAACCGCGGTAATCGTCCACACCGTGAGAATTGATACTGGCCCAATGCGATTGTTATAGAAATACCCGCCGCAACTCGCAAGTGTAGGTAAATCTGGCAGTTCGGTCGGAGCGTTGAAATCACCGGCCAAATCTTATTATGCGCACATACACGTTACGGCAATTAGCATTTTCTTACAAATATGTTTTTTGTTTATTTATTCGCATTGAAAAACCGCAGCAGCTCGCGATCCGTTGGTGGTTCCTACGAGTTGTTACAGTGGTGATTTTCAATGGAATTAAAAAAAAAAATGTCTTTATACGGATTAACGCATTTGCTTACGTTTCCCGATTTTTAATAACCTTATTCCCATAATAAAAAAAAAACAAAAGTAAAGCATAACACATAACCCAACAACTATAATAAAATAACAGTACACCGTATGGGCGTGTATTTGATTTAAAAAAAAAAAAAAACAACATACCTAATGCCTCAGTTTTTAAAAAAAAATAGTTTTCAACAGTATCAATAAAAAATGTGTTCTTTATAATATGTAATCATTTTGCATTTGCGTTCTCTTAATATCCAAACTATAATACAATAACTTTTTAATTGCTTTCACACACACTAAAAGGATATTTTTTTTAATGTATCAAACGATAAAATTCTCTGATATTATAAACTCAGTTTATAATATACTTTTCGTTTTTTTAATTATAAAATAAGATGACTACAAAAAATAAAGTTGTAAAGAAAATCGTGTAAACATGGAAGCTGTAACCTCTAGTGTCGATTTCTCTTTTTACAAGAAAATATTAAATTGCAGTTTTTAAGAAATGAGCGACTTGAGCTTGACCCTAGGTTATTATTACATCAAAGCTAAAATATTATATTTATTGTTTGATTACTATTTAATACCAAATATAATTAGCCGATTATCTATAGTGCAGTTGAGTTCAGTACTACGTTAACTATCTAATGTTATACCGTTGGTGTTATTGTAAAATATAATTTCTTTAGTACCTATGTCATTTAAATTGTTTTTTTTTAAACTATTTAATTGTTATAAGAAAATATAACCTCCTTAGGACTTAAATAAAATATTTTTACTTAACAGTTAAGTGTTAAAAAAATTATCAAGAAAAGGCCTAAAATAAAACTTAAAAATTGGTTGATAAAACCTAACCTACCCTAACCGGACCCCCGTCCCCCCTGACTATTAAACCATACTACATTATAGTTTAGATTATACTTGTATATTGAGCTTGATATAAGTACAGTACGCATGATTTCCATCGGAAGAGAGCGCATAAGTGTACTATCAACATGTATACTCCATCTAAGGTTCCAATCTATTATGATATCTGAGATATCTAACACACCTCTAAACCTGATTATTTTCTGACAGCTACAAGTTGTGAAATATGCATCGTTACATGTATATAAAGATATTATTAATGTCTGAAATTCTGGAATATATGTGTTGTTCATTAAAAAGGCTACAAAATTAGTGTTTTTACATTCAAAGTTACCACTCAGGTCAAACCTCGCTTCAGTCACCAAGGTGAAAATAATCCAATTTTAATTTTAATCAAAATATCGCGACTACTACCGAGTCCTTAATGGAGCTTTGGAGCCTTACCTGTAAATCACATAACTCTGTCATCAAACAAGAGGATTTACACACTGAATATAAACTCCAGCGTGACATACCGATCCTATACAATTTTTATGCATTCAAGATTAATTCTTTAACTTATTACGTAAGAAAACACAATCTCGATCGTGGTTTCCATTACGCGAGGAACATGAAGGATGTTTTCTTTGCCGTTCCCCTTGACTAACCCTGCTCCTGCTCCTAACCTAACCAACCGCGACGTGACTAATATCAGTAAATTCAGTAAAACAGAAAAACAGATTAAATAACATTTTAAATGGGATTTTTCATATCAACATAGTAACCAGTTTAAAAATTGTAATAAAACGCATTAAATAAGTTTTATTATTGTATTATCAACTCTTTAAGTATAGGTATTAGATACCACATTTTACATTGTATTTTCAATAGGAAAAATCGAATTTAATAATTATATTTTGATTTGTTAGTTTCGACGCGTTTAATAAATGTAATAAAAATCAATTGTATGTTATTAGGTAAAATGTGTTGTTATTCATTTGAACAAATTAACCAAAATTAAAACAAAGCACATCTATGTTAAATAAATACCTTGATATTTAAATTAAATATTAAGAATTTAGTATACATGACATTTATACATTCAACATAAAAGGTATATCAATACATCACATTTTTAACATTGACGTGGTGAAGTATGGAATATAGAGATATTGAGATCAGTTTTTAAACTTTTTTTTTTAAATTTAAATTGAACATTTATTATGTAAAAAAACAACTTCGAATATAATATGGCCTAACTGTGTAGAAGCTATGTGTCGTTGATGCTCCACGTATAATTGTCAAAACTCCGTCGAGACACCCTATGTAGATATTTATTAAGTAATAAAATGTACTGTATAATTACTATGCAACGGTATAATGCACAATATCCTTATTTAGTATAATAACTCAAACTGCAAAGCTCCGCGTTGATGTTAATTACTCTTTGATGTGTGTTTAATAAACATGGATTTTGTGGACACACCGCATGCATTTCAAAAACCGTGTATTTCGCGTATCTCCCATACCGGTAGGTATAAGTATAATATAGGTGTGATGCAACAAATCCTCTGTTATCTGTAATCCCAGCATTGTCCCTTTATAACACGTAGTTAAAATAGTGTATACTGTAGTACAGTCGAATCTATCTAAAACAGAACACATGGTTATTATATATAACGTCCACGTACACTATTCATTATACTATATATTATATGGAATTTCAATTATTTCTATCCCGTTCCATTGCACGGGTGTTCGTGTACAAACAAAAACGGATTAAGCTTTTTTTTTTATTTTCCATGTTTTTTACCACACAGCATCGACCAGGGCTGTAGTTTTTTGTAAAAAATTGTACTTTTACACACTATCCGCCGACAACGACTGGCGTTATGTCCGGCACTCATAAGTGCATAATGTAAAAAGTCACCCGCACAATATATTATTATGTAATATTATAATATTGCCGTCGACAGTGCAGATTAGAATGCGCGTTGCATGCGCCTAACCCAAACAAACCCTGCATACGAAAATATTGGTTGCCAGCCGAATAATTAATTTCACATGACGACGGTGGCAACAATAAGACGTCGATACCAAAACAATAATAAATATTGTAACATCGTTCAACGATGGTTGCAGTCATAAATTACAATCAATCCACTATGCCTAGTTGATGATTTTAAAGGCACGAGGGACAATATAGTGTCTTCTCGAATTTGATTTCGACCCTCTTTTAATGTATGAATTGATGAAAATTTAAGATATAATTATTGAGGAAAATTAAGTGGAGATTGTCTAGCGCCGCCGCCACTGAAAAAAGACTAATGAACTAAGATTTATTGCATTAGCTTTTCGTAATCACGATTGTTTTCTTCGTCATTGGTACAACATAATTAAATTCGAAAAAGTTACAAATGATTATGGGCAACTTCGACACTTCATCTCTATTGAAATTATTGGGAAAATGTTTGTGATTTCCGTTTGTATATTTCTATTATTTTAATACTATAACCGGTACGGTAACATTATGTTCCATCTCTGTTGGATCTCTATTCGTCTCACAATAACAACTTAATATTACATACCATGCCCATGTCATTACCAACTAGTGTCAAATTTCTAATGAATAGATTACCTACCGTGTCAGACTACTCCGTATGTATTAACAGGCCCGTGTTATGTAATTCAATTAGGAAATTATTTATCACCTTCCTGTAGACATAGAGTTATAACTTATAGCCATACAAGTGTTAGCAGACCCCCTGGTAGCTAAAACGTTGTTAAAATAAATATCAACAACCGTGAATAAGTGTTTTTTTACATTGTTTCGTCTCCATGGAAGATTTTCTCATATCACTGCGGGTGACTTTATCCCCTAGTTAATCCATTTTTTTTCTTTATTTCCTTACTTGACTAATGTAAAATTATATAGGACGTATTCACGATATTTTCCATTATTTACTTTTTAATTGTTTGAATTTTCAATTTAAGTTAGTAACTAATCCTAGAAGATAATATTTTCAATTTCTATAATAGCCATTATGCTAAATTCTTTATAGATATCGGAGAAACGTATTTATATATAAATTTTTTGTTGTGAAATGTATTTTAGACTGTAATGAGACCAAAACCATAATACTTAAACTAGCTTTAACACTTCAATTGCCTAAGAACAATGTATGCTTTATCAGTGTTAAAACAATAATAAAATACCCGCTTGGAGTAGATTTTTAACACTTTAGAAATGTCCGGAAGTTATATTAATCAGCATTGTGAATAAATTATAGATCAAAAAAGGATCACGCAATATCAAATTAAAAACCATTCAATGATGAAAAACACTATTCTTAGTGAACTATTATAAAGAAAAAAAAGCCAATCCAATTCATACACTCGCGTAACAGATCTATTTATAATATAATATAGATGTAAATATTTCAATCATGTTGCACGACCCAAATCAATTCATATGTACCAACAATAATAGATGTAACTCATAAAAATTAGTAAAAAAATTATATAATTAAAAGTACATTCATTGAAAATCACAAAGCCCAACGGTACAAGATGCAAAAAATTACATTTTGAATTTGTTAGCTTGACGCAATTTAACGAATATTTAAAATGATGTTCTGTTCCTCTTTAAACTTGTAAATGGTATGATTGACTGCCCGGAGTTGCTGTCTGATATTGGTTTATGGGCCCTGGGGGGCCCCCAGGTTAGAACTAGGCAGAATAAATTATATCACGTTCCCATCGCTAAGCAAAATTATGTTCTTAATAGCCCCATAAATAGAATATTAACTTCTAGTAATAATATGTTAATGAATTTTGATTTTGATTTTTTTTACGATAATGTTGTTAAACTAAAATATATTACGTTTAATAATGTCATCTGTTTTTGTTTGTTTTGTTCAAATTTTTATAATGTACCCTCTCTGCCCTTTTGGGCGTATGAAACAAAATAATAATTATAATATTAAAATATGTAATTATATATACATAAACGTATATCAATATTGCTATAATACCGATTTACTCATCTTTGGCAAAACAGAACACAATTCCGTTAATTTTCAAAAGCACTGTGGTTAATTTACCTACTACAGCGGTAATAACTATTATAACATTTGACCGTAAGTCAGTGAAAGCTACGACGACCGGTGAGAAAGAGGTTGTGGAGCGAGGGGTAAAGAGAAAGACAATGTATTGATTTTCGTAGAAAATCAAATTATGTCGCATTATTATTATGTATAAACGCCTACTCGCCTTAACGGGTAGACGGGTCGTCGGTGGGTACCTGAAAAGTTTTCAAGAATTATACATTTTTTGTTCATTTTTATTGGTCCTCTCTTTCGCCAGCTTTTTCCCTCGCGCCGAAAATCATCCACTACATTTAGTAGACGTGTAATAAAACAATAATAAAAGCGGCGAAAAAAAATGTCCGGGCCTGTTGTAGATTAAGATAAGAGCACCGCGCTTCTTGTATTATATTATATAGCCAGCGCGAGGCAGAAAATTAAAATGAAATTGCCCGGAAAGCGTGAACCGAAAGGGCTCGGGCACACGGTCTCGCGGCGATAAATTCGGAATTACCGTGGCGACTATTTTTTTTTTTTTTAATGGAAAAACTGGGGTGTGGATTTATGATTTTTAACGCGTTATTCTTATGGCCGGAAGCCTATGTCGACCGAACCTTGGCCGGCGCACGGTGGTGGCAAAAAACGTGGAGAATATTTATATATATATATATTTATTTTTGTATAATATACTGTCAACGATCGGGGAATGTTGTCCTTTGCCACGAAAATGCACGGCCGGCGGTTGATTAACGGCCGCCGCCCTGACTAAACCTGCCGCGAACTTAATTTATTACCGTTTGTTTGTATATAGTAAACGCCGGCCAAGTCGAGTAAATTATATGCAAGAACCTCGTCAAATCTCAAAGGGGGGAAAAAACTAGAAAAAACTTACAGCACTTAACGCATCGCAGACACCGTAGGCGAATCGAGAGAGAACGTCACCAAAGTAACGGCGTTCCGGTTCATGAAACTCGTTGCCTTTACCGAGAAATATGTATTCATATATTATATATATATATATATATATCGCATGAAGTAATATATCACATTACACACATCGTAGTACATACAAAAATATTTATAAGGGTGTTTGTATATAATATATGTATATTATATTATAATGTAAAAGAGAATTTGTGTCGAACAATCAGCCTTACATCTTGCACGCTCCAGCGCGGGTTCAGATTTTATTCATTTTTATTTTAATGGTGTTATTGACACCAGCGAAATGGACGAAATGGCTTATTTACCAGCTAGTCTAAAATTATCATGCACAATCAAACATTACAAAAAGTTTAAAATATATTTTTCACATTAATAAGTGTTGACTATGTTTTTACCTGATTGTACCTTTAATACTTTCTGTACCTGAAAAGTCTTAAGTTATCCCTGTCTTACACTGGGGAATTTTTTGTCAAAACCTATGCCAATTGTTTGTACCTGGTTGTACCGGAAGTCCCATCCTTTGTACCTCGGTGGTTTTTTTGCTATCCTCTCTATTTACAGATATAAACATTTTTTTTTTAGAAAGGATGTACCTAGAAAATAGTATAATTTCAATTTTCAAGTGTTAAATAAACTTTCATGTCCAAAAAAAAATGCACTAAAAACATCTGTGCACTATGCTATTGATATACCTTAATTAGAAAGAGAAATAATAACTTGCCTGGTTTTTTTTTTTAATACATTTTAGTAGTATGAAATCGAATACTAGTGTCAGATATTCTGTCATTAGCGCCGGTTTTTTTTCATTAATCCTTCTGGTTTTATTATTCTGACATATTATTTTATACTCGTTGAAAACTATACAATATCATTACACCGCGAGGCTAATATTTTGACAACTCTATATTATAAATCGTAATGTACTACATAATAAGGTATAATCTTCTTACCAATATCACGTCTTGTCGTGGGCGATTCCGCGGTAAGTAAACGCACTTAAGAAGACATGCCTAATCCCTTTACGGTAATCAATCGTACCCAAGTTAATCGGATTAGTGTTTAAATAATCATTCAAATACGACTCGCGGTATATGAATTATAATTTTTTTTTAACACCACGGTGTATTTTTGACACACGCTTAAATCATAATAATATTGTCATACCGGTTTCTGTGACGACATGCGACCGTTACGGTATTTGACCGTCATTAAAAAATACTTTAACGGAAACTGCGTATAGTGGTTTGCATGACACACGTTCGTTGCATAAGATTGCACCGTAACCTTGAATATATAAGCCGGTAATCCGGTTTCCAGTTTGCTATACATAAACATATATATATTTTTTTTTTTATGCAAAAGTGTCACCGTGTGTTGTCGTAGGTCGGAAACTCGTTGTGGTCGGTACGCTAAAAAAACAGATTAAACCAGTTGAACCATTAAAAAAAACATGTCAACCACTTATGGGATAACGCAAATAAAACACAATTTAACTTTGACAATGGCGAGGCCCAACAACCCTTTTGGTCGATGAAAGTTGTAGAAAACACTCTTGTCCGTTGTCTGGTATTACCGTTGTCGAATGTCTATCACTCGATTATTACGTTAGGCGCCTTCGCACACACTGTGATGTCGCTAAGTATAAGTACGTTTTCTCGCGAGAAATGCTAATAGCTCGAGTCTAACCTACGGCCGTGGAGGTCAAATCGACGACGACGGACTTGCGTGCGCTGTACTTTTTTATTATTATGTATTTTTTTTGTTTTTTTTTTTTTTTGCGAAAAGTGAAAACGTGGTCACGACCCAAACACGACGAGTGATGGACTGATTAAACCGTTTGTATGGATCGCGTATACTTTTCTCTTCGTGATGAATTCCACGTTAAAACCCAGACAAAACCGAATATTTTCCCTCGACGCAATAACATAATAATAACGTACATTACTCGCCACATGAGTCACATCATAATAATCTTCTTCTTCTTGCCATTAAAAACCAAATTTAATTCGCACACCTAATTTGTTGTCTTCTTTTCCGGACATCCAATCTGGTTATTGCACATTTCCATCGGAGAGACAAATCAGAGCGGACAACATTTTTGTCATGTCTTAATATCTATGAATCCTTATAACTTTATACTAAAAAAAACATACAGATTTTTTAGATCCTGAACAAGTTTAGAAGGATTTTGAACTTCCCTAACATTCCCTTCTAGTCACGCCAATGCAGTCGTTTGAATTATATTGTTTAAGAATATATCACTTCTTTTTCCAGTTTCCAATTTTTTTTTTTTAAGTGCACGATCACTTAGTAGGTACCAAGTATATGACCGTCCGAGTTTTGTAAAGTTCAAACGTGGCCAAATCCTTTTGGAGCAGGTTTAATCAAAACGAGCAATTTACCGTTAACGGTGTTTCTTCACCATGTGAAACTGCGAACAATTGCGTTTATATATTTTATACTATGTAACTGGTAACAGCTATGTACTACAAAAGGCGGGTTTTTCACAAAGGGCGATCGACAGTAATCGAACACTACAAAGGTTTTGCGGTGCATTTTACAGAGCCAATGCATTGTATCGATGCATAATATATAGAGTGGCTGCAGTCAATGGTGTGATAAAAGGCGATCAACTCTTTGCGTCGACAATTATTGCCCACGTCTACAGTGATATATACTTTGTATAGCTTTTGGCTAGACCTACAAGAAGTACGTTGGAATGTGTGTTTGAGCGCAGCAGTTTTCCTTCTTTATGTAAACGTTTATTCCAACAACAACAAAAAACCACAGAACTATGTGTAACGCGCTAGATGAGTATTTCGGATGGATATATTATATTGTAGGTGTATTTACATAATCCCAAGGATGGCGATCCCGGTGTATGCGACGGTCGGGGTCACGGTGCTTTCACGGTGCATAGGAATTATAAAAAAAACAGACAAAATAGATGCGCTACACGATCGGATGATGATGATGATAAAAAAAAAAACGACACCCGGAGAAAGTAGCCGCCGGGGGCAACACGAACGCGGCGCCTCCAGATAGTCTGTATACCAATATTATAATACATTATTAAACGTGTTTTATTTTTATATCCGTTTCCATATGGATTTTCGTTTGTAATCCGTTTCCGCGTCATCCGAAGACAACCGAATGGCAAATTTAAAAAAATATATAACCGACAGTCGAGTGTCAAAGTTCGGGTGTACCTAGCAATGGTTTTTTTTTTTGACTCGAGGCGTAGGAAATATTTTTTGTTTTTATTTTCAATTTGCACGCGCCTTTTATGAGGTATTATGAAAACGATTTCGAATTCGGTCATCGTTTGTAAGCCGGGTTCAAAATATTCAGTGTTTGTAGTTTGTACCAAACAGAGGAAGTACAAATATTTATTATTCATACGTATTTATTATTCTTGCACAATGCTTTCGAAAAATCAGTATAAGAAACAAAACGGTTATGTGGTGCTGTATTAGCTGATTGGACAGTGGCTGTGGGCGAACGTTAATGGTAGGTATTATACAATATTGATTATAGGTAGGTACATAAAAATAGAATATTGCCTCTGCCGTTCAAGTGATAATTTTACCGGACAAACGTGACAACTTAGAGATAATTAATTAAGCGTATTTAAAAAAACAATTTAAAATTGTCGCCTAACCTACACAATACGGCAGACAGAACACGTTATGCAATCAACTATTACCGATATGGATAGTATTATTTCGGATAGGTTATTTTATACACACAGAAAAATATAAATATGTATCAATATTATTCGCTATAGTATATAATAATATATTTATAGTAATATTAATTAGGTAAGATTATAATATGGGAGTTTTAGACGCTTAGATTTTGAATAATTTATTATGATTTTTAAGATTTCCTCTATGCGCATCAGGCATCTAAATAGGTAATATAGTAAAAAGCGATATTTCTAAATCTTTTTTTAAATCAAATTTAGCAAGGAGTATAGATGGAGAATACAATTATTAAAAATTAATTAAAAGCTGAATCATTCAGCTTTAGGCGGAAACGATCCGTTTATAATGGAACATGTTATCACTTATCACAAATTAGATACAACTTTATCTAATCTGTGATAATACATGATCAGCTGGTGTGCCATGGCAACAGCTGGTGGTGTAGATATGTTATCAAAATATGAAATGAGTCTTGCATAACGGAATTGATAGTAAATATTTTTGAAAATTAAAATCATTATATTTTTTATTTTCACACGTTTTTTAATAAAATAAATGGATTTCTACAAAAAAAAACATTAGATTACTTTCGGTTTAATATGGATCGGTAATCCTACTTTTTGAATGTAATGGCCGAAGAAATAGAAGATTTTTATGGGGTGTACTTACTGTATTGTCTTAACGAAAAACACAAAGGTAAAACTTACATTGGCTTCACCGTTGATCCCAACCGACGCATCAAACAACACAACAAAGGTGTGAAAAGTGGAGGTGCCCGAAAAACGAGTCTTCGTGGACCATGGTAATGTCTTTTCCGAATAATATAGACACATATAATGATTTCAATCATTTATCGTATTTTGCTGCATAATGGTGTACTTATCCTTCTATTCATTACCGGTTAATGCTTACAGGGAAATGGTATTGATAGTCCACGGTTTTCCAAACGACATAACGGCTTTGAGAGTATGATGACTAGTATTTTAAATTTGATATGTTTATTTCTCCTAATATTAGCTAAAATGTTTCAGTTTGAATGGGCTTGGCAAAATCCTAAAACGTCCAGAAGGTTAAGGCACGTCGGGCCGAAGAAAAAACCCGAAAAAGATTATGATTATTGTATTCGCGTGCTGTCTGAAATGTTGCACGTCGGTCCGTGGAATCGATTAGCGTTGAACGTGCGATGGCTGAACGTGGCATATAAACGGGAATTTAGTGTAATACAATTTTAGTCAAAACATCGTAAAAATATTGACTCACCTGATTTTGTGTTTTTCTTTAACTACAGATTAGCAAACTTCCACCTATGCACATGTCCATGTGTTACGGTCCCGTAGTGTGTAAAAAAGTAACTACTCAGAATGACATCACCGAACTCGATGACAATGAAGATCTCACATGCGTGTTATGCGCAAAAAACTGTTCAATCGAAAACCTATTATGCTGTATAAATCCAAATTGTCAAATGATTACACACACTGTGTGTCTTGCCAAACGGTTTCTATGTGACTCGGAACACGTGATACCTATAGATGGCGAATGTCCGACGTGTAACAGTCACCTACTTTGGGGCGATTTGATTCGTAAAAAGAAAGGATGCTACAGGAACTTAAACACCTAAATATGTTGATTTTTAAATTAATTTTATTTTTACACAATCGTAGCTGTTAATGTATAATTTTTATAAATAATTGTTTCACTGTTGAAGTAAAACAATATTTTTCAATTCTTGAAAAATAGCTAATGGTGGAGCCATCAAATTGTAATTAATTTTTGTTTTTGATGTTTATATTTTGGACTACTGTAAAACTAAATATTGGTGCTTTTTTTTTTTTTGCTACCAATTTATTAAATTATTTTTATTTTTTTTTTGATACCCCATTCGCTAAAATATTTATAAACAATTATGTCGTATGCCAGTTTGTATGAAATATTAGACTAGCAATTGTAAAATTGATTAAATATTTGTCTGCCATTATTGAATAATATTATAATACTAACTGTTAACTGTATTGCTTAAAGATAGTTTAGGTATGTACAATATACGTTGTTATTTACTAACACATTCCAATATTATGCTCTTACGTCATTTATAAATTTATAATCAAGTAGACTTAATACATTTTTTTTATATCATGTATTAATATATTAACATATTATGATTTTTATAAATCAACTACTTTTTTATTATAATTCAGATGTATAATTATGTTTTTATGGATTTTAGCTTTAATTTGTAGTTATTCTCAATTACGGGTTTGTTTTCAATTTTAAATAATATTATTGAATGTTTTATTATAGCAAGTGTAATGCAGCTATATAATTTTTATACATTCAACCCATTTCATTTAAAGATTTTAAAATTCAGCTCATTTCAATCACCATGCACAAAAAAACACCAAATTAGTAAATTTTCATGTACATGTTATTAATGTTTATAATTGTATACATTTCTTATAAAAATATTAAAATAAACACTTTAAAATATTAAGTGTTATAGAGTACTTATAGTATTATAAATAAACTTTATAGAGTACTTACATCACAGAACTTATACATAAGTCAAACATAACATAATGTGGTTATAAAAAAAATCCAGTCGAAAAATCTAGAGAACAATAATAAAATTAACTTATAATAGATGAGTTACACATTAGTCATTTACACTCACTATTAACTGTCTAGTTCTAGTTCACAGCTGTTAGTGAAAATATGAATATAGGTAATGCACATAATATGAACACTGTAATCTATTTTGTTGTAAATGACTCGTACAATTACAAATTAATAACACAAATAATGGTCCCGTATTAGTCGAATACATTATTATAAAATAGGCAACAACTACTTTATCGCAAACAAATTAAACAGTAGAAAATATACAAACTACTAGTTTAATAACAATATATTATTATTGGTATATATTAATATAAAATTATACAAACATAATATTATAATAGCATACTTAAAATTATTAAAGACAACCTATAAATTCACACAACTATTGTTGACCTAAGTTAAATATAATTTTTTTTTCTTCTAATATTTATTATCACAACAGATTGAGTTGTCGTTCTGAACGAACAAATTTTAAAATTAATCAATATGAAAAAAATAGTAGAAACTTTATTATAAACTTCAAACAATTTAACATTAAAAAAAAAAAAAACAATAACACTTAAAATCGCTAGTAACTGTAAGGACATGCTTTTAAAATATTTACCCTGTTAAAGATTTATTTTAACAATAATTATTATACAACTAACTGAAATTATTGTTTATTTGGTGCTATTAAATTATTTTGGTAAACATATAAAAAGATAAAAATATTTATACATTTTTACATAACAATTTTTATAAAATTAATGATACTATTTTAGCCTTGTTTGTACTTGACATAATGTTATCAACTCAAGTGTGTGATGTTTAGTGCATCTTCGCCTTCAACAAATTTAAATAATTGTTAAATAAACTATTTCTTTGCACCTGTAGATGTATAGGTATAATAAGTACTAGGCAAACTTTAAATTCAAGACAAAATATTATTATTTTACTCCAAATAACATTATTTCTAACTCAACAAAAATTAAATGGGCTGTTTATTTAATATTTATAAAAAAAATATATAATTAGTTTCAAATATTTAATTTAAATACATTTTCATTATAAATAAAATACTAGTTTCTATAATATAGAATATTATATTATATGAATAAAAAAATTTTTTGAGCTTTGACACATGCTAGAGGATATGTTGCTTTTAAAATGTTATATTTTTAACTTGTTTCTGGATCGCGGTATCTCTTAACTGCTCGACCGATTTATTCGTATGTTTATTGATCAAGAAATGTACTCAAAAAGAACTTTATTGGGCTAAAAATGTTTTTAAAAGTGTATATGCTCCCATTAAAAGTTTTTCTACTTAGAAGTCTGATGCGATAAAACGGTTTGAAAAATAGTACATTTAATTCCAATCTTGTGTGAGATATTTTTTAGATATAGCACTACAGGTATACAGTGAAAACCCAAAAGAAAATGTTATTAACCCTTTACCCGAGAAGGAGTGGAATATTTTTCTAGTTTTACTTTTTTAAACAAAATTTCTGACTTAAGGTCACAAAATTGATGAAAATCTAATACAGATGGTGTAGCTCTATACACATTTAACTTTTTCAAAAATCTTTAGACACAATTTTGAAGGACAAGACAAACCATTGAGAAATAAAAAATACAATGTTAATAATAAAATTGTACATTGTAACCCATGGATATTTACTTCTGAGCTTTATTCAGTAAGACAAAGAGTTGTTAGAGATTTTAGTTAATAGCATTGTGTTACCTGGTTCGGGTTCTGGTAGATTGTCAAAATTTATGGACATGCTGAGTGATTCTGATTGAGCATCAACTATCTTTTCAGATTCTGGAAACAACCGTGTATATACAAAATAGGCTACATCATAGTTTGACCAGTACGATGTATGTGTATATAACATCGAGAGGTAATTACTCGCCGAGCCTCCAATGCTGTCCCTCAAAACGTAATCCAATCTAGGATTCAGCGCTATATTTTGTGTTTTTATTATTAGTGACCATATTTATTGATATGTGAAATTTTAATATGGAAAAAAATACATACGTTCTATGGGAGAGGAGCCTTTTGAAGACATCGGAGTTCCGTTGTCTGACTCGTTGAAATTTGGTTTACTCTCATTACTTCCTGACTTGAACCACATACCAAATTTCTTAAACGCTTCACCGCCTATCCTTCCATCTGGTGTTTTTGTCTCGGTACCATTAGTATCATCGATAACTGGATCGTTGCTATCACTTATTGCTTCTATAGTCGATTTAGTGTAATCCGTTTTAGCACCGTAGGCTTGAATGACAACTGGTTTTATACGACAATAATCTTTTACCACCAATGGTTCAAACCTAAATACGGAACAACATATGAATTTGTTGTATTAATATTTGTTAAGTAATATACTTTTTACCTGTATGCAACTGGATCCGTTGGATGATAAATATTGTATACATGCTTGGCTAACCATTGAGGAAAGATGTTTTCATTATCATGAAAATCTTTAGTTTTCCGTAATGCTAAAAATACAGACAGTGGCGATCCCAGACAGAAAAAGTTCTCGAGCTAAAACAAAAATAATAAAGTTAAGTTATTTTTTGTTAAAAAAATACAGATTAGTGTTCCACAAACACTATGAAGATAACTCACTTCAAAGTTTAAATGGATTTTCGGACTATGGTAATTCCTTTTTAGAGTCTAATAAGATAATAAATCAAAATTTAGTACAAACTGTCAAGTATTAAAGGAAAAAAAACACATACAAATGGTTCCCATCCAGTTATGATATCGTACGTAATGACACTGCCTAAAGAATGCGCCATAATTGAAACTTTGATATCGTGTTGTGGATGTCGTTCCATGAATTTTGAATGTAATCTATTCAATTCTTGAGCCAAACTGTTTTGTATTTCCTGTCCATATACTGGCGACGTGTAATACATAATATCCATTGCTGAAGAGTTAAGTAACTGACGGATGTTCTTTAGATTTAAAGGGGTTATCTTTTCAACTAGACCTACAGAAATCAAAATAATTGTATAAAAGAGACATAAAATGTAATATGTATTTGTTAAAAACAGTTCTTGGGTAAAAAAAAAAAGCGTTACAAAATATTGGTTTCTTTCTGAACTATTGTATCGCCTTGATCATTTTGCTATATATTTTTAGCCTTCTTTCTAAAACAGCTATTCGGTTAGAAGTAAATAGCGAGTAGCTTTACAAAACTTTTTTTGAAGTGACATAACTTTTTATTATATTAAAAAAATACCAATTCGTTTAAAAATTCGTAGATTTTAATGCGGTTTGTATAGATATTTTTTTATTGTTTATTGTCTGTCGATAAAGATGTATTTTTTTCTTGCAACTTCCCTATTTAAAATATTTATTTTTTTGTTACCTCCATCAAAATTACATGTCGATCTCCAGTCGACAGGAAAAAATTCTGCTCTTTGTTGGGAACCTTGAAAATATTTTTGCTTTATCCATTTGACACATTCTCTAAATCTATATCACAAAAAAAAAAGACATTAAAAATTTGCGTAAGGAAAAATGGAATTTCAAAAATTAAATAGGTATTATTTATCCTATGAACAGTATCGCAGTTGATCGTTTAATCTATTGCACAACTTTTGATAAAATTCTAAGAAGAACTGTATAAATGCGCCAAACACTTCAATATGTTCCTGTCATATGGCCTAAACAAACTGGAGCAATAGGACTAATTGTTTACACATTTATTACAACTGTAACTTAACATAATATAATAATATAAAATTGATTCACGGAAAATCGATAACCCTTGCCACTTGCGAGTAAATTTTTCAATAGACATGGTGTTACGGTGGATTAAGCTACACATATTACATTAAAAAAATAGTATTCATTTTAAAATTAAATTTTTTTTTCTCAAGTTCCCAGCAAAATTGCTAAAAATAAAGAATACTTATATAATACATTAATCTTAACAACACGTTTACTGCCACAAGGGTCATTATATAATCTTTGCATTAGAGTGATATTTTAACCTCTCTACTTCTACATACAAAGTTATGTAAGTTTGTTTGATGTCCTAGAAATAATATTGAAGTAGGTTAAAAATATAAAATAATATCACGGATTAATTGGTAAACAGGCCAAAATGATTGCTGCACTTAACGTAGTAGGACAACTGTTCTTATACTTAGCGCTACAAATGTATTGTATATTTACTGTGATGTGTTTTTTATAATTTTCATATTATCCATTTTATGACCAATGCCGTGTACCATAAATATAAGATGAGTTATGTCATTTAGTTTATCATCGTCAGTAGCTTCTGTCTTGTACGATCTGTGTAATTTGGCACCCGCAGCTAAAATAACAAAAAAATTAAAATTAAGCTAAGAACAATAAAACTAAAATATGAACCACCAATTTTATTTTCAAATCATAAAACATTTTAAATAACCATAAGTACAGGAAATACAGGAAATGGCAAACCATTTACTATAGTACAATGGTTGGACTTCATATTAAGAGTAGAAATTTGGTAGAAACAACTAAAAATAAGAAAACTAGGTAAGAACATAAGTGGAGTTCAACATAAGATTTTAGTAGGTTAGTATAAGAGAAAGTCAGATTAAACACGTAACTTACAGATGAAATTTAAATGATGACAATTTAAAAATTAGAAATAGAAACTAGATTTGCATTTTTATATTCGAATAATTTAAAAGGATTACAAACGTATTGATCAATCTTGTGAAGCGTTCAAAAATCTAAAAGTGAATTTGAACTTCTTCTGCATCTCATCAAATAAAATAGTTTCTTAGTTTTAAGGCTAGTATTGAAAAAAGGCGGAAAATCTTAAAAAAATTTGAAAGAACTACACAAAAATTAAATTCACTTAATAATCCATTTAAATGAAATCACAAGTTACTATTTAATATTTAGAAGACCAATACAAATATTGTTTTCGTAGCATTTAATTTAGAAAAAAAATTACTTACATCTTTGGAAATATGATCCTAATTTTTGAGTAACGCTTCTCATGATTTTCGTCCGAGTTTTCTTGCTAAATGAATACACTTCGTCTGATGAATACCACACTACATTTGAATCACTAAACTCTTCAGTATGGATAACTACAAAAATTAATATTTATAAAAAATTATTTATTTTGATATATAAGTGCCCTTGTAACTATGAAAGTACAACTATAAATTTAGATTTAGTATTTACAAATTAACAAATTTCACATGGAATTACTTAAAAATAATCTAACAATTAAAATTCGAAAGTAGAGAATTGAATGGAGGGATCTAAGGGATATAAACACTAGGTACCACAAATTGGAGTTATAAATAGAGAATCAAACGAAAAATATTACAGTCTACTTAAAGTCTAACATGGAACATGTGCTGGCCCTTGAATAGTGATTATTTCTTATCTATGATCTCTTTGCAATTTATGATGATAATATAATCTAAATTATATGTTCTGGCCAAATAAACAATAATCTTGTTACTTAATTATTGGGCTACTTTGTATTGCAATGCAGTGTTGTTTTCGGGGTGGGGGGAGGCAAAGCTAAAGCATGTTTCATGTTAAAATATGTTCAACATTTAGACCGGAGTATACTCTATTCAGAATAAGAACAGGCTTCGGCGGCCGACCAGTTTTCATCAGACGGCGGTCAGACACCGCCCATTTTACATTTCATCTGTAGCCTCACCGGCGGCAATGTTCGAGGTCCGTTGCTCATAGTGAAGCCACGCGCACAAGTCGGCCGCCGAAGCCTGTTCTTATTCTGAATAGAGTATAGACATCGTTATATTCTTAATTTGTTTAATGTACTAACAAAAAAATACAATTTGAAAAAAAGTTACCTGATATTTTTGTATCATCGGAATTTAAATTTATAACTTTATCGTTGAATAATCTTAAATGCATATGTTCTATTTCATTACCATGTTCATGAGGCTGATAGTCATCATAAAACCATGTACCTCTCAAAATTTCCGTCTCTTCTCCTGTTTGAAATTACATATTGTATACAAATAAACCAATTAAAATCATGAGAAAGACTTTGAAATTTAAAATTATCACAAAGCAATACGGAAAAAAAAATACCGATGCCAGAACTTTTGAAATTCAAAATAATTTTTTCAGCTCTTTTTTTATAAACAAGTACATAAAACAATACTTAAATTGATAATTAATAACTTATCGTAAAAGCTAAACCAATGCTTTTGTAATAATTTAACAATTTTGTTGTTATTTCCCCGGCATATATTTTTCTAAAGAAATAATATAGAACATTAACTTACATACCTGGCCAAAAAATTGAAGTACATTTCATCGTACGTAAATCTGCTTCATAAAGACCACCCCTAACCACGACTGTGAATTTATTAATGAAAAATTGCACTTTAGGTTCATCGTTACAAAAGTTGGCTCGGTATCTATTTTCTATGCCCAACGAGTCAGACCCATCAAACTTAGTCCATCTTTTGGAATTAGAATCATTCTTGTAAAACCATCTAATATTTTTTGGTTGCAAGGGTTCGTGAGCAAGATTAATACTACTCTCCGAATAGGAAGATTCGTCAATCCCATTTGAGTTAGTACTTCCAACCACAACTGGATTCTCAATATGTACACCATTTGATTCCATACCGCATTAATATATTAAATTAGGTACTGAAACAAACAATAACTCAAATAACACACATAAAAAATTAAAATAAAACATTAACAATAAATAGATAGCCGATGATCTAATACAACGATTATGAGTCATTATACGTGAAGTATTATTTACATTAAAGTTATCAAACAAACCCTGGTGCTTTTTGCTTCTAGAATTTTCAGTGAAAAACTATTTACTATTCTATTGTCTATTGTTTTAACAATGTATAAAAATTAACAATATAAACAAAAAGATCGACGTTTACCATACGGTTTTTTGTACGTTTAAAAAATGTACGGTCTTATCACAATAATCATTTATCAGGATTGTTCATGCCTGAAAAATGGTATGCGGTTATCAACCTTGATAAGTGACGATAGCTTATCGTCTAAATATTTTCATATTTTGATTAGTTAACTGCAGTACTGCGTACAATAAATAATTATTATTGAAAAGCACACGATTTTTTACTTTAAATTGAATTGTGTTTTAATCATCTAATTGCTCATAATAATTTATTTCATTGATTGTAATTAATATGTTTATTTTTTTTTAATATTTAGTAAGTACCTACATTTTAATTGAAAGTTTACAATGTTTGGTACTCTCAGAGATAAACTTCAAAGTGTAGTTCAGGAAGGACTGTCTGCAAGGTAAATCTTCTTATTACTACTACAAATAGGTAACAGTTATAAAACGAAACTGAAACGGTTTCTATTACTTAATCAGAAACGTTTAGATTTTTTTATTAGTCACCTTCGATAATACTCTACTCAAGGTCATTCCTTTAATCTATATAATAATAGATGCTTATGTAGTTCTTACATTTAGATAACCTATACAGACCATAATTAATGTTCATAGGTATAAATTCATATTATGGGTGGATTTAGAAATGATATAATATTTTTTTAAAGAATGTAGGTAGATAAAAAAAAAAAACCTACCTATCTTATAAAAACATTTTTATTAAAATACATTAAAAATATTGATTTTATTTATTATTATAACTTATTTCTAATTATCAATTTATCCTATTTATAATGTTATAAGTGTGGCAACATGGGACAATTTCATAGAACAAAAGTCAAAGAGACCCAACTTATTGCATAATATATTTTATTTTATTGATCTTGTAGTTTGTATTTAATAATTTCCCCATTAGTTACTTAAAAATTGTAAATCAATTTTACACTTATCATACCACTTACTTATGCCTCATAGAATAAAATTAGTATAGGAAATGTATGTATGCTAGCAATCAAATTTATAATAAATTTAATTTTAAATATATTAATTTTTAAAAAATACTCACTACTAAATGGTTGAAGCTATTTATAAATAACAAGAGCTGTTGTTTCCTTTATACCAAGCATATACTGTAGCCAATAGCTTTGCAATCCCAATATTGCTTTAATTGCAATCCCTTCTCTTCGTAATTAGTTATTTCTACAATCATTGTTTCAATAGTTTTTTACAGAACATACTTATTTGGTAGATTCTGTTCTAAACTGTGGGGCACAATAATTTAAAGGGTCGAACTCAGTACTCTAGTATTAACTGACATATACTTTGACAAAAACTTTTTTTTGCAGTTCTTTGTTTACTCTATAGATATGTTTATACAATATACAAGTCATCACTTTTTCATTTGATGTATTTTAACATTAAAAGAAAAAAAAATTATATTTTCTAGTATAAAATTGTATGACAAAAATATAACTTACATTAGATTTATTAATAAGTATTGGTTGTTTTTTTTTCATTGTAGCCTTAGGGGCTTGTCAGTCAATGAAACAAATGTTGTGTCTTCGCAAAATGATCAATATCCAGTTAATTTCGACGCAGGTGCAGATTTATTACACAAATATCAAACGGAATGGAATCAATTGCATTTGTTAGCTGAAGATAATGCCCATAAAGCCGAGGTTTGATTCCATTAATTTACTGATGACATAACTCTTTAAAAAATACTTATAATAATTACTTATAGGAAGTTAATGAAATGATAAACGTACTTCATCACCAAATCAATAAACAATGGAAACAAATGGACGTATTAACTACTTGCATGAACTCTATACCTTCATTAGTTAACAATATTGAAAATGCCATTAAAGATATGGGTAATTTGAACAATTGTTTTACAATCTATTTCATATTTATATTGACGTTTGTGGTGCAGTGTTATAAGTCGTCAAACTTGGTGCGTTAGAGGTACCTGGTTTGATTCCTGCAGCATTGCAAAGCTGACGTTATCTGCCCTAACCTCGCACAAGCACTGCTTTTCTAGAGTGGTGTTGGAAAATAAATACTAGAATAAAAAAAAGTTGGGTTTATAAAAAATTGTTGTTTACAATTTGTTGAAACGTATAGATTGCATTAAAACACTAATAGATAATGTGGAACATCAATTATTAAAGCTTGAGGATGTTGTTGAAGAACAGGAGTTACAAGAGCAGATGTTAAACGAACGATTTCGATTGGCTGTATACAGAGGAAAGAAGCTAAAAGAACTAGAACTAACAAGCTGTAAACACCATTTTTTGCAACAAATAATTTTAAAGTTTGATAAAAATAACGAAATGGTACATTTCAGATGAGTTGGAATCGGAGCACAAGTTAAAGGTGGACGATTTGGAACAAAAGATCAACATAAAACTTAAAGAAAGACAAGAAATTTTCAATCAAGTATTCCAACAAGACATGCGACAATATATAATATCTGGTATAATTCCAGTTATGAAAAGTGAGTTATTTTAGTTTATTATGTGTTGATCAATGTATTATTAAAACTATTGTGACTATAGGTAACGGTGGACGCGATGATGTATCGCTCGAAGATATTGAAATAGAAGATGATACAGATGCTTTAAATGAACTTCTCAATTCTTGACAATTTTATTCTTACGTTAAATATGTCTGTATAAAGCATAAAACCTAAGAGAATGAATCAGGGTTAATGTCTTCGAGGCTGTCTTATATGCTGTGATCTGTTGATTGTAAAAAAAAAACTATACTTATTACTATTATTATTAGATTTATATTGTTGACATTGTATGTATAAAAATATATACACATGTCATAATATTCAAATTGTATTTATAAATGAAATAAATCATTCCACCAAAATGTAAAATGTCCGTAGTTAAGGCTTAAATTATACCCAACTATTACAAAATAACATTTCGTCAGTTTTCCATTTTTATTGTCTTGATTCATTAAATGTAACTATTGTAAGGCCGAACCATAAATTGTTGAATTTTAAGAAAATTAATTTTAGACAAGACATTTTGTATGTACAAATCGTATATAAAATGATTCCAGGAATTATATTTTGTTGCTTCTTTTCCAATTATTAAAATGACTGAAATTAATTATATTTTTCATGCTATCAATAAGATAGTTAAGACAATGAATAAACAAATAGTTTTTATTTCTAATTATTTACACATAAGCTAACTAAGTACAATACTTACAATAAAACTTCTTTACAGTAAAAATTATCACTCATAATTATTTGAAGAGAAAAAAATTGATGTGAAGAGTTAATATTAGTAATTTCTCACTAATACTAATTTAAAATTTCTAACCAAACTTTAAATGTACAAACTGATAGTTATTACTCAACCATGGAATCACTAATCAGTATAGATAATAAATATGACTTACATTTTTCATTATGTATCTGTTTCTTGTATTAGGTGATTTATTTAGTAAAACATACATACAAATCAACTCGATATTTGTTCTAATATAATGTTGTATAATATAATCAAATAGTACAATGTCTAATAACAAGTAGTACAAATTATTTGTTTGAATGTTCACTTAGATCAAAGTAAAATTACTAATACACAAAAAAAGATATACTTAGGCAATTTTAGATTTAAGTAAATTTGATTAAGTAGTGTCATATTATAGATAAAACTCACTCACATAATAATACAATAATAGAGATTCAATGTTTCTTTGACGAAACGAGCTAAACATATATTCATGTTTGAAGTAAAAATGAGAATTTAAAATTAACAAGAATGTATTTTTTTGATCCTATTGTTTTTTTCATCTAACACATTACATCATTCAATAATAGCAGAAGAAACCATTTTGTTAACACCGCATGATCCGTCGCCTCTATAAAGCAAATAGTAGCCCTAAAACAAAAATGAATAATAATTATTTATGTTATTACATTTATTATAACAATATTTATGTTGTGCCCTATATATTGCGGATGTTTGTTACGCCTATTAATAAAATTCAAGTAAAGAGTCGTTTATGGAAAATTTAATATTAAATAAAATCCCTATCCACAAAAATGTTCACTTAAATGCAACCATGTATTTTCAGTTTCTTTGTCTAACAGATTATTATTAAGATGCACAATTAATTAATAATATAATTAATTAAAAATTATCATTTCAAATAGTTTTACTTCAATTACTATGATATAATCATGGAAATTAATTATTTATTATTTGAATTTTAAATAAAATGCAAAAACTAATCTGATATTGGTCATAAACATAAAAATATGACTCAAGTATTGACACATATTGTCATTGTGAAAATAAAACATTGAACATCTTTTTGTTTTCACTAATTTGTATATGTATAGAGTTCAAATCAGGACAATCACATTTGGGGATAAAACCTTTACCTGAACGCCCCATTCATTGCCCCAACTGTTTTTAATGGTCCAATACGGTAATGTTGCATTTAAATAAGGGTATTCTGAAAAATATAAAGCATAAATTTTAATAAATATGTTTTAGCTCACCTTTTCGCCCCATCCAGGGCCCCAACTATTTTTTATCAACCAATATGGAAGATTTTTATGTGTATATTTCGTTCCTAAAATTGAAATGCAAAAGTATAAATAAAATTACAATGTAGAACAATAGATCTGTTTTTATCTAGTTAGCCGGGTCCACACTGCCGCGCAAAACATTTGCAAACTTTTGTCATTTACACGGGTTTCTCAACAAACATTTTATTGGTGTTTGATGTTTTCCATAAAGTAGCAAACATGTTCGCTAACGTTGTGCGCGGCAGTGTGAACCCGGCTTTAGAAATATGTCATACAAATAATTTAAAAATCAATAGCATATTTATTATACATAAATAGAATTTGAAATACTATTAAATCTTACTATGTATTCCATAACCAACAATAGCCACTCCATGATCTAACCCGCCTGCACTACATAAGGCATGTATCGGATGTGAAACTCCTCCCATATAAAACTGTAAGCAAAGATGATTAAATTTAAAAAAAAAAATTTTATTATATTATTTCTTATAGTACTGATAAATAATTTATGTATACATTTTTTTTTTTTTTTACAGCACATAATTATAAAAATACTTAGGCTAAATAAATTACCTGCATAGCGTTTGCGTTTACAGCAATAGAAAGTGGTCCATGTTTAACTAAGAATTTTGCCATTGCCGTTTCGTCAGTAGTTACATTTACAACTTTGTCAATTGTGACTTTTAGTTCACTTTTTACCAACTTGCAACCATTACGATCACCATGCCCTTCGTACGGATAATCAGATTCTGTTTCTAGCCCTCCTAGTTCTTCAACAGCTTCAAAAGCTTGAGTCATCAAACCTCCCCCACATCCATCATCCATTTTATCACAATCTACTAATTCTGTAAAACAGGAATAGACAATTTTTTTAAATTTATTTATGATCATAATAAATAGATAATTAAGTATGATTAACTAATACATTAATTAATTATAAAATTACCTTGTTCAGAAAGCGACAGAAGTTTTCCAGATTTTAATGCATATTGCCCTTCAATATTTGCAACTGCTGAAAATGCCCAACAAGATCCACAAGTTCCCTAAAATTAAAATAAAGAAATAGAAGATAAGAAAAAAAAATTTTTCTATGTAAAATAACTTTTAAAAAAAAAGGCAAACAACAAAGATATAATGATCATAAAACTAAAATAAGTAAATAACTATAATCATAATATTATAATAATTAATAATTACTGATCGTATATAAAACATTTATTTTTAAATCATGCTTTTTAAATACCTGATTTTTTACTGGGGTTACAGCATTATGATCTCTCCAATCAAATTCAGCAGGGAGATTATCTAAAACTGGAATTTCGGCTATTGGAAGAACTTTTTTTGTTGTTTGAGAAGAATTAAATCCTAAGTATTTCTTCCTAAATTCATTTTCTGAAATTCAAAACACATTATCAAATTAATCTTCAAACAAACATTACTAACTAAACAGAACTTGTAAAAATGATTGCCTAATATTTTCTCTCAAAACATTAAACAAGTTATTTTAGAAAATTATTTTATTTATTTGTATATAACGAAAATATAACCTTTTTTTAATCCAGTTTTTATTATAACTTTTGAAGTTTTAATTTCAACCTGCATAATAATTTTTTTAGTTAAAATATAAGAACGTTTACTTCTTAATTATACAATAATAAACAAAATAAATATATGAAATTTGAATGATTTATAGTCATTAGCAAAGAGAGTGATAGCAGCTGAGTGAATAAAACAGCAGCCAATACTTGTAACGTTCACTGCTACTGGCTAACACTCAGGTGAGAAAATCATAGAATGAAAAGAACCTGTCATCACCCTCTTTGGTGAGACTACAAAGCACATCTCAAAATAGTCAATATGTTAAGTTACCTTATCCTAAAAGGAGGTAGCGGAGACTATGATATACATTGATGAACAAACATGCAACGGTGTTATATATTAAAATTTACTTTTTGTTTTTTCAAAAAAAAAGATAGTAAAAATAATTTAAAACTTGCTTGTTAAGTCTGCGAATTGTGTTGCTCCATAGGTGGCTGTTCCTTGTTCGTTATCTTGTAATAATTTTACAATCTTCATATTAGCTGCAAATATTCGGTACCGCTTATCTTTCTCTTCAGCTGACAAATATGCCTTATTGTGAGTTTTCACAAAATTTTCAAAACTAGCCTTCAGTTCCAATCTGTCATCAACATGGTTTTTCTTGGAGGAAGTTTTGTTCTAAAATATAGTATTAAAAACAAATTACTAAATATTATTTAAAAAAATTGTTGTACATTAAAAGAAATTAACTATATCTAACTTTTAGGGTGGTATATAATTATTTATTTGTAATTTTTAATTTTAATAACTCATATGGCATAGTTAAAAGCTAATTTATCACATTCATTTAAATATAATAGTTATAATTTTAGTTTGGGCCTCTCAGGGGGAGATAAACTGTCAAGTAGCATTACGGGTTTGGCAAACCCTAGAGCCCCCCCCCCCCAAGCTCTGAGCTTACCTTAAACAGGTGGCAGTCGTTGAGCAGTGGTTTGACAACCCCCTTTTAATAAAACTAAGTTCAGTAATCTAATATATTGCCTTGGAACGAAGAGTTTGATTAACTAGATTGACAGTATTAATTCTATCTCAATGGAAGAGAAATAAATAAGGAAAAGGAAGAGTTTTATTTGCTTTTATAAACCATTCTATATGAAATACTGGATAGGTTATAATATTACTGGGAGATTTCAACACTAAAAATTGACTATGAGAGTTTAGGCCAACTATAAGCATGCATAGCTTACATCGGTTCTCAAATAGTAACAACAAAGTATATAAATCAGGTAACAGATTGTTGAACAGTAGGTCTTAAAAGTCAAAACCACAAAAGTTATAAATTTAACTGGAATTAATAATAACTTGGCTCAGCATTATAAAATAAATAAAAAACATTTTTGCATCATTTAATATTTATAACTAAATTTTAAATTTGAATGTAAAAAAAATCAGTAACACTCATGTAATTGATGTTACTCGTTTTTAAAACCTTCATTCAAAATTAGACACGTGTATTTTTTCAAAGAGAATCACTTACATAAGTTTCATAAGGTTTGTTGCAAATCACCCTTGTAGTGGTTTTCCTCTCTAGCCACGGTTGTTCCCATACGTTAACACTGCAAATTCTACATTTCTATAATAGAAATAAATTTATATAGTAATACATAGAAATATTTAATTATACTATGTATAATGTATATTATTATTATCATAGAAGAATAAAATTACCTGTAAACTAGAGCTATTTTCACATACTTCCATTTTTATATTATACATGATTCCAGAAACTATCTGTTAAATATCCATATAACGATCATAATTGTAATTATTTTTTTTTTTTTTTACAAGTAAATAAAAAAAAAGTCGCATAATACTAACTTGCTTTGTTGCAGACAAAATTTTCGATAGTAAATGTGAATTTCCAGATTCTACTTGTTCATCAACTGAAGATAATGCATACGACGCCATTTCTTGAACTTTCATGTCATACGGATCTACACTTGTTCTCTCGCCAACTGGTGTATTTTCGCTATCATGTATATCCTAACAAACATTTAAATTAAAAAACTTCCAAAAAAAATATCACATAATAACTAAAATGCATACTCTTTTTTTAATGGAACTTGATGATAATAGGTCAAGCGCATCAGGTTTAGAACAAGCTACTTTAGTCACATTTGTTTTATTCAACCATGGCTGTTCCCAAATAGTTACACGACACAAACGACAATTCTAGAAATATAAACATCGTAATTATATAAATGAACTAATCAACTATAACTTAAGTATGCTTTTAAATAATTCAATTGATTTAAACAATGTTTGGGCTATGTTAAACTAAACAAATTCATAGTATGCCAATGTAGTTTGTATTATTTAGGTACTTTGTTGATTCATACCTGACGATCTAATTGATTACCATTAGCCGAATCTTTTTCACAAACTTGTAGACCAAGTTTATAATTAACTCCTGCAACAACCTGTGAAATATTAACAAAAAAAATTAATAAGTAAATGATTAACAATTTTCAAAAAATTAAAATAAAATTACTTGAGATTCTGCAGAAACCACTTTTACCAGACCCAAAGATCGTTTTGACATAGTCTGTTGCGTAATAGAATCTAACGCCATATTTGCCAGCCTATCAATATTTGTGCTATTAACATCCAATATGTTATAACCTCCAGGTAATGATGGCTGTAAAAATAAAATAAACAAACTAATTAAAATATTTCGAAACAGTAAACAACATACAAAATAAAATCAATTTTCTAAAAAATTAATTAGAAATAGTATTTAAAGCATTGACTCTTTGGTAGTAGGTCATAACCAGATAAGTATAATTTAAGTCATAATTGAATTTTAACCCGTCGTTGGTAAACCTATATTGTAGAACACAATTGCTAAACTGTGAGCACCATGCTACTTTTTCCATTATTATTAATTGCTCGATAAACTAAGAACACTGAATCATACAAAGAAATATGTATATTTTTACTCACTACCAATTGGTAATACATTTTTTGTAATTACTATTATTAAAAAATAAATAAAAATAAAAAAACTACAATTTTTTTTTTTTTTTTAATTGTATAGTACAAAATAATAAAAATTAATGAAATAAATTTAAAAAATGTAAAAAATTCCTAAAACGTAAATTTAATGATTATAAATTATTTTAAAAAATTGTGCTGAGTCACTTTCAGAGGAGGTCGTCATGTTCCTACAGGATACACAATAATATAATGTAAAATGCAGTTGATAAACTGTAAGCGCTCACTTTATCGGTACCTACAGTCAACTTTGTTCACTGATAACTCTCGAGAAAATAAAGTTAGCGGCTACTTTTTTTTTATAATTATTCGTAAACTTATTATTTGGAGGTAATAATAGAATCAAGCTAATTAACAAACAATTATACGACTGGCGTTCAAAACGCTATCTATGTGAGCGCTTACACGTTTACCAACGATGGGTTAACTGTTTAATTAAGTCAGACTTTTTTTATGAACGCTAAACAGTTAAAATATCACTTTTGCTAAAATTGGATTCAACTAGTTATATCGACCACTGAAAAATGATTAAGTATCATTAATCGTAATAAAAAAATCAAAGAATAACATACATGTTAATTATATGCTGAAAGATTTGGGTTTTTGGCAGGGTAGAACTGGTTATCTAAACATGTATTTCCAATGCAAAATTATAGAACAACAAAATAGATTTTGAAGCACAGCAATCCCCTACTTCGTGCTTGATTGCTTTTATTAACTATATACTTGACGACTTTAATGATGCTCGACACGCAAGTACAAATTAGATTAAGTTGGCACTTGATTTTGTCCAACAAGCTTAAGCTTGTTGATGATCTATAGACTGGCTTTACAATGTAGTATAATTTAACTGTGTTTTTATACTTTAGTATGTTTTTTCTCATCTTGTCCGTGTTGTTATAATATACTGTTATTTCGATTTTCAAATTAAAATTATTACAAATAATACAGTGATATATGCTACAAACCCATAATAAATGGTTTTATAATGGTTGTTTTAAATACTTTATTTTCCATAATTATTTAATCTACTTAAATATTTTATTTGTCTTAATTAATATAAAGTAACAAGTATTACCTTAATACTTTATATTAATTAAGATTTAAGTAAAAAAAAATAACTGTTAATCATGTTATTGATGGCTGTTAAACAAAAAAAATGTTAAGTGTCAGGTAAACAACAACACCATTGTTTGAATAACATTCATATTTTTTTAACAGGAACATTTTTGTCATGGGGATTTTATTACTATACATTTCGCTTACACATACGTCATGTATTTACTTTGCACCTTATTTATTGCATTTATTATCTTTGTAATAGTTATTACAGTCATACTTATCTGTTTATAATTAAGAGTTAAAATCCAAGATAATAAATTTAAACACAACATAGTTAATTATTATATAGGTAGTACAAGTTATCTTTTATTTACAAGCTAACATAAAATAAAAAACTATATAAAAAATATTCAACCAAATCATCATAAATTATATTTCAGCAATATATCACTCATAGCAAAATAAAAATATATAATGTTGTGGTTTATAAAATTACGTACCTAGTTAAAATTATAATCGCACACAAATATCAAATGTAATTAAGGTAAGTTCAAAGGTGGGCAGTATTTAAATTACGTAATTAAAAAATAAAAAGAAACATACAAAACTAAAGAGATCAATTAATTCAAAAATAATATAAATGCATGTTTAATAACACTTATATTGTATTGTCAAGTATTTATAGCATACCAATGAATTGTCTATTCAATTTAATTGCCATACGCTAAATAAATAAATTCAATACCCAAAACAAACAATTCAAATAGCAACTAAACCTAAGAATAATTAAAAATTAGTAATAAATAAAAAAATGTTTACTGTTTATTTACCTTAGCCATAACATTTCGTGGAGGAAATGTAATACATAGGCATAAGCCTATGAATAGCAACTTCATTTTGTTGATTAGTTTGTATTTTCTGTCGGATTACTAATTCTTATAGAATTTAATAATGACTAAACTGCGATGAAAAAGAATAAACAACTGCACTAACGTCAACTCACGACTAATGCGCAAGTAGCAACTGCGCGTTATAATTTATTTGCTATTTTGTTATTACCGCTGAGTATTCCCGCTTTAAAGGATTAAAATCCACAGTCCACTCGTTCATAAATACCTATATAGCTGTTGTTTGATTGTAGAAACTTAAACATCTGATAAACAACAGCTGATCATTGATAGCATGAAGTTAAATAAATTATTGTAGGCCCCTTGGGCCTTACCTGATCTTCGGATTCCCGGAATTTGTACAGTGTACTCGTATTTATTGATCTAATACCTATCTAAAAAGAGTACCTATACCCTTTGTAAATCATATACTTTTTACTATAATTTCAATTAAACATTTACTAATTAGAATTAAGATATTTCTAAGAAAACAATAGGTATTATCAATCAAGTTTGCAAAAGCACAGAATTTCTATTTGACAGCAAAAACATACATAAAATGTTTAGACTCGACAGCAAATTATCGACGTAGCATAATTCTAGGCATTTAAATTTTTTTGCTAAATCTAAATGTTACACTATAGATCGAGTTTAATTATTTAATTGGTAGATGCTCTATGGGCTATGGGTAGGAATGGCGTAATAAGAATTTTCTAAATCGTTCAAAGATTAATTGAGGTGTAAAGGGTAATCGTCAATGAACTGAAAATTGAGTTTATTCTGAATTATCAAATTTAATAGATATTAGATAATAGATGATTTATTGGAAAAGTTTAACTTTTTAGTTTATTAGATATTTTGGTATTACTTTGGTAGCTTGAGTATTAGATAGAATTAGTCCTACAAAAGTACCTACCCTTAATTCTTTTTACGCCGATACAATTGTTAAGCCTTTTGATATTTTGAAAGCAAAGGGCACTAAGCACACTTAAATCCCTCTCCCTAACTGCGGCTATGGTCTCACTGACAGTAGGTAGAAGTTTCTACGCGGACATGGGGTACAACTCTCTTAAACCAGAAATGAGGAAGGCCACTTTATTATCCATCAGAGGAGTTACTTCCTGAGAGGCACCGCCACGCCAAATGAGGATGGCATTGCTATTTAAGCCTAACTACTGCCCCATGACGGAAGTTTTCACTCGGCTACTAGTTGACTTGAACTAAGTCAGTTTTCAAATCAATGATGAATGTGAGGTCATAGCCGGTAACATTATTTAAGCCACTGCGCTTATTTGGTTGAGTGCATTTGTTGATAATACTTCCCAATGCCCGAATGCCTTACTTTTCTAAAAAAAATCATATCAAGAGTTCATTTACCGTTAAATTGCCTGGTTTTAGCTTACGACAGTGCCATGTCAGCGAAGGTATCCACTACTCCGTACGCGCCCCCCGATTTTATTTTTTAATACTATAGGTGTTTGGGCCCTGGGCACGCCATTTGCTGTAACATATATACTATTCCCATTCCCCAATCTCCATAAGCAGAAATCCATTGAACATGTTAGGGGGGGCTACTCTATTATTCACATTAAATACTAAAGAGCAAGCAGACCTATGGATTATTCGAATAAATATGGAATTAAATAAAAAATCATCTATATAACAAATTATTCAAGAAAAAATATTATAATAATAACATCCAAACATATTATTCAAATACTTTTAAAGTGCTGTTTCAACAATTTTTTTTTTAAACATAAATTGTTATAAATGTATTACTATTAAATTAGGTATGCTAAAATAGATACCTAATGTTTTTTTATGTGAATAAATTGTGAAAAAGTTTTTTGAATAACTACTTTTAAAAAATGTTTGAACAATTTGTTTTGTTTGAATTACTATGATAGTTAGTAAAAAAAAATTGAATAGGCCTAACAATAGGTTGAAAATTAATAAATATTCTTATTACATTTTAGTTACCTTAGTTCTAAATTGAATAAGTCCTAAATTATAGTCTCTTAAATCATTGTTGTTAAAGGTGTCATGGATTAATGACTAATTATGAAAAATTATAATAATGTTTGGGGGGCTTGACAGGCATGTTTTTGAGGGGAGAGGGTCTAAACTCTACGGATTTTCATAACTGTTGTGTGAAATGTAACTATGTCAGTCCTACTTTATTTAAATTTGACCAAAAATTAGTAGGGTTGAATTAAACAGACTACCAGGATTAGCTTGTTATCATAATTTAATTATCAAAATGTGCATCAGATATTGGATGCAGAACGATGAACCACCTTCATGAAGTATGTATTTAACTACAACAATAACAAATCAAAACTTAACTGTTAAGATTTAAGGAGTAATATTTGTACACAATATATATATATACACTATATATGTTATACTAAACTCAATTTTCCGAAAAAAATGTACTAATGACATCGGTGGTCTTAACTAACATCAAATAAGAAAATAGTATATCTACAGAATTCCACGTTCTTAAAATGCTAATTACAATGTTGAGAATGTATTAGACATAAAATATCAAATAAACTTGTATCCATTACAAAAACTAAAAACATATATTTAAATGAAGATATTATCATCAAACACAATACTAAAGTTTAAACACACATACTTAAATTACTTTATGCATTTAATTTATATAAATTGTAACACAAAAAACATTGATAATAATAATTTAAATTATCATTCAGAATTAAACAGCATGAACTTAAATTTACAAAAAAAATATAATATTAAAAAGACAAATGTAACAAAAAAAAAATAGTAGTGTTAGTTTTTTATTAGCATTTACAAACTTATTGAGCAATATCACAGTTCTTACAATGGGTCCCAAAGTCCAGGTGGAGTATTAGCTATATGTTGATGTTTTACTGATCGATGTCTTGAAAACTGATTCATTGCATTTTTTGCGTCTGTTGGATTATCATTAATTGCTTCATAAAATTTACGACATTCTTCACAGTCCCAACCATTTAACAACTTTCGTTCATTGTGTTTTCTAACTGGACTCTCTTTAAACTTGTAATTTGGCATACCTTTATTTTTGTTATTAAAACCTGGTATAATATCAAAACTATCTAGCATATTACATTTTGGTGATTTCTGTTGACGAGAAGTAGAAACTATATCTTCATCAAACTTATTAATTGATATATTAAGTGGACTATATATAATTTCTTCACATAAATCATTTTGCTTATCTTGGTTATCATGGTTATTGGATTCCATAGGTTGTTCAAAGACATCAACGATAATTGGAGAAAAATTTTGTTTTGCAGGTGTACTATGAATTGGTTTGTGTATCTTGTTAAAGTGACTTACAGAGCAATCATTAGGGTCAAACATTGTTTCATCCAAAGCATTATTTTTATTGTGAATATCTACAATGGGTGTTTTAGTTACATTTTGCTTCTTTTCCAAAATTTCACAAGACATTTTACTTAGTATGTTTTGGTTATTTTTTTTAGGAACATGACTATTATCATTAATATTTGGAATTGAGCTATCGATTATTGATGAATTGAATATGGTAATATCTAATTTAGCTTTAGATTTTACAGGTTGAACTGACAAAACGGTCTGTTTAGATTTTTTTAATAAATCAGAAGGATTTCCATTACGTTTAACATCTAGTCTCCAAGATGTTTTAGATGTGCTTGCAAAAGTTGTATTATCATTATTTTTTTTTGGAGATGTTTCATTGTCTTCTTTGAGTGTTAATTTCAAAGGCGAGTAAAATGGATTTAATTTTCGTTTTTTTTTATTTTCTTCATTTCTTTTTGTGAGTGTTGAAATCCAATGAACTAGTATATTTACTACAGAATCGTTTTCATTTACAGTAAAATTTAATAGTTTTGCTAATGTTCTTATGTTTTCCTCAATTTTTAGATGTTCTAATTTTAACTCTGAACAAACACTTTGTAAATTACTGTTTTCTGTTTTTAAAATTGACAGTTCTGTGTACTTTAGTTCATTATCCTCGGTTATATTTTTAATAAAGCTACATGCATTCTGACAAGCCGTAGTTAACGAAATTACTAAAGTTTCATGATCGCTCATTATTACGGTATATTAAATAAATTGAAAACAATTTGATTAAATAAAATACATATTGTGTACAATACTTTTTGATGACAAAGTCAATTGTATAATGCACTTGGTTTCAATCTGTCGAAGACGATTAAGGACTATCACTGGTATACCTTTAACTTGTAAAAACAATTTTTATGTATGTACGACTAACATATTATTATTTAATATAAATGAAGAATTACAAAATATGCGTCCATTAACATCAACATATTTTAATGTACAAAACAATCGACAATCTTAATCAAAAACTTAAAACAATTTAAATATTAACTGTTAACACCAGGTATTTTTTATCAATTTTTACAGAACGTCCAACTGAAAAAAATGTAGATTTGTTATTCAATCATTTTTAACCCCTTTAATTGATTCTTCAATTAAATTTTTATTATTAAGTACGTAAAAAATGTAGCAAGAGGAATCATTTGCAGAAATTTAAATAAATACGTACATACAATTCAAGTAAACTTCTCATGTATAGTTGGTGAACGTGTAAGTAGATAGACGAACGTTGTTTGTAGTTGATCACGAAATTACTGTTTGTTTTTTTTTCGCATTAGGATTTATTTTGCTCTCTTGATGAAATTTGAAGAGAATCTCATTAAAATTTTCAAGTTTTGTTACATATTAAAAAGTTGTTCACACTTATCAAAAGGATTGATTAACTTGAAATTTTGTTAAGCGTTTAATGGCTTTTGATGGAGATGGCGGACGATTTACAAGTAATTTCATTTTTGCGTGGTTAAACTTTTTTCTGGCACTATTAGTAATATAGATTACTTCTTGTTGTCTTACTTGTAATACTCGGTGCCGGTAGCTAAACTTTCAAGCCATCAAATTTATAAATTTTTCAATCCCGAAAGTTATAACCTCTAAAAATAAATAATAAATACAGTCGTTTATATTGTCTTTTTGCAGGCAGTACAACATACTTAATAATATTACTACTAAACTATTTTATCTATTACTTTAAATATAATATAAAACATAATTACTTTTAGTATAATAAAATTTTTTTGTTTAATTGTCAAATAAGGATAAATTCAATATTTTGTGATACCATGAGTCTATTTATTATAATTTTGAACCAAAAAACAAAAAAGATATCCTACTAATTAAAAAATAATACACCAAATATTTTAGACAGCTTACTAAGATTTTCATGGGAATTCATGAGGCCAAATTTTATTTGATAATGGTATGTTTTAAATACCTATTCTTTATAGGTTGCTTCAAAGAAAAATTGAATTGTGATTGTAAACAAATATTTGTTCTAATTGAAGAAATTATTAAAATAGAGCTGTTAAAATATTTTTGTTCTTAAAAAATACACAGGGATCTTTACAGTTAAATATAAGGAAAAGTTAAAATTTATTTGAACTTTGTTAAGTATGTATTTTATAATATATTATTCATTTACTGTTTTATATTTATAGAGTATTCCGCGATTAGAAATGTTATGCAAACAAATGTACGAGTCAAGGGATCCGAATTTGTGTGTAGAAGCCGAAAAAGCATTGGTATCATTTCAAAATAGTAATACTCCTGACACATTATCTAAATGTCAAATGCTTTTGGAGCGAGCTGATTCTCATTACTCCCAATTATTGGCTACTACAACCATAACTAAACTTCTATCCCGTACCCCTTTGACATTAAACCTTGATCAAAGAATTCAAATAAGTAATACATTTTAACAACATATAATTTACAGTAGTATTTTGGTTAAATCACTTATATTTAAGTAAATAATGATCAATGTATCCTTTAGGAAATTACATTTTGAATTATTTGGCGACTCGTCCTAAATTACCATCATTTGTTGTACAAGCGTTAGTACTACTGTTTGCTAAAATTACAAAGCAAGGATGGTTTGACGGAGAAAAGGATTCATATGCATTTAGAAATGTCGTATCAGATATTTCAGTATTTTTGCAGGTAATTTATTTTTTGTTTATGCATTAAAATAATTTTTTTTTAAATATCTAGTCAAAAATGTATTCAATAATATTATACAGTATTAATACAATATAATATATAACTACAATGTATAGTGATTTTAAATTGTATTTTATGTTGTCTCATAAAGTTGACTTAATCAAATTCTTTGAGTTAACAAATACATGAAATTTATTAAAAATAATTTAATTTAAGTTATAAAAAAATGCTTCAAGTTGGAATTTTTATAAACAATAATGTATTCATTTTTTATACTTTTAGTAGCACCATTTTGCTTCATTACATATTAATTTTACAACAATAGTTATTATTAAACAGTAATTTTTTTTTTTGCTGTATTTATTAACGAGTAGCATCCTTATTTATCAGAATTTGTATGCAATTACAACACTAGTAGGTAAAAAAATGAGAAAATCCATCCTCCCCTAAATATATATTTTATATACATATTTTAGTAATTATTCTTATTAAATAAAACATAAATAGGTATATATATTCGTAGTTTTTGTGTTTTTATTTAAAATTAAAAAAAAAAACTGTTTAGGGAATGAATGTAGAACATTGTATGATTGGAGTCCAACTGTTATCTCAATTGACAAATGAAATGAATACAGTTACTGATGTTGAGTCTCACAGAGCTGTGTTGAAACATCGTAAAGTAGCATCATCTTTTAGAGATACACAATTATTTGAAATTTTTCGTATGTCTTGTCAAATGCTAAGAAGTGCCAATGACAACAGAAAAAACTTAAATTTTACAGATGAAACACAGGTTTTATTTTTACATAAATAATAATTAATGAACATTTTAATTAATTGCACTTAATACTTTTTGTTTGAGTATAAATTTTTGATATTTATTCACGATAATTATTACAAATTTGTATTGATTTTATTTTTCTAGCATGGCTTTATGTCTCGGTGTCTGCAGTTAGCACAAAACTGTTTGACTTATGATTTTATTGGAACAACTTGTGATGAATCATCTGATGATATTTGTACTGTACAAATACCTACTGGCTGGCGACCAGCATTTCTCGAGCAATCTACTCTAACATTGTTTTTCGATCTCTACCATTCTCTGCCTCATAGTCTTTCAAGCCTAGTAAGAATATATGTTTTTTGTATTATTTAAATTTATTGTGTATCAATAATATTAATTTTTTTTTGAAAATATAGGCTTTATCTTGTTTAGTACAACTAGCTTCTGTTCGACGTTCCTTATTTAGTACAACTGAAAGAGCTAAATTTTTATCACATTTAGTAAATGGTGTCAAAGATATTCTACTTAATCCTCAGGTTAATTATCAAATTGAATTATTTTATAATATCATACCATAAATAAAAACATTTTATTTACATATACATTATATGTCTGTCATTAGGGTTTAGCCGATTCAAATAACTATCATGAATTTTGCCGTTTACTAGCAAGATTAAAATCAAATTATCAGCTTGGTGAACTTGTTATGGTTGACAGTTATCAAGAAACCGTAGGCCTTATTGCAAAATTTACTGTAGAAAGTTTACAGGTATGTTCAAAAATCAAAATACATTAAGAAAATTATGTATGATGATGTAGTCAACTTGTGTGGCACACTCAGAATGATGTAGAGCTTTGGTTAGGAAGTGATACTGAGCTGAATGCTCTTTGGGCTGTTTTTTATAGGCTGACCACCATCACCAGTAACTTCTTCACGACATTAGGGGTATGCTGTATGATAGAGAAAAAGACATATGATTGTAAAATTAATATTTTATCTGTTTCTCATTGAAGCTTAAGATAGATATCTCTATCTAAATGTTTTTATTGAAATTATTACCTATTATTGTAAAATCACTTAACACTTTTAACACTTATGACATGTGTTAGACTTTATTTCAACAAGCCACTGCCACGTTTATGTGTCCTAATTATATACACTTCTTTATAGTGGTATTTGGTCGTAGTGAAAAATGAAACAGCGTTGAAAGTATTAATAGGAAAAAAACTGTTGTTTAGTGGGGCCAAGATTTCTAAGTCAATTTTTGTTTTTAATTTAAAACAAAATTTATTTAAGCTATATTTTGTTACATTTTATTGAAAAAAAAAAAACAAAGTTGATCGTTTGGCTAATCCAGTCAAGATCATCATATAAAAATATTCTCCATTGTGTATTTTTTCTTTTCTTTAAAGCTATATTACTTATATTATAGTAAACTGAATTATAACTTATATGTTATAAATTAATACAGAATGTAATTTTTTTGCCAGGTGTATCAGTGTGCTCCAAACAGTTTCCACTATTTACTAAGTTTTTGGCAACGTATGGTTGCTTCTGTTCCATATGTAAAAGCTGCAGAACCTCATTTATTGGAAACTTACACTCCAGAAGTTACCAAGGCCTACATATCTTCAAGGATTGAGAGTGTAACACCTATTGTAAGAGATGGACTTGATGATCCATTAGACGATTTTACAAACGTTCAGCAGCAGCTTGAACAGCTGTCTGTGATTGGAAGGTGTCATTATCAAAAGACATGTTCATTGATTGCTCAGTTATTTGATCAGTCAGCTACTAGCTATCAAGAAATAATTGCATCACCTTCTGCTTCTATATATGACCTGAAAATTCAAGAAGGTATATTATTGTTTTAATATTTGTATACATTTTTTTTTTAAATTACTAATTAATTATAATTAAACTTCATTACTAATCATCACTGGGTCCACTAGGTCGGTTGACATGGCTTGTGTATTTAATTGGAGCTGCAATTGGTGGGCGAGTTACTTTTAATAGCAACGACGATGGTGATGCCATGGACGGGGAAATGGCTTGTAAAGTTTTACAATTAATGACATTCAGTGATTCAAGACTTCCCCAGGGAGGCTATGAGAAATTGGAGCACTCGTTTTTATTTTTCTTTGAACAGTTTCGTAAAATATACATAGGCGATCAAGTAAATATAAAGTAAACAATATTTTAATAATGTGTTATAAATGTATGTGTATTGTTTTAGGTCCCAAAAAATTCAAAAGTTTACCGACGATTACATGATGTTTTGGGTATTAGTGAAGAGCACATGGTTCTCAGTATTTTTATGAGGAAAATGTAAAAAATAATGGTTAAAACTACTAGGATGATTTACTTTTGTTTTTTCATTTTTTTTTGTTTACAGAATAACCAATTTGAAATTTTGGTGCTCCAGTAATACAGTAATTCAAAAAACATTAGCTTTGTTAAATGATCTATCGGTAGGCTTTTCCAGTGTTAGGAAACTAGTAAAACTAGATGAAATTCAGTTCCTATTAAACAATCATACGGTAATATTCAATATTTTTACTTATTTATATTTTTTAATGAAAACTAATTAAATACCATTATCACAGAGTGAACATTTTCCTTTATTGGGCAATACATTCAGTGTCAAAGACATGAGACATAGATCATCATTTTATACTTCATTGGGTCGACTCTTAATGATTGACTTATTGGAAGATGAAGATAAATTTGATAATTTCATGATTCCTCTAACAGGTTTGTAATTTATTAAAAAAATTATATAGATAACAATTTATTTCGGAAAATTATTTACTATTAATTAAATTGCTTAGATAATTTTTTACTAATCTTCATTTTGTTGGTTTCAGCATCAGTTGAGTCAATAGGAGCACTACTAGCAACTGTAAATGGTGTGAATGAGAATTCAGTGTATTCGAACATTGAAGCAAAAAAAGCTCTGATTGGCCTAATTAGAGATCTCAGGGGCTTAGCTTTCTCATTCAATACCAAGACATCGTTTATGCTTTTATTTGAATGGCTGTATCCTTTTATTAACTAATTAGTAATATGATAATATTTAAGGAAATTTTTTTCTTAAAAAAATTATAATATAATTTTATGTTATTATAAAATAATGATATATGTGACATACTTTTTGATTCTTCAAAAGAGGAACCTCTGGTTTACTGAAAAAATTGTTGTTCTAATTTCTGGATGGGAGTAAGATGATATTATGTATTATTGTTAAACAATTTGGCTTTATGTCCGAGTATGTGCGTGACCGTCTATTTGGTTGGCTGTGCAATTCCTGTGTCCGTCTGTTGCTACTATACAGATTAAAATATATAACTACTTGATGTGAATTGATTAAAATTTGGTGTTAATTTAATCACCACTAAAGGTTAGGAGTATTTTATTTTTCTCACAGTTTATAAAATCTTTTAAAGGTTTGAAATTTTCATTCTTGTGTCTAAGAAATGTTTATATTTTACATCTTCTCTATCCATTATAACTGAATAGTACCTCATAATTATAATTTATATTGTTATAATCTTACTTTAAAATTTATTTTATAAGAAAATTAGGATCTTTTTTTTAATTACATATCATAAATAATATGTGTAAAAGTAGAGGCAGAGTAAAGTTGTAATGATAACCTACTTAATATATTTTTTTTTTGTTTAGCAATATTATTTTAATTTTGAAACTTGAAAACAAAAAAATATCTATAAACATTTATCCTTAATATTTTTAAAAATAGTTATCCATCGTACACCCCAATTTTGTTGCGTGCAATGGAGTTGTGGTATGCAGATCCTGAAATAACAACACCTTTGCTTAAGCTTTACGCAGAACTTGCTTTAAACCGCTCGCAAAGACTTCAGGTAGATGTTTCTTCTCCCAATGGAATTTTACTTTTCCGTGAAGCTAGTAAAATTGTTTGTACTTATGGTTTGTATTTTCATGTAATAAAATTTAGATTCACAGTTTTACAGAAATAGTTAAATTTTTATAATTTTACAGGGAATAATATATTAAATCTGGACGTTCAACAAGATATGCTGTATAAAAAAAAATTAAAGGGAATATCAATATGTTTCTCTATGCTAAAAGCGGCATTATGTGGTAATTATGTCAATTTTGGCGTATTTAAACTGTATGGAGACGACACATTAGAAAATGCACTCAACATATTTGTTAAATTATTGTTGTCTATTCCTCTAACTGATCTTATGGTGAGTCGTTAACTGTATCAATAATTTATTTTTAAATGAAGTAAAATGCAATTTTTAAGAAGTATAAATTAAACACTATATAATGTGGATGAGTAGATTAGGTGGCAGTGTGTTAGCGCTTACTGTCACTGGTCAAACGTTTGTTCAGATCAGTGGGAAACATTTAGTGAAAAGGAGCTGTTAGGAAACCTACTAAAAGAGGAAACCACTTTAGAAGCCCTGAAATCACTGGGCTTCCAAGCCCCTGGGCTTCTAAAGTGGTTTCCAATAAATTACATTTATAAAAAATAAGGGCGCGGTGTAGTAAGATAATAGATAATAGTTTTTTAAATTTGATCACTAATTAAATTCTTTGCTGCTCTCATATTCGACGTATATGCATTGCCCATTATCATTAGTCATGAACTGTGATAGAAACCAGCTGTAATCTTAGCCGAATTCAAAGTTAGTGCTGTTCAAATAGACTAAATTTTGTATTTATAGTTTAAGGTTTTTAATCAGATTTTTGTTATATGATCAAATTAACAATTATAATTAAAATGTACAGAGTTTTGAGGATACATAGGATACGCAACGAAATATCGTTTTATTTTTATTATTAACTCACATTATTTAATTCCAGCATTACCCTAAACTATCCCAAACATATTATGGTCTACTTGAGTGTTTAGCTCAAGATCATATGGAGTTTTTATCGACGTTAGAACCTCAAGTATTCTTATACATATTGTCTTCTATATCAGAAGGCCTCAATGCATTAGGTGAGTATATTAAGTACATTTTAACCTTGAATCGTTTGAACTGTTTTACTAATTCTTGTGTGTTGGGTTTTCTAGATATGTCTATTTGTACAGGTTGCTGTACTACTCTTGATCACATTGTTACATATGTATTTAAACAATTGTTACTGGAAGGTAAATATGCAACTAAACATTGTTGGTAAACACTACACCATAAAAGTATATTTCTTTAAAAACTATAAGAATATTTAGCTGACTTGTAAAAATTAGAGCTTACGCAAAATTGTTATTAACAAATGCACTCTTTCAGGTAAAAAAGTTCAAAGAAGAAGAATGCAACAAGTGAATGAAGTATTTTTACGTACTTTAGAAACACATTTAGGTGTATTTAGGCAGATATTACAAACTGTTCTTAATATAATCATATTTGAAGAATGTAGAAACCAGTGGTCTATGTCCAGACCACTTTTAGGGCTTATACTCCTAAATGAAGAGGTACTTACTCTAATTTAGTAAATTAATATTTCTTGATAATTGAATAACAACATATTATATTTATAGTATTTTAATCAACTAAGGGATGTTATATTACAAAGTCAGCCAGTTGATAAACAACCCGCTATGGCACAATGGTTTGAAATGCTAATGGAAGGAGTTGAAAGAAACTTGGCTAGTAGAAATCGTGAAAGGTAAATCATTTTTTTTAAAAACAAATCAAGTATATTCCTAAGTATATGATTATTTGTTTTAAGGTTTACTCAAAATTTATCATCGTTCAAAAAAGAATTAACTGAAAAAGGTACAACAATATCAATGAATCCTGTTAATAATGAAGTAATGATAACAACTTAGTATAATAATTAATATGCTTACAAATAAATAATTTGAAGTAAATTAAATGTATTGTTTTAAATACCAGTGTTAATTGATTTATAAGTAATGCCTATTGATTTTTTAATTTTATTTATTATGTTTACTCTTAATGTTTTTTCAATCCTTGTAAATAACAAAAAAGTTATATGGAATCAATTAAATTTATAAATTAGGGCCTACCTCCTAGTCATAGGCTATTACTGAAAATGATATTGGTCGTATTTCAATTTTGTTGCATGATTATTACAAATTTTTAATATATATTTGCAGTTTTTAACAATGTAAATAAACTGAATTATTTTTTAATAAACAATTTTTTTTTGGAGATCTACCAATTCAGATTTTAATAGCTACTGAAAAAATACACCAAAGGATTCTACTACCAAACCAACTATTTTGGTGTAAATGCTGGTTTTGTATCTTCATGTTTTGTGTGCGAAAAGATTGTTGAAACAATTTTTGTTCCATCAGTATTTGAAAAATTACACATTTTTGTAAAACTTATATACTTTATTTATATTTTTAAAAAATGATAGTATAATGTAATTAAATTATCACAGTTTTATTATAGTAAAAACGCTATTATAAAATACTTAATAATGAATATTTGTTCAGTGTAAATATATGTATAATTTATAACTATAAAATAGATCAAACATAAATAACAATCAAACCTTAGTTTCTGCATGCTGTGAAAGAGCAACTTCACGAAGGTTGTCATTGGTGATGTCAACAATTCGTGGCCCGGGCCCATATCTGTTGTTGTATTCATTAGCATCTATACATCGAGCTTGCATATGTCTTCTATCAATTTCAAACAGCAATGCTGATCTAAAAAATGTAATTTGTACATTTTAATTATAAATTGCTTAAATTTTAAATATGTAGTATATAAATAGATTACAACCAATTCTAATTATGTCATGAGAAGTAGTTAAAAATTTATCCCCAAATATGACTTTGTGGGTGTTATTGTATTAAAAAAAAAAAATATATACTTTCCGAGCTCCGCATTGAAGCTATAAACAAAAACTCACCTATAAACTTCATATCTCATAACTATTTCTTCTAATTCTTGTTTATATAATCGTGTCAACATAGCATTAAAACAATCGAGCTCTGGCAACCGGAACATCTCCCATCTTAACTTATGATCTAATGTCTGAGCTGCTTGAGAATATACACTTAACCAAACAGGAATTTCTATAAATAAATAAAATTATTAGTAAATCATAGAATAATAAATAAGCCTTAGTCATTACCCTGATTCAAATAAGGATTAGCAGGTACTAGCATGCTGTGAGGGTGAAAGTTGGTTGGCCTCGGAGGAGGTGGGGGTGGAAGTGGTAATGGAATCCTAATTTCAGGTTGATATATGTAATGTGGCGCACATGGGTGTTCATACTGAGCTTGACGAGTAATATGGCTAAACAAATTAATTTACAATTTTCATGTGATGTAAAAAAAATGTATTAAAAAAAAAAAATTCCTAATATACATCATGATATTAATAAAAAGGTATTAACTAATTACTAATATTATTTTATATTAACATACTTAACAAAATATACACCATAATCACTGCTTTCAATGCGTTCCCATCCAGTCGGAAGACCTTCTTTTTCCAGTGGATGTGACCAATGTGTAGTTTTGGTATTATGATCTATATAATACTTCCGACCTCTCAGTGTCAAGTCAATTGACCAACCAGGAGGTAAAGGTAGTTCTTCTCCTCCATCTAAATTATTCCACACAAATTACAATACATATGGAATAAATAGTAAATAAAGATAAAGAGTTTAAAAAAAACTAAACACTTATTTAAAACAATGTATCAACAAATTGGCTATTATGATAATATTGATAATTTTATTTAGCAATTTCAAGTATTTGATACAATGTCATTTGGACGATAAAAATATGAAATTTTACTAATAAAATTAATGTGAGTCAAGTTATATTTACCCGAAGGTGGTGGTAATGGAACCGAATGACCAACATTATGTAAAACTGGACTGGAATGATGAGTACTAATTAGTTGATTTTTATGCTGCAATTGAATCTTAAAAATAATAATAATAATTTTATGAATAATGTTCTTTTGTGATAAAATAAACAATCGATATATAGTATATATATATATGTATATTTTTTTCTTTAAAGTTTGTTAAGAAGAAGTTTTTTTTAACATTTTAATTATTAATTAATGCAAATCAGTTGTACTTAAACAGAAATTGATCATTTCAAAGTTGTCGAAGTACAGACGTATAAATATAGTTAAGCATAGATAAATATAAATTTAATTCTAATTATTTTGATTCTCTTCAATACATTATTATTAATACATACATTGGGAAGATATCTAGATAAAGCTGGTGTATAAACCGCGCTATCTCCAAATCTGTGCATAATTACTGACGAGTCTGCTAATTCAGAATGAGAATGATAAGGCAAGCAATTAGTATTTGAATGAGCTCCCAACTAAAAATCAGCATGGCAAACTTATTGACAAAAAACAGAATTAGATAATATTGTTATAATTAAAGCTTACTTGATGATTTATGTGACAGTTACCAGAAATATATCGATCAGGATAGTTTCTAGTATTAATAGATTGATCGGCAGTTATTCCTGGAGTACTACCCCAAAGGTTCGCATTAGCAAACCTAAAAAAAAAAAACCATAATAATAATAGTATGGTTTGTATTGAAAATTATTTTTACTTTTGAGCCAAATCAGGAACTGAACTGCTAGGAGTATATTTGCCTTCGTGACCTATTAGCATAGATGGTGATGGTGTATTTTTTATATTGCCAAACTTTTGGGCTGAACCCCCAGGTTGGTGTGTCGTCTAGAATGATTATTATAAAAATAAAAATCGCCTAAAAACACAAAAATTATATTTATCTTACATTTATACTTTGTGTTTCAGGCAAATTAACTCGATTGCTGTTTGTTTTTCTAAATGGTTCTGTAGTCCATACATTAATAACTAAAACATAGAGAAAAATCAGTTTTCAATAATTATATTCATTTCTCATTTAGGTAGCAAGATAATTTTTTTTTTTTTTTTATAAATTTATTTGAGTGTACTAATTGAGAATACGAATACAATTTATAAAACATAATAATAACTTCATATCATTTTGATGAGATGTAATTTTTAAATGTATAGTACTAACTTTTGAAATTCGACTTTGAAAAATAACAGAAGATGTTAATATAGTTAATATAACTATTATTATTTATAAACAAGAAAAAACATATTAAAAAAATATAAATATATCTTATTTACACTTACATTCTAAAATATAATTTTAAGACAATCATGTAATAGATTCCAATTAAAAATTGGATTTATACTAACTTGGAATTTCAGGAGGTTTATCTTTTTTGACATACTTCCCCACTACTCCTTCTTTTATCGTTCTTGTTTCCTTGTTTTTTCTCGATAACATAATTGAAATGTTCAGTTTAAACTTTTGTTAACCTAATAAAAAAAAAAAAAGGCACAATATAAATATAATATTTGAGTAATTAGCAGAATTAAGTATCCATTTTAAATACAAACATATTATATACTATTTCTTCTATTACTCAAATTCTAAACTCATCATTAATTATCCAATTTTTCTGATTATACTCTTAGTTTAGAAATCAAACAAGTCTAAAACTGATTAATTATAATTACTTACAGATAAATAACAGCAAGGAGGTATTTGATGTTTAATAAAAATTAAATAAACAATAAAATTAGCTACTTAAATAATGGTATATTAATTATTTTAAAACTAACAAGTTAAAACCTTTAAGTCAGTAAATTAATTTCATCATAAATAGTCAAATCACAAGTGACACTAGAGTCAGGCGCCTGTAGTCTGTACAGCTGTTATCATATTATTTTATCACCAGCAATCAACTATAAAAAAAAATAGAAACAATACATAAATTATTGTTTTTTTCATAGTAGTTATTCGAAGTATATAGATTGTTATCAGTATTCAGTTGTCAACAACAAATAACAATCGAGTTGACTTTCAACTGTCAGCTGCTGGGGCTTGTGCACAATGCAGTGTGTTTAGGTAACGCAAGAAATATGCTTTTGAATTATCGATAGCATTATAATACCAATTAATATAATTAAAGGTTGGTTGTTTTAGTTTTTGGACTGCCACATGTACAATTATTAATTTTTTAGCAACAATAATAATTTCTAAAATTAATAACTAATAAGGTAGGTTTTATTATTTATCAGAAAGTAATATACATTTATAACAATATACTTTTTTGAATTCTATGCTTTTTATTAAACTTACAAATTGAAAATGAATAAATATAACAAAAAGTTAAGATAGACGTAGGTTTTTTTTGTATAGTAGTTAATACCTACTGTATTTTGTATAATAACAAATGATAAGTAAAAGAATGTAAATTAGAATAAATTGGTAAGAATAGTTTCAACTTTTAACTATTTAATTTAGTAGAACAGAAATTGATTTATACTAGAATTTTGTATTATGATTTTTATAATTGTAAGCTTTTGTTTTGTGTTAAAGCTAGTGTCTAATTTGGGTTTAGTTTATTAGTTATTCATTAGTTTTCTAAATAAATTTACATGAAGAACGAACAGATTTTTTGCTTTGTTCCCGAGCATTTTTGGCAATAGAAAAGTGCTAATCTAAAAGTATTAATTAGGTAATAATAAAAAAATTTATATTTTATTATTCTATAACATCTTGTTAGCATATAGTGTAAATAATTTTATTATTATTTTAGAATTAAACATTTTTTTTTCATAACCCATTTTTTAAATATTTTTGTAAATACTACTGGGCTATGTTATCATTAGTTGTGAATTAATAAAAATAATAAAACTAGGTAATCAATTTACAGAATACAATAGATGCAGACCATATTATAAATTATAATGCTAATAGCCATAATATAAGCAGTGATGTAACCAGAGGCTAAATTGCCCAGGAGCAAGACATTTTTTTGCGCCCTATATTACATGTTAACGAGTATAGTAAACCGTACAAAAGCGCCCTAAAATTGAATGCGCCCAGTTGCATAAAATATCAACTTGGAAAATTAACCCATAAGGCCATAATATTGAAAAAATCCTTCAATGTAGGAAGTCATTGTTTTTGTGCCTAGGTAAAAACTATGCGTCCAATACTATAACATAAACTTAATGTCTACGAGACACCAAAAAGTTCTTGCTGTCAGTGACCTCCACATTTTCTTTCCCAAAAGTCTTAGCTATAATACTGACAAAAGGCAATAATATCATATTATTTTCAACAAAACTAAGTATCTACAAGAAAATTTTATGAAGACTGGCATGAAAACTTGAAAAATGTGTTCCTAATTTGTATGAAATATCAGTTTATAGATAAATTTCACATAATTGTGTATCTGATATTTTTTATTTTTATTTAAATTGTTTGCATGCAAATACATTTAAAAAATCGAAATAATAAAGTGGATTTGAAGGAGGCTTGGAAAAAAACTACTTTTCTTGAAGAGGACGTTATAAACCCAATTATCTTTTAGCGTTAAAACATACCAACGCAGAATGCATTTTACTTGCTCTGTAATGGTTTTAGAGCATAAAATCTTTACAAGGGAAACGAATATCAAGATTTTAAAGGCAATTTAACATTAAAAATTATATTTTTTACTTGTTTAAAATAGCTATAATTTTTAACGTTATTATTTTCAAAATTTAATATGAAATCGTCTTCGAAATATTATTATCTTTTGATTTCATAATAGGTGTTTTTGCTCTAAAATCACTATGGACCATGTGAAACGCATACTACGTAGCTAAGGTTAGACTAATATTATTGTTTTTAAATCAAAGATGCAGATTGCTGTGGTAGCCTGAAAAATAAATTAACTACTAAAAAAGAGTCCTAATTACACATCAAAGTTTAACCTTTAAATTAAGGTTTTGCAAAAAATTGCCTTACCTAACTCCTTAATAAATAGGGCATATAACGTCCTCTTAATAAATAATCTACTCACCCACCTGGTTGGATTCTTATTTTTTGACACTTAAAAAATTAATTTAGTAGTGCACTTTTTTCCTAATAGCCCCCCTACCCTTCTGTAAAAAACAAATGGAAGTAAACAGTAATAGTGTAGGTGGAACTGAGTCACTAACAATAATTCCTTGACAAAGCTATTACGATTAAATATATTTTTTTTAATTGTGGGTTTTTCTTGAATTCTGCTTAGTGTTATAAATTACACTAAATAAAACGATATCTCTTGTAAAATATTTATGAAGCATAAAACAAAATATTTTAATTTTCTTTTCTTTTCGCGGACAAAAAACATCCATTTTAATTCCTTGTTTCAAATAAATCCAAAAAGTTTAGGGGGCTAAGCCCCATCTCCCAATATCCGCCTAACAGTCAATACCACAATATAAAAGATAACGCACCAAGCGGGTATGAAGAAGATTTGAGGGGCTTTAGCTTGCCTTGGTTTTAATATTTGTAATACTAGGCATAAATTACTTTCTCATAAACATAATAACATTAACATTAACACAATATTAACATAGCAAAGAGAATTAATCTGTTTTGGTACCTAACATTTTTTTCTACTTTGACAACGTAGTTGACAACCTATTTTTGTACTAAAACATGAAACGGTAATTTTAAGTTTTCCGGAAAACAACCGTCTGAGCGTATTTTTACACAAGAACAAAGTTATAGACGAAGTGTAATCTACATAATATGAGGTATTCCGTGCCAAGTCGTTCGTACACCATTGACTTGATTTTTCTAAACAAAATTTTACCGGAAGTGTGCCAAAAAAATAGTCTTGTTTTTATCTCAAACCGTATACAAAATAAAGTTTTTAAAAATATTGCCAACATTTTCCCTCGATAATGTTTAACTTCCTGAAAATTGTATTGGGTAAAAAAATTAGTTATTACACACGTCGTAAAAACCCGACATAAATATTAAATAAAAATATCTAGTTAAAATATATTTTAATTTGTAACCTAATAGAAAAAATAATACATATATTTTTATAGTTTACGAAGTATCATTTATATCTGCTTAACTATTTGGTATATATTTTTTATCGGAGAAGGGTTTTTTATGGATACTTATTTGTAAAGAAAAGCTAATCAGAAAGCAAAATCCTAAATGCAAAAAAACAAATGATGTACGATTACTTTTGGTGAATTTCTATATTATTATAATATAATGATATACCGAATATCCCATATTCATATAGGTGATAGTCGATAATCTTATTACTTACTAAACCCCTATAGTATAAGATATTGAATTCAACATTTTTATAAGCTTCTATCTTCGTTGAAAAACATTTTTTGTTAAATCGCCTGTCTACATGTATAATATAGTCTCTTCATCTTTAATTTGATTAATGTCCTATTAATACTTTAAGTCACAGTTTACAACGTATTCTCTCGAACTATTGTGTTTGTGGTTAATTGATCCAGATTTTAAAAGTTCTAGGAGCATGAATTTAGATTGAAAAAATTAGTTTTATAGTTTGTCAATCGAAGTTCCGTAGAATCCTAGGAGTACAAGTGCTTTAGAACTACTGTTTTCCAAAAATGTTCTTGAAACTCGAGTTAAATGAATGCCAGATTAAAACTTCATAATAGGTATATAACTTCTAGATCTGCCTAGGACATACTCGTATTACATGCAATACCTATACAAGTTTTTGGACGTGTCCCACACATTAAACAATATTAAAATAAACACTCAGATAAAATGTATATAGCCTAATTGAAATGTTATAACTTATTGTAAAAAATATATTATTGTATGTATTATGGTTATTCGTTACGTAAATAAATAAAATTACTATAATTATACAATATATTGTTTGCTCCTCGTGGTACAGTATATCTGTTGTATATATTTTGTCAGTTGTGACCTAGCAGTTAACATATTTACATTTTTAATGTCTTCGTCTATGATCTAAGTAACGATAAACAAAAATAGATGACCTTTGCTCTTCTTTCAATGTAAAATTATCTTATACTGATGAAATATTATTGTAATCGACTAATAAAATACCGATCACCGAAAAATAATTCTAAATAATATAGACCTTCTTATCCAATTTTATATAGATTTTGCACGACTACAGTATTTATAGTCGTGCGATAAATGTAACTGATTGGAGCAAATTATAATACAATTTTTCTGTTTTATTTAGTTGAGTAGCACATTAGCATCTTGTAGGTAACCAAAAGTGTTCAATTAAAATAAAAAATTGTCGATTATTCAGTATTCTATGTAAAACAACGTATTTATATATGTCTCACTAGTTTACAGTTAGCGTATAGATTATCATTAATGAATATATTGCAATATAAAACGGTAATTATATTTTAAAGACATGTTTTTTAAAATTTATTTGTATTTTATTTAAGGGTTCACGGCGCGGCGGTTAAGCCAATTCGGTAATTATTCGCGGTTGAATTACGTCGAGAATTCGATTATTTCCGAAATATTAACATTTCGATAACCTACGTATCTCTAAATTTATTTGAACACTACAGTACAACTTAATAAATCAGTTACAAATATATAAAAAACACAATTGTAAAATAGTACAATTGTCAATTATTTTCGCCTTATAATTTTATCCTCGAAGACTTCAATGCGATTGAACTAAAGCAATACAGTTCCGCATACACTTTTCTGCGTGTACACTCACAATTTCTGTTTTTAAGTATTCGCGCCCAGAAGATAATTTAGTTGTGTATGACATGACGTGATCATCATGGTTACCTACATTAAAACTAATTTTATAATTGTTGATACATTTTATATTTTGTATTTTCAATTTAATAAAAAAGAAAACGCAAATATTTGTTGTTCATTTATTATTTTTATTAAAGTAGTAGGTATAAAAGAATTAATAAACGAGAAATAATGTTTTGAAATTTCTAAGTACCTACTCTTATTAAGTACTATATTACGAGCGTGATTTAATTATTTCGAGAAGAGATTTTTAATGCTTTATTAAATGGTAACAAAGTTACTACTGATTTATAATAATTACTGATAAATAATAATATACAAACGCAGTATACTTAATTTCTTATTTTAGATGTAAAATAAATTACGTGCTTTAAAATCATTTGGTTGAAATTAAGTGCCCTAATCTGATTAATTAGTCTTACATACACGTACACTTAAATCTTAATACATAATCTTTTAATGTATTTATATTTTTGTTTGTAATTTTGGATGTATTTAGGATTTTTACGCCCAAAGCATTTCATGATGAAAACTTCAATCTTACTATTTATATCTTATACTGAGAAATTTTGGATTTTAGGCCAACGATAGTTAGGGCACCAGGCATCTGTAAAAAAATGTACCATGTAATATTTTCGCGAAGTCTAACCGTCAAAATGTTTAACTTTAATACCCTAAAATACTTTTACATTAATCAATACAAAAATTAAATTGAAAATTTCACTATAGGTATCTCACAAGCTTACAATTTGTCATTTGTTGACAATTACATGTAACCTCCAAGGCTACCAAATGTTTGTGGCCCTGGGCCCTGGCCAGACCTGAACCGGGAAAATATAGATATACATCATTATAAAGATTCTAAATGTATTTGATTTACATTTTGGTATAGAAAAGTAGAGTAATATTTCCTTGTGAGCTTAAATTTTTATTTTTTATACTAAAACAGTAAAAAAAATAATTTTTGTGAAATCATTTCTCTATTTTAAACGTTATATTGACAACAGTACTTTTTTATGCATGTTATTATTTAATCAAGGTGCCTAAAATATTATTTATATATATAATTGTAAAATATTTATTTAATATATATATATATATATATATATATATATATTAAATAAATAATATATAAGATTAGATTAAGTGGTTTTACTCTACGAATTCTGCTTTGTATACCTTAAATTAGACCCTACATAAATGTCATGCAGTTAGTTATCATATGTCGTATTACATATATCTCTGCTTTGGGCGTGGCATTTAAAAGTAGGTATATTAATTGGTCGTCGCTGTTAACTATGTAATAATTCGAATTTACTGAGTTGCGTTATTCATTCGTTCTAAAGTTTTTCTATAAACGATTTTTATACTTTCTGATAAAATTGTGTCAACTAAATCTATACTTATTAATTTTAGGTATGGATCGAGTAGTCAGTAGTACAGTAGTTATTGTTGGAGCAGGTGCAGCAGGGATTGCAGCTGCTAGTAAACTTCTAAAAAATGGCATTAAAAACATCGTCATTTTGGAAGCCGAAAACCGATTAGGCGGTCGCCTTCACACAGTGCCTTTTGGTGGTAATTTATTTATTTTATAGGCCAACTAAGTTAATATCTAGTGGTCGTTAATTTTTGAGTCTAAAAGTAAATACTAGGTTGATTCAGTCACAGATTCAGGGTGTAGGGTGTGTAAACAGTTCTCTCCCAGGTTAGCGATTACTTGGGGGAAAAAAAGGTGTAGTCTACCGTTTTAGTTTTCATAACTTCTATAAGAAGAACAATTTTTACTAACCCAATTTAGATTAGTGTTTTCTGATATTTCAGCGTTTTTTATAATTAAATTATTGTTCGCTATTATGTACATGTTCTGTGAACAGTACAGGCTATGTTTGAGTCCACGGAACCGAAACGCTTAAGTAAATTTTTTTATGAGTACGAGTAAAATAAGTTGACATTGGAATATTTTAAATGTATCTACTAAAAAAACCGAGTAATAACACAAATTAATTGTGTATAGTTTAATAATATGTAATACATTGTTTTTTATTTAATTGATTAATATTTTTAAGCCAGTTAACTAAGAATAACTTGAGAATGGAAATTTGGTACAATTTAAAACTACAATGAATTATAATTGTAGAGGGAATGTATCAAGGTTGCCAACTACTTAAAAAAATTATTTCTCAAATCATCCCTACCGTCTAAATTCAAATGTTATCTCTATAATTTACAGTTGATTCAATGGTATTTCTCTTAAAATTATCCTTTCGCTGACAGTGCTGTCATATTTTTCCAATGTAAGTTTTTCAAGTGACCTATAACATTTTGTCCAGAAGCGGCTTTGAAAGGGTCTGCCTTGGAACAAGGTAGGGTTGTGAGGAAATGGTGATTAACTATTTTTATTTACCTTTTATTATTGAAGTATATTAATGTGATTGAAACATTATAATGACACGCTTAATGGTCAATTTTTGAGACATGCTATAAATAATGATAATGAATCATGATTTTCTATGGACACAAATCTATAGGCTTGAACGTCCTTGGGTTTTTTCCTTTTTGCGGTACTGTTGTTATGTTATTTGCTAGTTATTAAATTTAGAGCTATTGTTGTCGTGTCCAGTCAGTACACTGACTGGACTTATTTATATTTTAGATGGGCATATTGATATTGGAGCGCAGTGGATCCACGGAGAAGAAGGAAATATAGTTTTTCAAATGGCAGCAGCTAAAAATTTGGTATCGGATCGCAGGGAAACCATTAAACAGTTTCAGAATTCTATGTTCGTATCTTCTTCGAGTCATGTTATACCTCTTAATCTATCGAGGGAATATTTAAAGATAGCATACACAATACTTGATGATAGTCCCAAAGATGATTTAGAACGATTTATGTCGTTAGGAGAGCTCTTTCAAAAAAGGTTAGTATACTTCGGAATTTTAGACAATTAACATGACCGAACCATCGCAACCTATTCTCTCTCATTTTCCCACAATTAATGCAACTCCTAGACTCCCCCTTAATCCTTATGTATTCATTTCTTATTCTTTCCTCCCTAGACACTCCAAAAGGAACCTTAATTTTTTTTTTTTAATTATATTCCAAGTATTGGATTAATTTTGAACCCCGCCCCGTCGTGGTAATCCGGAAACTGTAACTTGCGACAACCTACCCTTGTGGCTTTCTGTTTACTGTTTATTCTAATAACGTATCTGAAAAAAATCGATTCCAGAATTATATTGGTTTTAAAGAAGTGTCGAGCTCAAGAATTTGTATTCAAAATAATGTCAATTTTGTGTTAATTGATACAGTTATTCTTTTTCTACTATCGCTTCTAATTATTATCGATTTCAGAATTATCTAATTCAACTTTCATGTAATTATTTAAATAATTCAATAATTAGGCAATCGCCAGAACAATATATGCCTATGTACAAATATTTTTTTCTTAATAAATACAGAATGGAAAATGTTCCAATAAACACCGAAGAATTGCCACTTAAGCAGCTAGTCAATTGGTGTCATCATTATCAAAATTCATATAATGGAAGTGATAGTTTGTATGAAGCTTCAGCCATTAATATAGATACTTACAAAAGTTGTGCTGGGTATCCAGCAATTAGTTGGAAATCAAAAGGATTCTCTACTATTATTGATCTTTTATTGGTAAAATATTGGTTTTTATTTCTTTATTATTTACGACGCATCGTCGTACCCATGTAAATCTTATTCAGCGGCGGCTATCCTAAAAATATTAGATATTGACAATATATATGGTGTTTTATCTATGTATTAGTTAAGCAATATCATATACCTAACTTTATTCCATCACTAATATTAAATGGGACAACCCCTTCTGATCACTACTTACTGTATCATGTTTTTTTAACAAAATACTATGGTAAGGTTCCACCACCTCTTATTTAAAGATACTACCCTTGTTATGGGATAGCCTCCACTGAATGTACTCGAACATCTATTTAACTTGTTTAATAAGCATTATTAAATAACTTTTTTATACATTATACAGTACAAATATTTGTTTTTCGCCTCTACCTATATAATACGTTTTTAGCTAGTTTCTTATGGTTTAAATGTTCGTAGTCTACAAATTTATCATTCTAAACTCATATCTAGTTAAAACACTATGTGCTTTATGGATACGTATTTCATATTTGTAAAATAATTTTTTAAATAAAAATTCACAATTTAAGTTTCGATTAGTGCTAACAAAACATTGGGTTTTCAATGGTGTGTTAATTTTTTTTTTTTTGTGGACACGATATAATTTGGAATTGCTACGCCAGACCAATTTCATTGACTCACATTTCCATTCTAATGAAATTTATATCATATCCGCCTTATCCGGAAAGTACGTCGAGGAGACAAAAGTTGAAAATCCATCTTTCCTAAAATACTTGAGACCTCCATCACATGTTTGCTTAATTTTTTGCTTTTAAAAAACAAACTTACCAAACAATAGCTTGAAATAAAAAATTCCTTAAAAAATATTCGCCTTAAGGGAAAATTAATCATATTATTATAATATATTATTTTACCATCGATGTAAGCTTATTACTTTACTTTCAGACTGAGGACTCTCGACATATTTTTCTGTTTAATAATATAATTTGTGGATGGGCACGCAAAGTATTGTAAAATATATACTACCCCTAGGTTTTAATAACTACTACCCCTCTTCACTCCCCCCCCCAAATAAATGTTCGACTACATTAAAATAAAAAATAAGATTTTTGTAATGTATCTTTTTGTTTCAGGATAAATACAACAATGAGTCAGAACACTTATGTATTAAGGATAAGGTTATATTTGGAAAAGAAGTAGTAAAAATATATTGGTCTGGTAATCGAGTAGATATTATTTGTGCTGACAATAGCCGTTATCAAGCTGACTTTGCTCTATTGACAGTTAGTCTTGGTGTGTTGAAAAATGTGTGTAACGAATTATTTGAACCTGAACTTCCACAATATAAATTGAAAGCAATAAAAGTAATATATTTTTAATTATAAAAATTAATTTATTTTCGATTTTGATTTTTGATATTATTATTAATGATTGATTAAGGATTTGGGAATTGGAACTGTAGATAAATTATTTTTAAAATTTCCGCATAAATGGTGGCCTGATGATATCCCTGGCTTTAGTTTTTTGTGGTCTGATGAAGACCGTGAACGTTTCATAAAAGAAAATAAGGTATGTATGTTTAATTATACAATTATTGTGATTTGTGAGTACAGAGTAATATTCCGCTATAGTTGTATTATTATTTGATTAATACATTGTGTCACTTATAACGTTAGGTAAGTAATAAAACTGGAAAAGAACATTTTCTCCCTGTCTGGACAAACTAACTTATCAATTAACTTTTAATCATAGCCGGAACTTTTTTTATTATTTCGTGTGTCTTTATCAATAGGGATTAAGCTTAAGGCGAATGTTATGTGACAAGTTTTGTACAAATTAAGACTAAAACGCTGTATACCGAACCGATCTGAAAATGTTGTTTTGTAGCTACTTTCTTCTCTATGGGAACTAAAAGACCGACTTTTTTTTTTAATTGTATTATAAGCGTTTGTACTTTTACTTTTTTGTAGTTTTTCTAATAAACCCAAATAATTTCTAGTAGCTAAATTGGTTTTTATTCCCCATAGAAAAAATAAAAAGCTTAACATAAAAAAAATTAAAATTCGTCATCCAATAGGATGGTCCCATAAAATTACTTTTACGAAAGTAATTTTTTTATCATACTTTTGCCATAACTCCGAGAAAACTGAGTTTTAAAACTAGGAAAAATTATTATTTATCCACTTTATAATAATTAGCCGAACCCAAACCCCCCCCCCCCCCCAAAAAAAAAATAATAATAATAATTTTTTTTTTATTGAAATATCAGCATAAACTATTTATTTCTATAATTAAAAATAATAATTAGTCGGCATATTTTAAATCGTTACTATAAAAATATAGTCGAATATTGCCTATCCTTAATAAATAGCCCTTTTCGTTCACTCACCTCGCAGAATGCTTATCACTATGTAATGTTATTTGTTTACCTATTTAAACTACTACTTAATAAACAATTGTATTAATTTAACTAATTTATTAATGATTATTTAAAAAAATATGTTCGATTTAGAGACGTGGGTGGGATTATTTATGCGATGTATTTGGTTTTTACACTTGTGATAACTGTCCGAATACGTTATTGGGTTGGATAGTTGGTCCAGCAGCCAGAAATATGGAACGTAAATCAATAGACGAAATAAAAATTGGATTAGTGTACTTGTTAAACAAGTTTTTGGCGGATAAGTTTACTATTCCTATTCCTGATTTAGTTACCAGGTACGCCTTTTATTATTTAACATTAAATATAATATAGTTTTATTATATCAATGTGTCTTACTATTTACTCGTATTTTTTTCAAAGTATCCTGTATTAAAATGTTTATTTTTAGATCACAGTGGGGAACAAATACTCATTTTTATGGCTCATATTCGTTCCATTCAATGAATACAGACAAAGAAGGCAAAGCTAATAGTCTACTTGCAGAACCATTGGTCAATTCGGACGGAAAAAATGTAAAATTGATATTTTAAATTAATTTTAATGTAAATTTCCTCGGGATTTTATACCAATTATTATTTATTGAGCTGAAGAGCTGGGCAATACATTGATCAAAATTACTTTAGCAACAAATTATTTACAATTTTGTAGGATATAGATTTTGGTGCAAACAAAAAAAAATTGCTTGACTAAGCATGACCCGAACATTGATTACGCAAATTGTGAACCCTCAATTTATTTTTTTAATTTTAATGTTGCTTTGATTGGCATGACTCGGTTTAAATGTAAAAACAAATATTAATCTAAAAGTGCTTACATTATTTGAACTATTTATTTGTTTCTAGCTCTTAAATTATGAAACGAAGATTTTGTCTGTTTAGATTCTATGTTTTGGCGGAGAAGCTACACACAATGATTATTTCTCAACAGTTCATGGAGCTATTGAAACAGGATGGCGAGAAGCAGATAGGATTTTGGAACAATTAAAAGATACTGAAAAAAAAAAATGTTTTTTATGATCAACTTTTATGTACAAAAATTACTTGTTACTGTTTTTCATATTTTTTATAGATGATACAATAATTATTGTACATAATGTGATTAATTTTGAATCAAAACATGGTTCATGAATGACACATTGTTATATTTAATAAAAAATATAAGTATATAACTTACAATCTTTGTTAAGTTTATCTTTGTAGATGGGAAGGGGCGTTAACAAAGTTTAAATATTTTCAAAAAATGTATGTATGATCCTAAGTTTAGTGGTATTTTCTGTACACTAAAATAATACAGATATTTAGGAAAATTACCAAAATGAAATACCAGTAAAGCAATTTTATGGAAATTTATCATACCATTTTCGATTATACATATTAAATTAAATGTAACATTTGTATAATATATAAAATATATAGGTATCTAATTTTTCTGTTTGGATAGTTCATTTTCATTTAAAAAACAAAAATGTGCATGTGTAATATAGATAATAATTATAGTTATTCATAGCCATTTGTTGGATGTTCTTTAGATGACCATAAAAAATAATCACTGAAAATAGCAGAAAAATGTTAAAATTTCAATAAGTAATTATTGAATTAAATATTCGTATTTCTACAAATAAACATAAATTGTAAAATAACAACTATAGTATTACATAAAATATTTGAAGAACAAAAAATTCATACTTTTATTGCGTTCTGTGTGATATAGGTATTCAATATATTTCAATATAAAGTAATAAATTACCATAAGAATCTGTAGAAAACGCAGTAGGCAGATCTACTGCGCATTCTGATTTCTGGTTAGTGGGTGGCAATTAATCGTGCGACTCTTTTTGGGAAGATATTGATAAACGGAGTTTGGTCTTCATGGTTTAAAATATGCCGTATTTTTTTTCTTTTAGATGATAGTTGATACATTTATATTTAATCTTTTATTCCATGACGTAGTACGTAAACATAACCTAAAATATTTTTAATTTCAATAACATGTTGATCCAATGTGTTCACTATTCATTAACTCATGAAACGCGCGTCTCCCCTGCCGTAGTCTCGTGTAGTTTTAATCCCGCATGCTAAACATTTTGTTGGATATTTAGAAAACTGTGTAATTTCACTGAAGTGTTAACTATAGTTACTATTGTAACTTAATCATACCGTTTTCAATTATTCTAATTGAATTATATTAAGGTAATGTAACGTTTATGTAATATATTATTATAGGTATCTAATTTTCGTGTTTGGACGTTTCATTTTTAAACATTTTATTGTACATATTACACTATAAATAATTAAAAATTAGAGGCATGTGATTGTGTGAACAGAAATTTTCAGAAAATAATTTAAACTACCGACTGTATTAACGTATAAAGTATTACATTAAAGGATAATTTAGTTTTGGTTATTAATGTTAATTAAAGTACTCAGGTTAGACTATGAGACAATTTTATTATTAAAACTGTTTTTATGTATTGAACACTTTACAAATAACAGTAAAGTATTAATGTCAATCATAAGATCCATAATCATGTATTGGTCCTCTACCAATCTAGTAAAACGTGTGTTGTGGAATCTTGGCTTTTGAGACTGTCAAGCAATTTAGTTAATTTATATGAAATGGCTCTTTAAGTTCCCATTAATACAATTTGCTTAATACATACATTTGAATTTATTTTATTATTTTATACTGAGCTAAATACTTTTTGTTACAGGTAATATATAAATATATATATATACATAAATCAATTAACAAAGATGAAGTTGAAAACTAAGAATTCTACTGACAATAAAACAGCTAGCCCAAACATAAAGTAAGAATTACCTAGAATATTATATAAACACAACCAATTTATTTGTTTTTTCAAATTTTTAATCTGATTTTTTTTTTTTTTTTAATATTTATACACCATTTTTTGAAGGTATAAATTCACTTTACTGGATACTTTTTTTTGTGCAATATTATACTTTTTTTTTTTTTTTTAACTAAATAAGCGGGGCAAACTTAAAAACATCCATTTGAACGTAGGCTAAATGTGTATCTTTAATAAGTTAAAAAAAAGAGATTGTATTCTAAAGATTCTTAGTTTATTAAAATAGTAAATACTTGATTTATATAGTATTATATAAAGCAACCAGCACTTATATAGAAGTGTTGTTATATATGGTCACTAGTTTGACTCCTAGACGCAATGTTAATTTTTTTTTTGAACAGGCGTAGAGTAAAAAATAGCCACCTATGTATTGATTTTGTATATTTTTTTTGTACTGGTACTTCAAACAATAATTTGTTTATCTTAGTAAAGTTGTTGGACTAACATTTATTTTAAAAATTACAATATTTGACTTAATATTATAACAAATTATTTTTAATTAAATTGCAGAAATAAATCGCCAAAAAAACAAGCTAAAGGCGTTGTAAAAGAGAAAGTGAAAGTTGTTAAACTAGCAGTTTTAAAAAAAGAAGGTGAAGCAGCTCAGAAAGCTTCACTTGCACAAACATCGCCCAACCCTCTAAAAGCATTGAAACAAGAATTATGGGTTAAAGCTATTATTAATGTATCAGCTGCAGACCTTCCTGCTGAAGAAAGTAGCGTTGCTAAACTATTGGCAGATTACAAGAAAAAAGAATCTATTCCACAATATGAAACAAAACTTAAGGTTTGTAAAAAAAAAATTAAAACTAGCTGTTAAATTATTAATTGCAAAATTTTTTTTTTTAGAATTTTATTACAAAAGGATTTTCAAAATTCAAGGACACAAGCAGCGAAGTATTAAGTAGTGTTTACAGAAAATTCCAAGCTGAATTTGAAGCATTAGGTGGAGAAATTAAGAAAAGTGCTAAGTCTACTAAAGTTGATGTCAAGAAATCGGATAGCAAAGTATCAAAACCCAAATCTAAGAAAGAATCTAAAGTAGTTGTAGAAGAAGATGATGATGAAGAAGACGATGAAGATATTGACGATGAGGATGATGATGATGATGATTTAGAAGGTATAACCTTTGATGGCAGTGATGATAGTGGCAATGACCTCGATGAAGAGAGCGAAGAGGAAAAACCTAAGGCACCTTTGAAATCGAAAAATGTCAAAGGTCAAAATGGTAACAGTAACAATAAGGGAAAGAATGGTTCGAAATTCAAAGGGGGTAAAGTACAAAAAAAGAAACCTAATAAGTTTAATAAGAAAAAGTAAGTTTTATATCGTTTTATACATTTTAATAATTGGACTTCTATTGTACTTTTTATTGTTAAAAACATATAGTTATAACCTTTGTGTATTGAATTTGAACATACTATAATATAACTACATGTTCTTATATCTTGGTCTCTTATTTATTAATCTTGACTATACAATGACTTATTTAGACATATTGGATGAGAAAACGTGTTTAAGATAGAAGAGCATACACAAGCAAATAAGCAAGTATTAAATTGTGTAGTTTGAAGTATCAGATTATTTTAGTGTTATTTATATCAAGATAATTCTGAGCGTTTCAAATAGTCATAACTCACAGTACAAACAAAGAATATAAAGAGGGGTGGAAGCCCAATTATAACTTCCAAACTTTAAATAAAATATAAATTTACATTAGGTCAACCTAAATTACTAGGTTAGTAATTTATGTAAATCAATCGAGTATAAGTTACTTATTATATTATGATGTATATACAACTATTGGAAGGCAATAGACGTATGGAGACATGTACGACCTCAGAGGGAGAAAGTGTTGTTAGAGCTCCTCAAACTTCAATCAAGCTGTTCATATAATAAAGATGTTACTAAACCTTAAACATGAAATTGCCAATTTTATGAAAATATGATATTTTTGCTAAATCATAAAATGATTTGCACTATTGACATACTAGTTCCCACATAAAATTGCTCATATTATGAATTGGGTTAATGTAAAAAAAAAAAGTACCAATTTATATTAATGGGTATATTAATCTTAATTCTTGGCATAATTATATAAAAACAATCTTTTTTATTAACATTTATTTATAATTTTAATAGTAAAAACGTGATTATCTCATATACATAGCATCATAAAATATTTTTGAAGTATAATTAGAAATGAGATTAATTAAAATACTTTTATGTAAAACTAAACAATTTTATAGAATAATAAATTAATAGTTAAAAAGTTTTTATAATTTTCTACGTCAGAACTTGAAGTACCCTTATATTAACATTTAACTTTTATAGCCTTCCTGCGTGTTAATAACTTTTATTTGAGATTTCTTGTACAAATTTATTCTTACTGCGACGGTTATATTATTATAATAACATAATTTTTAGATTTATTATTTTACTACAACAAGTTGTTTACAAAACTAATTAAATATACTGTGTCAGTATAACAAATTGAATTTAAATAAACAAATTTATTTGTTACTGGACACTAATTAAATTGTTTGTAAATACTTTGATAATTGAATGGTAGTTAAACTATAATGTCTATTGAGGAAAAAAAATATATACTTATATTAGTTTGAAAAAATAAAAGGAAAAAGGAATTAAGTATACAAAATGTAATGTTGACCTTTTTATTACAACACAATACTGTATTATTTTAAAAAAGTAATATTCTATGAAAATTATATTTTTTTGAATAGTTAGATAAAAGTGTATATTCAAATAATAAATAAAAATAACATTTTAATTATTATTTGAGTTTTAATTTATATATATATATATATATATATATATAAAAAATATTTCAATTCAATTATATACATAAACAGTGCAAGTACAACAGTAAAACAGTAATTTATTAACTTCCAAAATAACAAAATAAATTTAAAAAAATATTTAAACATTTTTAACATTGTTTATAAATCTTCATGGTTTGTAATATTCCATTGAGAGTCTGAATTAAATTCTTTGCATTTTGGTCCAATCATAACTTTTGCAAAGCATTCGTTAGAAAAGTATGAGTTTGCCAAATTTATTATGTCTTCAACTTTTACACCTAGTACTTGCATTCTATGTTTTTGTCTTATATCTTCATCCATGTCGTATAAAAAGAAAGCATTGCCTTTAGCCATAGGAGCTATAGGATGATCGATTCCTTGAAAAACAGCTAGTTTAGCCTCATTTAACTCCTCTATTGTTACTTTCCTCTTGCTCATCCAATCACATACTGTGTCAAAGGCTTCAAATGTTTTTGTTGGTTTTGGATCTCTATATGAATACATTTGAATAGTGCCAGAAGTTGATATAGAAGCGCCAGCTCCATAAGCACCATTTTTTTCTCTAACTGTGGGTAATAAATATTTAGAACTTAAATATTTGCAAAGTACTTTAAGAGTAGCATAATCTTTATGACTGTATGGGACACCCGGAAGAGCTTTTGCACAATAGTTAACCGAAAATGGTAACACATGATGGAAACATTTAATATTGGTTTTGTTTTGTTCAACTTTACGATACTCATTTTGTAAATTCCATTTGCCATTGGTTGTGCCAATAAAGTTTTTTAAGCTGACCACTGCTTCAATATTGTCATCTACAATAGTTAATGAGCATTTCATTGTATTTTTGTTTAATAAATGTTTACCAATTTCTTTCAATTTGTTTAATATTGGTGACAAATCTTTCATTTGTGATATTTCTTTCATTAAGCTAACATATTGAAGCCCTCCGTTTGATTCACGTTGAGCGTCGATTGGATTTATACCAGCAGCTGCACACAACATTGCATACATGTGCCCACTGCCGGATATACTATTTGCTAGGCCACTTGCTTCTTCTTGTACAAGAATTTTAAACCTATTTTCATCCTCAAATATTAACTCAGAAAAAATCTGTTCCCATAGCTTAAACATATCTTTTACATTTTTATCTAAACAATAAGAGTTTAAAACAACTGCTTCTTTCATAGTAAATACTTCACTGGGAGAATCTACAATAGTTTGAGAGACTCCTAGACCGCCAGTTGATTTTCTTATCAACTGATCAAATTGTTTAAAGTTTTTAGACTTGGTGCCCATTCTAGTAGCTATGTTACAGAACAAAGGAATTAATTGTTTCAAATCTTTAGGAACGTGTAATGTATTTAATAGACTATTAAAATAAGTCACTTGGTTAGTCGGTTGAGGAAATATGAAGACAGGCGTTTTGTCAAACTTTTCTTTTTTGAACAATACAGAGTCTGTTGTTTTTTTTAAATCATCAATACTTAAAGATGGCAAGCATGAAGCATCTTGTTCTGCATCTTGTTCTTTACGTAATTCAAGGCCTTGCTGATAAATATTATCCTTATCTGCATCTGATAGTAAAGCCAATTTTTCTTTTAATAAGTTTTCTTCGGTTTTTTTTCTCAATTCCTCATAGTTTTCATCAGGTGACATTGTTATAATGAGTTTATGTTTATTGTTTAATAAATATTTATCTACCAGTAATTGTAGATAATTAGAATTTTCAGCCATATTCTTTTTAAAAATTCCAATTTTTTCACTAACATTCATTGTGTTCATAATGTTACCTTCATGGTTCCAAACCGGCAATATACCATACAAGAGATTCAACCCAAAGTTTGAAGTTTGATGTCTCATTGACAATTCCACTGAATGCAGAATATTTTCTATATCTCGATCATCAAAACCGTTTTCAATTGCTGATTTAATGGTTTCTTCATATACTGACTCTACAAGTTCAAAGTTAGATTCATTTAATCCTTGAAGACCTACAGCAAAAAAAGTGTCTTTAGTTTGGTCTGTAAATCCTGTGGTAGAGCTAAAATCTGTTCCAATATTTGGTTCTATTAAAGATTTGTAAAATTTAGCGTTTGGCCCATTTAACAGTAGTCTTGAGAGTATAGCTAACTCAAACGTTTCTTGTACATTAGTAATATCACTCCATAAAGTTCCAATACTCAACGATGACTGTTTATCTTTAGGTATCATAGGATCTTCCCTGCAAGAAACATGATAACGTCTAGATGTTGTCCATCGTTCTTCATTTGGTACTTTAGTCTCATGTTTAATAGTTTTATCTGAAGTATATTCAAGCAAATATCTTTCATTTAAAAACTGCAAATGATTTTCCAAACAAAAGCTGCCGTATGAGTAAAAACGGGCATTACTCGGATGATAATATCTATCATGAAAATCTACAAGGTCACAGTGAGATAAAGATGGTATAACATTTGGATCTCCTCCAGAATTCACTCCATAGGTGTTACTGGGTAATATTTGATTTAGGAAGTTCTCATTATATATTTGTTGGTTATCTGAATAAACACCTTTCATTTCATTGTACACGACACCTTTTATTTCTATTGGTGATTTTTTATCATCTACTAATGTATGTTCTAAGCGCCATCCTTCTTGACGAAAATCTGATTCTCTTAACATAGGATTCAACACTGCATCTAAATACACAGACATAAGATTGTAGTAATCGGAATAATTTTCAGTTGAAAAAGGATAAAATGTGTAGTCAGGAGCAGTCATTGCATTCATGAAATTAGCCATAGAACGATTGAGCATTTTAAAAAATGGATCTCGACATGGAAAATTTCTGCTTCCACACAACGTAGTATGTTCAAGTATGTGTGGTAGGCCATTTGATTGTTTTGGAGTTGTACGAAATGCTACACTAAAAACATTGTTTGTATCGTTTCGATCAATATGTAAGTAGTCTGCTCCTGTTTTGATATGCTCAAGACGTAAAGCTGTAAGCTGAAAGTCGCTGATTGGTTTTACTTCTTTAACAACAAAACCTTCTACTTCTTGTCCAACTTGCAAGCTAGTATTTTTGAATGGCTTGGCTTCTAACACACTTAAAGCTCTGGCATTTAATCGTCTTTTTGAGAATGACTTTGCAAGCCTCAACATTATAACTACAATATTGAACACTGAAACAAATTTAAATTAATTAAAGTTTGTATAGAAAATAGAAATATTAAGAGCATGGGGATTTTTTTAAGGTGGGCAAGATTATTGTATAATAAGCTCTTACCAATTTTAAAATTGAAATCTTTTAGGTTAATATTTTAAAATTTAATACTTACAGATAATTTTCAGTAATAACCGTGGACGAAAATACTGAAATAATAATGACAGTAAAATATTGTAATAATGATCTACAAACACATTTCAATTTACTAATTCCATTAAAGATCAAGTTTATTTCGTACTGAACGGCCAATCGATGGTTGATAGCACAGAAAAGAGAATAACAATTTGTTATGTTTCTATGCTTCACAATTCCCATTTATTTTTCGTATAGAGTAAATAATACTACTACGGATTATATAAAATATTTCATACAATCCGTGGTATTACAAAGTATTATTAATTATTAATTATTATCACCGGTCGAATTGATACATAGAATTAGTTATCTATTATCTTCTGAAACTGCAAACACGGTTGAAGTTAACTATAACCAATGGCTATATTTTATATAAAATATTTCCATTGTTGAATGTTTGTCTAAGTATACTTGTCTATGGTTAAATGTTCATTAAAATTAAAATAGACAATACACTATACAGTAATTTATTAAAAGGAGGAAAAATAAAAATTAATAAATAAAATCTGAATCAATTATTCAGAATTTCAGATTCAGAAGTACAATTCTGAATTTCAGGAATTTATAATTATTATTTTTAATGTATTTAAGGGGCCTCTACACCTGCGTATTTTTGGTAAAAAAACAACTCATTCTACTTTAAACGTACGTTCCTAAAATACTGCGATTTAAGTTTTGAAAAAAACATTTAAATTCCTTAAAACATTTTCTCTCTAATTTTCCAGCTACATATCTTCCAAAATACCTCTCATATTATATCATTTAGTAATTCCTAATTTTGACAAACCTAATAGTTAATAGTAACCACCACACACAAGCATCCGCATAACAATGTTTTATTTTATTTCAGAAGTTCAAATTCATTTTTTTTTTTATACTCAACAGTCAACACTCAATTAAAAAAATAATTAAACTCATCGGGACACTAAATATGACCTAAGGATGAGTAGGTTAGTGGACAGTGGTTCCAGGCAAGTCCTTATGAAATCGCCCACCAGCTCCTTAAATCTACGGACAGTGCTCAGTGGCCACAGATTATAATATTAATATTCCCCCTATCCATCAGCTGTGTGATATGAATTCGTGCTTATCGTCATTCAATTCCCGCGCATTTCAATGCAAACAATACCTTTAAAATGAATATGAATAATCAATTATTTTAATGGTTTGTCCCATGGCTTAATAATAATAATGTCCTTTCTGATCTTCTCTCCGCGTCAGTCTATTACAGTTTACTGTTGTACTAAGTAATTTACATTGCATTTTACAGTTTACTATTATATGTTTATTATTGTTAAATCTTAATTATGAGTCGACCTAACACAAGTGGACCAAAAATGTTTCGGTCCAAAAGCAGTGATCGAACAGACGTTAAGAGTAATAATTTATCTCATAGATCTAAAAGCAATTTAAGTAATGAACCTAGCTCTTTCTTAAACCGTAATTCAAACGTAACTTTTAATAGAAGCATGCAAAATTTATCTACATCTGGTAGTAGAGTGCGTGCGGACAAACCCACCATGTTGCGCCTAGCATATGGTGGATATTTATGTAGTTTGGTTGCCCGACACACAGCCCAAAAACATGCAAATAAAGTCTTACAAAATATCAACAATCAAGAAAAAATATTCCAAGAAGAAATTATGTCTATTGAAAAAAATGTATCTATACTAAATGATGATTTAAAAACAAAACAAAAGTTAAACGCAGAAAAAAAAAACTTAAACCGAAAATATGAAGTACTGAAATTGATTGGTAAGTTCAAAAATTAATCATAACAATTTGTACTTTATAAAACTAATTTCAGTAGGTTATCAAATTGTACATAGTGTCTATTTATATTTATAACTTAAATACTTATAAAATAATTTGTGTTTGTGGTTTCTATTTATTTCAGATAGTGCGATTTCAAATAATAGTATTGACGAAAGTATTATTTCATTATTTAATACTGCAGTGCACAAAATTGTATTAAAGAATTTTGAAAAATTGAATGAATCTGAATTAGGTAAATATTTTTACTCCGGGTGATTAAAGTCATTTTATATACAAATTGTATAACACATTTTATATTTTCCAACATTTCTTAAAAAGTTAAATTTTACAAAATTGTGAATAAATATTAAATTATACTGCTAGACTAAGTGATATTGTTAATGAAACATACAAAACAACACTGACATTAAAGCTTACCGCTGGTTATTCATTTATGTTTTAAGGAAACAAAAACTAAATTAGTTCAGACTTTACTTTGAAATGTAAAACATAATTTAATGGCTTTGAGTTAATACCCTTAATATTGATAATAATTAATAAATAATTTAATTATATTGCTTTACATTATTTATAATTAACTGTACCTTTATTTTATTATTGTAAACAAATGATTAAAAAAAGTGTTAAATAGTTGAAAAATAAATACATTTCTGTAGTTTTGTAACTAAATTTTATGTTTTGTAGGCAGTGTTAAAATGTTGTTGAATGAAATTCTAAATCCATTGAAACTACAGGATTATTCAGATAAAATTTTAGTACGACAACAAATAAAGGAATTGTCAATAAAAATAGCGAGATTAACAAAAGAATTAGATCAACATAAATTAAAGTAAGTAAAATGTTGTCCGCCTTCAGAACACAAGTATTGTTTATTGGGAAGCAGTATGAGAAATTTAAATAAAAGATATATATAATATATTATATTGGGATAGGTACCTCATCCTTATTTTTACTTTTATTTGTTTTCCTAATCAGATACTTACTGATATCTTCACACCAATATCAATGTGGGTTCTCACATTTATCTGAATTGAATGAATAAAAATAAGTACTTGAAATACTGATTCTACTGATCTATTAATAGGCATATAACAAAATATAAGAAATTAATGATATTAATAACATATTTTATGCATAATATACATTTTATTGGGAATCAAGTATTATGATAATTTACTTCCTTTATGTTGTGATTTGAATAGAAAACATTGAATAAAAATATGAAATATCTATCTGCATGATATTTCTACTTTTAGTCACATTTTCAAAAACTCGAAAAATTAAGTAAAAATTGGTCATATTCAAATTTTTTTATGGTGGAATTTTGAAAATCAAAAACCATTCCTTGCTGTAAGTGTCAAAAATAAAATTATTAAAATCGGACCACATTAACAGACACGAGATTTTCTTTTTGACATCTATTCGAGCCAAAAAACAGACTGCGACCCTTGAACACTATAAAGAGACTTTCCCCTCTATTCAGATTCTACTTTATAAGGCTACCATGTAATCATTGTTAAATATATTTTGTAAAAAATATAATTTTAGGTGTGAAGAATTATTTGAGCAACAAGAAATTGTGTATAATAAGAATTTATCATTAAATCTATTAAAATCTCAGTTTGGAGAAAATCCTGATCCGTCATTAAGTCAAAATTATGATATTGATACTGATAAATTATTTCAAGATTTAAATTGGTAATATACAGTAATATATCTATTAAAACTTGTTTTAAATTATTAAAACATTAAAATAGTTAATTAATATTAACTTTACCTTAATTTCAATTTTTTACCTGTTACACTTTATAAAGATATTTATTTTTTTATAGTGTCACCGTAGCAATATTACTTTTACAGTAAGACTACAGGTTTTTTGTTTTTATTTAGTTATTGTTTGTAAAAAAAAAGTATTATGCTTCAATTGTCAAAATAAACTCTTATCATAATTATAATTTGTTTAATTTCTACAAGTGGCGACAATGCAGGTCATTGGAAATACAAATAGGTGTATACAAAATAAATATTGATTGAATAAGTATGTTCATTTTATTGTTATCTATGTAATTTGTAAGTGTTTAAATGTCATCGGGTTGTGGCATAAGAAATGTGTAGACCTTACTTTAGGTTAGCGTTAAAATACTTATTTTAAAAGTTAATCTGATATATGAACGTTATAAATTTCTAACTTCATACATTAAATTCTATTCTTTAAACTTGAAAAATTATATTACCTAATATTGTACATTGTATTTAAAAAAAAAAATTGTTTAATGAATAAAATATCATTTTTGTTGTAATTATTTCTTTGTTTTGTTTTATAAAAATTGCACACGGCAGTTATAAACAAGAATATAAATAAATTATTTTTAAGTTCTCTACTTCTTTAAATCTATGGGCCCACTCTAAAATTGAATTCTACACAAGCTACTGGATTATGCTTGATGAAAAATTACAACTTTCTATAATTCAAGTATAAACTACCACGTGCTAATGTTTAACAACTATTACAATAATATTTTTATTCTAAATTAATATTCCGAAAATGCGCCAATACCAATGTGATTAATATGCATATCATTATTTTTCTTAAAACCACTCGGTTGTCAATTTTTAATTACAAATAAAATTATATAGTACAAAATTATTAGTTAACATTGTCCCGTTTATTTAACAGTTGAAATTCACTTTATCTTTAATACATTTGACTACATTTTTTGATATATAATTTATTTTAAACATTTTCCTAATAAAAACATTGCACAGATTAAATTTAACAAATTTCAATATTAACACATTTTTTCTTATGAAAATAGTTAATTAACGAATGACTAGGTATCAGTTAATAAATATAAATTAATTTTTAATTGTTAATTATAACAATAACAAACTCATAAATAGGTATAACATAACTAAAATAACTAAATAATTTTGTCAATCATCAAATTGTCAAAACATTCTTCATATTCTCCAAGTCTACTAGAGAATAAGGTAGATTGTAGATACTTTTTTCTCGTATAGCTCAAGAATTTATAAAGTATGCTACAATATAGGTTACCATATAATTCCACCATATCCCATTCACTTTTGTGATTTCTTTTTGAATAATTTAATAATGAATTGATAGAATATGAGTAACAATTTGAGATTGTGTGTAGAAAATATTATTACAAAGATCACATTTAAACTCTTTATTCACTTGCAATTGAAATGTATCATTCATATTATTTTCACTTTTTAAACTTGGCAATTCTTTGGCTTCATAATGAATTTTGGTGTGATTTTGAAAATTGATAGGATTTGCATAAGTTAATTTACAAACGTTGCATTTAAAAGGCTTTCGCTCTTTATGGACTTTTTCATGCCTCTTTAATAAAGATTGGTCGTTAAATATTTTTTGGCAGGTTATACATTCGAATGTTGTGCTACCGTTATGTAATCTCTTGTGTGCAATTGAAACTTTCCAGTTGGAAAATGTCAAATGACAATAATTGCACTCAAAACGAGCTTCATCTGTATGTACCCGTTTATGTTCTTTTAACGATGAAAATTGAGTGAACTTTTTGTTGCACATATCACATTTATAAGATTTATTACCAGTATGAGTTCTTGAATGTGCGTTTAAAGTTGATTGTTGGATAAATGATTTTTTACAAATATTACATATAAATGGCTTTTCACCAGTATGTCTTCTCTGATGTACTTTTAAAGTGTATGATTGACAAAATGATTTGTTGCAACTTTTGCACTTGAATGGTTTTTCTTTTGTGTGTACTCTCTTATGAGCCACTAGTGTTGACATTTGAGTAAATTTTTCTTTACATATATCACATTCAAATGGCTTTAATCCACTATGAGTTCTTGAATGAGTACTCAAGTTTGACAATACTGTAAAGCGCTTATTGCAAATGTTACATTTATATGGTTTTACTTCTGTATGAATTCGCTCATGAGATACATATGATGAAAATATTGAAAAAGTTTTAACACAATATTGACATTTAAAGCTATTTATACCAAGATGCCATTGATAATGTTGATATAGACGATAAGATGATACAAATGATTTAGGGCAAACATCACACTTGTAATAATTTTTTTGCAAATGGTTTTTCTTATGTAGACTTAACTCTTGTGATGATCCATAGGTAGTTGAGCAAATATTACAACTATATTGTAAACTATTTTCAGAGCGTTTTATATGTTTCTTAAAAATGTGTTGTTTAATATCAGAACGTTTATAAAACACTTTTAAACATTCAGAACATAAGTAATTTTTAGAAATCCTGTGTTTCCTTTCAACGTGCCTAGTTAGACTACAGTTAAAATAAAACTGTTTGTCACAAAATTTACAATTAAACGGTCCTCTTTCGTGGTTTAAAAAATGTTTTTTTAAAGTACTAAAATTAGAATAAGTTTTCATACATTGATTGCATTTGAATGGTTTAGCTTGACACGCCTTTAAACAATGTGGATTACAATTCACTTTGGTACAACGTCCTTTTGTAAATGTTGTATTTTTATTTATATATTTGTCACAGTAATTATCAATATTATTTTCTGTACTACTCCTCTTCGATTCGCTGTTGACTGATTGAGAGTATGTTTTTATTTGGTCATCGATATGACTATTAATACTATCAGTTAAACAGTTTTTAGTTTTTCCTTGTTTAAAAGTAAAATTGGTATTAATATGTGGTTTAATCCCATTATGCTTGGATTTTTGCAGTTTAGAATAATTAGGGCTATCTGGAAAGCACAGACTGGTTTTAAAATGCTTAATTATTCGAGATCGCCTTTTGAAAATTTTATCACAAACATCACACTTATACTCTTTTACGATTGTTTCGTTTTTACTGATCTCACTTTTATAATGATCATTAATAGTTAAGGTATTAATCTTAACAGCTATTTGTTTGTTGACAAATGGAATACATACAGCTCCTATTGATGAAAGAGGCAATTCATTTTCTGGGAAACTGAAAGATTTAATATAAGATTACCACCTAAATATTTTATGATATTTTAGTACTTACTCTTCAATATCGTCAGATTCAAAACTGCATTCATTTACAATTTTCTCATTTTTGGTTTCCTTATAATTAACAAAATTTAGTTGATTTAGTTGATAACAATTAATTTCTTTTTGGCAGTTATCATTAACTATTGAAGGTTCAATTTTTAGAGGAACACGATTGCTCACATACAGGTTACAAACATTTCCAATTGATGAAATGGATAGTTTACTCTGTGAGAAACTAAAAAATCAAACATTGCATAAAATGAATAACCAAATATTGATATATTACGTCTTAATACTTACTCTTCGAATCCTGAATTGAGATCGCTAGAGTCACAATTCCATTCAATCCCAGTTTTTCCATTTTTACTTTTGTTGTAATTAACTAAATTAAATTGATTTGATTGATAACAATTAAATTCATTTTGGCAGTTATCATTTATTACGGAAGTTTCAGATTTTAGATGATTACGATTGCTCGCAAAAGGAACGCACACATCTCCTATCGATGAAAGGGGCAATTCATTCATCAAGTCTCTAAAAAGATTACATAAGGAATCAAATAAATGATTAATATGTTACATTTAATTTTAACACTTACTCTTCAATTTCTGATTTAATATCGTCTAAGTCATTATCTCGCCATTTAACTGATACCAACGATTTATTCATAGAATTAATAACTCCTTCATAACTTGTTTGGGACATTCTAAAACATAATATAATATAGTTTTGCAATATTCTCTTTAAATTTATAAATTTTCATGGCTCATTAATAAACATTGTGGGTACCTATGTTAAAATAATAACAATGTAAAATTATACAATTATGATCCATAAGTATAGTTATTTTAATTTAACTTAATTATGAACTATTACCTTTAAATGTAAACTTTTTAACTAAAACAATTGACATGTTAAATATTCTACTTGATGTAAATTCTAAGATTTTATAAAAGCTGATAACATGAGACTGATATATCATTAGTATATTATTACCTACTATACAAAAATAATGGTACATTAATTAACAATAAAAAAAAATTAAAATACCAAAATTAATAACTATAATTTCTTTAAAGAAAAGAAAAAAGTAGGGCACCTTATTTTAATGATATGTGAACTATCAAATATTAACATTTAATGTAATACTATTCATACCTTTTGCTTTCCCAATATGGATATATATGTTGACTTAAAAGTTAAAACCATAATATTAATCACACCATACATATCAAATACAATAATATAATATAGCTGTTTTTTTTTTATAAGTTTTTGTATACAAATTATATTATTATTTTCAATTTTTAATTAACTATATGAGTGTACCTAATTTATTATAAGATATAAATGTCACAGAACTATAAGTAAACATAATAGTAATGTTTAAAAAAGTATGTCATAATAGATAAATCCTTGTAAAATAACTGAATTTACATCTATCTCAAAAAAGTATACTTGCAATACTACTGTTGAAATATTATTTTATAGAAGTCCGACCGAGCAGCTGCGAGTCAGTTGTTTTAGGGCTAGTATCTATCTGATCTTTTAATTTAAATTAATAATTTTAGATTTAATAATTTTAAAAATCCCCATATGTATGCTATCACTATTTAAGTACTATAGTCTTCTCTCTAAAGAAAGCTATACCTAATCTAAAAACTAATCTGTGGGTCTACAAGGTCGGTAACAAAAAAAAACTCGATCTTGTTCGGGCACCTTAAGCCAATACTCTGTATTTCATATAAAACAATAGTTGAAGATTGAGAAAACCAAATATATATTATGTGTTATTAAAAATGTAAGTTACAATATGTACGGTTTATAAATATATGTAAGGATTAAATATAAAGACGATTGAAAGAAAGAGAAACTTGTAAAATTGTTACGAGTAATTTAGGGGAAATTAATGTAAAGATATAAATTTATAGTATAACTTCAAAAATTCCAGCGCTTGATACAGACAATTCTATGTGTTAAGCTATTGCAAACATTTATGTTCGTTATCACCGCAGTTAAGCTTAAAATTTGAAGTAGCTTAACAATACTAACATTATAGGCTAAATTTGATTTAAATGTTAAGCTAAACTGGTGAGTGCAGATATAATAAGCAATATCATAAATATGTATTGTCATGTAGGTATTTAAAAATCGGCCAGTTACCATCTAAGTTAATAAATGTATAAAATTAAGTAAATAAATAATCATCAAATAATTTGATCTAATTTCATACAAAATACTCCCGTCCTTAGAACATAGCAAGCGTGGAATTCCGATTAGTCTAATTCTAGCAAGAAAAATATAACTTCATGGTATAAATATATTTTGATAAAAATCCCGCATATTCCCCCTTAATTTTATAAAAGTCTATTACCCAGATACACTAGTCGCACTCGTAAGTTTAAGAAAACCTGGTACAGAAATGCAGTATCTTTTTTCACTCAGGAAATAAGTAAAGATCAATGTAATATTAATCATGTGATATAGAATTATTCTGAACTTACTCAAAATTGGGCCACTACCTATCCAGATAATTATTGAAATCATGTGTATGACTAAAAAAAAATTATTCATAATTCTTGAGATTCTACCGTAATTCCTCATTTTATGTAAAAGGATCCGTGGTGTGAATAAATCTATGTAACAGTAATTCTATACATACATAAATAAATATAATCATGCAATTTAAAGATTTATATGCAATATATGTAACATATAATTGTCTAGCTAGTATTTATGCCTAGCTAGTACTTGTTTTATAATCATCAATATTTTATTACAGAAGAATTTATCAAAAAATTGAGTAACATTTATATTAAATACTATTTTTAGGATATCATAAGAATTTAAAAAAATATAAATATAATAACAATATACATTTAATTTTTTTACTTAGGCTAAATTAGGAAAAGGAAATTATTTATTAGAATTTGCTTAACTATATAATTAACCATAGTTAATTAGGTAATTATATAGTTAATAAAAAAATTGGAATAGTATTCAGTCGTTTAACATCGCCTATAGGTACACTAAAACAATAAATAAATTAAAATCTACAATTTACCTGATTGATTTTTTTTAATACATGCAAATTTATGTAGATGTTTAATTTCAGTAAATTGCTGACATTAAATTATTTTTAATTTTAATTATACAATGTTAAATATTAAATACTAAGAAAATTACCTTTAAAATATAATGTATAAGAACATTTCTTAATTAATATTACATAAATATATAATAATGTACACACTAGGTATTTATAAATAATTCATTAAAATAATAAATTATGATTTATGAATTTGTTGTTGTTCCTAGTTGTATATTTAACTTATAACACATGAATACGAAAAATGTATTGTTGTGTGTACTTACCACACCACCTAACTGTATTGTAACAGTTATGATAAGAAATAAGGATCAGACAACAAAGTATAACAGGCGACGACTCCGATTTTTATTTTCAAATATTGCCTTCAAAGTACAGAATATTAACAATCCGTTTCTAATTCTACTAATTTGTATTATATGTTTTAGTTGTTTGTGATTTTATTAAATATATGTACTAAATCGATCATAGCTGTTGAAAATTTCGATAAATTTATTATATTTTTTTAATATAATATTACATTATAGTTACTATTTTTCTCAGTACATTTTCTAATTAGTTGACATGAATGAATTATTTTGTAAAATCGATGTACTTCAAAATGAGTGCGCTACTTGTTTAATTAACTATGAAAATAAAGAATTTGACGTCATAAATTATCAAATCATTTTCAAAGTAAGTTTATTTAATAACTAAAAAAATGTTTTATCCCACTTCTGGGCTATTTAAAAAATAATAAACAATATATTTAACTGTTGTATTATTTAAATAAAAAATGCCCAAGCTTGTCCCATCCTTTAAGTGGTTTCTATAATATTTTTGAGCATCAGATCATTAACTAAAGTAAGACAAAAAGCTATAGTTTCCAATCTAATTGTTTTATGCTCATAGAGGTAGTACAATCATAATTTGACTTGTATGTAGCCAAAATAAAAAACAGGGTCGTGTTAAAATATTATCAATTCTAAACAAAAAATAAGAATGGCTCTTCTTGAATAACTCGTATCTTATTAACTCATTTTTGAAACGGTTATACATTTTTATGAGCCCTTTCTAGAGTCCCTGTATGCTCGTCTATGAATTTAAAAGTGACGTTTCGGCTTTGTACTGATAACCGTAAGCGAGATACATTTTAAAGGGGTTTGGCTTTTATGTTTTAATATTTACATTTTTTTTTTTTCTAGACTTTTGTCAATGGATCTCTTTTCCAATTTGTTAAATCTATTCAAGAATTTTTGATAAAGGCCGATTATCAAAATATTTATGTGCTCTATGTATGTTTAAGTCAAATAAGAAAATGTCTTCTTATGCACCAATCGATTGTAACAGAAAAAATTATTGAACCTACTTTTGAAAAAGTATATTATTGTACCTATAAGTACATAAATAAAAGATTAAAAACTAATACATTTTTTAAATTTTTAGTCAGCCTATACTTATTTAATAAAGCGTATACAAAAATGTTTTTATAAATTGGAAGAATATTTAGATACAGTTGAAACTATTGATGAAGATGAGATCCCGGGAATTTTCATTCAGCGAATAAATACAGTTTTAAATGAATTAAGTGATAAGCGAAATATTGAAACTGTTAAACCACAAATTGAAAAAATACTGTTTCAAGCTATAACTATTGCTAAAGTATCAGATAAATCTCATAATTTAGATATAATATCATCATCTAAGCAGGTAATTAAACAGGTTTAATATATGAGGTGCATATAAGCCAATAAGCCAAACCGATTAACTACTTTTTTTTTTTTAAATAATAGCATGGTTGGATTTCGCAAAAAAAAAAAAGGGTAGTTAATCGGTTTGACTTCTGAGCGCCTCATACAACCAACATATGTAGTTAAATGTTATTTTAATTTTGCCGGAAGGTTTTAAAAGCAATACAAGATATAGAAGAAACTATAAATGAAAATGATAGTTTTTTCAAATATGATTACATATCTTCATTGTTGTCTATTCTTGAAAGACGTGTAAATTCGTCAATTTTATATCTCATTTATAAGGTAGGTATATTCAACTAAACGATTATTCTATTTTATTTTTATAGGTTAATTTTATTTGATAAATAAATCAAAATTTTTTTATTTATTATATTACAGGTTTTTAGTGATCCTTTTTGTGTCATTAAACAATTATTACAAAAATGTGGAGATTTAATAAATATTCCGAAAAGAAACCCAAACGACTTATTGAAAATGACATCCGAGTTAGATAACTCAACAGATATTCTAATTCAAATTGGAATATTTGCTATTTCTTGTTGTTCAAATACTGAAGGTAAGTTAAATAATACAAAATAAGAAATGTACAAAATACATTATAAGTTATTAGTTTGAACTGGTTAAAGCTTTCATGGATTATTGTACTATTTTTTATTTTTTCCAGTAATATTTGAATCACTTTTTGTTAAAAGGGCATATGTTACATTGTTTGTTAATTTTTTTTTGCAACTTTCAACCAGTATAAACTTGAATTAAATATTTTTACAGTATCGAAATTTGGTATAAATGTCATAATACACATAAAAAAAATTATTTACAAAGTTACTACATTTTGAAAGTTATGTAATTTTTTATCATTTTCCAAAAGTTCACCTGTTGAAACATGTGCCCTTTTAACAAAAAGTGATTCATTTATACCTTCAATTTTATACTGACATCTCAGAATCATTGCCGATTCTATGGTCAGCAGAATTGCTATAAACAATGAAGATGAAACCCGCAATGGTTATGTTTGCCAGTATAAAATTGTAGATGTAAATATAATTGAAAAATACAATTTTATTGCTTGTATCATATGTTATTTAATGTATTAATACTTAAACATTTAAACTACAAATTAATTGACATTTTCCTAAATGTTTTTTTTTTTTTAATTAGATGTTACTCCTTTAAAATGCTGTTTATCAAGTTTAGAACTTTTGGATAGTGACTTAGTACCGGCTATTACCAAATTTTATTTAGACCCAACTTCATGTACAAAGAAATCATTTTTAAAACTGCTTATTAATCACTGGATATCAGAAATATTAAATTTACAGAAAATTCTTCATAAAATAATTGACCCATCAACTTACGCACAAGTATTTAATTTATCTTAACTAATTCAATAAGTTATTAATTTTATTAATACATATTTTGAATTTTTATACGTGTATAAATATAAATATAATATTTAGACAGTATTGGAGGCTTCGATAAACATACTTCAAGAAATCCGTCAAGGTAATACTACAAGTTATATGGAATCATTTAATCATTTTTTAAATGGCTTGAATTATTTTTCGAAATATGTGAATGAAGTGTTTATGGGTAAGGCAATTAAGGAATGCAAACTTTCTTCTGTTATTACCCAACTAAACCAAGGTATATTTTTATTATAGAAATATTTGATTAATATAAAAAAACAAATACCAATAATTGTTTCTAGTATTTAAGTGTTCGTAATATTTTCAGGTTTAAAAGAGTGCAATGCTTGTTTAATTTTCTTTAAAAAGGAAAATATTGCTGAAAGCTCAGGGATTGTTGAAAAAATGCTAAAAAGATGTGAAATTGTAATAAAGCATTTAAAAAGTATTCAATTTTCTATTTGTGAATTAATGAATATTAATAATGGTAAGTAAACATTACGTCTTAATAAGATATTGTTAATTTGTATAATAAGGAATGTAAATAAAAAAGATTTAATTTTGATCTATGGGCATAAATATAAAAATTAGATATATGCATGTACGTATGTTAATAGTGTTAAAGTAATTTGTTCAGAAATTCTTGGAAAGTATCTCGTGGTACTTTCCACTCCTGTATGCAAAATAAATGGTACCCAAAAATCAAGCGCCTAGTAAACTGTAATATCATGTAATACATTTTCATTAGTTTTCAGAAGAATTAATTTAGATTAATATCATTTAAAAATTAACCGTTTTTTTAATTGTGTTAAACCTTAAAAAAAAATTTAGTTAGTCAACATTCTAAATCCATTTTATACTAATTTATTACATTTACTGTACATCCACCCGAACCAAACTCTCTTATTATTAAAGTGGCACATTAGACCACATGTACACACAACAACTAGTGGGTGGTTGTGGAGAAAATCAAGTGCATATAAGAGACAAACAAGGTTTCTTTTTAGTAACATATATATATTATAATGGTTATACTGTTAAAAAGATTGTTACTTTAAACAAAAATTAAACAGTTATAATTTGATGTATTATTTTAGCAATGGATCCAGATAATGTTAGTCATATTTTATCAAAAACGAAACATTCATTAAATTTAACAAGAGAAGATTATGACATTAAAAATGATGACCTAGATTATTTGTTTTCTGCAAATAAAATCCAGTTTTCTTTCTACAATATACCAGAAAATAAAGCTCTCAAAACATTTTGTAACCTAAAGAATTTAGTAAATGTTGATGAGACAAATATTGGAAATACTATTATGGATCTTACAAGTAAATTACATTTTAAACTTGAAAAGCATATATTTCACTTTTTACTGATCTAATTTTTTATAAATTATTTCTTGATTAGATATTTTAGACAACTTTATTGAAACATTAGATCCGGAGAAAGACATTCAGATTGCCAATAGCATATGGGAAGAAACAAACATAAATATTGAGAAATGAAAAAACAATTTTTTTTAATTTAAATTATTTGATTTTGTATTTTGTGAATTACTTGCAGTATGAAAATAATTTATTTTCGTAATTATTTACATTTGTAAACAGATTTTTACTAAGGTTAAAAGTAGTATATATTTTTTTTAAGGCAAATGAAGTTGCTTCTAAGCACCTTACTTAAAAGGATGGAAAACTTATTTTATTTAGGATATAAGTGAGTTACTTTTTATTGTAGGTTATACCTGAAAAACCCTAAGCGCATAGTGTGTGAGATAGAAAATTTGATACGAGGAAGGAATGTAGGCTATTTTAATGAAAGAAAAAAGGCAAGAGTAAAATCAATGGTCAGAAAATTGGCCATCCTTGATAACTAGTCTGAGTGACTAGAAAAATCCTTTGAAATGAAACAGGTAATAACACATGGAATAAATTAACAAGATAAAAGAAAAAAAAATGGAATTAGTTGCGAGCCAAAAGGTAGGATTGGGAATCAGACGAAAAGGAAGTTTTGAAGAGCTAACTATAATGTAATGTTTTAATAATGACTAACTTTTACAAATGTTTAACAAAAATTATTATTGTTATAAAGCGTTTTTAACTAGTCGTACTAGCTGCAATGTACGGAGTTCATTAATATAAATGATGAAAGTAAAATAAAAATGTAAACAGCTATAATTTATAATGAAAATGGATGTATGGAGTGATTAGGATGAATAAAACTAGTACTGCAAATTTAATGGCTAAAGTAGTTAAGGGATTAGCCTGCCAATGTCAGGGAAAATAAGAGATATATTGAAATGATTTGAACTGGATGTATTTCAAAGGGAAGAAAAATAAAAGTAGAAAGTGGCATAGAATAGGTTATGTTGAAGGAAAGAAAGCACGGAGGCATGTAAAGAGCACACCCCTCTACAAATTGAGTTTATGTATAAGTCCATTTAACGAATAGTTAATAATTCTATGGTTATTTAGGTAGGTACCTAATTAGTTAGTTTTGATCATGAAGTTATGAAAATTACTCTACTGATATCAATGATCTACATAATTGTAAAAAAGACCAGGCGGACCGTATTGTTTTCAGTAGAGTCAGTAATGTTTCAAAAAAACAATAGAACGGTCCGTTTTCACAAACTAAATATACTTGTACAATGCAAGTTGCACTAAAACTGGTCATGTAAACATGTATAAGTGTACACGTGTAGTTTTTCAGCACTATACTAGGAAAACTGGGAGTGCAAATAAATAGAAACAGATATTCTATTTAGTGACAAAAAAAATGTCTTGCGACTATTTTAGACGCTTTACTTACGACAGCATTCACAACGTGTGACCACTGAATGCTGATCACTACACATTTGTCTACAAGTTGTGATGCTGTCAGTTTAGTTCTCATCATGCCTGCTTTTATAGTCGACTGGCAAAAATGTAGGTACTGACTAGTGACTAAGAACATTTTACTATTTTAGTAACTTAAAAGTGTCAATGTTGTACACTTCAGTACATTAGTAGTGTTAGTAAGCGCTATTACTTATTACTGTGATCTGTATTGTTATTACTTATTAGCTATTAGTAAGACTGGTGGGGGCAGCGATCTTGACCAGAAAAATAAAATAAAATCGACCAGTACAGATCAGTGACCAGCAATTTGGTAGCTGTACAATACATTGATCAAATGTTATTAATACAAGCGTATAACCTTCCGCACGACTGTCTTAGTACCACATAATATAATAATGGTACTTGGCACTAATCAGCCGTACCGACGAGGTGAAGCAAACTGAATAAACGAGCAGAGCGGGGTACTGAACGTTAGGTTGGTGACGAGCCGCACCCTAACCGTGTACCCCCCCGAGTCGAGACTTCAGTTGACCGTCAAAACGGAGACCACCACAGCGACCTTTACAGGCCCGAGCCTCTCGAGCCGACGAAACAGTGCATGATCAACGGAGATATCGCATCTCCGTTAGACTCACCGAAAAGAGCCATCATGCTCTCTAAAACGGCCCGAGCCTCGCGGAATAGACGCTAGTCTAACGGCCCACAATGCCGATGCACGTGAGCGCTTAAATCACACTCTGCCGGGAGTTGAAATACGAAGAGCCGACTAAAACAGGAACGGCGATCGAGCCGAGTGGTGGAAGTCCCACGGTCGGTCACTGCGCGATAGCACACCGGTGCCATTAAATCTAGCACTCCGATAGTGCAGCTCTATCTGAGCGGATGGTTCTTAGAACCCGCCCAACCGGGTGACACTCAGCGGGGTCGAACGATCGACAGGGTCGAGGCAGGCACGAGGGCCTTCGCTGAGTCCGCTCAGGGGGGTCGATCGTGCGCTGGGCGCGGGCGGCCAGCTTGCTGGCCGTGGTTAGGGGAGAAAGAATTCTAACAAGGTCCTCGCTCCTGTCGTAAAAGGCGACAAACGTGACGTAGAGCCCTCCGAAAAGTGGCCTTCTGACTGGTCACTTTATCTTGAGACACACCTTCTTCGGCCCGCAATTAGCACCTAGTGCTACTAGTCGGTCCGCAGTCGTAGGGGATCCCTTCGGGGCGAACCATTAAAGCCAAGGAACATCAGGTACTTGGCACTACTACTAGTGGCTAAATATACCAGTCTTGTGGAAACGCCTTTAAAGTATCGCTATTTTATTCATACATATGTGGTATTTAATCCAACCCCCCTATAACTTTAAATACATTTCAAATAACATGTCATTTTTTAAAATTTTACAAATTCTAAAAATGTATTCATCAACATTGGATACATGTATTTATAACTTTAAATACATAAAAAAAACAGTTTAAGTCTTAACACAACTCGCAAATACTCCCACTTGAGTAGCTCGACTTGCCTGTTTGGCAGACAAATCAAGCTACTCAAATGGGAGTATCCGCAAGTTGTATAAAAAGTGTAAATACAATACCCCACTCAAGTTTCAACAATTTTTTTGATTAGCCTTTCATTGACTAGCTAGAGTAAAACAATAAAATAATTAATAAATATTTTTATTGGGTTATTTTTTAACCCCTGATCCCAGTTAAAAACAGACAAATTGTCTATAGCCAACAGATGAAATGACAAAATATCAGATTTGTTTAGATTGATGGCCAAGAAACATAACTCAGTAGTGTTACATTAGCAGTAATTAGTAATCTAGTAACCAGTATTCTTGTCTATACTGGTAACTAATTTACTAGTCAATATCTATTTTTTGTTTTAAAAATGCTATATGAAAATAGTTAGGGCCTAATAACATTGACCTTTCGACATTTATGACAGATTTACAACAACTGCATATTACATCATATACTAGTTTGTTCATCCGTGGCATATTATTGTATTATTCCATAAAACATTTTTTCTTGAGTTATTACAGACAAAAAGGTATATGCTCTGTTGCAACAGTAGTCTATAGTAGATAATATATAAAATAATAACCAACATAATAATAAATCACATACTAAAACTATGACTTGTGCAAACAAATCGTGTTAAAACTTATACACCATGATATAACTGTTTGTTAATACTTAGATAGTTATATATTATAGTGTATACTATGCAAGTTGCAACAAAGTTTGTTGAACAAAAATGATAAAAGGCTGATACTCGATACAAAAATCAAAATACAAATCGCACTATCTAATCAATCTAATCGTGGTTATGCGATAAGTGTCTATCACTTATAGCAACGACGACGACATGGCGGTTGTCTGCTGTAGATAAAATTTATCTATGGGCGTGATTAGTGCCAGTCATGGCCAGTCGACACGATACGTACATAATACGGTATTATACATGTATATACATCGAATTAATACTTGACATTTTATGCAGAAATATTAAAAAAAGTTGTAATTAAAATTAATAGAAATTGTATTAAGTATTAATTCATAATGTTGATTTAAAAGGAAAAATCAAAGATGTTGTAAATGTTATACTGGTATCACTGGTTCGTGATATCGTGTTGTAGCCGCATAACCTACTTTATTTTTATTCTAAAAAGTTAAGAAAAATAGTAATAGATACAAGAGTTATATGTGTACGATTTTTGTTTTTCTGGACTTTTTGAAAATTTCTCATAGTTTTGATGACTGAATACCATCGAATTATGTGTTTCATACACGTTCCCTAAGAACAACAGCATATACTCTTAAACAATGTGTGAATGTGAAACATGTACAGAGTTTTTGAAGCTACTGAATCCATGTATGTGTTCAAAAGTTATCTCTTAGTTGTGTTAAAATATTTTCCTAATTTAATGCTTGAAATATTGTTTTAGATAAAGATACTAATGTTAATCATGATTTGAGTTGTGTTGTTTTACCCAAGTCTGAAGTCAATCAGTTAATTGTGTTTGTTCAAGCGTTTATGCAAAGGTAAGTGATAAAATAACAAAACATAATTTGAAACAATTTATTACATAAAATGTGTGTTCCAATTTTGACTTGTAGACAATGTCTTGGTGGATTTCAAGATAGAAAGAATTATGATCAATTCCAATGGATTACTCAATGTTTTATCTTGTTGATGATTAATTTATTAAAATCCTTTAAAGGAGAAGAGCAAATTATTTACCCAAATCGAGATGAACATAATGATGATGAGGATAATACCAAATGGGAAAATTTACTAACTAATTTCAAAGAAGAAGGTAAATACATTCTTGCTTAAAGTTTTTTGATCAAATAATAATATTATTAAATTCATTACTCATTAGTATACTAAATAATATTTGCCAATACAATTGTTTTTGTAAATTTTTTATTAGAGTTTCAATGGACACTAATAGAAATAGAAAAGCCATTACATCTAATGACCAAGGTATTCTTAATGAATTACCCTTTATATGTGGCAGTCAAGCAGTATCCGCATTACAAAGCAGAGGAAGTAACTCAACAAGAAGCATCAACGATGAATCATTACTGCGATGTACAAGAAATCGATATGCCATTACTTTTATTAAGAAATGTCAATATGTTTTGCAGGTAAATATGAACACTTACACAAACTCATTTATAAAGCAGTTATTTCCCTAAGGGCGGATTTCACAATTATTTGTTTTGAAGAAACGTAATTTTAAATTTCAACTGGATTATTTTTAATTATTTTTGGAACAAATTCACTTTACCGGACACCCTTTTTTTTTAAGATTTTTTTGCCATGTTATAAATTATTTTTATGTCAGAATTAGGCGGACTCCTTTAGTTTCAAAGTTGTAGCTACTTAAATTTGTATATTTCCGTGTGTATTACAATAAGCGGCCGCCACCGTACCATACATTTGTGGGCGACGCGAGTGTGTGCTGCTACAGTATTATTAGTTAATTGTTTATTTTTATTATTATTGTTGATTATTGTATTATTATTTTAGTATTATCAATGATATAATATGAATATTGTATTGAACAACAATATAATTTTTTTAAGTTTTTAAGCTTTAAGTTAGTAATTTAAGCCTGCCAGCTTTGGGAGCCGATCCGAGTCTTTTTGGGACTCTTCGTTGAATGGGTGCTCTCGCCCTTGAACCCCCAGAGGAAAAAATAGCTTGCCTAAAAGACCAACCTAACCTAACTTACTGGTCTGTACTGGTCCTTACTGTTATGTAAGCGTTGGCGACCTAACGAGTCTGAACCTAACCTATGCTCGCATCACCAATATATGGTGCGGCGGCAATCGGCAAAGGCCTCCGACCGCCGCATCAGTCGCTGTTCACTGCCGCCTATTATTATACACGTGAAAATATGAAAATTTTAAGGAGCTATTACTTTTGAACTAGAGGAGTCCTCCTAATTCTGACTTCAGATTCGTAATCAGCATAAAAAACACTAAAAATGGCAAATAAAAAATCTCAAAAAATGGGTGGCCGGTAAAGTGAATTTTATACCTCCTTATTTTTTATTGTTGTTGTACATCAAAATAAGTCTACTTATGGTCTTAAATATATTGACTAGTGATTATACTAGACAATTTTACTAGCTACTCATGAAATGAAGTGGGAGCAAGTAAGTGTGTTGCAACGATCTTATCGAGTGTTGATTATGTTGAGCAAGTTAAATCTAGTAAAACTTATTCACTCACTCGTCAGCTTCACATGCTATAATTTTACTAGCCATATTTATTATACGCAACAATTTCACCCGCATAGAGTAAAATATCTAATAGGTAGGAAGAAAACTAGATAGGCGTCAACTTTATTCGCTGGAGTAAATTGAGTGTTCTTGTCACAGTAACTTGTAAAAGCCTATTACATTAAGCAAGTTTAGTAGCAATGAGTGAAATTAAGTATCTAGTAAAATGTTATTTTTATAAAATTATTTTAATATATAAGACTTCAGAACAATATGTCTAGAAATAATGAAGGATACTTTAAACATAATCCATAGACATCTCCATTCTGTGTGATTTTTATTTTTTATATTCCATACTTTTTATTATATTTTTGTATTTATCTACATTTATTGCAATATTTATCAAACTCCTCTTATATGTTTTACACTATAACTATTATGTAATTTTATGTTTTTAATTTATACTCGTAACATGAATGTCTGAAATAGTATACTGTGTCACTATAGGCAACCTGGTAGATGCAGCCCGCTTTATATTTTAATAAATGTTGTTTTCTACAACAATATTATAATTGTCGTAGTTCCTAAATCCATATCTCAGAGCATACGTATATTATGTCACAAAATGTAAATTTTACTTGAGAGAAAAATAAAATAATTTATTAATAATTATTAAATATTAATTAATAATTAATTTAAACAGATGAACTTTGATGGACTCATCTTAGAGTCTAAACGTTGTATAAGGTAGATCAGTGAATAGAGCGCGAAATTTGCATCTAGGTGAACCAAAAAAAAAAAAAAAACTGGAAATTAAAATTTTTGCTCTGAAGTACGGAAATGTTTTTTTATCTTATAGTTCTAAATCTAATACATGATTTAGGGTTGGTGGAATGGAAGCCATAATGTCTTGTTTCGACTACGAATCATTGCCCTTAACAATGGCCAATCCAATTGTTATACTTGCTTGCAATGTTAAACTTTGGCTGAATTATCACACAAATGTTCATGTATTTGTTCCATTAAGATCTAAAGTCTTAAGATTTATGTGCAATCTAACTGATAAAGAATTACGGACGCCTGCAGCTAAAACAATGGCCGGTAAGATTTTACAGTTAAAAAAATTAAGCCATAATATTAAACACAACATAACATTTAACTACAAGATATGCTTGAACATTATTTTTGGTTTAATTAAATATTAGAAGTAGGAAATAAAACATTAAATTGTTTCAGATTTTATGTGGAGTTCAAATAAAGATGGCCATACATCTAGTTTAGACAAAGATGGTCTTGAATTAGCTTTTAAATATTTCACATCACCAACACTCACAATGAGACTGGCTGGCATATCTCAAATTAACAGTCATATAGGATCTTTAAATGAACTTGTTCATGTTACTGCTGCTACATTATCAACTTCTTCACAGTCAAATGATATGATTACTATTGAACAGATTGGACATAATTTAGCTACATGGCTAGTACATCGTAAAATCATATCGCATGTGTTTGGACCAAACTTACACGTTGAAGTATGTTAATTTGGTATAAATCTACTTTCCTGGACACCTATTTTTTTTATTTTTGATAGTATTTTTCACATTGATTACATATATGTAAAAATTTTGCGCCGCTCGCACTTAGTTTAGAAGTTACAGACTTTTTAAGTGCCGGGCGCGTGCGTATGTCTATATCGGCGAACTTTAAAAGTCTGTAACTTCTAAACTAAGTGCGAGCAGCGCAACATTTTTTCATATTCGTAATCAGCATGAAAAATACTATAGAATCCAATAAAAGGGTGTCTGCTAAAGTAGATTTGTTGCGTTAATTTAATTAACAATATTATAAGGATAATTATGTATAACAAAATTATATATTAAACAATTAAGTTGTAATATATGAATTGAACCCCTCCGTAATAGTTCAAAATTAGAGAAAATAACATAAGGTATCTAGGACATTTCGTCTTGAAGGTAGTCAAACTTTTTCCTCGACGTAGGATATGTATCAATTAATATCAATCATATTATATTTCTATATTTAAAATAACAATTAAGTATAATACAAATAGTTAAGTACAAGGGCAACTATAATTATAATAATTTATACAGCTTAATAAGTAATTAAAATTAAATATATTATTAATTTCTAGGTAATTAAACAGTGTAGCATTACTTTGAACTTCCTTGCATCAGAAGGAAAAATTACTAATGAGCACATAGACATAATTTGGCAAGCCGCACAATTGAAGCATTGCAGTAAACAAGTTTTTGACCTTCTACCTGGTTTTATTAAACATTTAGAACCTGGACCTGTACTACACTTGTATCACTTATTGAGAAAATTGGAACCAAAAGAACATACTGAACAAGTAAGTCGAAATTAAGTAGGCATAATTTTTTTTAAATTCCAGAGCATTGTATTCAGTCTTTAAAACAACATTTGTTAATTTCAACTTATTAAACTTTTGTGTAATGCAATTAAGAGTATGGTAATATGCTATTTTTGACGGTTTGTTTTTATTAGATGTCAATTCTTACGATTTATTGCTTACTTGTTTTTACGTTTTTAATAGATGCTAATTCCGACGATGAACTATTTTGTAAGAATAAATTGTAATAAATTAGTTAATATTTTAAAATTTTATTTACATTATAAAAAAAAAGAAAAATAATTGCATTATCTATTTAAATTTTTGTTGAGAGGACAAGTGGCGGAGTGGATTAAGGGTGAAGTGTGTTAGTGCTTACTGTCACTGGTTTGACATCAGTCAAAGTTAGCCTTTGTTAGTTGGGTGAGACTGTCTAGTGAAAAGAAGCCGTTATCCTTCTTTTCAACTTCGTAATTACACCCGGTCTTGGATAGCATATCCATAGTAGTGGTGACCCTTATGGGCTAAATTCCAATTTAATTATTTTAGTACCAAGCTGATTAGAACTCAAATAAAACATTTAGTATTTTATTAATTATACCCTAAAGCTTATACAAATAAGTTTTAAAATAATTTGACATGGTCAAAATGTATTAACATTAAAAATGTCTTTAAAAATTATAAGTTTAAGTGTGTAATTAAGGTAAATAGTATAACCTGCATGTATGTTTTTTGCATAAGCCTAAAAGAAAATGTATTTTCTTAATTACTTAGAGTTTATTCTTGGCATCGGCTCTTACAAAATTTATTTGGTCGAGCATGGCTACTACTGCAAGAGGTCACGAATTCTCAATTCCGAAAATGCAAAAAATAGTTAATATGCGAGATGGTCGCAGAATTATTCGTTCAAATGATATGAGTACTTCCGAAAATAGTGCTAGCCTTAATAGTAACTCTGATGGAGAATCTAGTGAAGAAAGAAGCGATATAAGTGATGGACCAACTCCTAGAAAAAAACCAAAAAAAGGAAATATTTTTGTTTATTCTGATAATGGTAAGAAAACCAGTTAATAATGTACAAGAATCTACTTTCGTTTTTTAATTACTTTACAATATATGAATATATATATTTTTAGATTCATTGATTTTAGATGAAGCAAAAATATTTGAAGAATTAGGCAATGACTTTGAGTTGGATGAAAAAGAAATTATTAGACCTTCAAAACCACTCGGCGTGTGTAAAATTATGCGTTGTGTAAGAAAAAAAGGAATGAGAGATACAAGAATGAGAGTTACAAAACCATGTAACTCAAGTGACGAAGATTCTGATAAATTGATTAAAGATTTGCAAAAGACTGGAAAACCTAATTGTAATTAAACATTTATTCACATAGTTTATGAACTAAATAAAAAAATGTTGTCTCAATTAATTTTGTAGGAAAAGATTAATCACTTTTGATTTATTTATTTAAATAACTTTTTTATTGACTCTTTTTTTATGCGTTTTAGTTTTTATTTTAATCTATTAATTTGTTATTTGCTATTTCGTCATTATGTTTCACTTAAACTTAAATATTTTTTGTAGATAAAAAAATATGCAAAAATCTCAAAATGAAATGTGTGCGTACTGGTTGTACAGAAAATGAATCGGAGTCAGAGAGAGATGAAGAAGATGAAGAAGAAGATGATGATGATGATGATGACGACGATGATGATGATGACGACGAAGAAGATGATGATATCGAAGACGAAGACAGTGAATCTATGGAAGCAATGGAAATTGGTATATCACCAGTAAGTAGGATCAATATAGTCGATCCTACTTCAGATCAGCAAGTGCCTTCTACTCTCCTGAATAGACAAATGTTAGAGGATTATAGTGGAGATGAAAATAGTATGTCATCTCGTATGTCTAATAAGTCTGATAAAAATATGGCTGATTTTGATGGAGAAGACTCTGGCTGCGATGAGGAACTGTTACAGTTAGCTGCCAGAGCACAGACTCATTTATCACCTCAACAGTTAAATCACATGGCATTTCATTCTAGTTTCCAAACAAATAAAAATATGCATCCTTGTACTCAAAGTATAACATCTACAATTACTAATCAGTTTAACATTGAAAATGTATGCAAGCCAGGTTCAACTTTGTTATGGGATTTACTTCAAGATGAAAACATAGTAATATACACATATTTAACTAATTGTAAATAATTATGACAGTTAAAAGTATTAATGCCAAGTAACATTTATTTTGTTTAGACTCTTTTAGGTGAATCGTTGGCTCTAGAAGCTGAAAAAGCACTTTTTAATTTAGTTTGCTTTAATACTGATCGTGCAATTAGAATGAAATTTATAGAGGGCTGTTTGGATAATATACAAAAAAATAAGTATGTTTTATTTTATTAGTAATACAATTTTTTTTTTTTTAATGTAAGATATATTAATGAATATCTTTTTTTTTCAGGTCTGTTGTGATTTCTTTAAGATTATTACCTAAATTATTTGCATCGTTTCATCAATTTCGTGGAGCTTCATTAGTCAATCTTAATGTTGGTATGGATACTCGCCAGGTGACATTGTGGGCAGTAAAACACCATGGTATGATTGATAGAGTGTTCAATAACTTCCGAGAGTACTGTAAACAACACGCAGAAAACCAATTTGAAGACTCTGGTTTTTATTCTCATCAAACTCACATAGAAGCAAGATTGCAGTTTTTAACACATATATATTCTTCTATTGGTCTTCCTGACACTATTAAGTATGTATAATAATTTCTTAATTTCTTAAATTAAATTATATTTGATCATTTTTTTTTTTTTTTAAGACTGACAATTGATGAATTAGACACATTATGGAATGGTTTAGTAAACGATGAAGTGTGTCGAGATGAACTATTCAATTGGTTATTACGTCAAGTTCGTTGTAGAGAACAACACACCTTTAATATTGAAACTTTAACTCACTTATACTGTGAAAAATTGCTGTCATTGGCACCAGAAAGTTATACAATGGTAGCACTAAGCTTGTTTACTCAATTGTGTAATATGGCACAACAACAGGTATCCAGTGATAATTTATTGCTAGCTAGAAATGGCCATGCAGCCGCGATGGAACATTTGTCAAGAATTGCTTTAAGGGCTTCTAATAATGGTATTATAAATTGAATTTAAAAAAATAACATTATATCCTGCAATAAAGTATATTTTACAATTTTTTTTATGTATTATTTTAGATGTTAGTATGGCGGCAATACAGTACATGAACAGTTACTATATGATGAATTTACAACTTGATAAAGAAGATAAGTTTATTAGTGAATGTGTATCAAATTTGTCAGCAGCTGCAGATTTGTTAAATGTTAAAGAAGAGTCTAGTCTTCTTTGTATACAGAGAGCTTTAATTTTATTGAAAACTCACTTGGAAACCTTTAAAAGAAAATATGCATATCATTTGAGAAGATGGATGCTAGAAGGTCATGGTATTATGAGCCATGTAATACAAAATGATAAAAATATTTCAACTATCAGACTAAATATCAACCCTGCCATGTTGGACGAAAAGTTAACACTCGATATGCCAAGCACAGATTATATAGCTGATATGCGAGCTGAAATTGCTCATTGGTGGGAGACTCAGCATGACAATTTAGTTGCTCGAAAACTACCTACAGATGGTAATATACGAATGATTGCACTTGGTCAAGAAATAACATCAGATTTTGATGAAAAAACTATACAAGAAACCGGATTAAAAGATAACCAAGTAAAATATTTATAGCATTATTAATTAGCTTAAGTATATAATAGGTCTACAAGAATATCACATACAAAAACTTTGTTTCCTTTTCCTCGCAATTAATTTATTTAGTTTTTATAGTAATATTTAAACTTACAAACCCTCCATATAAAAATAGGAATTGCTAATAAAATAATACTTTTTAAAGCCCATGCAGGAGGATCAAGGCATAGGAGCATATTTTTATTTTAAATCTAAAAACACTAAAGAGCAGTTAAACAAATATGTGTGATCATATTTTTATTTCATTTTTTTCTGAAAAATTGATCTATAAGCCATAATAGGTTTTACTGGCAGTTTCTATTTTTGAAGGAGGGGACCCTAGATTTAACCTCAAAGAGCCTAAAATAAATTATTCTTCACTTTAATATTTGTTAAATCTTTATAAGCATAATTTAAGAATAGGAACTTTTAATTCAGAATTTTGAGTATCCATTCTGGTTTGGGTGCCCAACATTTTCTTGTACCTGGGTATTTACCAGTAAAAATCAAAAGCTCTTCTTACTTTATTTAGTAGTTTTAAATTAAACACCAACAATAATATTAATATTAATTATTTTAATACATTTTTTCTTAGATAATATACTTGTCTCTAAGCACTTCTCGTAAAAAGAAACTTGGTGATCAAGACTTACCTGGATCTATGCAGTCTATTCCATCAAAAGAGAGTTCCCCAACTCTATTACTTTTGAGACCTAAAAATTTTGAAGTACTTTTTCGTCTAATGCATACTCTTGGATCAATGAAAACGATCAATGAAGAAGGAGTAATTAATTAATTATTAATTATTTGATTTGATTTTTATTATGTACTAATATTATATTGAAATTTAGAATGAAGTATTGCATTCAAGAGCTCAAGTGCTGTCAAGAAATGTATGGGATATATTGACTATGCTGCCAACTAGTCCTACCATGTTAGATTGTTTTAGCCATTTCCCTATACACGAAACAAAAGATAAATGTCAAATCTGGTTGGAAAAGGATTTGGATTCAACAAATTTACAAAGACTAATGTATTCATTATATATTATCGAATCATTACTACAACTTAATAATGATAAGTGTCTGGATGATGATAACATGTTACTTGAGGTATGTACACGAAACAATAACTAATATTCATCAGTTATTGACAATATAACATGATATATGTTTTTCCTCAGACTACAACAAATGGATTGACTAGCTCGTGGGGAGAATGTTTTATTGAAAAAGGTGGTTTGGAACATCTTTTTACTATACTTATGTCTGGTAAATTAAAACATTTATTGTACTATTTTAATTTTGTTTTGATGTAATTTTTTTATTATTATTTATAACTTTTATGGTTTTAAAATAGGTACACTTCAGGGTAATAGCGAATGGCACCAAGATTGTTTAGCTCATTTATTAAAATTACTGTGCCAGTTAGGAGTATCACCAAATGATAGAAGACAACTTGATCAATTCGAAGGTTTAGGTTTTGATCCATATTTCCGCCCTAGAAAAGCTCATATGAAAAAACAAGCTAATTTAGTTGTGCCCAAACTAAACAAAGTAATTATTTACTCAAGTTTCTATTTAATTATTTAATATTTTACAAATATGATACAAGAGCATGTTAATGTTTAGCGATTTAAACATATAAAATACTAGTAAAAGTAAAAAAAATAATCTTATTATGTAACATTTTGTTTTACTTTTAAGGAAATGTTAAAATTAATGAAAATTGATTTGGTTATTCCAAGACTAATGAGCATTTTAAATGAGTTATCTGTTCCTCGACATCCAAAAGATATAAAAACTGGATTTTGGGGAAGGGCACAAGTCATTCATTTCTTGATGACATTAGTGCTGTCCTGGTCCCACAGTGTTAATGGCATTTGTGAAGCACTCTTAGAATCTAATCAATTTTCCATGTGGCTGTGCAATCTTGTACTAGAAGATCCAGATCCTTTAGTTCGACATGAAATATGTGTTGCTTTGTATAGACTTTGTGCTGTTCCTCCTGCTAATCGTACTGCCGCTACGTTACTTTTGTCTCAATTAATTAAGTTCCTAGATAAGGCAGAATGTATGCAGCCGCAAGCAAAACAAGAAGTTAGTTTATTAGATCATTTTTTTTATTGACATAAAATATTATAAATATGTAAAATGCCCAATTTTAGAATTCATTGAAGATCACTGATGAAGATAAACCTCTTTATGGACCAGCTTGTCGAGATTACTTTTGGTTAATGTGTCGTCTCGTCAATTGTTTACCAAATGATATCATTCAAGGTAAAATTGTCTAAATTAAATTTAACATAATTTTTTAATAACAATAGTTTGTATTATTTTTTAGAGAGTATAAAAAACCCTTCAGAGTGTATAATTAATATTGAAGCGTTAGCAATATGTGTTTGGGAATCAATAGCTTCTAGAGGTTTTATTGAAACACATTATAGTGGACTACAAGATGATGGCTTGATTGGACTTTTAAATCTAATGTCTAATATTTTAGGACATAAACCTCCATTTAAATTTAGTAAACAAAGTCACAAAGTCTTAGATACTGTAAGTATACATTATAATATAAAAACTATAAACTTTTTTTGTTATAATTGCTTGTTTGATTTTAGGTTTTTGAGTTTCTGTTTGCTCTTCCGGATCCTCAAAATAGACAGTTACCTAAATGTAAATCTGAAAGCGCTAGATCATCGGCGTATGATTTACTAGTTGAATTAGTCAAAGAAACTCCAAATAATTATGAGTATTTGTATGAAAAACTATTGGAGCAACATAGCAATGGTTTGTCAAATATTTGTCTAATTATTATTTCATACAAAATATAATTCTAATTTTTGTTCAGACTTAAACCGTCCTCCATATTTATGGGATTATTGGCCTCACGATGATGGACGATCAAGTTGTGGTTATGTAGGTTTAACAAACCTTGGTGCTACTTGTTATATGGCATCATGTATGCAACATTTATTTATGATGCCTCAAGCAAGACGGTCAATACTAGAAGCTAAGTGTGATGAATCTAATAAACACGCTCCTATACTTGTTGAATTAAAACGAATGTTTGCATATTTATTGGTAAGTTGAATTGGTATATAAAAATATATTGGATTATCAAAATAAATAATCTTAATTCTTATCATTTTTTTCATTAAAGGAGAGTGAAAGAAAGACCTATAATCCTCGTAGTTTTTGTAAAGTTTATACTATGGATCATCAGCTTTTAAATACTGGCGAACAAAAAGACATGGCAGAATTCTTCATTGATCTTGTATCAAAACTTGAAGAAATGACACCAGAACTAAAAACTCTAGTCAAAACTTTGTTTGGTGGTGTTATAAGCAACAATGTTGTTTCGTTGGTTTGTATTTTATGACTTTTAGATATTTTCGTATTCATTTTTTTAAATATAGGATATAATATTATAGTTATTATGTTGTATTAAACGAATATTCTATTTTCATTAGTCATTTGTTTGTAATCATATTAAGTTTATAATTCATTATTTTTATTTTACTTATAATTATGTACTTAGGATTGTGATCACGTCAGTAGAACTTTGGAAGAATTTTATACTGTGCGATGCCAAGTGGCTGATATGAGAACTTTATATGAGTCTCTTGATGAAGTTACGTTAAAGGATACTTTAGACGGAGATAACATGTATACATGCTCTCAATGTGAAAAGAAAGTTCGTGCAGAAAAAAGGTAATTTTAATGGTTTAAATTAATAATTTCAATTTGATGAACACTGTAATCATAAACAATAAACACAATCTCATATTTTTTTTTTAGAGCTTGTTTTAAAAAATTACCACAAATTCTGTGTTTTAATACAATGCGGTATACATTTAATATGGTGACCATGATGAAAGAAAAAGTTAACACTCATTTTTCATTTCCCATGATACTGGACATGTCGGGCTATGTTGAAAAACATCTAATGCCTCAACATTACCACGAAGAAAAAGAAATTAATGAAAACGTTGGAGTAGATGGTCTTGAAGAGAACTATCAATATGAGCTGATTGGTGTCACTGTCCATACTGGCACGGCAGATGGTGGCCATTATTACAGCTTTATTAGAAATCGTGAACGTACTAATAGATCACAAACCCCTAGTACCGATCAGTGGTACTTATTTAATGATGCCGAAGTTAAACTATTTGATGCAAGTCAGTTAGCTGCTGAATGCTTTGGGGGAGAAATGACTGTAATAACGAATTTACTCTTAATTAATTTTGAATATTATGAATGTAGTAACATAACTAATTTTTTAATTAAATTAATTTTTATAGAGTAAAACATATGACTCTGTCACGGATAAGTACATGGATCTTAGTTTTGAAAAAACAAATAGTGCTTATATGTTGTTCTATGAACTTGTAAAGCCCACTGATCCAGAGGCTGAAGAACGCAGTGCTTCTCATGAAGGACAAATATCGCCTCCAATAAAATTAAGTAGTGAGTTGGAAGGTTGGATATGGCAGGATAATAGGCAATTTTTACAAGACAAGAATATCTTTGAAAGTGCCTATTTTCAGTAAGTCATGTCATTTGATAATTTCATACATATATATTATATTATATAAATTTATCAATAATACATTTTTCAATGGTCCGGATAAAGTTCAGGACAAATACATGTTTTACTCTCTAAATAAAAAAAATTGTATTTCTTAAATTTAAATATGTTTTCTCCAAAATCAGACTATCATTTTAATACACAGATTTCATTTGTTTTAGAATTAATAACTGTCAAAATAAATTTGTTTTACTTCCTTTTTTTATGTGTAAATTATTGTCCAAATCTGGAAAAAACATTTAATTTTAGAAAGCCTTTTTTTTTTTTTTAGTTTAAGAGTGAAATGTGAATTTTACCCAGATCATTACCTGGGTCCTTACGTGGTACCCCTTTTTTTGGTAGCAGGAAAAAAGCATAATATATGTTATGTTGCTGTATTTGTCCTGTTAACCCATCAATGATGAGAATATATTTGACTACAATGGTTTCTCGTCGTTGATGGGTTAAGTGTTTTAAAATCGGTGTTTATATACATGTGTGTGTAATTTATCTTTTATTTTTTTTAGGTTTATGTGGCAAATATGTGCGTTTATTCCACAATCGTTAGAAGATTCTGAAGAATTAGCAGAGTTAGCCACTAAACTAACAACTGCTTTTTTCCTTGAGACGTATATTCATGCTAAAGAACGAGTATGTGTTTTTATTATATATTATATTGTATATAATAATTATATTATTCAATTAGTTAATTTTTTAATAACTATTTTATAAAAAAAAATGTAATTGTTTGCATTATTCTGTGTTCGTAGTCTACTTTAATGCAATGGACAGATTTACTAACTAAACAGTTCACTGCATCACAATCAGGTTGTGAATGGTTTCTTCAACAAATGGGTGATGATGGGTGGTGGCCATTAAAAATATTTATTAAATGTCCTAATCAAATGATACGGCAGACTTTCCTTAAGTTATGTATGCATGCGATTCAATGTTTAAGGTATGAATATTTTTGGCTTTTACTTAAATAACTTAAATACTACCTATGTATATTCTACATCTAATTTATTTTTAATTAAATTTAGGGGTCTTTAAGTAAAAAAAATACGCAAGTTGATGGAATAATTTATTTATTTTAAGTAACTCAAATTTATCTCTTTCAAAATACTCTCCGTTGGTTGTAATGCATTTGCCCCATCTCTATTTTCATTGCTCAAAACATCCCTCCAAGTCCTGAAAAGTTGGCTCTTTATATTGCCAATGCAGAGCTGTAAAGTAGTTTTAATGATATGATTTTTTTTTTTTTTTTTGACCCACAATAACTTTTAAACCACTTGGAAAAATCAATTTTTATACTAATCTTTTACTATTTAATATTTTAACTAATCATTCTTAGTATGGTCACAAAAAAATAATAACAGTGTGGCGAACAGACTCAAAACTGTTTTAACATATGCCCTAGTATGACTAGTGCAAAAAAAATATAACGCTTTTTTCTGTCGTTTTCTCTGCGTTTAATTCCCCTTGCCAGCATAGAGAATTTTGAAAGAGTATATCCTAATAGAGCGCGTCATAAAACACTTTGTTCAAAAAAAAAAGAAATATTAAAATAATAACATATAAGATAGGTAGATACTGTGCCAAGTTCAGGAATGTATATAATTTTTTAAAATTTATAATGCTAATGTGTTTGTAAATAAATTTGCATAATATTTCTAGGCCCTATGTTGGTTTTCTTAAAAATGTGTTTATCACTGACGAGAAATCCGAAGCTATTAAACCTTATGTATCATGCCTTACTTCGTTTATTCGTACTGTTGTATCGTTGGTAAGTTAAGAGAAGTAATTTTTTATCAAATAAATCATTAAATGTCATATTTTTTTTTATATAGATGCAGCAAAATATAAAAAATTTTATTCGCAATATGACTGAATATTTTGCATTGTTACATGAGTTTAGTAAATTAGGGGATGAAGAAAGTAAATTCTTAATATCAATACAATGTATTACAACAGTTGTTAACTTTTATTTGGGTTTGAAAGGACATGAACATGTAAGTATATTTGTTTATAAATAAAAAATAACAAAAATTAATTTTATTATACACTATTTAGTGTGATACATCCGTTAATGGGACTGACTGCGAAGAAGAAGACGAGGAAATGATTCCTATGTCAACTGTTGACAGAAACAAGCCTCCTATATCTCTTGAAAAATTAATAGCCCTTGTGGTGTCATTAGTAGAAAAATCTCGAAACATAGATGGCCAATTAGAATTATCAGATAATGATTTATATGTTTTGCAAGGAATGAAGGTATAATAATTTAATAATATATGGACTTGTTTTTATATTTTAAATATTTACTACATTAAATTGTCTACTTTCAGGGATTTCCATTTATCATTCAACAAATTAAAGATAACACAAATTTACATATGACAAAAAACTTCATATTTTCATTGTGCCGAAACGAATCATCGCAAAAAAATTCTGTACTTGCTAATGAAATAATATGTCAAATTTTAAATATTATTCAAAAAAATGTTAATAGTTCAGAAGTAAGTTTTCATAAAATATGAAATATATTATAAGGTATTATGCATTAATTAAATGTTTGCATTTATGTGTAAAGATCACTCAGTCATTTTTCAAGATGTTAACATTGCTATCTGAAGGAAGTGTTGGTGGCAATGGTGGATTACCACCTTTTACAGAATTCATATTAAGGCATTTATGGCAAAGCACTGAAAATGGCCCCCAAGTTGCACTAGAGTGGTTAAGTCTTCAAGTTCCCCGTAATAAACAAATTTCTGCTTGGGTTCTCAATGGTATGGACACATGGGTGGAACGTTTTCTTATAGCTCATGGAAATGCCCGTGTTCGTTCGGGTGAGTATTTTTATATATGCCAGTTATATAAAAAATATATTAATAATTGAGGTGCTCTATGCAACAAAGGCAACAAGGCAAGGTTAGGAAATAATAAGGTTCGCCAGTCAAAGTCCTCGGCATTTTTTTATCATTCCTTTATCTACTCCATACATGTCTATTTCGATACTCTATCAAATATTAGTTTTTTTTAAGTCTGTTTTCATGTTTTAAGATGTGTTTAATCATTTTGAAATATACTTTTTAGGTGCCAGTGTCTTATTAGTTTCTTTAGTACCAAACACACAATTCCGACAAGCATACAGGTCAGCACGAGGCATGTGTATGACAAAAGAGTTCTTGTTAGCGCCCGATGCTAGAGAGACATTACATGAAATTTTCAAATTTCTTTTAAAACTTTTAAAAGTAGCTAAAGAATATACGGACACTGCACAACATGGATCATCAAAATTGACTGCCTATTTTGTTTTGCTTAATTATTTCTTGATATCTAGGACTGAAAAGTTAATGGTATGTATATAAATGTATTTTTTTCAATTAGCAATTGTATAATTATGGATTATTTAGGCTTATAAATTAAAATTACATCATTTTTTAAACTTTTTAGTCTACAAAGAATATTTAAGTTCTTGAATATATTTTGAGAATTAAAAAAAAAACATTCAAACTTAATAATAAATAATAATATAATATTTTTTTAATTATATGTGGTTATGTTTTTGCAGTTTGGACCTCATTTAGTAGAGTTGTGGCAATTGTTCCATCCTAAACTATCTGAACCAGCCATACCCATACATCATAATAAGCAAAGTTTATTAATGTTATTCTACAATGTTTTACTAGACTGTTCGGAAAATGTCCAAATACTTATACAAGACCCATATTTTGTTAAAAATATTGCTTTTAACTATATTTTGTAAGTCACTGTAATTTTAAGTTAGTTATACCTTATAACCATAACTTATACCAAGTATTTCTGCTGTAGAGCTGACCACGATGATCAGGAAGTAGTGATTTTTAACAGAGTTATGTTACCTGCCTACTATGGTTTACTTAGGATATGTTGTCAACATTCAAAAACATTTACTCGTCAACTGGCAGGCCATCAAAATATAAGTTGGGCTTTTAAAAATATATCACCTCATCCTACTCAATATGCAGCGGTAATTTTTTTTTTTTTATTAAATAGTTAAAAAATACTTATTATTATACAATATATTTTTTAGGCTGTGGATGAGCTGTTTAAACTTCTGCAATTGTTTATAAAAAAGTTTTCCGATGCAACTGAACAAGAAATAGCAGAAATTAATCAATACAGAAGAGAAACAATACAATTATATGTGTCCCACTTGGATGGAAAAGCTGGTTGGGGTACTTTAATACCAGTAACTAAAATTTTGCTGGAAAACGATGAAGATAAAGTATACTTCATTCAAAATCGTGGTTTAGAAATGTGTTTTGAAGTAAATATTTCATGCATTATAACATTTAATACTCGTTATTAATTTTTAATGATTTTGTTAATTAGGGTTTTCAAACCTTACACAATATGTATCACGAAGCAACTGCTTGCCATGTAACTGGAGACCTAATTGAGATGCTTGCTTTAATAGTAGATGTGACTAAATGCTTACAAAAAGCTCACGAGCAAAATAAATTAAATGATAAAGAAACTCCTCGTACTATAATTTTAACATATAAAGAATGGCCAGATATGTTACGAAAACTAGTCACCTTACTTAATACCTATAATCCCAAAGAAATGAGAGAATCTGTAATAGGTAATAATAGTGCTTAAACTTTAAATAAATATATTAATATTAATTTTTGTTCCAGATTTATTAAAAATCCTAGTTGTTTTAATGCCAAACGAAGTAATTAATGTGCTTCAACCAATTTTGACCCACTGCCATGCTGTATGTATGGATAGTAATAATGGTATGCCTATAGGCCCCTACTTTCCACGCAGAGGACATAAAGTGCCTATGCTGAGTATAAAATCAAATACTAGGCCAATAAGACCAATGGTGCAAATGGCTTTAACACATAATCAACTAGATTTGACAAAAGTAAGAGATTAATAACTGTATAGCTGACGCCCAGCCGTCTGAAATCAGCGCGCTGCAGTGATCTTGATTAGGATTTTGATTGAGAAACATGTCAATAGATATTTCTCATAAATTGCTCTATACCTGGAACAAAACATGATATTTTAATCATCAAACAACTTATTCAACATAAAAAATATGTCATATTGACTTTTAACTTAAAACTATGTTAATTTTATGTTGTGTTTTTTTGCTTTGTTATGGAAAAATAACTAGCGCTGTATTACAAGTGTTGGTGATATTTTTTTTTTTGTTTTGCTTTATACATCAGTATCTAGAGATTTTCTCATTAGAATATTTAAAAAAAAATTTAGGCTACAGTGTGGCATAATTTTAGATTTAAAAATGTGTAATTTTGGATGTTTTTAAATTTTGAAAGGGAAGGGGAATTATAAAACACTGCTCCCCAGCTCCTCATCGAAATTAAAATAAAATTAAAACTAAATTTAATACAAGTTACTAATATTACTCTTAGGTTTCAATTATGATTTTTATTTCATTTTCCGATTATATTCTTTTTTTTTATTTTAGGGCTGTGATCCTCATTATGATGCAGAACTATCTGCTTTTTATGCACCATATCATGAATTTATTGATGTCATGTGTCGCACTGCTGTTAACCATGACTGTTTAACAGAACCATTAGTGGCACTAAATGCAATGATTGGATATGAATCTATTCCATTGCATCATACTTTCTTTCCTAAATTTTGGCTAGATGTTCATAATATGAGTGTAAGTGTGAATAACTTAATAAATATTAAATAATTAATTAACGAAATTTAATCAATTTTTATGTAACACGTTTTTGTAAAAAAAAAATATATCCACAGAGTCCTAATTTACCATATTTACGGTTATTATCAAAAAATAACTATTTTGTGGATTATCTAGAGTCAACACTTATTGAAGAACGTCTTAGCTTAAATAATGATATAATTTATGATTTTGTGAGAACGTTTTTTCCTGAGGTGAGTAATAAATGTTGTTTTATTGATTCACTTTTTTTTTATTTATATCTTTTGTAACACATTTTATTATAACTTATATCAATATTGTTTATTAGATGGCTGCTAGTGTCTTATCACACCATACATTTGAACTATTGGAGAGCGTTATATTTAATCTACCTAATGATTTGGAAAAGCTAGGAGAGCTAGAAACTGAAAAAAGAATGTTGTCGAATTTACGAGCACTTCGAGTATGTTCCCTTGTTAAACCTCCTGTGCACGAACTAAAAGCCGTTTTGAACAATACAAGAATATCTACAAAAAATATGATTAACAAATTTGCTCACTTGACACCAGGTAATTAACCTTTTAACTATTTATTTATTTTTATACTATATAAATATATTCTATTGTTTAATACAAATATTTTGTGCTATGATATTACACATTATTTGCTTCAAAATCATTTAAATATAAAGTTATTTCTTAACATTTTGTGTCGTGGATTTTTAAAAATTGCAAAGAGTTGTTATCTTATTTGTTTACAATATTACTAATTACTTATTGTATACAGCAACACAATATTAATGATGTTTTTTTTAAATTTAAAATCATATCTTTTTATATTTAAAATATACAGTGTAAAATTATATCATTAAAATAATTATTCAGAGTAAATATAAAATCTTTACCACACTTATAATAATAATGCATAAAACTTTATTTTGCATAATTAGTTTATTTTAAATGTCTTCTTAATTATAATTTAATTCCTAATATTTTGACAGATGAAACTGATATGGATGAATTGGAAGATATTGATCATGATGACGAACGGGTGTCATGGTTACGTCAAATTGAATCTATTACTACTGAATTTATAGATGCCATTACTAATTCAAAACATGAAGATCCATCAACTAACTTGGAAGACAAAAATATTGCTGGTCCACCAGACAAGACTTAATACAGGATTTCTGTAATGAATTATCATGTTTAAAAAAAAACCGTTGCTAGTCTTTCAAAACAAAACTGGAATTATAATTTTAAAAGAAATTAATTAATTTCATTTAAAACAATTACATGTGATCTCCAAATATTTTGCAAAGTTTTGTTTTGTTTTTTTTTTGTTTTTTTTTTATTCAGTCGACTATTTTGTAAAGCCAATATCTGTTGGAATATTGTTATTTTTATCATGCATCCCTTGGATTTTATGTGGATTATTTCACACTATACCTCCCCTCTATTTTTCCTCACCTATAGTTGTTTTAAAATACTTTTAGTATAATTTAAAATATAATATGTATTTATTATTATTTTATTAATTCAATTTTTATGAAAGAACTTTTTAAAGACTTTCTAATCATTAATATTATAGATTAGATTTTTTTACAGGGAAGTGTTGTTTTTCTATTATCATATTGTAAATAAAATTAAACAAATTTGAGTCTATATAAGCTGTAATTGTATACATTTAAAAGTTATATAACTGTAAATTAAAAAAAATATTTCTATATAATTGTACAAAAAATAAATAAAAGCAGAAAAAGACTTCTTTTTAACTACAAAAATTGTAATTATAAATTATTTGCTATTTTGTAAATAAAAAATTAAATACCAAGCGCAGTATAAACCATTACAATAAGAACTTTTCAATATGGAGTCAAAAGAGACTTTATTTTTTTGTTATTTAGCTTTATTTGTGTTACTGAATTTTTTTATTAAGAATACAGCTGTCCAGATTCTGTTGAAGCATTTTGTTTCAACTCGAAGGTGTCTTTTCTACAAGTACAACCATCCATACAACTGGTGTAGTACTAGCAATGTGCTATGTCGGCCAAATAGACCAGTCGTGTGAGACCGGTTAATTGGATCTTTGGTAGTATACTTCGTAGTGCAATACTTAAATTTATTTCCATGTAAATTTAGTAAATTCTCAACTAGACTTGACAGTTTTCTAAAATTCCAAGATCTCCCAGCTTACCTAACCCAAAAAACACTAGTCTCTTTTATTAGTGTCTAGTCTTAAGCCTTTTTCTGTTTTATAATATGATTTTAAAAATATAGCTAAGTTGAACGGAGTCATTTTAATGGGAAATTATAGATCCATGAAAAAATAACAAAAAGTCATGAACTCTATTATTACTAGAGAGTAAAGTACTTCCCAGTCTTGTTGTTATCAATAATAAAATAATAAACATCAAAATATATCTGTGATTATGACATACTTATCATTAAATACACTTTCTGTAGTGATTGTATTTTGTGTTCTTACCAGGAAAAATGTAATATACCAGTTGTCCGGTACTAATATACCTGTTGCCACATGGCATATTTTTCAAGCTGCATTACAATCTATTATCACAATACACAAGCAAAAAATAAACAAATTTATTTAGCTGTGACTAAGTGTTGCCTTGTTCCGTATTAATAGTTCTCGTAATTTGTAATTATCAATTTTTAACGACTACTAAGAATGAAATAATGATTAAGATTTTAATTTAAAATAAAATAACATAATTTGTAATATATTATGGTTCGTCAAGTATTTTTTTGATGCAAGAAAATGGTCAATGATGGATGACGATACGATTGACAGATTTACAGGCAATTGTAGGCGTTACATGATATTATATTTTTGCTTCAGTAACATTTTCAATGACTATAATACAATCCGATTTCACTCATTAATAATATGTTACAACTAAATTAAATATTAGTTAGATACTTTTTTTTTTGTTGAGATAAATCCAGTCCAAGAAAACTTGAGTATTTTCTCTTATAACATGAAAAAGTACAATTATACAATTAGGTGATGTCTAAGTAGGGCGATGAGTGATGAGAAAATATAAGGTGACCCCCCACATGTATACCATATCAAGGGTACCGCGTCAAAATATAGTAGAAAGACTAGAGTAATGGATAGTATGTAACTAAGCATAGTCATAATAATACTTCTTCTAAAATGAACAGTTATTGAGAATATAGCCTGCAAATATTATTTTCTTTATAAATATTATAGTTTAAGAAAATATTTGTTACCAAGTTAAATATTTCTAATTTTAATTGTTTTAGCTGTATATGACGGAAGTGAAAAGACGCCTCTGTATTGTAAAAATGACAATGAGAAAACTACACTTAATTTAATTGTAGCTTTCTGCACTGTATTCTGTGTTGGAATATTAGTAGTTTTATTGGTTCATATTCATATTTATGGTACACATCAGGTATCATTATAACTTTACGTACAGTTATTAAAAATTAAGTATACTATTTTTTAATATTGAGAATGTTAATATCTCTTTTATTTATTTATGATGTAGTTAGTGCCACATGGAAGTGTGGCTAGTGATGATGTCGAATGTTCTCAATATGGTATTGAAATACTAAAAATTGGAGGAAATGCTGTAGATGCTGCTATCACATCTGCTTTATGTAATTCCATTGCACTTCCTCATCTTTCTGGACTAGGAGGGTAAGACTAAAATAGTTATTCCTTAAAAGGCTTAAAAGTCAATAATCTAAAAAACTCTTTAAAAATGAGTTCAAGAAATATGAAAAAATGGTCTTAAAAAGTTAGAAAAACCTGCAAAAAATTTCCTAAATATTTTTCAACTAATGAAATAAAATTACTTTAATTAACAAGGAATGTAAAAATATGATTAATTTTAATTTAATTTCTGTTATTTTTTAAATCCGTGAGTACCATAATTTTATTTTTATCAACTCTTAGTAGCCTGCAGATATTTTAATTTGTTGTGCAGTAATGATGGAATGTAATACATTTGGTTGATATTGGAAAATATTGTTGTTTTAGAAAATGATGTTGGAAACATAATTAATGATCTTCTGTAAGTGAAATAAAACTTAGAATTATGTTTGTAGACCACCTAATATGAATTTTTAGTTTAATAGATCAATGTCTACTTCAGTTTAAAAAAAATGCAAAATCCATCAACTTCCAAGCCCTCTTACATTTTATATGTAATTATTATTTATTTGTGTCTTGACTTAATTTTTCCTCTAGAAATGGTGTTATGTTGGTTTATGATCACCGGTCTGGGACAGGAAATGTGATTGACTTTAGAGCTACACGAAGTTCTCACCAATTGGTTGGGATACCTGGATTCTTAGCAGGATTATATTATGCCAATTCAAAGTATGGTATACTTCCTTGGAAAACTCTTGTAGAACCTTCTATAAAACTTGCCAAGTATTTGACTTTTATTTATTAAATTGCCAGTATATTGTAATATTTTAATTTTATAATTATTAATTTATTTAAGACGAGGTGTAATTGTAACAGAAAGTTTACTTGAAGCCATTAATCAAAAATCATTAGAGTCGTTTCAAAATAAGGCTCTTAAAGATTGGCTTACAATAGTATCGACATATTCACCTGGACAAGTAGTTAAAGTACCCGATGGACTTATAAATACTCTCAATTTAATATCTTCAAATCAACTTGACGGTATTATTTAAAAACTAAATTACAAAATAATGATTATTGTATATTAATATATTATTATAACAATTTATATTTTTAGTTTTTTATGAAAAAATGACAAAAGAATTATCTGGCTTATTGAGATCAGAAGATATTAATAACTATGAAGTACAAGATTTATCAATAATAAAACAGGATTTTATGAACTATAGTATTATAACTTCAAATAAAGATACAGGGGGTCCAATTTTATTTGAAGTATTAAGCAAATTAAATGTTACTAAAAATGATGATGATAGTATGTTTTCTTCATTACCAAGTAGTTTCAAAGGTAATATTCAGAGTTCACTTTCAAAATTAAAATGTCAAATGACAAATGACAAACCATAGCTATAGAATATTAACGTAAATATATATATATATATATATATATTTTTATCTTTAATAATAAATGAAAGCATTGGTTATGAATTATGATTACTTAAATTTAAATGTTGAACACAGAGCCGAATTTAGGGGTTGGTAGCGGTCCCGTGTTGCCCCTAGTGGCAAATTTTTACTGGACCAGCAAATTTGATCTAATACTCATATAGTCATTATTGTGTGAATTAAAAAAAACAGCTTATGATGTAGGTATTATTGAAATATATATTTATATTTTTTATTTTGAAAAGTTATCTTTCCAAGAAATTTGAAACAATATGTGTTTTTTTTTTTGAGGAAAGCGCAAGGCGGCAACATTGTGATGAACGGGGGTGACAAAAGTCTAAATATGGCCCTGGTTGAACAAGTTTTAGAAACTACTAAACCAAAACTATATAATTTCACTAGAACAATCCACAAATATGTATTTATTTATAATATGGTTTGATAATTTTTTTGTCTAGATTTAGGAGATAATTGGTTAGAGAATACTGGATTACATATTGCCACTACTGATGTATTTGATCTTTATGTAACAGTTGTAAGGTAATAATGTGAAAAAAAATTAATTTTTATTTTTATTTAATATTTATGTATAATGTGTGTATATAGTGGTCTTGGTTCAATTTTTGGTTCTGGTATTTTAACTCGATCTGGATACATGTTAAACAATGCGTTATATACAAGTAGTGAAGAAAATAATATTTCACAACGACCGTCATCGTTATACCTTCCATTTATAGCTGTTGAAAAAGATAAAATATGTGGACGAAGAATAATTTCAGGATCAGCGGATGTTCGTGATGGAACCCAAATACTGTTATCAATAATCAAAACGGATTCACATGAATTTCTGGAAGTTAATAAAGCTCCACGAATTAGATTCAATAATGTTAATATTGCAGTCGAATTTCCTTTAACTTTTCCTAAAAAATTAAAAGACTTATTTTTAAGCTTAGATTTTAATGTATTTAATGCAACATTGCCTTATCCCACTTCAAATATTATACAAAAATTGGAAGATAGGGCGATTGCTTTATCAGATTCAAGGGGATCTGGAAACTCGTTTACTATATAAACTATTATTAGTATTATAATATTAAAAGTTTTACAATTCTATATTTGTACAATTTCTGTATTCTTTTATATCAATAGTTAAATAAAATTATAACTAAAATCTTAAGTGTAATAGTGCGGAAGGACAGTTATAACTATGAATTCAAATTTTAAATGCATAATAATGGGTAAATTTAGTGAAATATATTTGTATAACTTGTTATTTATAATAAATTAACGCCTTAGAGGCTTAACTCTAAGTATTCTAAGTATTTTACATGTTTGCGTATTCATGAAAGCTAATGCTTCAAGTTAAAGAGTGATGAAATATGAATTGTAGCAAAACTTTATTTGTTTTACCATAATAATTAAAGTGATTATTATGATGTGTATGGCGTCCGTCTTTTTGCCTTGTTTTACCTTAGCGTACCACGCCAAAGTCACTAATTTAGACTATTCTCTCTGCGTGAATCAGCGGGGTGACGTAAACGATACTCTGTAAGTCGCAGAGACCGCGCATTGCCATAGCGGTAAATGTAGTTCTTTGTTTTCAACTTCTTAAAGGGAATACGACCAACGTTGAAAATTCTCTTTAATCTCTATGAGAACCATACGCCCAATTTGTACGTAAAAGGCATTAATTGCCCTCAGTTTTTTCTCGCTTCGGTTAGGAATCCGTGGGCAACGAAATTCCTCTATCTCCGACCTGCGTGTGGTCTTTAGAAAATAATTCTTTGTATCCATTTGGGCATGTGTCTGTCGTATGCTTCGTAAAAATAACTGACTACGAAGGCGTACAAATGGACCGTTTTGTGATATTCTCGTGTTGAACTCCAACCAACTATAGTAAGAGAAACGTATGTCGTACGATGAGAACCATCGTCTAATATTATATTAAAACATAAACCTTCTAACTTCTAAGACCAATGTAATATAATAATCCATAAATATTAATATTATAATTCTTCAATATTTATTAAGAGGATACCCAGTGGTTGAATCGAAAAAAAAAACAATAAGGATGGATTAGGGGTTTAATTTTTAAATCGGCGATAATATAAAAACAGTTCAAATAAAAAAATTATAACATTTATTACCTTAAACATAAAGCCGGGTTCACACGACTCGTCTATTCGCCGAATATTAGGTATTCGTTTATATTCGCCATATCGTGGGAACGGTGGATTCGCGTATTCGGTATATTCGGCATTCGTGAAAGGGATACCAAATGTACTTACTATACCTACATTCAGCAAATAGACGAGTCGTGGGAATGGTATATTCGTCTACTTGCACGAATATTCGATATTCGCTATACAATCGGCGAATAGACGACTCGTGTGAACCTGGCTTAACAGGAATTATAAATTTAAAAGTATTATTTAACAACTTATAAATCAAAAATATAATTAAAACAAATCTGAAAAATATACAAAGAATGTAATAAGTACTCTAGATATACCTTATGATTTTTATCTATAAAATAAATATAATATTATTTTTATAATACGGAATACCAAATAATAAGATGTTATAAGAAAAAAACATTCATTTTTGTAATTTTCATTTTTTTTGAAAAACATTTTTAAAAAAATATCATATAAAAATGCTGCGTTCCCTTGAGTAATAAAATTAGGGGGTATGATACAAAAATATTAATAAACAAGAATACCCCCCCCCCCCCTATTTATTATGGAGTTAGGGCTAGGCATTTTTTTGCGAAACCTTAACTTAAAGGTTAAACTGTGTTGTGTAATTATAAGCTCAGTTATTATGCCTATTTTTTGGTAGTTAACTTATTTTTGGATTATCATAAAATCCTCGGCAGCCATTTAACAAAAATTATTTTATCTAAACATGTCCACGCAAAACAGAAAAAGGTACCCTTCCGTGTAATTTTAGAGATTAAACACATATAAGAAGTTAAGATTAGAGAACAAAATTCCCGAGGGAACTTCGAATTAATTTTGTATTATGTTTAATGCATAGGTCAATATCATGATGAAAACAATAATATATTTTTAAAATCCTTGTAACTTTTTTTCTGGTTGATATTTTGAAAAACTTCATCATAACTCCATCGAAAATCTTGTCCTCTATCTTTTTCATAATAGGTATTTTGTCTCTAATATCACTTCGAAAGGTACTTTTATCTGTTTTGTGTAAATATCTTTATACTATTGAAAATTATCTACGAGACAGTCCTCTAAAGATAAAAATATTTATTTTATCATTAAAGTATGTTACGTCCATGGTTGAAATAATAATTAGCCAAGGATTAAGAAAATGTAAAGAATGATGTTGTGTTCGTTTTTAATGCAAATCGGTTCCTTTCCCACTTGACAAATTGTTACGAAGTTCATTGTGTTGACAATAAAAAAAACGAAAAACACCGAGTTTCGTTGGAAAGTTTTACAAAAATTGATTGACAAATTTCCTTAAGACTTAACGTGAATTTTGTATATTGTTATTCAAATTGTATGTGATCACACTATAATTAAAAATGCCAAATAGGATATTGATGAAAAAAGACAAGGTAAGGTGGTCGTGTATTTTGTATTTGTTTTGGCCTACGCTTTGTCGTTGTTCAAACATCTTTGTTTTTTTTATACTTGATATTTATATCATTCATTGAACATTTATACAATTTAAATTAAAACTTCAATATTATTTTCTTATATCTAAGCTTATTAAGCTTCTCTTTAATAACAATTGATCTTTCCTATACCTAGTGGCTACTACAACTGATAAGAACATTTTGGGATAGAAAAATACCTACATTGGTTTATATTTTTTAATTTAATAGTTGTTTAAATAACACTTATAATCAATATTTAAATATAATTCGTTTTAATTTAACAATACTGAATGTGACTATGTAATATTATTACTCAGTGAATTATGAATGATTTTAATTCACAGGATGTTTCCAAGTCAAAAGGTGTAGAAGGAAAAAATGGACCAGCGGCTGAAACAACGAGTGATAATGTAAGTTTAATTATTTATTTTACTTAATAAATTGTATAGTTTTTTTTAAACAAATTATTAATTATAATAAACATCTAGTTGATTAAAGTAGAAAAAGATAAATTTTTAAGTGTTTCTTAAATATTCTTATAATAAGCGTTTATTCTTAAAAATGTGCCTTTAATTAATTTAGCTTTAATTATAAAAAATCTTATAAGTATGATTTACTAAACAAATTGTGAAAAAAGTTTAATTTAAACACTAGATCTTTAGAATAGTAAAATTCTAGTTTAATAAATATATATATTATCGTTTACTTAGAAATTTGGTATTTATTTTGGCAATTCGTACTGATCAAAATAGCATATTTGTCAGCCAAAATATATTCTTACAGCTATTTCAGTAATAATGGCAAATTTTTTTTATCTAGGATCAGTATTTATACTTATAGATTAATTTTGAATTACAAATAATTATTATAATTTTTCTATCCACCCAATATAAATTGATTTATGAGCAATGAAAATAAATAAACTGTAGTGGATTCTGGCTTATTCCGTTTTGCCACTATTTCAAGTAATTCATAATATCAAAATAGTAAAAAAAATTGCATTATTAATTTCTTTTTATCTGTTTTCTAATTTCTTTTTAATATCTACATACTTTAGGCCCAGTTCTTACTGGTCTGTGAGATAATGTTCATTCTTGGACGCCCTCTTCTTTTTTTTGCGGTATGGCCCATTCAAGAACTATTTTTATAGTATCCTTTTTCTCAGTGAAATGTTTATTTTCTTTGATAAAAAGATCTTCTATTTACATAAAATGTAATCTTTGCCATTCCAATTATTTTCCAAATCTCCTCTTTGCTGAGATTCTAGCCTTTGTTCTTGCCTTTGCAATCACCATTGTTTTTGTTTTGTCATGTTATATTTTTTGCGGTGTAGTTCATTCTTTCTACCATTTCTTGTAACACTTGTACCGTTACAACCACTATTGCTTGATCATCTGTAAATTTAAACACTTTAATTTTAGCCCGTTTAGCTTACTCCGTGTCTGCAGTATAATTTCAGAATATTTCAGAGTATTCAATAGGCTAGGCAAGTAAATAAAATGGAGTCAGGTTTCCAATATCTATTTCTTCAAGAATTTCACTATTTATCAAAATTGTTGTTTTTTGGTTTGCATTAATTTCAAAATTAATGGAAAAATCATATGTTTCTAGCTAATTCTGTCGAAAGCTTTTTCCTAGTCTAAAGCATATAATATAAATAAAACTATTTTGATCTATCATCCTTTCTTTTTTGTATCTCTTACTATGCTCCTATAAAGTTTTACTGTCGTGACCATACTGTACATATAATGGGCTATACTACTATAGTAATTAGTATAGTTGCGATAATGGAAGGGTTTGTCTTTTAAAATGGACCTGCAATGGGTTTGAAACATCAGCCAAATAATGACAACATAGATAACCTATACAGAGTATCTATATATTTTATAGATCCTATAGATCCGAAAATCTTCAAAATAATAGTTCAAGTTATGAAAGTTTCAACACATTCATATAAAGAAGTGTTCCTGACAAATTTAATACACAGGACGAATCGTCAGTGTGTTGCTGGAAAGAGAGATAGCTGTCCGACCAGCACTACATTTAGTTAGCGCTACATTGCTGCATTACCTACTTGGTCAACTTGTCCTCCTATTTCAAACAACACTAAAAAATTGTCATTAGGTCGTCATAAATGTTGTTAGTACTTAGGTATCCATTTATTAAGACATAACATATATATAATGTTATAACAAAGGTTGTTGCTTTTTTCCCCAAGAGATCGTTTCTAAGTGGATTCGCTAATAGGTCATTAGTCCAATATTGGTGTACTCATTTATACAATGTTTAAATATAAGAACTATAATTTACAAGGATTAAAACAAAAGTTTTATAAGCTCAGCATAAGCTGTGATGGGGTTGCTTAAACAAACTGACAAATGCAAAAATCTAAAATAAAATTATACTTTTATTATATTACACAAACTAAAGAGAATATAAGCAATGTACAATTTAATTTTTGTGCAAGAGTTTATTTCTAATACTAAAAAATAGCGTATTGGGAATGCAGTGGTATATTTGAGAGAAGTATAATTGAGTAAGTGCACGAATATATAAACTGATCGTGCCTGTGGGAAAGAGATGATGACAATAAATTTAATAAAAAGTGACTTGTGTTAAAATTAATTTAAAAAAACAATTTTTTGTTTAAACTGCATAATTTTTATTAGAATAGTACAAAATTTCAAAAAAATCCTCATAAAATATATTTCGTGTGATTTAAAACAGTTTTTGTGTTCTCTAATTTTTAAAAATAATTTTGTTTTACGTTTTATATTGTGTACAGTATGTTTTTTTACGATCTAAAATTTTTAGACATTTTGTTCTTAAATTTTCAGTTAGAAAAGGCAACAATATCCTTTTGTAGAAACATTATTATTTTACATGCATTTTTAAAAATTACATACATTAATATTTAAAATTATTACTAATATTTGTTATCAAACTCTGTTCTACCGTTATTGATTACACGCACCACATATTTAATTTGATATAAATATCCTAATAAGACGAAGTATAACTAATTTGCGAATTGGCGGGAAAATATTTGCAAATATTTCTGTTCAGTGAAATTCGTGGAATATACACATTTAGGTGCTTGTTTTGTGTGTTTACTGGCAACATATCAATTGTTATACTTAAACTATATTTGTTGTGACATTTTTCGTATTTTTCATGTATTGAGGGAAAAATAAGATATTTGAATTTGAAGTTCATCTTTTTACGATCTGAAAGATAGGGCCAGATATTATAAAAAAAAAAAACAACAATGTCTTGTTTACATTACTGATTAATACTTGTATTAAAACACAAAAAATATGTTATAAATAAAAAAAAACTGGAGCAGGCACTGAGGAAATAATCGAACGGTAACGGGTTAATTTCAGCTTGTACAACATTGTATGATTATACCCATCGAGTAGTAAGTTAAGAACATTTTGTTTGATAAAGGCATTTAATATAAGGTATTTTCTTGTTTCGATTAGGAACGCAAAATAGCCACTGAATTATTTAAAAGAAACCCAGAAGTGGGGCGTGTTAGTGTCTGTTTATTAAGACGCAAATATAGACAATAGTTGAGATAAAAACTTATAATAAATTTCCAACATGTCAATTTTTTCGTATAAGCTTCAAGGTATTATTTTCAACAGTTTTATAAAGTTGGTTCTATAAGTAACATCGATTTTAATGGTGACAAATGACGGGATAAGCGATGACTGGATCGTTGAGTGATGATTTTATTTCAATAATTCATTTGTTTTGAATACCCCGTATTGGATCTCAATTTTTGATCACATTATTAAAACCAGTCATATGGGTTGAAAATAAGTAAAGATTGATTATAGTCAAACTCGTATTACAGCGTTTAGAAATTTAATTTTTAATTAAATAAAGTCTGATCCCCCCGCAACACAGTCTTTAAAAATAAAAAATAATAATAATTATCGAAATCTGACCATTTGACACAATCTGACACTAGGCGGGAAAGTTTTTGCTGTAAGGCATGTTTTCGAGCCAAAAAACTGACCATGATCGGCCCTTAATGAATCGAAAGAAAGATAAATGGTATATAAATATTATGCATTGATTCGATTAATTTAGGACTGTTCAAATACTTATTAATTGGTTAAACATACGTTATATTATTAAAAGAGACGGATTTACAAAATGTCACTTCGAAAGTAAATCGACGTGACGTGTATGTGTACTACACTATAGTTTTCACTTCTCTGAAACGTTTGACGTTTACAGTACTATCGTGGCACTTCCTCGTCGCTAAGCTTGCTTGCAATTTCTATTTTATGGGTTCTGAGTATTTTTTTGTATTTTATATTTTTCTGGTGTTTAATAGGCACAAGATGGTACATCTACAGGACATTCAAATGCCGCCCCCAGTCCTCCGCCGACACAAATAAACAAACTCAAACTGGGACCAATAACAATTAAAAGAGAAAAAAGACAAAATTCCTCGAGATTCAACATTGTGGCTACGAATCGCGAACTCCAAGTTCTCCAATCGCTCAATGGTCTGTATAAATTATTATTAGTTTATGATAAATATAATAATTTAGTTTTGTAGTAATAGAAGTTGTTTCTTATCTGCGGCTAGTCGTTTCAATTATATTAATTGTTTTGCCAAATATTAATATTTATTAATTAGATTAATGATTTAACAGAACCGTCCGTTTTTGGATATTTTACACCTCGGGGTAACAATTTTATAGCGCGCCCTTTCCCTCGTTCTCTTACAACCATATTTGCCGTCGAGGTATTGCCCACCTCCATCAAATACGACCTTGAAAAACTAAATTTTAGAAATTAACTTTTAATTTATTCAAAATACTAAAAAATAATAAAATATAAAACGAAGAATTAATTAATATTTATACAATCAAAATCGTTGGGCGCGTAGAGAATATTTAAACTAATAAAATCAGAACAAAAAAGCAGAAAGTGTCGATTGTATAGTATTTGTATGCATAAGACTGATAAAATGAATTTCAAAGAAACAATAGCAGGTATTCGCTTCAATCAACGTTGCCAGTAAATTGTATTTTTAACGGTTTATTATTTTGACTAAGTAGATTTTTATTTATAGGTAATATATTTGTTTTAAGCACGCTTATTACCATGTCTAAAATCTAAAATTACCCCAAAAAAAAGGATAAAAATAATTCTAACCTATTTGAGGAAGGGTTAAAAAAATATTTGTATTATTTTAACTGATGTGTGGTAACTGATAAGATCATAAAGAATAGAAAAACTATCAAATTTAAGGATATTTGTTTTAATTTTGCTAATAAGAACATTTTAATCTTGTTCGTCTAGCTTTATATAGCGAACAGTTATGATATCGAATGATCAAATGTTGGAAAAGTTCATTTTCTGAAGTATAAAAATGTGTATAAATATTTCGAAAAGTTTTCATTGATAAAAACCTCTATTTGAAAAAAAAAAATACTACCGTTTGGGTTGGAATAATCCGATTCCAATTCTTGAACAACAGATTAATTTTTAAACTGTATTGTATTGATATGAGTGGTAGTTACCTAAGTTAAGTAATCATTAATCATATCAGATTAGCATCGTATTTTAATCCCCCCTCTCTCAAAACTGTAATATGGTTCCTTTGTACAATAATATTATGAAATATTATTTCTTGATTTTTGCGAAGTGTTATCTTATCGTGTTCAGAAGCAATAAAAAAATAGTAACATGATAATATGTCATTATATTCAATCAACTACCTAATTCTACGCGTTTTATATAATACATATTTATAATCAAATGTATTGTCAATAATATTACTTTTTAATTGATTAATAACGTACTTATATCGGTAAGGGTATATACTATATTTATTTATCGTATTGTGTAATAAATGTTATTGCACATCTGACGCGACCAATTATTGTGTAATTCAACATTTGTTTGTTTTGTGTAATCGTTTTTCAAAATGTATCGCGTTATGATAATTATTAATATTATTAGTTCAGAAAAAAAATTAAGTAGTCATAACATGATAAGTCATTGATAACCATTATTGTGTAGTCGCGACTGTTCTTTATATTGTGGATTTTATATTATCTGCAACATAATTGAGAGGTTATTTATTATTATTGATGCACGCGTTAGCGTTTACTAATCGACTGCGCTTCTGTTTAATCGGCCGATTTGTTAACGTTATTTATAAAATGCATCTTCTTTATTCTCGAAAAACTCATTAACCGTTTAGTGGCCTGTGTTAGCGATTTCGCGGTACTTGTTGGATGTACACGAAACAAATTGGCGCCATAACAATGATAACGTACGTCCATACATTCTTTGGCGTTTGTGTCCGCTTCCTCGCGGTAGCCCGCTGCTCGTTGCAAGCGGTTCCGAAGTCCTACGGTACGTAAATATTTGGCGTGATTCTATTTTCGTCGTTGGGATTTGTAATAATTATGACAGTGTTTTATTACGCCCGTGGCATTGGCCCTGTTCCTGTTCGCGAGAACCGACTTGGGGGCCCATGCGGCCGTTGCCTGCCGCCTGCCCAGTGCCCGGCAACGAGCGCGCGGCTGACACACTTGTTACGTCGCCCCCCGTGCGTGGCTTACACACGTGTTTTGGTTTCGATAGTAGCGACATCTGGTTCGCCAGCTCGGTGACCGTATTGTGCCAGGGTGCGTGGGCGCCGCTTTACGTTTTTCTATTAGTGGGAGGGGGGAGGCGACCGCCGCCGTTTCCTTGGATACCCTTGTCCAGCCGCCCACCCTTCGGCAACCGCGTATCCGCCAGCACATGAACATCGATCGGCTGCCGCCGCGAGAGTTGGAAGCGCACTCGGACGCGCCGCGGCAGTTCGCCACTCGCAAGATACCGCCGATGACGGGTCGCGTTACGCACGTGCTAATCGAAAGTCGGCTCCTTTATTTCCTTCGTTGCAATTTGTGACCGTGGCCGTCGAATTCGGTTGCGCGTTCGTGCTGATTAGAAAGATTTCAGTAAATCCAAGTTTTGTGAAATGTTTTAAGTTCATCTCCAACGTTAGTAAGAAGTAAAAAACGCGCGATCGGCGCAAGTACTCGGTGGTGCGTCAAAACTGGATGTACAACAAGGAACAATGTAAAAACTTGACCGATAACGCGCACAGTCGATTGCGGCGGTGGTGGGGGTGGGGGGGTTCTTTAATAGGTCCTACAACCCTCGTGGATAGGACAACGTGAAATTCAGTGGAAACGAGCAACATAATATAATGTATAATAAAAATACTATAAAACCTATAATAATTTGATTGCGACGGGTTGTTGACGTAGGAGTGACGCAGTCGTGTTAGTTTTACTATTTTAGTAAAATGCCAAAAGGTCGCCCGAGGGTGGGGCCAACGGGCGCCCTGAGAGGCATTTTAATTAAAATGTAAATAAATAACCTAACCGATCTGTCTACTGCGTGGACAACCGATTTACGGCAATTTATTAGACGGACACCCTTTTTTTAACGAAAGGCTTAACCTCAATCCTGTTTTTGTAACGACTGGGGCGGCGTTGTGTACTAGTTACAAACAAAGCAGCTGGCTTTATTATTATTATGAACAAAACTCATTATAAACACGCTGAAAATTCGACTATTTGATTTCTTTAAAATCTTGTCTTAAATCGTCTAACAATAATTGAAATTAACCTGTAGCAATCGGCTGTGCACGTGTATAACATTTTATGCTTAGAATAAATGTTTATAGTTTGACTTTATAGCGTGTGAACAAGGAAATGGAGATAGATGAAGCGAGTTTTTAAAAACCACGTAGAGAAGCTAATAGGAGGAAGGTCACACTTATAGTATTTGTGCGTTAAATGAAGTTATTGATTTTGAAGTCGATACGTAGTATAGCGGGATCGGAACATTTTCGACTAGAGAAGATACGCAGAGTGACACATTAATAAAAATTGAAATTGAGGCAGAGCAGTAACTGTGGTAGTAATAGGTAATAAGGCTAAAAAGGTTTAGTTCGTAAAAGAGAATCGCAGCACCAAGGATGCGTTGGCGTAACTAAATGGGGGGGGGGGGTCTGGGGTAGTTTTCGGTAAAAATTATAAACGTTATTTAGGGGTATCCCTGATTGGCTCCTGACATTTTATGAGAGACTAAAGGCTTTGAGCTTCCCTAGCCCCGAGATCCTAGTTGCGCCAACGGTTGGATGATGTCGAAGATAACGGTTTGAGCGATGAATAAGTTTAGAGCGGATGATATGATACTTAAGATTAATCAGAGTACATGATAATTTTTTAATCTAACTCGTAAGATATCGTTGATTTGTTTAGGGTACTCGCTGCCTGCAGAATAAACATTTAGAGACAACACGCGAAGTACAAAAAAAAAACAAATTTACCGTAAGCAATACACAATGTCGCAAATGCGTTAGTGCGCGTTGGTGATGCCCGAATCGGTTCAGCGAAGGATATTTTTTCGAACATCGTGCCCCTTACACTCCGGCGGTCGTGTACAGTTCTAGTACTTCGATGATCTTTAATGGATGGTGGCACGGTTAAAAGCCCGTGGCGCGGGAAGAGCTATAATAATGGTAGTGAACAAGTCTGCGGGCGGTCGTCCGCGATCGCTAAACACGACGTCTGCTACCGGTGGTACTGCGGCTGCGGCGGCGGTTAACGCGTCGTTTCTACCCAAGAGCCCTAGCTTTCAGAGCGGTCTAGACCTGCTGGCCGACCGAGACAAGTCTCCTTTCATTATGTACTGCGACCCGGCAAAACACTTGCCTAGACTTCACGGTGAGTGCGACAATAATAATGTTACCTAATTCACGTGATAACACAGTAGTATATACTGTATACTGTAGTAACATGCATATAATATTGGCGGCGGAGAGGGGGCGTATAGTCTCAGTCAGTTTTCAAAGCTTTGGGTAACTACTAATATATTATAATAATTATTATAATCTTTGCGCATTCTTTTCGATATATTTATGGGCGTTCTTGTAATTTATGAAACTATAATTACGATTTTTTTTTTCATTCTGGTTTATGCCGTGACTAATTGACATGGATATGTCTTATGGCTAGGGGTCATTCTGAAAATTTGTCCGTTACGTTTTGAGCGACATGGTAAGTGTCACAGTGCTAACGTCATTATGGAGGGATTATGTTATGAAAATAAAGTTAAGAGTATCTACACTTCATGCAGATACATCAATTTGCAGGTTATATAAGGATATAAAGATGTATATAAGGATAGTCAAATTAATTTGTTAGGTAGGCACTTACTGACTGGCGAACCACGGAAATTGATTTATGAGAAAAGTTAAATATTGATAAATGTTGCCAGTAAGTCGATAAAGGCCAGGTATTATAAAACTACTTAAAGACGTTTGGCCAGAAAATATAATATTAAGACTATACTATCATCATATATCGCAAGGAGATTATAGATAGGAAATAATCATATAATTATCAGGGCATATCCATTAATGTATCTGCATGAAGTGTGGATGAAGTCTTAACTGAGTTTACTCAGTTTTTTTATGTTCTGCGACTTGCAAGTGCGTGTAACGTCTTCGCCATGTGTTTGGATAAGACGACTCGAAAACTATAAGGCACCCGATATTTAATGACGTCAACGATCGTATTCTGGTTCAGTTTAATTTATAATTTACACTTTAATATAACGGCCCAAATTACTTTTCCTAAAAGTCATTGTAAGGATGACAAAAAAGTGTTAGGTACTCTTTTTATGATGAAAATTAATTGTCATTGTAGTAGGTGTTTTTTTAATTTCCAACATAATACATTTTTTCTGTTCTATTGTACTGAGAAAACCTGAACAGTACTAATTATCTGACAGGGGGTATACTCCATTCACTTATGTAATATGTTCATAAAGATTTTGACATAAAGTTTGTAGTAAAAAAGTAATTATTGAAAGTCTTTTTTTTTATGACAATGTTAAACATAAAAATGTTCGTTGTTTGTAGTTCGTTGCCACTTGTTAGCTTACACCTTTTTTCCAATAACGTTGTGTTATTAGTACCATTGATTATAAATAATTTTTATAATTTAAGTGTATTGTAAAATAATTGTAACTAGACGTTAATATAATAAAAGTAGACTGGGTTTTAGATCAATAAATTATTGGTATTATTATACAATTTACATTGTCAATAATATTTGTATACGTTAACCGTTCTCAATTGGCTACAACTAGACAAATTAACCTATATGATGTAGCCTACATCATGTAGGAATAGGTATATGTATGGAATTATGCATTGTATTCTTTTATAATTATGCTAATAGTAAAATATATTCCAATGATATAATATAGCTCAAGGACTCATGAGAACAATGTAGTAATACTTACGCTGTCGGACAACAACTATATTTCTATTATAAATAAATATTTTATTTACACTATAAGATTGACGGTACCTATACTTTTTTATGGACGAAATACGTTTATTTTGGCATTGTTACTCAATTGTTCTCGTGAATTATTCGAGGGTACTATGAATAATAAAATATTCGTAGAATGTATTTTATTTTATGTTGGCCAGTATAATAACATGTACAACGTATTGGACTTGAAGCCGAAAAATGCCAAAACAATTACATTAGCAACTTATTTGTCGTTCTCAGAAAAACAACCCTCCGTTCACTTATCAACTATCGCATTCTCAATCATAGGCGGAGTTAACCTAATTAAAGTTTATACATGTCTTAGAAATCTAAAAAGACCTCTCGGTTGTGCTACCGTAAAAATAATGTATAATCAAATTTCCTTTTAAGGCGTATTACTGTACGATGACGTCGAGCGTATAACAACGGTTAAAATTAAATATTATTTACAACTCGTTCCACTCTGGATTTATTAAAGTAAAAAAATTGATTTTATTTTCTGCAATGTATTGGCTTTCATAGTGAGAGTAGGTGTGAGAATGTTTTGCATTTACTATGATTGTTTTATGTTTGTTGTTATTAATTTCTTGAAAAGATACTAGAATCTCTTTTTGCCCATCAGACAAACAGCTTTTTAGCATCTATGTAGAGCTACTTTAACGACAGTAAAAAATAACCCTTCCTTTCTAAAAGAAAATATAAATAATAGTTTTCTATTTCTGTTTTCCAATTATTTTTATCGAACAAAATCGTAAAATTATTAACCAGTTTAAAAATTGAAATACGACACTTATAAAAATAATAATATATTTGATCTTACTATATTTTAAATTTATTTATCAATATTTTTTATTTTATTTGACTGACTGTAAATTATTTTACTCTATTTGTGGTTTCGCAACACAAATTGACCTAAATATTATTGTTTGGAGAAATAATGTTAAAATAAAATAATTTAAGTGATTTATTTTGTTGCTATAAAATATTTTAATTGTATTAGATTTGTAAGCAATTTAATTTTCTTGTTGCTCTATTTTTATCTCTAATTTGAATGCCAAATATGAATGATGGTTTCAACTTCCAAATAAAACTCCCTATTAACTGTTCCACGTTCGTGGTAATACTGCGCGTTCCGGTATTTGCCTCCCACACAATGTATAAAAATAAAAACAATATTTTATTATGTCTTCAAACAATAGAGCCACAGCTTTGCAATGTATCCAAAATATATATATTTTTTTATATTCCTTGCGCTATCAGTGTTAGCAGCACTTTTATTCCGTGCAATTTTATCTTCACGACCATCACATTCGTTCGTATAGTAATCGGGTTGTGTGGACAAAAGCCAAAAAAAAAAAAATTCACGGATAACACAGCTGTTGTTAACGCCGATAGGACATAAACGTGAAATGCGCTTAACAACCGCAATATTAAGCCTCTTACAAAAACACTGTAATGTTTATAAACAATGCTAAACAACCGATAGCGTCTCAAATTAAAACTAGTTGATTTACGTGCCGTGAGTAATTATTTACTTGTCCTCCGAGAGTTTCATGACAATGCAAAATAGTGCCTGATTACTAAATACTAATTAGTTTGGCAGCAGTTACGAGTGTAGTACCAACTGCAATGTGGAACATTTAGGCATGCGTGTTTCAAACGTCGTTGAACAGGGCAACAGCTGATGTTAATAAATATAAAAATAAAACAATTTATTTCGTTGAAACATCTGTACCTACTGTTGTTATAGCTCGTAAAAATTAAATTATTTTTACTGAAGTAAATACAAGTTTATGGTTTTGTTGTGTACGTTGATTTTATGTTATTCAAAACGCGTATATTGTCACCCTAGTGACATAGTTTTATGTTGCATTTGCCTCGCAGAGTTAATTTATTTAAAAAAAACCTAAATTGGTGCACCGACTCTAAATACCTACTTAGGTTTAAGTTAATAATATTCAAAGAATATATTATCTTATCAATAATTAGCCATGTTTTATTTGTTGGTTAACTAAATTCAACACGAATCGTGAACACTAAACAGAAGTCAATTTTTAAATGTGTATACTAAATATCAATTTGTTGAGAAACCATAATGAGTGCTTCTGTGTATGCCAATATATCTACATTGTATTAAGTAAAATACAACTGATATTACATCATATATTTTATTTATGCTAACATAATCCCTTGGTCAGCGGCAGTTCATTTTTGTTATCTACGTACACATTTTTTATGCTAAATAGTAACTGAGTTGATGTATGTAACACGTTAATTTTGTTTTTGAAATAGTCATGTATAGTTTAAATTAATATTTTATTATTATTGTAGTTTTTTTATTGCACGTGACGTTATTGTAGTGTAAAAAGCCCTTTCATATTTCCTGTTACGAATTTAAATGAATTCATTTGAAGTATTTTAAGTTGAACTAGATTCCACTAGTGATAATTATTTGTTTAACAGGACATATTATTTCATAATTTTCGATAATTGTTCAGGAAATTACAGCGTTATTTTAAATTGAACAAACATTTTGTTTAAAGGCTTTTTATTGATTTGAAGCGGGTGGAAAGATAGTACTTTCGAGTCTTTGGACACCCCGATGTCACCAACTAGATACCATAGGACATGGTCGATAAAGTATAATATCAAAAAGTCTGGACCTAGATAAAGTAAATAAAACTGCAGTACATATTTTAGCTTGCGTTAAAGTAACAAATGCCAAGTGAAGGAGTCATTATTTACTACCTATTTATTGTTTTCCTGTTAGTATGTACCTTTTTACATAAATCGTTAAACACAAACATTGATAAGTTGCTATTTGTAATGTGTAATGTCATTTGTATTTTTTTATTAATATATAAGTCGTTTATAGAGTATGATGAAGACCGCATTGTCAGAATATTTTTAAAGAAACGTTTTTATGGTATTATAACTTTTATAATGCCTTACATTGTATCTCTATTGCCTGTTATTTAAATTGCGTTATGTCCTTCATTTTAAATTCCTTGCCTACTTCAGCGTGAGCCCCTATCAAACTAAATACATGACTATGCGACTACTATTTGCTCGTGCGTACCGTTTTAATAATATATTTGGGCTCAACAAAATTTATCAATCCGTTACCGTCTTTTCGGCTCTTTTATCAGAGAAAACTATTATTATTTGTGTACTTAGAAAATGTTTATATTTCCCTTTCTACTAGATTCTGTTTATAATATTATTATGTGTTGTAAGTAACATTGAGTTTGGCACAGCACATTAGTATGTTTTATAAATACCAGTGTCTAATAAGTTATCAAGTGAATTTATAATTATCTAGAGAACCTATTAAATAACTTGAACATTTTTTTCAAAAGATTCTTGACATGTTTATAACACCATACAGTATAAAATTATACACAGCATGCTGTGTATAGTACTAGCGTATCTACTACAATATTATATAATACACACAGCAAACTATATAACTACCTCTACACGCAATATATGCGAAAAACTGAAATAAAAATCAATACTTGATGCAATGAGTGAGGCACGCTTTAACCTTATTTTATGTTTGCATACAATGAACATTTTAACCATGTTTTGTTAATAAAATGTATACATTTTCCCTATTAAAATAAACATATTTTTTTAAATAAGTTTCAATTGTGTAAACACAAACATTATTATTATGTCTATCATAAATTAAAAATTTACTATAAAATCTTACATACTCATTATTTATAATGTAAAATTTTAAATTTCAATCTGATAATTTATAAGAAGATTTATAATCAGTAATAAAATAATAATAAAAACCCTTAACCATAAAAATTATATACTCTCCGCGAATACGTCGTATTTCGGCAACAACGTTGTCATCTTCAACGCTCACGACAGACTGAGACCGATTACGGGCAAACATCTCCCTCTTACCTATTAATTTAGGGTTTTTATTATTATTTTACTACATATAACCATGAGTGCTTAAGTTTTTTTTAGATTATAATCAGTATTAATTAAATATTTTTTAAAAGTAGATATTTTAAAAAAATAGCTGTACATCTAAAAACAAGTAAAACTCATTATAAATCAATTACTTATATTTTATTCATTAATAACTAACATATTCTTTTTTGGGGGTTGGGTAAAGGCTATGTTTAGTTATATATTGTTATAAAACACAATATGAACTATTAAATACTATTTGAAAACTTTTATGTACACACATGATTTTTACACGACTGTCAGTAAGGTTGTATTGAATATGTAAAATTGTTATATTGTTGCAAAGCCTGTGTATTTAGTTTGGAGTGTAATGCGTATATTTAGTGTGCTATTTATTGATGTCACATATGGCCAATGTCCTTCCTATTGACACCATAACAATTATTAAATACAATATTTTTTGAATAAATTACATGTTTTATTAATAGTCATTTTGTAACGTTATTCTTTTTCGTTATTAAAATATTTGTGTTTTAAATAATTAAAACTAATGCAAAATGAGAAAAATTATTGCATTTGATTTGCATCTGTTTTACACTATTTAAAAGTAAAAAGTAAAAACCCACATCTAGACAAGTTGTGTCGGAATATGCAAATTTAAACTATTTGTCACGGGCCAATGTGTTGTTGGGTACGACTTTATTCTTTTCTTGGTTTACAGTTTAGTTGGTGTTAAAATTTTTAAATAGAAACACTGCTCGTCTATTTTTAATGCTCTTCAATATTTTGCCAGCAGCGAGACGAAAATAGTTTTAATATTTATACTGTCACATTGGACTTCCGACAGTGACCCTTGTGTGAAATTATTTAACCACATTCAACCATACCTTGAATCAGCGTTATTTGACGAACTATCGTCCATTGTGATAAAAGTATCCTACGTTTACACGTTTGAACGTTTATTTGTAAAACTAAACGAGTCATTGTTAGTATATTATTTTTAAATCTGATATCATGCGCTTTAACTTATATTTTTTCATTTGACGTTATACTATTTTAAACTCATAATTTTCATGAAGACAGCCGTTAATACGTTTATCGATGGATATTGATGTACTTATATTATTTTGGTCCATAGTATGTGTTTGATATTTTAATTCTTTGTATCTATATTATATTATTATATCGCGTTCGTTCGTTTTTCTTTCAGTCCGCGCATTTGTATTATTAATAATAATTTAAGTGAAATTAATTTTAATTACAATCGATTATTGATATATAGTGTTGTTACATTTTCACGAGGTCCCGGTGAATTAACGTAAGTCAATTAATATGGCTAAAATAATTAAGCACATCATATCTGTGCGTGTAATTAACGGTTGTATAGAATTATAATGGTCTATACATTTTAACTACGGTTCAATGTATAGTTTTCAAAATGTTTTTATAAAAATAGACATAATATTATGAATTAAATTATTTGTTCAGATGCAGCAAATAATATAATATGTACAATAAAAATAATTTAACTTTATACCAATGTTACTAAATAAATCTGATAAACGTTTATGATATACTTAATAATGACATTGTCTTTATGAGATTCCTTATCTAGAATTAAATATGGTTTTTAACATAGACAACAATATTGGATTTTGCCTTTTGGTATTTGTACCCATGTATAAACTGTACTACAAAAAAATAATTAAAATAACGAGGCTATTTGGTATGTTTATATCATATTTTTTAAAACTTTTTAATGTAATTAATAAACTAAACATTTCTATAAATTAATGTCTTAACAATAATATAGACACTACACTTTTTCAGTTGGGAAACCTTTTTTTCCCTAATCACTGGGAAAGTAATTAAGTTAATGACTATTTACTTAAGGTCTTAAAAAATAATTAACAAAATATAAAAATTAAAACAAACGGTTTTAGAATCCAATAGAGATAATTTTGGATTTCTAGGTTAGAAGTATATTTTTTATTAAGCATTTTATTTTTAAGTATTTTTACGACATTTTAGTTTCCGTAAAGGTACACCAAGCGTATGTAATGTTTAATGCACATTTTTACAGTATACTCTTACATATTATATGCCTAAAGAGCGTAAGACAATTTTTGGCCCCCTAATGAGTCTAACTGGACTTATGTCACTGTTTAACGTGATCTTAAATTAATATTGAATAAAATTTGATAAATATTAATGTAGTCTTGTACTAATCAATTATATTTTTTATTTACAGAGGTCAATGTGTCTGAACGGGAACAGTTGCTCATCCAAAAAATGCAACAGTGTTGTGTGTTGTTTGATTTTATTTCGGATCCACAGTCTGATCTGAAATGGAAAGAAATAAAACGAGAAACCCTACACGAAATGGTTGATTATTTATCGTCTAACCACGGTAATGTGCTTACCGAGGCTATTTATCCTGAAGCTGTGAGAATGGTAAATAGTCAAATAAAATTTTGTAATAACTATTTGTAAATCAGCGTTGAGAGAATTTCGCTTCTTAGTTTGCAGTAAATTTATTTCGTAGTCTACCTCCTTCGAGTAATCCTAATGGTGCAGAATTTGATCCAGAAGAGGATGAACCTCTTTTAGAAGCTGCTTGGCCACATCTTCAATTAGTATATGAGTTTTTCCTAAGGTTTTTGGAATCTCAGGACTTCCAACCATCAATAGCTAAAAATTATATTGATCAAAAATTTGTTCTCCAGGTAATATAATTTAAAACTTAATAACATTTGTCTTATTAAATTATGATGTTCTTATCTTTAGTTGTTGGAGCTTTTTGATTCGGAAGATCCACGAGAAAGAGACTTTCTAAAAACCATATTGCATCGGATTTATGGTAAATTTTTAAGTTTGCGTGCATACATACGGAAACAGATTAACAACATATTCTATAGGTATACATATACTTTTATTTTATTTGGTTTAGTTTGAGTTTATTTAATTATATGTGTTTTTTTGTATAGTTTTATTTATGAAACTGAACATCATAATGGCATTGCTGAACTTTTAGAAATTTTAGGAAGGTATGACAGATTAATTTTATTGTTTTTAATTTTTTACAATTTTATTAATATTTTATTGAAATTCAAATTTACATTAGCATTGTCAATGGATTTGCTCTACCATTAAAAGAGGAACACAAGGTATTCTTGTTAAAAGTCTTACTGCCCTTGCATAAAGTGAAGTCGCTTTCGGTGTATCATCCTCAACTTGCATACTGTATAGTTCAGTTCCTTGAGAAAGACCCTGCACTTACGGAACCTGTTATTAAAAGTCTATTAAAATATTGGCCAAAAACACATTCCCCAAAAGAAGTGAGAACGTTAATATTTTTAAATATGTTAAATTATGTTAACCGATCATGTTACTTAGGTCATGTTTCTCAATGAGCTTGAAGAAATCTTGGACATTATTGAACCAATGGAGTTCAAAAAAGTACTGAAGCCGTTAATTCACCAAATAGCTAGATGCGTTTCAAGTCAACATTTTCAAGTAACTATCTTTATTTCTAAAGTTTTTGTTTGAGACCTGTAAAAAAAAAAATGGAAAAATTTAACCTATTATAAAATGAATAGTTAATTATGATTAATTAAAACATTAAAATGTATACTGTTGTACTTTTTTTCAGGTTGCTGAAAGAGCTCTTTACTTTTGGAATAATGAATACATTATGTCTCTAATGTCTGAAAACGTAGATGAAATTTTGCCAATTATGTTTCCTGTACTGTACAAAAATTCAAAAACTCACTGGAACAAGTATGTCTTACAATAGAAATTATTTTATTATATTGAGATGGTATTTTGACAAGTTCACAAACGTGACAAGTCGTCAGTACCGCTGGAAAGGAGGATGATAGAGCTCCATTTTGCCAGCAATTTCTTGCCTGGCAAACAGAGCGCCCGTAACCGAATGTCAAACGTATGATAGTGAGCGCCAAACACTGATATCTTATCCACTGGTCCTCTTGCCCTCCTCTTGACTCAATACTCTATCGATTAAAAATGTATATTACATTTTAATGTAATCGTTTCTAAACGGCTAACATAACAATCAATATATTTCTTGCTTGCCAACTACAAATAATTTCTATCTCACTCTACAATAAGCCTTCTGAATTTTACTAGATAATCCAACTTGACATCTAGATTTCGATCATATAGACCCATTAAGTGACCCATTACTGTAACTACTATGATATTCCATCTGTTCTTATTCATCACACGGTTCTCTTTGTGCTCGATCAATCTCAATCTATCATTTACTCCATTTATTATTTATTATAATTTGTATAAATTACAAAATTATTTCACTTATTATTACACCTATTGTTATTAATTTTTTTTTTTTCAGAAACATACATGGTCTTATGTACAATGCATTGAAAATATTCACAGAAACAAATCCTGTACTCTTTCATACGTGTACACAACAGTATAAAGAAGACAGAAAAACGTTAGTATTGTTACTTAATTTATTTTGAAAATATTTAACTTATTTTTTCCAACTCGTACTTATCTGAGAAAAATAATGAACAGGGAAATGGATAAATTAAAAAAACGAGATGAAAAATGGCATAAAGTTGAAGAGCTAGCAAAAAAAAATCCCAGTTTCACCGGTTCAATTGACAGTGAATTTTCGTGTTATGGTGATTTGGCTAGATCACCAATCAATGATTTGGATCCGACTATTGACTTAAAGAGTTTAGAAGAGGACACCAAATACCATATTGATACAGATGTAATAAACTTACATTGATATGCAATACAATAACATGGTTTTTATTTGTACATAAATATTTATATATTTTTTTAAATAACTTGTAGAACCGAAAAAATCGAAAAGAAAAGCCGTTGCTGAGACGCAAATCCGAGCTACCACATGATACGTACACAGTGAGAGCATTGAATGACCACAAGAGAGCTGATGAATATCTTGTGACGCCACCTGATGTTAACAAGTGCTAGCCAAATGTTTCAATTTTGATGACATGAATTATTGGATTCATGTTATTTCTATACACATATAGCCCTACAGATTAAGGTAAATTCTATAATTATTGTGTTTTCAAAAAACATATTATGTTTCCACAAATAATCATAATTTAAAATATTTTCTGATAAAATGCCTACATAATTAATTCATAACAATAATACAAACATGTTTATACTTTTTTTTACAGGAATTACTAAAAAAAAACAAATTTTAATGGTTATTCATCTCATTAGGGGTCATAATATATAAATGTTAAGTTTATCATTGTTAGGATTAACTTGTTATTAGAAGTATCAACCACCATGTCCTTTCCATACTTGAATTATAAAATGAAGAAAGATTAGCAAAGTCAACGCACCCATATGCCTCTTTGGTTGTGTTATTTATTTTTAAAATAAAAAAAAAAATTGTGTCATTTATATTTTTATTTATTTTATCACAATATATGTTTATTTAATATTAACTACCATTCTTTGGAAATAAGTTTTTTTAATGTTTTACGACAGATTACATAAAATTTAAGTGAGATTTCATTCAGTAAAATCAATTCAGGGATTATTTTTGTTTTGTTCATCTTGTTGGTTTTATATTATTATTCTTTTTTACTTGATATTTTTTTAACACAGATATAATAAAACATATTTTATACATATACAATAATGTTAAAAAACACTCCAATAATTGCTACACTTTTAAGGTGAATAGCTTTTAGATAAATAGGTATGAAATGTTTTAGTTAGTATATTAACTATATTATTATTACTTATAGCTTAAAAAGAAAATACCAGATGATTCCTTAAAAAATAGGAAAAATATATTATTTAAAATTGAGAACACAATATATATGAAGTACCAAATTTTTATTTATGTATACATGTATTTGAATAATAATATATATGTACATATTGATATACATTTTTATTCAAATGAAAATTTAATTGACTAATTTGTGTTTCAACTAAAGTTTTAAGTTTTTCTTTTATTGTTTATTTAATTACAAAATGTTGATCATTATATTTACTTGTATACTCGTTTTATGGGTAGACCCGTTAACAGGGATGAATTATTGTTTAAACACTTATAAAAAATGTTATAATATTTATGTTGTACAGTTGAGTATAGATATTTATGTGAAACAAAAATTATGTTTATTGAGGAATTTAAAGTATAATTATATTATATATTTAAAAAAAAAATTAAGTTCGTCACAGGCAGTTAGGCCTTATATTATGATATATATATTTATACATTTTTTGAATAAATACTTGTGTCAATGCAAATCAAATATATAAACAATTATGTATAGTGTTGATGAGCTTGTATTTAATATGAAAATAAAAAAAATACATATAATATAGTATGTCTATTGGTACAATTATTTTTTTAAACACTTTGATGATACTTAAACAGCAACAGTAATAGTTGGAATGTCATCATCATTATCATGTAAGCTTAATGGACCTGGAAGGCTGAACGCTGCCATCACGATATATATTACCTAATTATGCTAAAATTAAATAACCATGTACTTGATGACAACTTCATTTTTTGGAGCTTTAAAATTGTAATTATATGTGTTTTGTATACTGATTTAATTATTAAGCCCAAAATCTTAAAATGTCTTAAAGTACAATTAAAAATGTAAATAATACATCGTCCGTTGTTTAAAAGACAAGACTTTTCTAAAGGGCAGCATACATTAAATATTTATTTAATATCATATAATAAAAAAAATAAATGTCTACAGATTTTTGAGAAAGTTTCATATTATTCTAAATTTACCTTTCCACTTAAAAAATCGAGAAAATACCATAAATGTTGAACATTTTCTACTTAAAATTATGATATTAAAAAAACAGTAGTCACTTCCAATTTACAGTGGAAAACTAAACAAATATTGTTTACCCTTTCCCCCATAAAGAATTGTAATTTTAACTTAATTTGTTTTTTTTGGCTGTAGGTTTTAGACAAGGTCTAAAAATAGAAGATAGATCTGTGTGATGACTCAATACACTTCAAACATTAAACCAAATAAATAAAAATCAAATAACACGTTTGGTTTACGGTTATAAACATATACTTGATTGTCTATAAAAAAGTTTATATTATATTGACATTTTCATGTCTTAGCTCTGGCACATAACCGAAAAAAGTGTTACCAAAAAAGACAGTTTTTCAGCCGAGTCTGCAACCACGAAAGATCATTTTCATGTCTCGTTGAAGTACCGAATAAATTTAGAGTAGTGGTGGAATTATAGATAATGATATAGTAAATTAACGAGCGGTAACAAGCTAGTATAATAAAACGTCAAGTTTCTGGCTAAAATTGTAGTGTTTATTGCTGGCTTAAAACAATTCATAGAGAAATTGGGCTCTTAAACTGTTTTGAATTTATTATTTAGTTCTAATTTGAACGTTGAACGTACAACATATCTCTTATCTCAAATCAGATAACAGCGTAACAGATTAACATTCGAAATAGATCCGAAATGGTCATTCCGATAATTGTCTTTCGACGTCGCTTCGTAGTTTTTGTTACATTGCGGCGCGTAACAGCGTAACGCTCTTTTGGTAACACTTTTTTTCGGTTATTTACCGGCTTAATCTCACCATTATCTCCTACCCCCTATTCCACCCTATCTCCCGTCCCCAACCCTTTCGCTTTTTTCGTTACGCCTTTTTGGTAACGCTTTTATGGTAACGCTTTTTTCGGATATTTGCCAGGGTTATGTGCCAGAGCTAAGACATGAAAATGTCAAAAAAGCATTATCACACGTTGATGGGGATGAAGGTGAGGTTGGAGGTGGAATATAGGGGTAGGAGATAGGAGATAAGAGATATGTTGTACGTTCAAAGTTCAAATTATAACTAAATGATAAATTCAAATAGTTTAAGGGCCTAAATTCTCTATGAATTGTTTTAAGCCAGAAATTAAATACTACAATATTAGCCAGAAACTTGATGTTTTTGTATAATAGTCACCTTAGATACTAGCTTGTTACTGCTTGTTTATATACTATATCATTTTATCTATAATTCCACCATTACTCTAAATTTATTTGGTACTTCAAAGAGACATGAAAATGCTCTTTCGTGGTTGCAGACTCGGCTGAAAAACTTTTTTATAGTTTTTAACTCCTTCAGTGTGCATCAATTTTATTACTTTCAGTTATGATCAATACTGTGGCCTCTCCGTCCCTAATATGTTCTGCTTCCACTAGGCTGGCTTTTTAAAATGTATTTTAGACTAAATTTATTTAGATCTTTAGTGTTCTACATAAGTATTAATTTTAAACTTGGTAATATAAAGTAAAATAAAAAAATCCAACGTAGTGGGGTGGGGAGAGTTTCTGGTCCTTGAGTATTATCATAACTGATAGTGCTAAAAATCACTCAATCAAATTTATATAAATAATCAAAATTAATTTCCTTCGATGAAAATATGTTTTAATTATTTAGAATGCTATTGACCAAGGAACATATTTTGTATAACTTGAGACATAAACATTTTTCAATAATTATAATAATAATATAATATAATATTATAATAATGTATTTTACATCTTAATTTATACATAATAAAACGAATAGAAGCGCTGTAGATACTATACTTTTAGTAGTACTACACTATTACATTTGACGTTTGTATCCATAAAAATGCGCAGATCTAAATCGTAGTTATACAAGGCAGATATTTGGCAAGGTATACAGACAAAAGAAATAAATCCTATACAAATTATTAAACAACGGTCCAAAAGATAAAAATAAAGTTTGGCCTATCAGAAGCAAAGCTAAGCTGAGAAGCGGTAAGGTAATATTTTATACAAATGTTTTATTAATTAATTACAATTTTTTTTTAATTAATACAAATTTTTTAATGTAAGAGTCCTTAGAGATGTAATTGATTAATAATTAAGTATAGATAGGTGAAAATTGTATTTTATAAAGAATACGTACGCGGTTGAAATGACCTTCACGACATCAGCTGCTGACGTAATAAATAAGACAATAACTTAGAAAATACTAATTACAACGTAATGATCGATTCGTCGACTTAATGTACCGTAATTTGCTAATACAAAATTGCATGTTCAAACGGAATGAGATTTTTCAAGCAAACAAAAGCATCGTCGGTACTACAGTTCGGTCCATTGTCTAATGGCAAAGCAGGTCTGCACTCCAGTTCGTCGCTCACTATCTGCAGCGGCTGGATCTTGGTGCTGACGCCCAGACATCCGATATCGTCCAATAGGAAGTCGATGAAGTTGCTCTCCATGTACCATTGATAACCTCGGAAGCCAATGTTCACCATTAACGGTACTCTGGTCGTTCGTCCGTATTGCACGAACCTATAAACATCGTTACCATCAGTTCCCATAAAAATAGAATAGGCCACTCTAGCACGTATCTAGAACGAGGGAAAAAATGAATTATTTATAAACGGAAGTTATCACACCTATTATACATTTGTATACAAAGAAAATAATACCCATAAAAGCAGTGGCGTTATAATTTGTAACATACAAAAGCGATTATGACTCGTTTATTGTTTAACGTTTAATTAAATTCATGCCAAAAATATGAAATTTATTGATAAATAAATTTGCTTTTACTGCGCCATTGTTCTTTTTATAGTATTTCGTTAAGCAATTTTCGAACCGGTGATCCGATAAGCAATCTAAAAACAGATTTGAATTCGCCATGAAGTTTACTTATGATCGGTCAGGGTACTTTTTTCAATTTTTTTTTAACCCTTCCCTAATTTGATTTTAAAATTTGACATTTTATATAATGTTCAAACGTGTTTGATACATAGTAGAAATAAGATATCAAAAAAGTACCCTGACCGATCATAAGTAAACTTCATAAAAAAATCCAATCTGTTTTCAGATTACTTATCGGATCACTGATTCAGCTTGTGCGATGGAACAAAAAATATATGTTATATTAACTAAAATGGTTTTTACTCATAAACAAAATAATTTAAATTAAAAATAACACCATGAAGCTTATACAAATTAGCCGGTAAATTAATTGACATGTTCGAAACTTATTAAAACCACTTTTTTCTTAAATATTGCCTATACAAAACTCCTTAAAAACCAACCGCATGCAATCCCCTTAAAGAAAAAAAAACTATAATATTATTTTTTAATAAAACCTTCAAATAGTTCATCATACATTTTAGCATCTCGTTAAAAATATGACATTTGGTTCCGGTCTTTAAAAAAATGTACCTAACCGTTAACATTATTTTCACTAAATAGCCTGTTGGTAGTCATTAGAGTGTTTAGAATAAACTTTATTAGTATTTAATTGATTTACTCAATTAACTCGTTTGATTAAGCGATTTTAAGATCCTCAAGTTGTACCTATTAGACAAACGGTTTTATTTCATTGTATTATTGTTAACAAACCAATAATTATTAAATAACATTTTTTAAAAATACACTATTATTTCAAGGATTTACTAAATATCGTTTCAAGGTAAAGACAAATACAAAATTTAAAAAATTGTAATTTTGTAAATAAAAAAAAAATTGTATGACCTAGGCACGTTTGGTTTACATTGAAATTATGACTAGACTGGCTATCGAATTGTGTCATTGAGATCTGTACACTGTAACCTAATTAAGTTATTTTGTTAAATCGGTATTCTTGTGTCTCGAATGACATTATAAAATGTAGCATGCTCACTAACGCATCATATATACCTACTGATGTTATCACACGTATTATAAATGAAATTAAATGAAAACATAAATATGTATATTTTATCTAAAGTTAAGGTCAGTTAGACACACACACACATGCAGGTTAAAACCCGAATTAGTATTATAAAGATTACAAGACAGGTTTAGTACGTTTTATTCTTTTTCCACTTCTTTTGTCGTTTTGTTGAAATATTACTATTATATTTTAATCTCGATTAAAAAATAAATATAACAATATATTAAAAATAATGTAATAAACGTAATTTCAAAAATAAAAAAAATAATGATGAGGACTTCTAATTGTATGATTCATTTACATACATTTATATTTTATATATATGCCATTAACAATATAATAGGTAATAATGACGTATGTCCTTTGTTGCAGTTATTAATAATATTAATTCTGCACACAAAAACACGTATCTACTACTATAGTTATTACTTATTAGTTACCTATCACATTATAGTGACCTGAGAACACTTGAAATATTGCTAATAATAAGCTGATCTTAATTGGAAAGTAAATGTATTACTTTAACCGAAAATTTGATACGTTTCAAAAGCTATTGGCAGAAACTCCTTTTGGAATTAGGTGGAAAAAAGTCCCTTTGGATGGTACAATTAACCTTACAGCTTGAAGTTAGTGCTGTTAAAAATACCTTCATTTATAGTTGTTATATTTTTAGCGAGAGATTTTTATTTCCCTCTTATTTTTTATTGTTATTATTGAAGTAAAATATTCACAAAAATCCTATTAGTAAAAAATAATTATCAACATGCATATTGACTTAAAAGTAAAAACCATATTATTATTATTGTGATTGATGTGGGTTTTCACTTCTTATTACAAGGCTGAAGGCCTCAAAGCATAACATAATGACTTAATCTAATTACCTTATTACACCTTGATATTCATGTCGATCATCATTACTTTATCAATGTGAATATTTTACTGCAATACATTTTTTTAAAATTATATTAATTTATACTAATTTTGGAGGTTTATAATTGTCAGATAAACTTGTTATACAATTTATAAACGTTTAATTGTGCCAGGGAGACACGGCACATTAACGATTAACAGCTCTACTATAATTTTATAATTTCCGGTTGCGAGATATTTTTCTGTAAGAATATTTTTTCTAATTATAAATTAGTGATGGCCGCGGTAATATCCGGATTTGGATTTTTGTGTTTTATCAAAAAGAAAAAGAGGGACTTAGCTGATTGAATAATCGAACGACTTATGTACATATAAGGGCATAAGGCATTTAAATAATAGCATTGATAATAATCAATGTTTGTACCTATGTATGCACTTTCAATGCATTAAACTTTGTCTATGTAGTATTAAAAACTATATAGATCTTTTTAAGTAAAATAATATGATAATGAAATCAATCAAGTTCGATTTGTAAAATAAAATAAAACTAAACAATTATCACGGCTTATCAAAAACAACTTTTGGTCAAAACCTAATGTAACATTTCACATTTATATCTATTTTTTATCGTTTTGAGCCAAAATGCTTCTAGATTAAATAAAGTAATTTAAGGGGATTGCATGCGGTCGGTTTTTTCAGTCAAAACACATCATTTTTATTCCCTTGCACAGACCGAACCAGTGATCCGATAAGCAATCTAAAAACAGATTTAAATTCGCCATGAAGTTTACTTATGATCGGTCAGGGTACTTTTTTCAATTTTTTTTTAACCCTTCCCTAATTTGATTTTAAAATTTGACATTTTATATAATGTTCAAACGTATTTGATACATAGTAGGAATAAGATATCAAAAAAGTACCCTGACCGATCATAAGTAAACTTCATAAAGAATTCCAATCTGTTTTCAGATAACTTATCGGATCACTGGTTCAGCTTGTGCGATGGAACAAAAAATGTATGTTATATTAACTAAAATGGTTTTTACTCATAAACAAAATAATTTAAATTAAAAATAACACCATGAAGCTTATACAATTAAAAATTAACTGGTAAGTTAGTTGACATGATCGAAACTTATTAAAACCACTATTTTCTTAAATATTGCCTATACAGAACTCCTTAAAAAACACCGCATGCAATCCCCTTAAGTGTACTACGTAATATCAATATAAATGGGATTTAAGCGATTTACTTGAAGTTGTCCTCGTGGAACGGCGTACTCGTGTCCCAACTCCAGATGTCGTTGGTTTCGCCGGGCCGGAAGTATATGACGGACGAGCGGTCGGTGCCCAACAAGATCATTTTGCACGGTTTCCGCCCAATGCCCACGGCCGACAGACTGTACGTCACGTCAATTTCGTCCAATTCGTATACTGGCACGTATAGCATTTGGCACGACGACAGGTACGTCACGTACAGCCGTCGCTGAAAATCGTTATCGTCCCGACCGGTGCCCAGCCCGTAAGGATCGTGGCCGCCGTTCAGGATGTACTCGTTGACCGACGTCAGTGCCATGTACAAGATGTCCTGGCGGCCGCACGGGCCCACCGGCACGTGCACCTTAAATGACCGGTCGCAATGCACGTTGTACACGATCACGGCGGCTTGGCCGGCGTCCGCTATGTACAGAAACGTTTCGCCGCTAGTACTGGAGTCGACGATGATCGACTGCAGACAGCTGGCCTCCGTGGTGGCACGGGACAGATCGATGGCATGAATGAACTACAACAATGCAGAAAAATATTTAAAATATTTTGTAATACATATGATATGATATAATATAATATTTGTATTTTATAATAGATTTACACGTTACAACTAATGGAAATTCTACGCGGAGCTACGAAAACTTTGGTTTTTACGCTAATTTTGTTTTTATTTTTGTCGTGTGAAGTAAATTTTACTAACCGGAAATGACATAACATACTCGACAAAGACAAAATAAGGAAAAAACTTAAATTTAGCAGATTTTTAAAATTTTAACGTTGTCACGTTTTTTTTTTATCAATAATTTATTTACAAAAAAAAACGTGTAGTTAAAATAACAAATTTTTATAAGTCAATATTGTTTAAACGGTGAATCCAGGTTTTTTTTTTGCTTTAAGTTATATGATTCAATACGTTTAACACGCATAGTAATTGGTTTCTTAACAGATTTATTATGATGGTAGATTTTTCTACTCGGTTACACACAGATGCAAATGCACTATAATTATTGTCGTTAAAAATATTTTGCGCATTTCGAGAATAAGGCGTCGTTTTTGAATGTGTTTAATTAACAACAGTCGGGCCAACACTCGGGCACGATTAATCAAAACAAGTTTGATTTTCTATAGTCAGCGTTTTCGGGTAAATATATACTGTTCTCGTTTATTCACTCTTTTATACAGCGAGTAAAATAATAACAAACGTATTTAGAGTGTACCGGACGGCGGTTTTCAATAATATAATAGGGAGTGGGGCTCGGCCGTTCGCCTTGTAATTGCAATGTTTCGACTGGTTTTTAGAAGTGTTTAACGTCGGTAGTTGTTTTTAAATTCAATATCGTCCGCGGTGGTCTGGTCGGGGTCGAAACATAGAAAAGCCAATAGAAAAGTAAGCAAGGCCGGTAAAGACATCCCGTATCGGTTAGGTCTAATCCGGAATTAAAGGGACGTTTTAATGGGCTTGGGCTAATTATTCAACACTATCCATATAATATTATGTAAATTTATTATCTAAGCAAAAGTTGTGTCATATAATAAAAAAAAACACTAACCGGTTAAATGTATATCAGTCGTTGTGCGACAAGTACGTCATTATTTTATTGTTTTGCCGTGTGATTAACCCTGAAACGGGTTGGACTACTTACAAACAAAATGCAAGCAGCGACCGCTAAATATTGTCAGGATTTTTAACTACAATAGTAGTTACAATTTTCTAACGCACGTTTATCTTTATAAAATATAATAAACGACACTAATAAGTTGGTATTAGCAAAGAAAATTGTGTATCACTAGCTCGTTTCTTAACCTTTCACCATCTGTATGCGTACAAATCGAGGATTGGGGTTAAAATTTTTGGTGGGTGCTTGCTTAAGTCCCCGTAGCACCTCCCTAACTGCTCCTATGGATATAATGTGTGAACGTGGCGGTTTTGTCGGATGTTTGAATATCGTTACAGGCCCAGCATTCGATTTGAGGTGATTTGCAAGGTTTTTATTTGTATTATTGTCGTGGGACTGCCACGGTAATTGCGGACGCTCCGAGCGTTCGACAAACACTAACGGCCGGGCCCGAAGCACGTCGGTGCACTATTTTTTGCCTATACGGAACGCCGTCTTTGTGTGTTCAGGTCTGTTCGTTTATTCCGGTCACAACGCGCCCCGTGTGCATTTTGTGCCACAACGTTATAATGATGTACACACACACATACCCACATATAAGTGTATATATTCTTATAAAAATATAATATATAAGAGAGAGAAAGAATTTAAAGTGTGTCCAAACGTAATTAGGTTGTCTGACGTTGACAACGACTCGATGCACCTTTTGTGTGTGCCAAATACACAATGTTTGTTATATGGAAAAACGGTTTTAAGGGTGTGTGTATGCATGTATATTATGTATAGATAATGCGTGCAGGCATTGTGCGCGATTTTACCAGAAAACGGCTATAAATCACACGTCCTTTTAGCGCAATGGCGCGTTTCTATTTAAGTATTGTCCGTCGTCATATACCGGTCGATCATTCATTTTCAACGTTATACATCATATATTACAGTGTACATATTATTATATTTATGAAAAACCTCCTCGGCAAGCCGAAGGGTTGAATTTATTCCAAAAAAGCGTTTCGACGGCGAATCCTCGTTATTGCCATCCGGCGTTTTGTTTATATTAACAATTTTTTTTTTTTACGGCTACCCGCCAAAATTAATATAATTGTTTTTTTTTAACCGATATTTAAATTACTTGTATTGTAAATAATATTTATAAAAGAAAAATGCATTATTCGAGTCACGCGTTTATCGCATATCTATGTATGTATATTATTCAATAAGTTGAATAAATAAAAAATGTACATTTTAATGTCGACCGTATTTGAATGATTTGGAAAAAAAACGTTTACAGTAGAGAGGTGAAATCCCCTCCCCTCCTCCTGTTCACCGTTCTTTGTATAATTTTGTATTCCTCGACTGTTGGATTTATTTTTGTCGCAGCGTGCACCTTTAATTTACATTTTCGAAATACATGTCCAATCGGAGGACGACAGACAGTGAATTGGAATTTTTCTTTTAAAAACCCTCTCAATTCGTGTGTATAACTCGTGCACGTTGCTATTTATGATGAGGTAAAATGTTGAAAGTAATTGAAAAAATAGCCATATAGATTTTGATTATGTCAACTTATTTCCAATGATTTATAATGCAGCCATTCTATTGGTGAAAAAACGACTTTTTAAACCAGTGATAGGATTTTGATAATTGTTTTGAGCTCGCTTGGTAGCTATTATTATTTTTTGAAAGAGGAAGACTGTTGAATTTGTAAGTGGTTTCTACGAATAACACAAAATTAATACCAAAAATGTCTAATGTTCAACCCTTTTTTGAAGTGTGAAAACCTTCATTTTTTTTTACAATCAGAAATAAATGCACTATTTTTGTCCACTATTTATATGTTATGCAAATTAGTTTTGAGGACTCACCTCGTCCACTCCGGTGTCGATGGCGAACACCATGGGCGGGCGGACGACCGACGTTTTTCCTAAAAGATTAATTTTGCCCACATCGAGGGCCCACAGGCGACCGGCCTCGTCCATGTAAACGTCCACTACATTGACCATGGTCCAGCCGTTGCCGGTGCCCTGCTTGCGGTGGGCGGCCGCGCACGGGTACGGCGCTATAGGGGGCTCGATGGTGCTCAGGCACGGTTCGTACTCGACGACGCCCAGTGTGAACATCACGCCGGGCTTGAGCTTGGGCATGGCCACGAATATCAGGCCGTCGTACCGCATGGCGAACCTGGACGGCACCACGTTCCGGGCCGCGTACTCGCCACTGTCGGTGGCCTGAGTGCGTTCGCCGGGCTCGAACCACTTAAGGTGCGAGCCGCTCAATATGTACGTCAACTGATCCACAGCCAACGCAGGTCTGCCGTTGGTCGCTGGTGGTGCCCACCGGACGACGGCTAAAATCAACTGAAACGTTTTCGGTGGCCGCAATGGTTTAGTATAAAACTTTGCGCGATTTTCCTGATTGATACTATTTCACTGTACTTTGGGACTAAAATGGCTAATCTTGAGTTTTAAGCAAAGCGTGGGTCGCTAGATAAAATTTATCTAGTTTATAACAACAACTAAATAGGTGGTTTTCTTGACCAAATTAAAAAAGAAAAAGCAACATTTGTAACAGAAGATGTGTTGTTTAACCTGGATTAAAGTACATTATAGATTAAGATTATAGATTTCAGTCCCATCACTAATACACACTATTATAAACACTTTTGACCCACACTTTATAGTTAGGTATATTTTCCTATGTGTGTATCACCACATCACTTCACTGGTCTTTGTGGGAAATAAAAACGGTGGTCACTTGTCAATGGTCGTTAAATCGCAGATTTGTCCCTTTTAGACCCGAGATACAGACTTATACGGAGATGATATACTTACCCCGACTCCGACCACGAGCACGTCCGTTCTCCACAGGTTCATTGTGTAGGTTTATACTTGTGGGTGTAAGCGAGCAGGGGGTTTCTTTTTTAGACAAATGTGTCTTTGGTTTCGTTGCCATCAAAGAATATCACCTTAGACACCATAGCCAAAAAACTGATGTTATTGAAATAGTTTTTATACAGTTGTTACAGCTGTATAACACAAAACAGATACGATTGTTTATAAGACTAAACAATAATTTTGTGCGAGCGTTGTGGTCGCATAGACAACATCGTCACCTGATGTTGTTGTTGTGAAATACTTTTCACATCAGATGATAGTAATCATTTTTGCAAAATTATTTTTTTAATACAAATGTATTATATTATAATGTTATAAATATTATACATCCGAATATATGCGGACAGCTTCATTAATAAACGTTTGACTGTGTTTATATATTTTGTATTGAGTACAACGTATTTCTAAGGTCAGAAGAGCTTGTTTGTGGGGTGACTACCTCTGTTTGAGCAGTGTAGGGATCTAACCTAAAATCTATTACTTACTTAAATAATGGCCTGTTCGTGTTACGTGAATCATCCTGTATATTTAATAATAATTGTTCTTGCAAATAACTCTGGCAATTTGAATGTAATTAATTACAGCCAGAGTACTAAACGTACCTATTATACCTTCGTTGTTATCGACCATCGAGCGAATAAAACACATATTTTAATTATTAATTAATCGTTGAAATAATCTTCAAACGACAGAGATGATAATGAATATTCTAAATAGAACGGTAGCGCTTTATGTACATATTTTTACATTATCTAGTAATATATGTTCGTTTAATATTAATTCCTGTAAAAAAAAAAAACAAAAACCATTAAGTGATAATAAATTATATTTCATCGTAATATTAATAGGGACGCGCTATTGTAGTTTTTAATATTTATGGTTACTTATAGGCTTAATAGATGGATTGAGAGTATGATTGGTGATTAAATGAAAAATGATTTTAATTAACCTACTATTGATACAAAATTCCTTATTTTTGGCCGATTTATTTACACGTTTGAATACCGTGAAATATTGAATAAAAAAATACAAGTCACCATACTATAATCCCATAGTCTATTATACCGGTTCAAGAAGATAAGTCTCACTAAGTGCAATCGCCTCTGACAGATTTTCACAGATTTTCGACGTTAAGCGACAGTAATAATTTATATATTGCGACAAGTACAAGTCGAAAAAGATGTAGGACCTCGTTATCAAAACCGAGCACACACTGGCATTGCTTTTTATCATTATAGTTCGTACCAGGAATATCAACCGGTGGCGGGTCAGCCGGTGTTGACAGGTAAATTACTTGTCAGGGAGACAACTCTGTTTTATCCCTTTATCAGAGAATGAGAAATTACAAATTTCGTCGGTGACAAAAAGTATGTCTTGAGAAAAAGAACACTTATAGGTTGCTATTATTTTGCAGGCACCGGAAACTAACTAACGCTATTCGAGTTGAAATGTTTATACTTAAACGTCACTTGGGTTTGTGTGTGTATGTGTGGCCATGATTGATGTACAAACGGGTAACTGACACACCGGCCCCAAAAATAAATATTCGATTTTAGACGGGCATTTTTTTTTTTATATTTCTTATAAAGAACGCAAAGTGTACGGCTGTACAACACAATAGTGTTTGAAAATTCTAATATGGAAAAGAAATAAATTACGCCCGTAGTGCGAAAGAATGACTCTTGTATAATGTAAAAAATACTACTTACTATATATATATATATATAGACGACGTTTGAATAAACTATAAATAAAAAAACACACGTGAAAACACATTGAAAATGTATGCGCCATAGTTTAAGGATATTACCACCGGCATAGTGTGTATGTAAGTTTCTATATCCAAAAAAAAAAAACCGTTCGGTTGATGAGACCGCAGGGGCAACATGTATTATGAACACCGTACAAAGGGTTTCTTTTTTCGACAATGACAGAAAGTGATGTTTTTACGTTTGAAGACGACATAAGACATTTGTAACGCCAACCAAAGTACGAATCTATATATATATATATATATTTTGTTATCACATTGAACCTAATAAGTTTGGAGGGAGGAAATTAATGGCGTTCAACGTCGATTGGAAAAGATTAACTTTATTAAACCGTAAATAATGTGGTTGCGGCGCGACGTATGGACGTATTCGCTTTATTGATTATTGTACCCCATTAGAGCTAATTACAATTTTTCTATAATAATTTCATATCATTTGCTGTGGTAATAAAATAGGTACCTATCCGTGTTGTTATTGCCGTGCGAGTAAGAAAAACCTTTAAAATTTGTCCCGCTTATGAGATTATTTTATTACACCATTGTTCAATGATCAAATAATGTTTATGTATGTATACATCATTGATCATACATGTATTCGTAAAGTCTATAAAGACAACATGTGCAAAACTAATAGGTATAGGTTTTCAGGAGTTCAATACTAGTACAGAGGTAGTAATAGTTTTGAAATTGATTAATTAGTTAGCTGAGAAGGTGTCTCAGGCCTCTCAGCATCTCATCCACACAATCGTATGCAATCGTCACTTTATGGGTTAAACGTTTTGAAAGAGTCCACTTGGTTGTTACCTTACCGATTGATACTGTATTTTTATTTTTAGTTTTTTAATAAAATGCACTGTAATACAGTCTTAAAATAGTTAAAATAGTGTTCTGCGCTATATCGTTTGAAAGCTTAGTGCTTTTAGGTTTATTTTATTCGAAAAAAACGAATTGATTCAAACAATGTAAAATAATTGATGCTAGTTACAAAAGTTGTATTTTAAAGAGAACATTTAATGTTGTTGCCTTAATACCGATAAATGTAAGTTAATTTACATAAGATTACATTTAAAAAACGTTGTTTTTTTTTTTACATAAGATTTACTCTGTACTCGTCGAGTAATAATATTAGTGATCAAATCCCATTCAAGATGTCATGTTGTTCCGTTGCGAATCTATGAACAGTTCGAAGGTAGCACAGCGGGATGCTGACAATCTGTGATTGTAACTAATAATAATATACCTATTTATGAATGTAATATTATTATCAATTTTAAGATAATTTCGCAGTATGAATCAACTGATTATGTTAAAAAAACATAATATATTCGTGTAATATACAATATTTATTGTTATGGAATAATCATCATAATATAGTATTTATATTACAGTATAATACATGTAACATACATAAGTAGATTATAAAAGTAACTGGCTGTGGTTATACCGAATATTAAAATAAAATATTAAGCGAAATAAATTAATGAATAATTACTAGCATATCATCTGGTGACATTAGAAAATGAAAAACAGTTAAACAGTTTATATTCACACGCAGAATTAAGAGTTTTAGCAGCCATTCTGAATAAATTTAAACCTAATTTCCGCTTTCCTGTTGTAATTATATTTCCTTCATTTTTCTTTTTTGTCTCTACGCTTTAGTCTAGTCACCGCTTCTTTCTCGGAGACAATTAAAATATAAATTATGCAAATTGATATAACTGTCAAGCTGTAATGATATTAAAATAATGGATTATAAAAAAAGCCACGATAGTCACGTTTGTCGGTTAAAATAAAAAATGCTTTTACTGCGTTTATTTCATACAAATGCTCAGTTTGTAAAAAAGCGTTTGTTTAATGTCGGGGTCCATATTTTTACTGTTGAAAGTGATTGACTATGTTTATTAATTATTATTAAACATAGTTACAAAATACATTCACGCCTTTTTAACAGTTTTAAAACAAAACAATAATTTTTTATATAAAAGTGTAGTATTCCAAAGAATTGTATTATTTATACGAAATAATTTAGCTACTTCATTGATTTGAATAATAATACAAATAAAAACGTTTACATCGAAAGTAGAAACACTGTTAATATACATAAAACTATTAGTTGTGATAATATATTTATAATAATTTTGGATGTTAAAGACTTTTATTTGTGCAATATGTATATTTAGTTGTAAACATAGATTACATTTACTTGAATTGGAGGTCTTAAGAGTTAAATATTAATCTTCTAGAATATTTAAAAACTGGATACCACGACATCCAAGTGCCACAAATAGCTTAACCTAACCTATCGTTGCCCGTTCTTAAGAGTAAATATAAAAATGTCAGTGTGTCATAATTTGGGCGTGCGACAAGTTGGCACGAAATAGGTAGGTAATAATTATTTGTTAATGATAATTACAAAAATGTAAGAATTTACCTATAACAAAATATGATAAATTTAAAAATAAATCTTTTTTATTTCTAAAGTTCTTCCTTCTTTTTATGATGGCTACGAGCGATAACAAATTGTGCATTTATAAACGTTGTTAAGTGCAGATAATATAAGATGAGGGGAGATGTGGTGCAATAAAATATATTTTGAATTTTTAAGTGTATCTTCACTTTGAAACTTATTGTCGACCCGTCAAATGTTTAAAAAACCTTACTATTTAAGATAACTGTATTTAATTTTTTTTTCTTTAATAAAAAATTTATTATTATTTTTTGTTTGTATTTCTTTCATCGATTGTCTAAATAAACATTACCACGTAGTTATTAAACGAAAGCTTTAGCTTCACAAGACAATCCATACTGAATTTATAAATAAAATTAATAATTCGCTTTTATGTATACGATAACGTTATAACGTCTCAAACTGTTGTAAAACAATAAATTTGTCTCTTGCTTGGCGAGGCGGGTTAGTGAACCCCGGAAACGGGCACTTGAATTTTGTAAACATGCGTTTCCGCGATATAGTGTTTTATAACACAAGCATAGGCCCTTTTTTTTTCTTATGTCGTTACACGTGTAGTTACTGCGCATCAAGCCGATAACGTTTGAACGCATTACTTTGTATTACATAATACAGCGCATTTATGGTCTCACGGTGTGTTTTCACGTCGACCGCAGAAGGATGTATAAAAGTCTACGGTGTGGAAAGCCCAAGTGCACTTTCGAAACCGACAACTTGGGTTAAAAGCTACGCGCGATTTACAAGGCTCTTTTTCCGGGCATTCATTTGACAACCGGACAAAGCATAGAGTTTTGCACAAATCGATTGCGTTTCACCGGTGCACTTTGGAAAATAGAGCTTAAGTAAACGTTTTGATTGAAAGACTTCTGGCCAAGTTGTTTGCAAACTATATAGAATAAAAAAAAACACCAATTACTTGTACACGGTCAAAAGCATATGGGTATGCAATACAATACAGTATGACTGTAATCTGGTTAAACTATATTAGTGGCGTATCCGTTAGAACTTTACGGCGATGCATTTTACTAAAGAACAACATAATATAAGAAACTGTACAAGTACACTGGTTTTAATGAACCGTTAAATCGTTTATTACTATATAAACTTATTATTGTGTACTGTAAGTTCAGTACAGAGAAGTCTGAGAGCGTTTTATACATAGAATTAATTTAAGATAGACAACTCTGGTACGCTCATCAACTGTTTCGTGCGTGTCATTCTAAAAATAAAAAATTAACGAATAAACAATTATTATGTTTGAGATCAACTCTTATAAAACCAATATACACAGTAACTCATAAGCGCGACTCGGATAACGTTAATCACCTTCTTCGCGTGTGTAAATTATACATTATAGTATTGTAATTTTGTTTTTATAACGGCGTATCTGATTCATAGGTCGTGAGACTGAAAAAAAATTGTTATTTTATTACCTATATTACGTTTGTTATTTAAATGTAAATATAATTATTCTCAGACATTAGAACCATTATATTAAATAATAGATGCCTATTAAAAAAAGAAAATCATCATAATATACTCTAAAGTCTAAATGTCGTCGATTTTTTCTAAATTAATAGTAAACACGTTAACCGATTGACGTGTTTGTATTATTATAAATGGCTGTATAGTAATATTTGTCTAAAAAATTACAACCACTTCGATAGTCGCAGGTTTTCAATGACGGTCAAAAGAAATTGAGAATAGTACAGTATCACATTGGGTATTAAGTTGACACATGCTTGTTCTCGGATGGGAGACCACTATTGTCTCCGACCAACTTATTCAGCTTAAATCCATGATGATGAAGCATAGACAGAGACAATATTTGCCGCAAAAAAAAAAACAATAATTATTATTAATATATGACGGTCATTGGTCAGTCGTCCATCGATCGGACAAAAGTATAATAAGTATCACATTGCCAATAATATTCTTACTTGCCTTATCTCGACACTATTCGACCTTGATGGCCGCATAGACCAAACGTTTAGCTTGCTCTCGATTTTGCCGTCAAACAGGAAAATCATAATAATATGTAGAAGTTGAAAATCGCGTTGTCCGGTATTTATCGGGGACTTTATACTTTTTTTTTTAATACGAATGACGGTGTCGACGAGCATTAAAATTGGTATGTAGTGAAGGTCAAAACACGTGTTCGGATGACATAGACATTAAAATTTACAGACAGGAATGAACCGAATTCAGCTCAATCAAAACGTACATATATCGGCTATTAAAATATGATACAATCACGCAAGTCTGTAAAGACAAGAACTGAATTTCAGCAGCCAAAGTAGAGTAAAGGTGAGGATAAGAGAGGGATTGAGAGAGGTGTCCATTTATTTGTACATACATTTCTATTTCGTATGTTTTGTCGAAAAACGATTTATCGCTTCTTTAATTATGTGCGTACAACAGTTTAGCAAGTTCAAACTGCAACGTTTACTATTTGGATAATCGCTCAATCTCTCATATTGATAGTTGTATCAGTTGATAAAGTTTATGCTGTAATAGTTTTTGCGCAGTTAATTAATTTGATCCGTTAAACTATGCCGAATTTATAAGCATCCCCTTACTATATTTCAGCCATTTGAAATTTTAACTTTCAACTTTTTTATCTGACGTGAACTGCAATACTATAAGGTTAAAAAATATTGGAGGATTTTGGTTTCTTCAGACGTTTGCTTTTTTCCTTTAAAAAATCGCGTGAAAGGTATTAACGATAATAATTAAAGTATACAAGATGTACTGTTATGTATTCATTATTTGTGTACTATATCAATGTTATTCCGTAAACCGCGGAGTTGAACGTTGGTCCTGTGGCTGTACACCACCACCGGCCGGTCGGTTACTTAACGGCCGGTGGCGGTAGGTTGTACGACAGGAGGAGATGGCATGAGGCGGCGGTGTGGAGTGGCGCTTCTGGTGGGGGAGCAAGGTCTTTTTGGCGGCAACGCAAGGGCACGCGGACCCGCGGCCGTCCGAGCTCCGAAGCCGGCTCGCACTCCACACCGGCCGCGCGTGCTAATCGTTAAACGCCACGGCACATGTACCCGATTGCCCAGTGGCCAATACCATCATTACTACTATTACTACGTTTTAGGCAGCGGCTGTCGTCGTCTCGTCAAGCAGTCAGAGTATACGAGCGCTCAAGCCCGCGGACGCCGCAGTACAGTAAACCGAGCCAGAGGTAAACAATCGGGCGCGTCAAACCGATATTCAAATATTACACGGCGTGTAACCCATAATCGTCCGACTCCCCCTCTCCCCGACCGACCGTTGACTAATTGCGAAGAAAATTTAACACGGTTATTGTTCGTCGACAAATAGTAAAGTTTTACATTTTGTTTGTTTTGTTTTTTTTTTTTAATTAAGTTAACTTGTGCTCGAACCGCGATGCAGTTTTTGACCGGCACGTCGCAAACAAGTGCCGGCGGCGGTATGTTCGGCGGCGCCGATGGCGCGGAGCTGTACGCGGCCACGGCGTCGGCGCCTGACCATTACTTTTGTCAGCGAATGTTGTACGCGATGCAGTTCGATTCGGTGGCCGCGGCCGGCGCCGGTATGTGTTCGCCGCTGTTGCCGTCGTCGTCGTCGCTCTCGTGGTCGTCGCCGCAGCCGCCGTCGTCGTCGTTGACGTTTGCGTCGCCTTTGTCGTCTTCGCCGTCGTCGTCCTCGTCGTCTTCGTCGTCTTTCTCGTCCGCATCGTCGCCGTCGCCGTCTTCGGTCGGCCGTTTCTTGACAACGGCACCCGCCACCGTCGCAGCCGCGGGCGACGCGAAAATGATGGACGCCTGTCCGCCGGCATCTCCGCCGCAGGCTCTTCACGATCCTCCTCATCTTCATCACCATCACGGCGTCGTCGAGAACAGGAAACGACCGTTGCCGGACACCATGGACGGCGGTGCCACCGTGAAGAGAACGCATTGCTCACCCGTCACAGGTAAAGCCAAGTTCGACACATAATATTATTATTGTCCGATACAATAAACGTTTTAAACGAATTCAACCGGCCTTGCCCAGTGTCAATGCCTAATTAACTGGCCTCACAATATTCAAATATATATGTATATATTTATAATTTAAAAATAAAAAATACATTAATTGACAGTGAACCTTCAGTAACGATGCTGTTGTTAACGAGAGAACCGCAGAAACTAGAAGATCACGTGTAATAACTCTAGTTTAGAATTTATAATATATAAATTGTCAGCAACGTGTAATAATATATTATTATTTATTTTGCATCTAAAGACACGTTTAATAAAAAAAATAATCGTCAATCGAACGCGGCAAATAAATTGTAATGTTATATAAACGATTAAACTGATTCGATAATTAATTATTATTTAACCCGGTTAATTAAAAAAAAAAAAAACACAGTATGTTGCTCAAACGTGTTACTGCCACACGATAGCGTTTAATTGGTTAATGTCACCGCTGCAACAAGTTTAAGACATTATAGACTGATATTTTGACCAGAATCTCGATTTCTGAATCCAAGACGGTGGCCGAGGGTCACGGTGGACGAACCGGATCATATTCGATGCGCAGTTGTCGACGAACCGCATTAAAAATAATATAATATTATTATTCATTCGATCTGTCGGGTTAACAACATATGTATAAACCTTTAATAATAATCATTAATCATTTAATAATCATTAACCGTCTACATAATATAATTATATTGTGTTCAAAAGGTGTTATCCGGTTTTAATGGTGTTTTTTTTATTAACGGCACTCGATTTTCGTATGCAGACAAAAGTTACTAAAAAAAAAAAAAAAAAAATGCCAATTACTTCTGAGTATGATAAAGCAATTGACCTTATCGCGAAAAACATCCGTATCAGATCAACGCGGTATATAGCGTACATTTACCTGTAAAATATTTTTAATTAACCGTATCAATTATTGATCGCGTTTAATATTAATTTAATAAAAAAAACATTGTATATTATATTTTAGATTGTTAACTAATCGCGTTTTAGCGAAATAAAATATTTTCAATTATTTTTTTTTTAGTTACACCGCAATGACGTTGTTAACAGTCGTTATACGAGTAGATAATAATAAATAGGTATATTAATAAAAGTGAAATAAACAAAGAGAAAATGAAAACATTTCGTCAAAGCAATAATTTCTCGTTACTTTGTACCCATTTGCGATTACCGTTTGAGTTGAAATTACAACTAGAAAGCCATAGTTTAATTTGTTATTTTTTTCCCAGCTCGCGGGTCAAATAGTGATAACTCCAAAAATAAAGTATATCCTAATTTCGTCATTAGTTTGAAAAACATAAACAATAATATATCTATGACTCGAAAACATCATTTCAGTGTTATCACTTTTCGAGACCTGTGCAATGTATACACAACTTTTAAACGCGAACATCAAGAAAACCCAACAACTACCCCACATTAGGGGCGGGTTTAAAAACCTAGCTCGCCCTTCTATTTAGTATATCTTAGTATTTTTTTTTAAAATGAATACCGTTGATTTCTCTCAAAAAAAAAAAAACTACTGCAAAGATCTGCGGATATGTGTGTGTATTACCGCTTTACTTACCAAGTCGCAACGGCCGTTTGCCAGCGCAGTAAAAACAACATTGATCGTTTTACGTTTGCCCAATATATATATATATATATATATATATATATATATAGGTACATAATATTATTATCATCGTTTATCGTCATATATATATTAACTCGAGTTTTACGAGTGGTGTTATGGGTTTGGAATAATAAAAAAAACATATACTAAACATTCGCGGAAGAAGTTTTGAAGAAAATCTGGTAGAGCATCGTCTCGCCGCTATAGCCCATATGGTATACTAATAGTATTTTATGAAAAATAACGCAATAAGCTTTTATTTAACCGAGTCTATAACCACCGAGTCTAGTAATAATAATAATAATATTTTAGATAATATTCGCCCTTAACGTGAAGAATAACAACGTCAACGTCGCACCGTCGCGTTAGGTTAATTGAAAATGATTATAAAATTACAGACAATAATTATTATTGTATATAATGTGAAATGACAACAATCGTAATAACATAATATTATGTAACTCGAAAACTGGGCCGTCTTAGGCTTGCCCTTGGGGTAAAGACGGAACTGCTGGCAAGTACAAGAAATTGGGAAAATAATAATCATCCCGTTTTCGTCGAGCAAGACACGACGGGACTACTATACGAAGATTAAACACAACACAGCGGGTGGTATGAATTCCTGTGTGTTTGTCTTGGGTGAACTCTGGATAATATTTTGATTTTTCTCTAAATAAACTTGATTTTTTTAGAACCCGCCCACCGGTTTACCAATGTACACACTACACACGGCTACACGTTGAAAATAATAATTCCAAACAAAACACTCCCGGCGATGATCGTTCATCGTTAAAAACGATGGTAGGGTATACGGGAAAACTTTTGATTTATTTTCTTGGCTGTTGTTTTTTTTCTTTCTTACCCGCGTCAAAGAGTGAATCTGCTCTTAAGATTTATATACTTTTGGGCAAAAAAAAACACACGGCCGTAAAAAACGGTTAAGTTGCCGTGTATAATATAACTGAAGGTTCACTCGAGTAGGCCGTTACACATTTCGAGCCAAAGGTCAAATTTAATTTCCAACGTTTTTTTACTTCCTGTCTGGGTAACCGCCACACGAAAAACTAGGTATGTTACAAACAGTCCACATTGTCTAGCGTTGACAGTGTGTTGTATAATATATTTCATAATGTTATGCTATTGCAAGAAATCTAAAGAGTCTAATCGATTCTACCAAGATCCTCCTTCTCGTCGTTCTATTATTGCCTATACTATGGTCTATGTATATTATTATATGTCGATACGTTGGTGGTTTTCATTTGACCTTACCCCGTGTTAGGGGTACACCGTAGCCGTTTTCAGTGTAATATTATTAATCGACGTCGACGATAGAGCGTTTCCGAAAGAATTTTCCAGACCGGATTAATTACACACGTACAATGGAGCGTTCGCCATTACCGTACATACGCACACGTGCACCACACATATTATACACAATCCAAAGGCCGTGAGAGAAATAAAAAAAGGTCACAGTGGGTTTTTTTTTTGGTGTTTGTATGTATGTATGTATGTATGTGTGTGTGTGTGTGTGTGTGTGTAAAACACAATAACGCATATAACAATTGCAATAATTCAAATGAGCTTGGAAACGACATTAATTTAATACAGTGTAGTTACACCATCGGCTTTGTGCTGTTATATGAAGAGATTGATAGACAGTAGACGATTTTTGGGTAGGGGCAAGTCAATGCCGACGCTGTTCATTAAGAAGGATAAGGCACTCGTTTTATTATAAAACAATATTAAATATGGTTTTATAATAAAATTTTGCAATTTTGTAGTTTTTCATTTGGAGTCATCTGAGTTTACCAGTATTGGATAATAATTACTTATGAAGTTATTGAAGTTCAAAATCTATAACGGCAGGTTAAGCCCCTCTTATATTTTTTTAAACTATAATAACTGGTTATCGACTAGGTAGCTAAACATTTCAGCAAATTATTTTTAAATAAAATTACCAGTTAAACATGAGCTCTGGAAAATACTCTGAGAAAAGGGAAAGATTTAGTAGTTTTATAGCATTGTAAAATAACATAAACAGAAATATTTTCAAAATGGAAAGCTACAAAGTAGTTCACAGTATATTATATTATTTTTATTTAGCTTTTTTACTTATCGTTATACACCTACCTAATGTTCACAAATCGAATACGTGCCTATTTTTATGTAGTGCAGCGTGCCCGCCACTAATAATGTTTTCCTTAAACTAATGAATAACAGTGTACAATATTGTTTTTATTGTTTTTTACTTATCTTTGCGGCGTTCGCTTCCCGGAGAAAAAAACCTCAAATCATTTTTTACAGCTCATAAAAAAATATGTCCCTACTCCAGTTGGGACACATGTCGACCAATATAATACTGGTATTAATACAGTATACAGATATTGTCAGTGATAATGTGTCTTTGTAAATGTAGTAAACAGAAACGGCGTAAAAAAGAAATTAGGAAAGATTTCTAATTGGATAGTCATCAGAGACTATATCTGTTCGGGATTCGACATGAATTTTATTTAAATAATCATGTAAACTAATTGTGTTTTAATAAAACACACAGACCTATGGAATGATCGTGATTATTGTGTATTTATAAACTCGTTTGACCTTTTGCCAGTCTCGATCGAGTAAAAAGATGTTGTTTCAAAGTTAACTAGTTTTGAGATGATTAATAAAACCACCTGGTTTGGTATTATAAAAAAATCGTATACGTTTAGGACGGACTCATGACGGAATCTCATAATAATGTATATTATTATGTCTATTTGTGTAATGCTAATTCAATTTAACTAGCCTAGCCAGTTCAAGGTAACTTGAAGAAAAAACGGATGCATCAACCGACGAATGGAAAAAAGTCAAGAAGGTTAAACACAATGTATGTGTTCAGCACGTTCCTTATGTTAGATATTGGGTAGATTTTTTTTCCTTTTGGCTATTAGTTTTTCTTTGCTATATTTATGTAAATGTATGTTATTTCAGTCTTACAGATTCTATTTAAATAATTTAATATGAATAGTACAGCGTCAGCGGCATGTTATATATATAAAAAAAAGAAAAAAAAACAAGTCAAGTGTTGGTGTGATGTAAAACTCATTAGTCACAAAACTCTTCGAAACATAATAGGTTTTATACATTAATTAATTTCCTCGCAGTAAACCTTTAGAAATGTAATTAATAATAATTGTATTCTTCTTTTTTTAAATGTTTTATAAGGTCTTTTGTATTGTCGCCAATTGTGATCCCTTTTGACTTGTATAATATTTAAACAAAAACAGAAAAAAATATTTAACGTTATAACATATTCAAGTTGTCTATTGAGTTTTATTTTTCGTACATTTTGCCACTATCATATTAGGTATATCATTTTAGCTTGGCTGCGGAGCAGCAATGCTATTTTTTCGTTTTACAATTCGTATCTTGTACTATTGAAATGCGCTTAATTTAACTCAATAGACTTATACTCGATGATTAACGCGAGATAATTACATTATAATGTCGGTTAACCGGCGAGATGATAATTAATTTTATAAACAATACAGGTATTTACATCAAACTATAAACTTGACTGGGTAACCCTATTCATTTCCACGTAATTTATAGCCGGCTATAGCGATATCGCCGAAACGACTGATTTTTGATATTAATGTTCCACGAAATCCGTAATCTTATTAAATTAATGGCAACTCATTTTCTGGGCGTTATTAAAATGCATAAATAACAACAGGCGTTGGCGGTAAACAAAAAAAAACGTTTTATTCTTAGGTATAACCTTTTTATGTTTTTGCTAAATAAGCCACAAGTTTTTTTTCGATTAAGTAGCAAAGAGTTATTTTTTCGCTATATTACAAAAATATAATGTATTATGATGACAATTTTGGCAGTTTTTGCGAAAATATGAAATAGGTTATCACTATAATCTCACCGTCTAGTTGAACGCGTACGACGATTAGCAGGTAATTAATTAATAACAATAATACCCAAGTATAATTGAGGAAAGTGTATTGTTTGTACTACAGGGACATTAACTGGCCGCTATTAATTTGCCGGTATCAACCACCAACGCTAATGCGCGCACCAACCCTTGTTTTTACAATAGAATTTTCAGCACTGAGCACTCCATATGATAGATAGTAATATTATGCGCACAATAATAATTGTTGTGATACATTATTTTAATCGACTCGATTTATTTGTTTCATTATGCCCGTGATAGTGTAGATAAAGTCTTTTGTGCACTCGAATAAAACAAAAGTAATCAACAGATGTGTTTATCCAGGAAATGTTATATTATATTTTTGTTGTAACATTGTAATAATAATGCATAGCTAATATTCATAAATTTGTTATCTTAATACGTTTATTATGATGTCGAACCGTTAAAATTAGGTTCATGTAAAAAATATTATAATAATATACAACACAATATTTTGATAAAAACAAAAAAAAAAAAGTTATTGTAGTGTTGTACTGTGTGGGCATGAGGATAATAATAAAACAATTTTTTTTAATCTTTGGTCGCTAACGGTTGGATATGGTATGTCGACTGTTCATTAGTCATATATTATATTACAACTGTGAAAATATTATGCACGGGACGTTACCGGAACAATTTTGAGAATAATAATTGTGTATAAAAATAAAACTGTGTGGTGATGATTATATTATATATTATATTTTATTTTATTGTGTATTATATCCAGAGGTATTGTACAAGATGCCATTTGGATTTGCACTAAATTGTAATCTTAAGAACGTTGTAATGATCTTTTAAACAGTCATAATATTTACACAAGTATAGAAGACCGTTCTAATCTTTTATGCTCGCTCTTCACTTTCCATCCTTTTTTCAACGTGCACAAAACCGTATTAATTTAATAACAAATAATTTTTCCCATGTTCGGTCTTGCTAAACGTCCATTTTAATAGTCACATTTCAGCCACTTCTTTACTATAATATAAGTATATATCGTTACTTTGAGCAATTGTTCACTATCATATTTCTACATTATCTCCAAACATGACAAGTTCTTTGCTTTTTTCATTACTAAACATCTAGGTTAAGCGACCATTTTCTCAATTTTGGTACCGCCGGTTTCCATCTTATCATTATACTTATGGTACCGGGATGCTGTTTATGTTGTAATTGTACTTAAGCATTATAGGGTTTGTTTTGAACCGCTACGTGAATCAATGTTTATGGGGCGAGCCTAGCGCTTAACCGTGTCTAAAATGTTATTGATAACCGACTATAAAATGTTATCGGTTACACCTTTTTGTCTCTTTATTTATATTATCCATACTTTTTTATGCATATCAGTATAATCATAATTAATTGTTTAGGTAATATGTAATTTAAATCACTGGTATTTATTTATTTTCTATTTGTGTAATTGCGATTGTAATTTGATAAAAATGTGTACCTAAACGTTTAATGTTTATCCAATTACTTATGATTTAAAATTCGAATCAATCGTTGTTCACAAAAATAAACAAAGATCAAAATCCAGTAATCTTCCTACATTCCATAATAACAATAATAATAATAATAATAATAATTGATAATATGTGTTTGAATGCAAAGATTTCTACTTTTGTTTTTTAGTATTTAAGTTTAAACATTGCAATATAATTAAGTAAAAAATAATTGAGTTAAGTTAGGCTATTAAAAAAAAAGAAAAAGTATTGATGCGAATCTGCGGATACTTTGTGATGGATTTGATTATAACGAAATCGAATTCAGATTTAAAAATGGATTTGTCTTAACTTTGCTAACTTCTTCTGTAGGTACTGATTTATATACCGTGCTTGGTTTGGACTGTACTTGGTTTGAGCTGTACTTGTTTTTTTATTGTTTTAATTTAACTACTATTTTTGTACTATCCAACGACTAAGACCATTAATTCCTGAGAACTTTAATTTAATTTTTTGTGCTGTTAAAGTAGGGTGACTCTCCTTATTACTGAAAAGAATTAATAATGTATGTTGACATAATGGATTATATTACATTAGTCTAGCACGATCGATATTTGGTCGGTTGAATTTACATTTAGCTTCTGTTTATAATTTGTACATTACTACCACCATCAGGTTAGGCTTAAGCGTTTTGTATAAGGTAACATCAAACATAACCGACATGTCGAAAAAGAGCTCTCGTGACGAGTATAGCTAGGGCTTAATACAAGTGCAACGGTTTAATAGGAGCGGCTAATCCGTTAAGTATTATTGGTGTAGGTTAAAAAGTGCTTTACTTTTTTTCTATTGTGATTTAATTTTCCACCGTCAGTGCTATGTCCATGTACATAGATATATTTTGTTAAAAGCAACGCGGTTTGATTCGCTGTGCAATTTAAATTATCGCACCCTCGGCGACACGACATAGAGCGTGTATTATGCAAAGTTATTGAAAGAGGTGTTGCGGGATTTATCTATACACTCTGCCACGTTTTTTATCCTTCCATTCTTGGAGCACACGAGCGATGGTTTCCGTGTGCTTGAACGCCCGCGTTTCCTCAGCCTATTCTTATGTTCCCATTCTGAATTTGAATTACTCAATTTCACCAGTACAATACAAGTAGACATAGGTATCGTATACGGCGGCGGCCACGATAATCTCGCACAATGATGGCGACCCATTATTTTTGTAATGGCAATAATATGTAGCTGTGCAATAGTAAACACGGTTTTCTCTCTTTCCGTAAAAGGGGAAGTGCGCTTCCTCGGGTTTAAACGGAACTCGGCAATGCATCACAGGAATTGCTTACTTACCGCCGCCTAGTGTGTGTACTCTATAACTTATATACTATTATTATTATATAATATGGGATTTATTTTCAGCCCAACACGCGTTGGCACCGTCTCCGCTCGTTCAAACAACCGTGGCGGCCATGGTTTTCGGCCAGCAAGCTGTTAATGAAAAATTATTATTTCCGACACGGTACAATAATAAGGCTGGTGTGATTTTTTACATATTTATACAGATGAGAGAACAAATTATAGGGAATTGGCCGTGGAGGAGTCTAGTTTTAGTAAAAATAAATAATAACAGTTTAAAAAAGCCGTGTGACAAATTTTAATATATTTTTTTCCGGTTGAACTTTATTATGTTTACTCGCTTAAACTTTGTTTTTGAGATAATTAAAGATGTAAAATTGTCTAATAAAATTGAGGTGACAAGATATATTTAAAAACCGATTATTAAACGATATATATTTCAAAGTTAATAACGCGTTTAAAATCACATTACTATACATATATTTTAAGTTTAGAACTGTTTTGAGCTGTTTACGACGAAAAAATCATTTCAAAACATTTCACGATATTTTTTAATTATAAATTTTATACTTTGGGCATGTCTGAGACATAACATCATTACAATGTTTGCATAACTATTTACAAATGAGTATTTAAGGAAGTATTTAACTGTTACGAAATAGTTATAAAATTCATGTATTGGTACATATTTTCATTGTAATAACTAATATATTTAATCCTTAAAAAGTATTAAAATCCTGTCGGAAATGCTCTTTTTGCTTCCTATGCAAGGCTTCATATTTTCTGGGGATATTATTTATCAAGACCAGTAAGTTATAAACTTATAGAGTAATGCCTTACAGAAGTTCTCTACAGCAAAGCATCAATCAATATCGGATATTTTTCATTTTTATTTTTGAGTATGTAACTTATAGGAAGCCTCGAATTACAAAAACAAAATTGCGCAGGTTTTTTTTTTGTGACCACATTCTAGGTGAATTCCCTTGAATTCCAAAATCATTTTAGAATAAATTACTATCAAGACTCTGATCTCAAAACCATGTTTTAAACAAGTAAGTATATATTTTATTCACTTTATATTCAAAATGTGTATGTTTCTATCTTTACTTGGGAAATAGTCGGTATGAACCTAGATATCAAAATGGTGTTATTAAAAAATCCGTCTGAAGTGAGCAATACGGACGTTTCGTTTACGCTATCATCAACTGCTGAGCAAAAATAAAACTATAAAAAATAGACTTGTCTTGTCAAGTCGTTGGTAAAATCATCGCGACACCTAATATTATAAAAAACCGTATACACTACAGTTTTTAACGTATAAAAATACTGGCCGGTACAAACTATATTTGGGCGAATCCACCGAGTCGGTTGACAAGAAGAATAACCGGTCTTGAGAAACGTATTCTGTAGGTAAAACAAATATATATATTATATAAATTTATAAATTGTATAAATTTCGATTTTGCTTAAAATGGCGTCCTGCCGAGCTGTGTTGTGCGAAACGCCTAAAGGTTCTAGGGCAATATTATCAAGCCTAGGAAATAAAACATTACTACACCAGCTTTATTTTAATGTATAATTTAAAAATACAATTTTTATAATTTGCTTAAGTTTTATTTTGAGGTTTATTACAATAAAACCGACACGAGGCAATTTTATAAAATAATTAGTTCTATAATCTCTACTCTATCATATAGCTCGTTCAACATATTAAATTAATATGCTTAATATATATATGTATATAAATACTGTTGATGATGCAAGCTTTAAAGTTTTAAAGTACTTATTTGTGTTGGGCAAACGTATTCCGCTCAGTTGTGGTTTTATGCATAACAATATAATGGACGAGGTAAAAATAAAAAACAATTAAAGCGATTATTATAGATAAAATAGATTGTGAACCCTCTACGTCGTGCAAGCCGTAATCATAGCTTCATCAGTTACACTATGTTCTAAAAGTAACACGATTGATGTGGTTTTTATTATATATATATTTTTTTAATGGCTAATTCTGCAAGGTAATCCGCTTGAAATGGTTATTTTTCAACGCGCTAGTCATAATAATAATTGTCATGGCTAAACCGGTGACGTAGGATAAACATATGCAGTAGGATTAGATATTACTAATATCCCCTTCCACGTTACATAGTACATCGAATAGTATCTAGCAGTGTGCACAGTGTATATTTTATATGTGCATGTAGAACTATATAAACGCATGTATTTCAATGTATGTACCCCAAAAAGATAATTTTATGTTCGCGAGTAAACTATCCCTTTCGATTGTTTTTTTTTCTTCTTACAAAACTGCTAATAGTTCTTTAGTTTTTGCGCTCGGGTTGTCATTTTTATAATTAACGCCTATAGTTATTTATTTGGCGTTTGCCTAAAATATTTATATGGGCCCATTTCGAGCCAAACCACAGATATAGGTACATAATACCTATTAGCTGTATTAATTTAATTTTGAGATAAACCGTTAATGGCTAAGCGGAAATCATTAGGGACATTGAGCCCACAATAATTATCAAATAAATAACGAATCACGCAATATTATTGTTTGAATAATATGTACTAATAATAATTAGTCGTCTATTACATAATAGTTGTAATGGCTGAATAGCCATTGTAATGGCTTAAACCGTGTATTACAAATTCAACTATTTAAGGTGACGTTACTCGACGATTTTCCATATAAAACGCGCCGTATTGTCGGACGAATTATTATTCATAATATATAATAATTATTAGCTTTTGTCAGTTTAAACAATAAATTCTTTTCAGACTATTCCACAATAACTATGCGCTGTTACACATGCGGACGTTGGGTCTTAAGAAAAACAAAAAATACAAAATATTCGTCATTTGCCTACGCTGCGTCTATAAAAACGTTAAATAATGTAATGTCACTATAGAATAATATTATAATATTATTAGTACTTATTCAGCTTATAAGCTGAATAAGTAATAATTATTAAACGGGTCTTTCCCGACCGAGAAATTTGTTATTTATGCAATCGGTGGTATGACTGTATTATTGTGTGCAGCCTACGTTCGTGGGTTTGATAAACTATTCAAAAAAACCAACTGGGGAACAAATCTTCTCTTTTTTTTTTACGTTTTCATGTTTGTATAATAACAAAGTATAATGTAATACTCGAGATGAATAGGTGGGTTTTTTTTAACAGGAGATTTTCACGTGCGTCGGGGTGATACTTGACGGAACGTTTACAATTTTGAATGAAAAAAAAACCGCCACGAGGAAGGGGAAAACTTATAAAATCGTCGTACCTCGCAGGATGTAACTCCGTCGATATGCTATGTGCCATAGCAGCCGGTCTGCCGGGGTCGTTCTTGGTTTATTTTCATACCTAATAAATATTAGCATAGCAATATATTATTATACATAAACGACAAACGTTCTGGCCGTCAAACGGCTGAGCGGGAGAGATACGCGACGGCAATGCAGTTATAAACCATCACGAACAAAAATTTAACATTATTTTTTTTTTCCACTGTATATTATAATATGTACCTGCTGTTGTAGCGGCGGGTATTTGCATATTGTTTGTCCAAGGGCGTGCATACTAATCGAGAAAGTTTACATGCACTACATAACTAACCGAAGCGACGGATGCCTGCAAAAAATGTTACACGTTATTACTTATTATCAGTGTTATTGTACCTATTGAAAAAGCGTTGTTTTTTATTTTACATAATACCATTGATTGACACAATGCATTTATAACCAATGATAATACTATCGTTTGACCGTATCGCCGCACGGTATCACCTCCTCCGCAGGTTATCATTGATAAGCCTTCATTATCACTGATAACACTATAACTGATAACATTATCTTATTACTGATAAGCACAGATCTCTATACACAGCATATACCTATAAAGAAATGGACTGTTAGTAGAGAGAGAGGTCCGAATATCGACATAGTTAAAAAGAGACAGAGAGAGTTGTTAGGTATGGCATGGAAGAATATTATAAAAAAATATTATATCATGGAGAAATAGTAGTATGATAATATCCGATAACGAAATGTTTATATTAAAAATGTTTAATTCATCTTATTAAAATATTGAATTTTAATTGTCATCAGTTTAATTTCTCATAATGGTTTTCCAATTTAAAATTGGAAACCCGACGGCCGCTTTTAGGTACTCTGTGTTTGAACTTCTCATTATGTGCCCAAACCATTTGATTCTTTTTTCGTCGACAAATACCATTGAACTATTAAGATTTCTTTATAGGTCTATGACAAATACCTGCCACACATTTTGTTTGTATTGAAAGTGTTTTTCTATAATCTGCTTAATCGCCGACAGCTGATCTATTGTCAATTTTTTGAAATTTTTTTTTAATTCGCATTGGTACTCCCCTATACATACTATACTACATACTAGTATGTAAAACAATATTAACAATATTAAGTATTTATTACCGATATATACTACACATATCTATTTAAAACAATTAATCATATTAAAGTATTGGATACCCGTCAAAATAATGAAGTACATATCCTTAAATGCTTTACAACTTCGAATAACACAATAATAAATAATAATTAAATATGATTTAATTATTATATATTTCCATGTGTGTTCATATATATATAAATATAATATTATAATTCCATGTCTTTTCAATTTTTATTCCATGGGAAACCTAACAACTCTAGCTATCTCTTTCTAACGTTGTTCATAACGAGGCAGTAAAGGCGGGGTGTGTGGGAGGCGCAGTCCTTATCTTTATAGGTCTATGATACACAGATATATATAATAAACTAGATCGCTAACTGTACATGCCACCAATAGATAAGATTGAAGCAGCCACTTTCCGCCATCTTGGTGGGAATTATAACCTTATCACGTTAGAATAATATATGTTTATAACAATCACAGATATATATAATATTTATATAATAATATACACAGATGTATAATATGCAATGATAACACACATAAATCCCACCAGAATGGCGTACACTGTGTCAGGGTTTTTTTTTTTTAGTTTTACTATATCAACCGACCGAAGATTGGTTTTCATGTGGAAACGAGAGCTAAAAAATACGTTCTACCCTCACTGTAGACACACACGCCTACTAATACTGCTCATCGTGTCGGCGACAGCAATCTAAATAGGGTTTTAAACTTGTTTACCCCCCCCCCCCGTTCGACTACGCTTCGGAAGTTTAGTCGTGTGAAATTGAACTTAGCAAAAGTCCGGATGTGTCACGAGTGTGTTTCCAATAATAAAAGTTTACCGTACAACGCAATGTGCGGGAGAAAAAATGTAAGCCGCAGGCTGTTAAAACGCCGAGTTCGCCTGACTAAAAAATTTTGATAGAAATATAAATCATATCTGTAACGCGTTTATATAAATTAAAACACCCTTTGTCACGTAAAAAAAAAAAATGACAATACCGGAAAAAAAATTGAAAAAGTTACGATAAGTTTAAGATAAACGTCTTTAAAGCTCATTTTCCGAAAGTTACAAAAAGTGAGATTGGCCTTTTTATTAACTGAAGGTACTGTTTTTATATTATTCGACAATATTATTAGTATTTTTAATTTAACGAATTTCCTTGTCCTTAGTCCGGTTTTTTTTTTTTTTTAGATAATGTCTTTATTATATTATACTTACATCTATACAAAATAAATGCACAACAGTAATGGGGTAAACAGAAAAAATAAAATTGATAATATAGCTTGAATAACATGCAGTAGGGGGGCACCCAATGTCCGATTACAATTATTATCTTTGGGATAAGGTTTGCATAACGTTTATGTTGTTTTATGCAACTAAAATGAGAACAATGAGAATTTAAAACGTTTAACATTATAAAATGATCGTTTGGTTTTCCTTTTGTTTATGATCACAATATATAGGCTGTATTATCATACAAATTCTGAGTTTCATCTTTACAGCTGCTATAGGAGCCTAATTCAGTGCGGTGTCTAGGGCAAGATCATAGTGCTCTGACGGCTAACTGACATCACATATTATCATATGAATAATAATAATAATGATAAGAGATTCGTCGTATTTTCGGAAAAAATGATATCGAATTGGTTTTCGTTTATGAATAACATTATGAAATATGATCGTTTTATCTTGTCAGTCACGGTGGTATTATATTATCTCGAGGGAGGGACGTATATCCGGGACCGTATCGCATATAAAAATATAAATATATCAGCGTTATCTCGGTCGAGACCGTGATCGTGTGGGTACTGCTTGTGGTCTACGTGGGCCGATAACTTGGTCAAGGGTCCCTGGGTTCGGTCGGTCGGCAACGCTTTTACAACAATATTGTGTGAAAACTTTAACATGTGCTGCGGATTTTAGAGGTCGACCGCGGCAAGGCACAGACCCGTTTGGTAAAAAACGACGTTCACGGTTTGCTGGAAAAAAAACTAACTACCAAGTTCACTTTGGGGACTTTTGTGGACTTTCAACTTTGTAAGAAATAATTGCTGTGATGGTACGGTTAGTTTTTTATGTTGTGGAAACAAGAACCGTGAAAACGATAATATTATTATTAGTACCGGCACGCGGGCACGACGGTTACCTGTCCTTTTGCGGTAGGTATAAAAAGCCGAAGGCGATGACGCAAATCCGGTGTTATCCGAATATCCTATTGCCGTACAAATGTATATATTTTTTTTTAAGCGGTGTAAATAAAACATTTAAATATATATTTTTTATTTAATGCCACAATATTGCGTTGTTATACACACATAGTTACCTACCGCTGCGCCCAGTATAGCAGCAGCAATAGCAGTAGTAATAGTGTATACTATATAGGTAATAGGCAGCTGATGTCTTTTCGGACCAACAACGGCCGTAGTGGTAAAATAATAATTATTATTGTTGTTGCTATAATATTATTATCGTTTTCCATCATCCAAGGCTGTAGCGTTTAAATGGCACGAGCAAACAGGCAACCGACCGACGTACTAAACGCGGATAAATGGAATAACAAACACACGTGCAGCGAAACGTCTCAAGGGTGTCAAAATCTTATAAAATCTTATCTCGTACTTGCCGCGCTCCCCTTTTTGTCTACCGAGAATAATTATATTATATCGGAATCTCTGGTATACAAGACCCGCGTGCAATGAGCATCATGTCATATTATGAAAACATGTGGTTTTATAATAGGAGTGCTGTTATGAAATCTCCGTACATCTGACGTGTATTATAATAATATTATACGCCTTACGGGGAAATTGAAGCTTCAGGTAATTCTAGAAGTCGGCTTCTATATTAAAGGATATAGATAACTTTAGTGTCTATTATTATCCAGCCCTTTGCTAATGTTCGGAAATTGTTGTTGGATAACCCGACAAAAGACGTGTAGGATATGAAACTGCCCACCGTCCAGAACACAGGGTAGTACGGTTAAGTTTATACATGACGGGGAAGGATTTGCACTGTAACACGACCGTATATGCGGGACCAAAATGGGGTGGACGATGAAAGAGTAACATTTCTATTGTTAATAATTAAGAAGAGACATTCTGATAGGTTTAGAGTGATATCAAGTGAAAGCTAACAAATGCATGATCCTTGTTGTGTCAAACTACAATATATGTGTAAGGAAATTCGAGACGAGTTCAGAAAATCTATAGACGTTGTAAATAACAATGTTACCTATATTTTACGGGGTTTATTAATTCTTACAAGTATACTCTTCTACAAAATAGATTGGGTCGGCCGGCTCAGGTGGCCGAGAGGTCGTGGGCACTGCTCGATCGGTTTACCGAGATGGAAACTTTGTGGGGGGGGGGGGAGGAAAAAAGTTCCTTCGCAATCATAAATCAGGGAGCCGGATTTTCTCAAGTAATAAAAGTTTGCATAATATACATGTGCGTTTTTACGAGGTAGGTACAAGTTTTTGGGCGTTCAAGTGAGACGACGACATATTATTATTATTATTAAGATTATCGGCCATAATCACCCGTGCAAAGAACACTCTTCTTTTTCTGAACTTTTTTTTTTCTTTAAACATGTTCTACCATATATTGACGTAAAATCAATACGCCATTAAGAACTGATAGTAGGTATGCGTTTTTTCTTGTGAAATCCAAGCAAACATATAATATTTATTTTATAATAACAAAAAAAACATAATAATAATAATATGTCACACATGTGCGTTTTTATTAAAAAGTTCATCCTGTGACATCAGCGAGTGTACATTTCATTCTCACAGTTAATTGGAATTCTTTTTTTTTTCGAGGTTGGAAACATGTTAACAATTTTCAAGGAGTACACTATACTACTCCTTGAAAAATAGTATTTTTTATTTGCCAAACTCTAGCTTTATTCGTTTTTAACTCTAATCGATATTATTATATGAAACATTACAGCTATCGAAAACTATTATTTCAAGTGAACGACCATTTTCTATGCAAAATTTTTCAGTTTGATCCATAATAAATGATCATAGGAATCCTACATCAGCTGTAAGCTGTTCTAGAATACATATCTTAGATATCTATTTGGCGAAAATATTATCAAGTAATAAAAATCAAGTAAACAGAGCATAACAATAAGCAATGTGTTATGGGACTTGTACATGATATCATAATAATTGGAATTATTATTGTTTCCACACTAAGGCAGCTATGACACAGATAATTGTAAAAAACGCGTAGCAGAACCACGTTGTTCCGAAAGTAATTGGAGTCTGTATAATGAAAAATTATGAACTTCACAGTCATCGTTAATTCCGTTGTAAACCATAACCCCGGACGTGGACAAAAGGGTCGACTGCGCGAGACTCGGGCAATAATTGGAGTGTTTCTGTACCTTTCGGCTTTTATATATATATCATGTATATCCATATCCATTTATATTCTTTTAGTGGAAGCTTTATCTGTTATGATTGGATTTCCAATTTCAATTACGGATATACATCATTCAGAACGAGTAGGACCGGTAAATTTTCGCTATGCCAATCAGCTGTGTACAGTTATCCCTCGGTTGATTAATCTATTTTTTTTTTACTGTCTACAAAACTAATTATTTATTTGGTTTACTGGGGCCGGATTTGTTAAGCTCGATCGACGGGGGGAATACTTTATAAGGGCAATTTGTATTATAAGTTGACAACACATTATTATAACCGACTGCGTGTTAAACAGGATAATCACACACGTTTAATCGCATTAGTGTGCACGACAAATAATTAAGAGCAAATTTTATGTAAAAAGATGCAATGCGCATTCGACATTTTTAATGGATACTTTTACTTTAATCATAATAGTTTAAAACACGACTTGTACCGCATCGATTTGGAGTTAAGCAAGTTATTATTTACTGTTCAGTAGAAAAAGTATTGAACTGCGGTGTCATGTCTGACTGCGCACGCAAACAATTTTACCACCTTTAAAATGTTATGCTTAAACGCCTGCTTAAATTCCCCATCTTACTTTTGACTTGTATAGTACAATTTATCATTTGATCGCGACATTCTTTTACCGCATAAACCCATGTCAAACGGAACTTTGGTCTTGCATATTTAAACCGTATATAATATAATATTTTGCACTGTAAGCAAACATAATATGTTGACTGCCGAACGCATTAAGTAAGTAAGTAATTATTATAAAATGTGTTATGGAAACAGTGTATATAGAACGGTTGGGTAATCAATGGTTAGAACATCAATAATCCAAATTGCTTTAGGTACTTGCCGTTAGGCGGTACTGAGGGTAGGGTATATAAGTATAATATTTTAGGCACGTATTAATTTTAAAACAATAATCATTATTTTCTAACACTTATACATTCAAAATCTTTGTTTCCTAATGATAAAAATTAAAATGTTTGTTTAATTAATGTACAAAACAGTTACATATTTATTAATATCAATACTTGCATATACAACGTAAATAATTCTAGAATTTTCTATATAAAATAGAAATCAATAACAATTATTTATAAGTAAGCAAACAAGATAGTTTCTCAGGTAATACATTTTTTCAGTACCTTTGTTTGCAAAAGTGTGTTGCAATCATAATGACGTAGAAACTAAAACTATTTGTAGGAACTTATTTAATCTAATCTTAGACAACTGTTTTATCTCTTAGTAAAACTGTGGTAAAACTATGTTGACCGATATAAATAAACACATTTTTTTCATACTATTAAATATAATTTAGATTTTTATCAAATAAGAATGAACTCTGGTTCATGCTTACAATGTTTACTTTACTTATGGAAAATTTTCTTATGTCCTATTTCCCTCTTTATTAATGATGTGATAAATTAGTACAGTAATAAAAACGTTTATACGTTAATACGTTTGCTCAACGTTATGTTTGTTATTCACAGTAGATATGAAGATATTATAGTATTAAATTTGCATGCAGAAAACCAACGTTCACATTAACGTTTGACCTTTGTAATTAATAATTAATTAGCGCGTTGTATTAATAAGCTAGGTGATAATCTTTTATCGTTTTATGTATTTTTAAAACATTTTTTTATTGCAAACGTCTGAGCTCATTGACGACTTTTGTACTGTAAGTAGGTCGTGACTTAAACGAGAAGAAAATGCCCAATTTTACAACGAGCACACCAACGGTTGTGCGTTTCATCATAGTCACTACGTCCATACGCCAAATGTGCTATAGTATTATTTTAAAGGTACAATATTATTAATGAAAATGTGCAAAGCGTGCATGCCTATAAAATATATAGTATACACTTTTTTTTTACATCGTTTATACAATCACACCGACGGACTTGTTCCAGTTTTAGGAGTAGGTAAAAGCCCAGAGGCCGTCGCCGACACTGCTGACCTTGGTCCTTGACCACCTGAGTAGTTTTAGATGTATATAATATATATTATGTTACCGGTACATTTACAACAGTCAATAACATAATACCAAGTGTACTAGTAGATATAATAATTCATCCTCCATTAATAATAATACTACACAACGTGTTTTATTTTGTTGTAATATATTATTGATACACGTCTGTTTTGCATTTCAAACATCAAAACCGTCGACCGTCACAAATTATAATAAATGTAAATGCGCGCGCACCTAATAACAGCTTCCAGTGTTATCACGATGGGCAATGGTAAATAAATAATAAATCAGGTGTACTTACATAATATTATGATGTAGTGTATATAGTAAAACATAAAGTGCAGCCCACTAGCTTGTTACTTGCAGACAAATGGAAGAATTCGACAATAACAATATTCTATATTATCTATGGCTAAACGCATGTTAGTTTAAACAAAAGTTAGTTTATTACGGTGATAAATAATTTACCAATAGATAACGACAAGTTTGGTGCAACCGGGCATTAGTGTTTGTTAACTTGTCTAGCTTTATCTTGAGCCATCAGTGTTTTATCTACTGCAAATACAAAATATATTATTAAGTATACTTTACGCCGTGTCAATAACACACGCGTGTTAAAAAACTACAAAGTACAGCATTTTTTTTTTCTCAATGGCTTAATCATAATTAAACTATTACTGCACGGCATTGATTGATATAACATTGTATTATTAAACATTACATAATATTTATTCTACAATTACACGCTACAGATTAGATTTGTTATTATACCGTCCTATTACCTATATTTTGGTAACAGATAAATAATATATTCATCGAGAAATATATCAATAAATAATCAATGCAAATATTAGCGCAGACTGTAGAGTAATTGAACATAGGTACTTGAAATATTAATGGTAATTTTAGTATTACAATTACTCAACTTGTCAAACAGAAACATTATATTATGAAAGATGAAGTAGTATGCTAAACAAAAATGGATAGCACTGCAAATAATGCAAAATAACTTATTAATTAAAAATTATGGACGAAAATTAAATAAAATAATTAATATATTTTACTGTGAGAAAATAACTAATTAAAATATTGTGCAATTAAAAAAAAACAATGTTAAAAAACTTAATGCTATTTTTTATGTTCGTATATTATTATAGATAGTGCGAAAATTATAATATTAATATAATTTTCTATAACAGTTTAGAATATATTAACTATTAATAGCCGTGTACCTGAGAAATTAATTAATAAAGTATTTTTTTTTTATTGGTATTCGTATAAAATGTATATTAAATATAATAGTAAGCACATTTTAAATAATTTATATTAATGCTAATTTAAATTTTAAAAAAAACGTCGTGACAACAATAAATTACTAAAATATTATTCTTGAACACTTTTTGTTTGATTTCATATACATTGAGTTAGTAGTAATCAATGTTAACAACACAAATTTCCATGGTGTTGGTTTATTATAGCATTTTGTTTCGTTTATATATTTTTATGAGAGTACAGCGAATTGGGCGTCATGCACTCTTTGAAAACATTGATTAAATAAACTTATTTTCCAATACCATAGAAACTACCTTATGTGGTAGACAAAATATAATATACACGGTGGCACCTACGTTACAAAAATATTCAACGTAGGTTTACTAAATTATAGGGGCGGTATTCAGTACTAATTAAAAAATACATTTTTGGAAAATTGCTTTATTAATTGTATTCTATAAAACATCATACAAGACTACATATTATATAATACGCATATTTAAATGATAACATACAGAAAAAGCAACTATTAATAACGCTGGGAATTTTTTTTGTATAATTTTCTAGAATAATAATTATTGTTTACTCGACAAAGTAGAATATAAAAAAAATAGTTTACTTTTAGCTTTTTGCACGAGTTTCGTTGTTTTTAATAATTATAAAATTATATATTTTTCTTGATTGTACACTATTTAGTATGTACCTTATCTTGGTATTCAAATTATTGTTAGTAAAACCAATAACCATCACAATAAGTAACAATAATCGACAGGTAGGTTAGATTGTTACAACTGTTAAATTATTAATACAATAATATTCTGAGTCGTTTAACGCGATTGGGAAATTATGGCTGGACGGATTCGTTGTCTTAATTATTAATGTAATATACAATTAAACGAGATATAGTATGATGTTACTGTAGGTCATATTGATTCGGCGATAACGGTACCTGTATGTGTTATTATTATAATATAATGTATGTAAGTACACCAATAACGTTATGAACGTACTTGCGCGGATTCGAATGCCGATAAAGACACTATACTAAACCTACTTCTTGTGGTTATTTTAAGAAGCTGATCGATATTATGGTTTTTCAACATCGTTTGTTAGGTCACCGGATAGGCTCAACGTGTACCGCTTTAACCTGGAACCCGTATTAAAGAGAGTATAATAATGTATTATTTGCTCACTGAAGCCAGAAATCACTGATAATATTTGCATACAGCGCCCCGGAAAAACGCCATGTCATTGATTAATTCACCGTACGTCACGGTGTTGCACATCGTTAATTAAATTTTACCTACACTTGCGGTTACTATGAGAAAATTGTTATCATACTTACGGTATCGCCAAGTGTTGATAATATAACGCAATTATTGATTTGCTTTGTAGCATAAACTCAGTCGGTATGGTGTGTGAAAAAAAAAATGGCACTTCCTGAACAAAAAATTAAAAAGTAGTTAAAAAAAAACCGGAGCCTTATGGAAAACCTCTAAAGTTTCAATCTTATTTGCCAAAAGTGAGATTGACCCAAACCAATAATAATGTCCACATCGTTTCATCGTTTCACCCAGGCCGGTCGTTTGTGGCGCTTTATTATACATAAATTATAATAATAGCACCCAGCAGGTGCTGTTGTCCATGAAAATAGACTAGAAATGGATAAATTCGAGTTTTACATAAATATCACATAACTACCATGATGTGTGTATCTATCAACCCGGCTAATGGGTCGGAAAATCCCAATCTTATTTTCCGCACTTATACTTATACAGAACGGTCTGTAATTAATAACCCGCGCACGCGACGTTGCATTGCATTTTACATAGCACGAATCGTCGGACAAAACCGTTTTCACGCTGGCGATGAATTTATATTATGTTAATAATATCCCCGTTGTATAATAATAACATAGTATGTACAGAGTGAGTTTTCAACAATACAACCTCGTCCGTTTTGCGTTAGAACCACCCCTATGAGCTCGAGATGTTTAAACGCGGTGACTGCTGTAACATTATTTTTAAATCCAAATAATTTGCTGAATTTAAATAGGTCTAATATGTTCTAAGACTGCGTCAACTAATAAATAATGATCTATTGTAATGTTGTTGGACTATTGCGTGTGTACGGTGAACTATCAACGTTGGTTAGACAATTTTAAAATAACTAGAGTAGTACTAACCTACCCGGGCCTCGCGCAGACAAGGAGATGAAGATGCAAGAGATGTTATGTATTTTTTTATTAAGATGTTTGTGCTCCAATAATACAATACATCAATAACAATATAAAATATGATAAAACTCAACAAGATTTTGAATAAGTTGCGGCTGAAATAATAATTATCACACCAACGTCATTGCTTACGTCTTTTAAACAGGATTCGCTATTTTTAAATTGAATTACATTTTACCTTTGCAGATAATACCAGTGCATTTTATTTTATTTTTATTTTGTACAGAACATACACATTATTATCACGAGTATTTGTATACAATTATTATTATTGCGGCGTTGCGGACGACTGTGGGTTATAAATTGCAGTAATTGATTAGCTATTTTTATGATTTCCACACACGTTAATTGATTCACACGTGTAGGCAATAATATTCACGAAGAATGTACAATAATATTGCACCTGTAAGCATCGATACAATATACTGTAATCGCGCACCTGCATGGGAAATGGTAATTTTTATATAAACATAATATTAATGTTTTCACATATTAGACAATAGTCGGTATGTCGAGAAGCGGTCCATATACATAGATGGGCCTAAGAAGATTATTTAAAAAATCAGAGCACGAGCTACGGTGATTATGATTACCTTTGTCATTAGCAGCGACTAAAACCACCGCATTTTATTATTTTTACTATTGTGTTTAAAGTGTAGAACTGCGTTTAAAAATTCAAAGCGCCAAACTCGTGTACAACATAATAATAATATATTATAATGCTTTCACGGGCAAACGGTTGGTTTTACTTAATTTTGTTTTTTTTTCTATGGCAGTAGGTGTCGACAAACAATTAAATATAAACTCTGTTTTGAAGTTTACGCTCAGAATTGAGCAAGTTTTTCAAGCGTTCATAATTTTCTTCGAGCAACCTAAAGTAGATAATTCACTGTAAATATTTATAAAACAAAATGCTACTCGGTGTATCCGTATAATGAGTTGTAGTGGGTTTCGGTTAATATAATATACACCTATATGGAGATGGTGAACTCAGAAAATTGTCCTTAAATCGAGACAGATAAGATGTTAAATGTTTATCGAGTCTTTTTAATTTTCTGATATTAGCCACAGTAATGAGGTCGTCCAATATAATTATTTATGTTTGCACTTATTTATGGAAATTAATTTGTACCCGCCAAAGATAATATTATTATATTTATTGGTTTCGGACCACGTAGTATAAACAGTATAATCGATTTGAATTAGTTTTATATCTAAATATTGACATCCGAGATGTCAATATAATATATAGTAGTTACTTTTTAATACTCTGAAAATAGTCTTAACAAATGATAACGTCTTGATGCCAAAAAAAAGAAAAACAGTCCGAAATTACTGATTTTTTATCAGAGTCGCTAAACTACTATTTGATATCGTTTCTTCGTTGTTTGAATGGCCAAAAAAGCGTTTCATGTGTACTTCATGAAAATAAGAACAGTTTATTTGCGAAATAAAATTTAACTACTTAAAATAAAATAAAAATACTATATACGATTTTAGAAGGGCCGTTTCTATTTATTTTATGTTTAAGTTATTACATTTTTTATTGCAACGTACCGCGTAAGACATTTCTAATATTAGTACAAAATAAAAAATTCTCTTATACATTATGTGAAGTATTCATTTCAATCTGTGTAGCACATTTTCTCTCTGCAAAACAATTTTATCGCGTAAGCTACTAAGTACTAATATGCTGTTTTCTAGTGTCAAATAAAAAATACAAAATGTTGATCGTATGCTTTACCTCAAATCATTTCATTTTACTTCATATTATGGGACTATAAACGCTTTTAATGCCACTTTTATTCTTCTTATCGCAAAAAGTCTGTACAACGAATATAGGTATATTGTAAAGGTATGCGCTCCAAAATATCATTAAAACTATTGATCCCATAGTACTTATAATATTTAATGTCATCTAATAAATTCATGATTTTCTTATACATGGTCGGGTTCACTTTGTGCGGATTGGCCAAGATTATTTCTGATTGTATTACTCTTATTCGTTGAGCTATTCGTGAGGGTCAATCGGATTATTTTGGTTTTATTTCCAGATTTATGTTAATTTATAAAAGTCAATCAAACTCTACTGGCCTACCAATCTAGAGCTTTATAATAGTCTGTTTCATGATCATACGCAAAACATTAAATTTTTTGAATGTCTGATGTATTAGCTTTTACCATTTTCTCTTTAAAATTAAAACAATATATTTTTTGTTGTCCACAATACAATTATTGTCAGTGTTGTCGACATGTTGATCCTTTCTCGCTCTCTTATTAAATCTAACCATATATTCTTAGAGCTTATAATAATATAATATAGTCTTATATTCTATTGCTCACTTGTTAAGAACTTGATTCAGTATTTTTGTTTTCAAGTCCATACTACTAACGTTAGAAATATTTGATCACCGACCGCGCTCAGTGTAATTTATTTATGTTTTCTTTGTCATTAAAGTACCGTCAAACAATACTGGGCTAATTTCAAGAAAATCGTATTCATCATCATAATAAAAGACGCAACTGCCGGGTTCATTAACACCCTTTAGACGGTTCTAAATATTGTAGTTAAATTTAAAACAAAACCAAAAAGGATAAACCGTATTCTTGTGTACTCATTTACCGGGTTATTCAAAGCGTCGTGTTCGGTGTTATGTGTAACAAACCTTAAGCGCACACACACACACACACACACGCACACACACACACACATACACACAGAAGCGTATTCAATAGACTGTATACATAATTCAAAGGAATAATAAAATATCAATAATTTTTTTTAAAATAACCGTTGGCCATAAAAAAATCCGGTGTTGGTGAGTTGCGGCCCAATACCTAAATCAAGTACGAGTTGCGGCCCGGGTTTATGAGAGAGACGTATGAGTTGCGGCCACATAATAATTACCACTTTATATCAGCCTATTAGCGTTACCCAGGAGACACCACGGGGAGGATGGCTGAGTTGTCTCCCAAAAATGTATTTTTTGGTCAAGTTCAAGTTAAGGTCTTTTAAAAATTAAAACGTAACGTATATATTTTATTAACTTTTTAAATTAACAATAATTTACTAAAAATGTTGACTGGTCGATAACCAGTCTTGGATAATTATTTTTATTGTTATCAAAGATTAAAGTTAAGAACGGGAAGAGTGGTATGTAGTATTATTTTTATCTACGCGCATTATACAACCGTATTTCTCCATCTGTCCGTACTTTGACACTCTAATAACTTCAAAAGTAACGAGATATAAAAACAATGCGAAAAAATAAAAATTTAAAAACGAATTATATCCTATAGGCTATAAGATATTGAGTGGATCTCTTTAAAAAAATCATCCTGTTTAACTAAATTGGCGATAAAAGTTTCAAAATAAAAAAGGTTATACGGGCCGCAAGTAATACACCCATCGAAAACTGCCGGGCCGCAATTCACCGGTCTCCGGCATCGTAAACAACACCTCGGGCCGCAACTCACCTACAGCCAAAAAATCAATTCCCTTTTCAAAGTACTTGACGTTTCACTTTTTCTTGTCGATGACAACGCTGGTTTGGTTTTCAAAATAATTTATCCCTATATAAAATGTACAATAAACGCTTCAAAACACCTCCCCGAAAATCTGATCGAGCTGCTTCCCCTATTACACCCGTTCAGCGTTATGTACCGTATGTCGACGGTATTGCCGCTTTTGCCGGTGCGGTTACCGTGGTTACCGTGGTGTCTGCACACCGACCTTATGTATAAAAGGGGGGTATGGTAATCATGATATTGTCTAGCACGTGCAAATCGAATATCGTAGACAACAGCCAACAACTTGCAAGGTCTTGCATAAAGAAAATAAAAATACCTTTGTTCAACCCATACACCTAGGTGGTGCAAGAAGGTGTTGCTGTCATCTACGGCCAGAAAGAAGAACAGCTAACAGCGGAAGAAAACAGCTCGACGGCCTACCGTGTGTTTACATTACTATTTAGCTACTTTGGTCGAACACAGGTCGACGTATAAACATAGATGTGTTTACCATGAAATATAATATACACGTGACTCGGTCAATTTGGAGTTTTCTAAAAAAAAAAAAAAATAATAATAAAAAAGTACATTTGCCACTCATCGCGTGATTACTACTCGGTCAATTATTGAACGGTCCAAATGCGATAAACACATATGATTATCATCGTTATTTGTATAATATATTTTGTTAATAATTTAATTTTGATGACTTCACAACGCACGCCGCGCCGTTCGTTATCTCCTTGTCTGTCGGAGTGTATTTTCGCACGGTTGGAATACCATTCTATGGGATGAAACTCCTCACGGTGTTAGTTGAGCGTGTGTGGATTCGGTCGAGCAATCAGGAATTTAATTTTGAAATTTCGATAAGCGCGAATAGGCGTAAAAAAAAGAAAACTGAGTATATACATTTTAACCGGTCGATAGCTAGTTTTGGATAATTCATTTTAAATTTAACAAAAGCTTAATGTCTCAAATGATACTCTCTCTAGAAAGATCCATCACTTCTGTCCATTCCAACAGTCCAAAATGTTGCATAAAAACATTTTAACGTCCGCAATAATTATACTATGATATTATCATATTGCATAATTCATGATGAACACCGACAAACGGTCAATTCGACGGCATGAGACTTAACAGTGTTTTTGTTTAACCTTCGAAGTTCGGCGAGACCGAAACAGGTGTCGTTGAACATTTTCGGTTACACGTTCGACCATAACGCTACAAATGTTTGTTAATTTAAAAAGTTAATTAAATATATCCGTTGCTAGAGCTTTGGAAAGACATGTAAAAGTTTGAATATTTTAAAATAACATAAACTAATATGGTACGTCGCACTCGAGATCCGCTTTGAGGAATCCAAAAAAATAATAATTCCAACAGCAAAACGCAAAACTCAAAAGGGGTTGTATACAAAAAAGGGGTTAGTGTAGTGGTGAGGCTTACCGCGGTCGAACCTAAGCATGATGTAACTTATTGCCGTCGATGTAACTGTACCTACATTATACAAGGGTATCGGTTCCATCTGACTTGCACATCATCCTTGTTAATTGTATTACTGTAAGGCGGCGGCGGCGACGGCACGTTTTTATTTCGGAAAACCAATAACGATAAATCTTACGGGTAGTTCGGAGGCAAAGTGGGCGGTTTGATCCTCAAGCACAAGGTAAACACGTGTACTACACACAGTAGGTATATACACTATATAAGACGTTGGGCTTTTGTATTTCGATTTACTCGGCGTAGCTTTTCTTTTTCTAAACGTCCAACAACAATCCATATGTGAAACTCATCACGTTTTACACGACCCGAACACGGTGCTATATAGTGCTGCCAATATAGACCATCGATTCGCAAGCGCTATATACCTAATATGTAGCCGCGTTTATGTGTATACTTACCCGTTGTCCGGCCAATCGCAAAATGTAGAATAATAATTCCACAGCCGTTAAGTACGGGCGAGTAAGCTAACCTATACATTGCAAAACGAATGCTTGTTAAGCTCGTTTTCCCCGGAATGCTCTCTGAACGCCGGGGGTTGATTAAAATCCACAGCGCTTATAATAGGCCTATAGTGTTTGTGTATATATATATATATATAGTTTTATGAAGATTATTTTCGACAAAGATTAGATTAAGACCGTTTGCAGGCCATTTATAACGCTTTTAAACCAATGTCGTCGCTGCTGTTTTCAATCCGCCGCAGTACCGTCGACGTTTATTACAATAGCATTGCACCGATTGTGCTGTTGTTTCGCCGGTGGGACAATCTTGAGATGTTTTTCCCACCTAATTTTATTGAATTACCCACTCACTTTGCATCATCCTTTGAGTCTTGCGCCTTGATCCAGAGTCCAAGCGCAGAACCCTGTACAAAAGTCTAGAATCTCGATGATAAAAATACAAAATGGACGATTTTAGATAACTATAGTGTTTTTTTTTTAAATATTACATACATTTTTGTCCAACCACAAAGTATACTTCATTATGAATACATGTGAATTTGAATGGGGCAAATAACAGCTATTTATCGAATCAAAGAAGTAGTTCACCTGTTGTGTTATTAATATGCAAATTAATTGGGTGTCTATTGTTACGAATAATACGTTTTAATATTTGGTTTTTTTCCGTTGCACACGTCGCGCAGTTTTTTATTTAAGGAAATTTCTCATAACAGTAATTTTAGAGAGAAGAACCGACATGGCTGCGACTTTTTGTTGGACGCTTATAAAATATAAAAACGCAAAAAGAAAATAACGCGTTATTTATTTAATTTAAAAACCGTGGTCTAGACCAAGCGGTTAAAAAAAAAAAAAATTTAAGTCTTCTTGGGAGCGCTACTACACCTGTGGAAATGTGGTCGGATTAAAAACCAAACGAGAGGAACTGTTGTGGTAGAATTCTGTTTTTTTTTTGATGACCGGCCAACTTTGAACGCTTTTGTGTCGCCAAATATTTACATAACGACTAGAGCTGAACGAAACGCAGAGTTGTTTTGACATAGTATTAAGGAAAGTGCTTATTTAGATTGAAAATAATTGACCCGTCGCACGTTCACGGCCTACGCGACGGACGAGAAGAGGAGGAGAGTTAACTTAATCTTAATCTCTTCGTTTTTGCGATTTAAGTAATGTTTTGAATCTCAAATTCGAGTCGTTACGGTTAAGAAGGGAAACTGTCAATTCGAGAGTGATAAATCGTCCAATTTCGCAGGTTTAAGCCAGTGTCGATATCGTCCCGCGCTTAAAAACCGGCATATATAGTTTAAACGACTTTATTGTTTTGTTTTTTATTCAATACAAACGATTGGTCGAAACGACAAGAACTCTCCACTGCGCTTCGGTCAATATAATAATTATTGCCGGCGAAAAGAACAATGTAATTTTTTTTTCAAGTGTAAATATTCACAACACATAAACTTCTTTATTTTACTCGCACGGGTAAATATAATACCTACCGGTCGCGGTTATACGAAGGTAGGTACTCTAGTAGGTATGTATTTCGTTTTGAAGGTCGAACCGGTTGGCTTATGCCAATATTATACATGAAACCATCAAACCAGTAACAGTAACCCATTGCTGTAGAGGTCGCCAAGGTTAGGACAGGTGCAAGATCGTATATAATATGTAGGTAATACGTGTGACATTCGGATACACATCCATTAGTCCTTAACACTTATTATTATTATTAATATACTTTGGCTACTGACTGATGTCACCGCTGCCTCGCCGAAAAGAGGCTAAACGGGTACTACGCGGTTGCTTAATTATACAAACGTTATAATATTGTGTACAACCTAATGATATATTGTAGTATGTATTATGATTATTGCCGTTTATCGAGTCGACTACACTTCCTGGTATATGCGGTTCCCGGCATCGCAAGGGTATATATACCTACTCTGTTTGCTGTGTATTATATGCCGTGTAGGTATAGCAGCTGTTTGCATTAATTAACTTGATTCCACTCGCAGTTGTTGTCTTTTGATCATAACATATATAATACATAGAGCACATATTATTATTATTAAATGTACCTATAGTCGACACAGCGTTACTTAATTATTGGTTTTGTACGATATTTACATAATAGTGTTTGATTTATGGGCCTTCAAAACTCGTGTAAATATTATACGCCGCAGGGTTCACAAATTGTTGCCATTAGGTGGCAACTTCTTTGGCTGCTGATGTTCACTCTGAAAAATCATACTTAAACTTTCTGTCGTCACGTATAGCCCAAAAAAAAAAACTGCATACACCGGGCGGGCAGTAGGCGTAATCAATATGGTTACCGGGTAAAATGTTTATATATATATATATAATGTGAATTGCCCACGCTGAACTTTTGGCCCGAACAGACCGAACGAAGCCTTCGTTGACCCCGGAAGGGTGCGGAGTGTGATGTTTACAGAATTTTGATAACATAAAATACAACCAAAAACAGGGTATTCAAAATCAAATTCAATAAAAGACGAAAAAAAAATGTATACAAATATTTGGAACTGGTTTATTTGGAGTAGACGTTGATGTGTATTACTTTTCGTTGCACTATTGTCTATTAATGTTTAATACATCAATAATATATATATATATATATATATATATATATTTACTTTTAAAATTTACTCTCAAAAACTACCCTTCAAGAAAACACTTCAGACTTGAACAATACAAATAATTTTCGATTATTTAATACAATAAAGTTCTTGTAAGAAACTTTTTAAGCTTAAACAATTACTTAACAGAATAAAATCACTGTATCATTTAACTTAAAAAAACCTTGTTATATTTTTTTTTTTTTGAATATACCGTTGAGTTATACATTATACTGACAAAATGTGTTTAGAACACATATTAAAATAAAAGTCTATTTTTAAAAATTGCATGCGTCTAATATGCTATAATGCGTGTAATTTATACTGGTACTCAAATACACCTGTACAATAAAGACTGTATAATATTTTCATTATAACGTGCGCAATTTGATGGTGAATACAAATTGAGTTCACACGGATATACAAAGAAAAAAAAATTACATTATATAATTATAAATGGACGCCCTTGCAAAAAATAATATTATATTATTAACAGCGAATGTCGTTATTCGATATTTAACGTGGCAAAAATTAAACTTGCTCTTTTCGTAGGATTTAATGTAACGCATTTCCATAATAGCAGCGCACATTAAAAACAAAAAAACATATCAAATCATAATACAATTGCCACCCTTAGAATATAAAAATAAATTAGAAAAGTTAGTTGTATATTATTTTTATCGTGTTAGCGCTTTGTACAATTTTCGAAAACGTACCAAACACACTTGCACTTCCAAAAAAAGTAAAACTTAATAAGATTTGTTATTTTTGGCTAAAACATTGAACTCGATGGTAAGACAAACGTGCATAAAGTTGAAATTCACAATTATTGTTACTATAGGTGAACGGTCATTGCTGTAAAGTGTGTTACGTCCGGTTTATGACGAAGGCGAGCGAAATAATTTATATCATATTGTAACAAAGTATCATTGATTCATATTATCAATAATGGTAGCAATCATGTTGTGCGTATAGCAAATAATGAAACAATCTGTTCGACTCATATATTATAATATACATTATGATATAAAGACGTATTGACGAACTTTGGCATTGTAAATCTCTAAAAACCGTTTAAAATCCGAACATGAGATGATGGAATTGATTAAAAATTGTATTGATGGGTATTGATGTTCAAAGCGATTTAATTTTTATAATTTTAGCGTTTTCGCGAAGAAACTAAAAAGGAAAACAAATCCGTCTTTATTGTTCTGTTTTATAGAATAAACTGCAATACGAATTGTGCGTTACACGATACACCTTGAATAGATGTGGAATATTTTCAAATATTTTATCCATGACATTATTAATTGTTTTAAATTGCGTTTACACTAAACTTGACAATTGAAATTTACTAGTTAGCAATGTTATTGTTGTATTTCTTATCCAGAACTCAAAACTTATTAAACGTAGATGAACATAATAATTATTAGAAATGATAACAGAATAGAATATACAGATTTTGGTCCAGGTTGTGTATTGTATTCATCGAGCGAGGGTGGTTTAGAATATCCGGGGCCGTGGGGTTGTTTTTGAAAGAACTTTGTGTACCATAAAAGTTAACGATAAATAAAAGATATACTAAAAAGTAAGAGTCAGCTAATAACAGCCGTATAAAAAGTCGGCGAACGCGTGTCCGACGTTAATGAATCGAATTCATGACATCTGGTCATAACATCAAGTGTACCGGGTGATAAAAATCCAAGTAGTCGAAAATCTCATCACGTTTTTAGTAGTAGCCCGGTGTACCTACTATACTGTTAATCCGGTAAAACACACAACGTCGTCGTTAAACGTCTGAAGTTAAAAGTAAAGCGCGTTTTGTCTTGTATCGTATATAAATCACCGAAATCTTCATTTGCCCGACCGAGGTAATCGAGAAGCAACTCAGCGGGGGTGTGTAATATTAATTGCGGGTTACAAGATTAATCAGAATATATCAGAGATGTTATTTTCGCCGTTAACTGCTGTTGCTAAGGAACATCACCGTCTCTAACGAGTGGGCGGCTCCACAACCCGTCGGTTGACACGCACGTCTGTGGGGAATTATGCAACGGCAATTTGTAACCAATTCATTAAGCTATAAATCTGTTGGACTGTATAAGTACAGTAGCAGGTTTTCCGCGTTTAGCCAAAGCCGTTTCCGCGGTTTTTTGAAAGAAAATCGATCATCTGTCAGCCACACGTCGCTACTCATTTAACTTTGCCGTAAGCGAAGGATGCAAAGAATGTATGTACACAAATTGAAAAATTCATATAAGCCATCAACCACAGTACAACTTATGGTAAACGCGTAATACGGAATTCTACTTTTATCATAACACATAAATAAATGTATATAATATATCTACTGTAATATTATGTTACACACATAGTGAATTCACTCAGCATTTTCGAATAGTTTTAACCGATTTAAAGCCTTAAATGTTAATAACGGTTGTCAAAATCACTTTGCGCCAACAACAGGAAATTCAATAAATATGTTATCATATCATATTTTGGTTATCGCTTTAAACGAATCATAATAATATTGAGATGTATGTAGACGAATGTTATAATTTAGCTGTTCTACTATAGTGTTATTACTTATTATCTTGCCGTTGAGCTTCCTGCTTCATGGACGATACGTCAAAAATAATTTTACATTATTAATACTCGGAAACCGCTTAGGCAGTATAGTTATGATAAAACATTTGTTCAAGTATTGTTTTCTTTACATAATATAGTTGAAGTAATATGTGTAAACAAAAACCCACCGGCAAAGTAAGAATATAATATTTTCAAGTTTCTTTTATTGGATTTGCCGGAAACCCGTATAATGACACAGACAAGCAATCACTATGTGTAATACATCCAGTACAATATCGATATTATTATCAAAACCTAGAATTCGGGCAAGTCTTGGGACGTCTAGAAGACTATATACAAGATTGATAGTTTATAGAAATAGCCTACAATATATATTTGTGTTATTTACTTTGTCTGAAAATGTCTGGCTCGTGGTTTGAGCTGGAATCTCCGCGTAAAAAGACTAAAAGTGAATGTAAAAAAGTCACGTCCATAAACGGTTTTTAGATGCATTTGAGATGGAAACGGCCAAATTACACACGCCCAAGCGAATAACGACTGTATAAGATATATTACCGGCGGATAAAAGTATCTTTGCTGCTATAAGAACACATTTATTATTCGGATCATTCCGAGCAAAGAATTAATATTTATCTACCGCATCTATACTTGTGTACACAAAACGTTTCTGCATTTTTTTACATTCGCTCTGAATTGATATTTAATTTCACGTTTTGGCCGGAAAGTCAGGTGGGACAAATGCAAACAAAGCATTAAGCATACGGCCAAGACGGATAATTTCTATTTCTCTTATCTCAGGAATAAAAAAAAGGAAAATAATCCACTATTTATTTAAATTTGTGATTACAAAGTGATTAATTAATAAATTGTTTCCATCACCCTCGTTTACGCTTAACCCCAAGGAAATAAATGTATAACCAATGAAAATGTGTACATAATATTGTTAGCGTGACCGAGTATCATCTTTGGAACAACTGTCAGTAGTTCACTCGAATGTCTCGAAATGTTTGTATTCTTAAATAACACGTCTGGGCGAAAATAATGACGAAAGTTCTCGTTTGAAACTTTACGTTTGTCGAGACAAACGGTTTTTAAGCCGAAAACCCAAAGTTTTTTTAGTAATTATTAGTTTTATTTTTAGCGGGATACAGCTTTTTTTGTATATATATTTTTTTACCAATTATTATTACCGAGACAGCAGTTCAAAGCGTACCGCGGCGGTGCACTCAACGTGACCGTGGACAAAACGGAGCCAAAACTTTTTTAATGCCCCAGGGATAGATCCAGAGATCCGTGAGGCTAATCTCCAGGGGTTCGCTAACGAAACGTCTTATGCAATGCGGATTAAGCTGGTCCGTTTTACGCGTGGTCCGACGTATAGGGCAAAATTATTATCTGAAATTGTCTCGTGGATGAATTCAAATACTCCGAGCTTATCCTATACGTTTCTACCCCCTTTGAATAAATCACAAATACCTAATCAAAGGCTATATTCCTTAGTGATTTTATATCAATGCCGTCTGGGCACCTACCTATTTTAGTACAACGCCACGGTTTATGACTTTGCAATCCAGCACATCGGTCGTCTTGGGAGAAGGCCAGAGTTGAGTTTGAAGACAGGAAGATTTCCATGTGGCTATCAAAAGGTGTTGTGCCCGAGTTCGTGTAGGTATTCGACGTTCATTTTTCACGTCCATCGCTGTCGTTTCGAGATCGCCATTGTCCGGTGGAAACCGTTAATCATCGTTTATGAAAGTCACCCCGAGCTAGGCTCAAGACGGGGGGATGGGGGTTGGTAAAAGCGACGACACCCCGGATCGTCATCCCCTCGTCCAAATATCAACGAAAACGTCTTAGTATATTGAAGTGCGACGGCAGTGTAACGTCGTTATTATTTTCGTACTAGCTGTATATTATTTCCTATATTAGCTCTGTCAATTTGTTTGTATTAAATTCCTATTATTTGTCACGCCTATAAACGTCCGAAATGTGATGAACGTGGCACAGAACGCCAAATTAATATAGTATTAATTATTACACTAGTGGCAAGTTGCCGAAAGAACGGAGCGTTATACCAATGAGAACATCTATAGGGTGTAACCGGATTAAATAGCAAAACTTAAATAATGACATAGGGAATTATTTTAAAAAAATTGTCCCAGCTGTGCATGGATGAACAATTGTGATTGGGTACAGTTAAATAAACGAAAATTTATCAACGAGACATTTCAACTGTACATAAACAGCAGTAATAGTGAAACGAACGGTTTTGTTTTGAGTTTACAAACTGTCATACTGTACTTATCCAACGTAAGTACAAGAATAAACGCTGAAGCCAGAACAAATTACTAGCACAGGATACTTATTTTTTAAGCATTTCTAACATGCAACCGAGAACTACAATTTGTTTCTAAAATTGCCGAATTATTATTTTTAATTATGCTATTTAATCCGGTAGCACCCTGTGAATCGTACAATGGTATATATTATTATCATACTAGATGTATACTGTTTTTATTTCAGACGTTTATCGTCATCGGTGCACTTTGATCGCGCGAAGATGCACGACTGTAGTAATTTATTGTTAAAACAACATTATATATATCATGTGTCTTACGGCCGGAACGCTTTTAAATGGGTAAATTTACTCTTCGGCAGTCGAGCAATATCGGTGTGTGTGTGTGTTTTCCAGAACGTGGACGAAACTTTTCCCAAAGGAAGTTAGTACGGTGAACTTTTCTTCGGGAGACTTACGAGTAGTGGTGGCGCTAAGACGAGCGCTGGCATTCCGGCGAAACGGCTGAGAACAAATATAAATCCGACCTAATCCGGGTGACCTATCCGCAAGGTTTAACGGGAGTAATTTATTTATTTTGTTGTTAATTTTTCGAAGACGTCTTCACCGGCAAATCTAACTTGTTAGCCTGTTAAGTAAAAGCGGACTTGACATCATATTTTACCCTTAAATATCTATCCTGGACCGTCGATAGTAATGTGAAAACCGTATTCGACCACCGTCTTAAACCGTCGTTTAATCGGACGCCCTGCCAAAGGGTTTTATTGATAATACCTTTGATTTTAATTGTACATTAATTATGTATGCACTACACAAATTGTATACGGTTTTTGTTGTGGTCTTAAGAGACTCGTTACGCTATACTGCCGTAAGATTCACGTTATATATATTTTTTCAATTCAATAGGAGAAGCGTTTTTTATTATTACGATATGATAAAAAAAAACCAGCCTAAAGCGTTGCGGCGTCGGATTGATGTGATTTTTCCCCCAGACGTCTACGTGATGATTATATTTTATAATACTATACAGCCGGAATGTATTCCCACCCGTATGAACACAAACATTATATTGTATGTGGTTTGCTGTATTATACCTAAGTACGGTCTCGTATATTATAGATGTGTGTATTCCAACTGGAAATTTCTGCTTTTCGCCAACACTAGTTACCAACCACCCTTAAGTGGTCCGTTCACCACCTAGACAAGACCCATCTGACACAGACATAATATTCCCATACAGTTTTACCGCGAAAATCTTGGCAACTTATCATATAGTTTAGATAAATGACAATGCCATTACGCGACGCCACTACAATAATATGTTGCACTAAAAAGTCTAATAATTATTGTCCTGTAACTATGTACATTATGTATGTATATGGAGTTTTTTAATGGCACGGTTAAATTAAATTAAATTAAACGGGTATTATTATGATATTAAACTTGGAACGCATCGTCACACAGCCTTGAATAATTTTTTTTTAAGTACTTCGCATACAATATGTTTTATTATGTTAAAAATTCTAATGAAGTATAAAAATAACCTTGTATAATTATCTAACGATGCATTTAATTGTGAGTTGCTATTAAAATGTGTTTCCCTATTAAAAAGCTTTACCGCACAGTCATAATGAAATTACAAAACTTACCAGTCACTTGTAAGTTATCTAATTTTCATCTTTTCAACCTGTATTTTTTCGTTTAAAGATTACATAATAAACGTTTGTATAGAGCTTTTTTATTATTAAAGGTCATAGTAAAAAAAAAAAAAAAATAATAATTATCAGAAGAGTAATGTTTATTTAATTTTTAATCATACTAAAAAATCGGACGCAGGTTCACGGCTTGAGTTATAATCAATATTTTTAGTATGAGTAACAAAAATATTTTAAACCTAATATGTTTTTTAATACTATATTTAACGCTGACGTCGTTGTTTTAAATTCGAAACAATGTCAAATGATAAAAAAAAATAACTCTAATTATTGATATAAAAATCGTTTTTATACACTGATAACGATAACAGCATTATTGTGTGGTTATGGACAAGGAATCCGGTTGGGCTTGGCTTGTAAAACAATTATTGACATTATAATTTTGCGCTGATAATTATGTATGAGAATCTGTTAATTGTTTGCAAATGAGTTAGGGTATGTCCAAATCCAAAAAGGATTTGAACGCAGCAATGTTGTTGTACAAAAGCTAATTCGAACATAATTGTGTTTAATTCGGTCGGGGGTTAAAACAGTTTGATGTAACGATAAGTTTATGCGAGCTGGGCTCGTGACGGGTGGCCGTAAAACTTAATTAAGTACATTTTGTCCAGCACCGAATTTGGGTGTTGTGCCAAAACAATTTCGTCCATTTGCCAAGTCTTGCAACCCGCGGATATAAGTATATTAGTGTTTTTGTGATATTATTCCAGCTCTGACCGTCCAGGGGGATTAATAACGAGTGTTTTGCCAAAATATAAATATGCATATATATATATATGTGTGTAACAAATAAATATAAAACCTTTTTTTTTATCTAGCTTCGATGCAAAAGGTATTCGATCCGCTCTCGGTGCGGCGACGGCTTTTAATTTCAATTACTTTCGGTAATATAACAAATGTATACTTCAATTTATATATTTTTATACCTAGGTACAGAGCGGTTTTAATGATTGATCAACTTTATAATGATATATGTCATTCACTGTTCGCTTGGCGCGGTAATGCGTCAGTTGGCGGTACATATATGTAGGTATAGCTCGAATGAGAATATTATACTTTATATCAGTGACACTTTTTCAGTTTTGGTCAATGTGGTCGAAGAAGATTGTAGATTAAACAAGTGAAATTTTTTTATTGGTATAATAAAAAAAACCGTATAACTATTTAATCGATCACATCAATAGTAATTCATATTGACGACGTGTCTGCTGAAATTTGTTTTTTTTTCCTGGATCGATAACACATTGAGTTGATACACCACTCATATGATGTATGCTATCGCAGTAACTAATTCAATATTGCACACAGACTATAATATGTGGTCATACGCTGGACGCTGCACTATCAGGCTAATGTTGATATTTTCTCGACCAAACAAAACGCCAATATAAATATCATAAAAATATCCTATTATTATTATTAAGTTTTGTTGACTAAATTGTCCAAACACGCAGGTACCATCGGTCTTATTTAGGGCTCCCTATTTCACGTGAATCACGGCTCACGGATTCACGTGAAATTAATCACGAGTTTAACCCGTGATTGGAAATTGTCCGTGAATTTATAATTTTATTCATGTGATTCACGTGAATAATATTAATATACGTGATCACGTGAATTTCGTACAACGAATTCACGTGAATTAAACATACGGGTTTTATATTACTTTTATTCACGTGATCACGTATGTATTACTTCACGTACGAAACCGAGACCCCTAGTCTTATTGCATCATTGTTAAATGAAAAACATATTTAGTCTCTTTTTTTATACAACAAACGACCAAAGGCGCAGTTTTGTCTTAATATTATTGTGTTTTTTTTACTTCAAAGGACGTCTAAAAAAAACAAACAATTTCTTCTAGTTAGTATTTGTACACTTATTTTACTATGGCATGTTTAATTATCATTACATTATCATTGCACGAGGGGTTTGAGGGCTCTGGGCTTGTACCCCACGTGCCTCCTTTAGGGTTAGGATGTAACTGATATTAAAAGTATGAGCTCGTGTTAGGTTATTCGGGAAAGTAACTTTGCCAATGACGGCTGCTGACTTTCTTATCTATATTATAATTTTATCGTTGAAATGATTATTGAGATAGCCAAGCACGAGCTATAATATCCTATGAACTCTAATTATTATTAACGCGTTAAATGATATCACAATTACACGGTTGTAATGAAATCGTGAAAGGCTTAATCGCCAGTATTTATTATCTATAAATGCGGTACCGAGATTACATTATAACCTGTCATAATACTCATTACGCGTTTAATGAGAATTTTTCCATAAATAAAAATCATCGTTTTTATCGTCATACCAGCGTCAACATTTCAAACTTTTGACGTATGTATTACAACAATAATTAAAAAACCAACTTAACGGTCGTGTTTGAATAAAAGCTATTGCATTTAAGATTGCAAGTTACAGTAAACTTTTACCTTAAGCTCGGTCAACCCTAAATGTCCAGCCTTGCAAATAAATGTACTACACATGTTGTAAACAGTGCAATATACATTAAACTGTATGTTTTCGGTTTGTTTTCAGGAAGTACAGATGGAATGTATCATATGAAAATATTAATACCTTGCATTACTGCCGGCGCTATAATTGGAAAAGGTGGCGAAACAATTGCACAGTTACAAACCGAGACCAACACGAAAATAAAAATGTCAAAGACCAACGACTTTTATCCAGGTGAGTCGAACCACTGATGAATAGATAATGTAATGTATGGACGGTTTACATATTATTCTGTATATTAATTTGACACTCTCAATTTTGCATTTCATTACTACTTTGATATAGTCATAAAATCTCGGTTACAACGTTGTTTGTATAACAGCTAAACTTGTGCTGTTGATTGGAAAATGTAATTTATATAAAATAGTTAAAAATATTTTCTACACATTTTACCTTTGGCTGAACGATGATGGTGACGTTGCATTGCTTGGGCAATTTCAATTAAGAGTTGTTTTCATATTGGTGGAACAAATTGTGTTTTGCTCGGTGCTTATACATAACCGTTACAAACGTCGAGAAGACTAACAAATGGCATAACGTGGTATATAATTATTATCTGATTTCAACTTAATTACATTCATTAGATTTACAATTATTTTGTCAATGTAATAACGTACATTTTTATGGTTAAAAGGGTTTATCTTCTGTACAGTTTTTTTATGCGAATAATAATTATACCAACAACAATATTGTCACCGAATTTTTAGAGGGGGAAATTATTAGATATTATTAGAAGGGGTGGACATTTTTACTTTATCTCACTTTTTCAAGTGAAATTCTAGGAATTAAGGTCTAAAATTAAAAGTTAAGAGCAACCCGTTCATAAACAATTGAAATTTATTATTCATTTGAATAAATTATTATTTTTCATTTTAAATAACTTAATAGAAAAATATATTTACTTAGAATTTTTTTTAATTCCGGAAATTCATTTTTATTTACCTCTTAAAAATTAAAAAAACAACATTACATAACATATTATATATACATTTTTTTTTTTAAATGATGAATAAAGAAACAATGAATTAATTCAATTCACAATAACAACTCACGTCTAAATTAATGCAAGTTTACAGAGTTTTCAGTTTGTAAAAACTGAATATATTTTATAAATTACGGTGTTCGTAATAAATATTTTGTAAAAATTAGTTAATTGATAATATTAGTACATTGAAAAAACTTAATCTTAACTTTACCAAATACTTCAACTTGTTAAATTATTAATATAAATGCAATAGTGGTAATATATTATAAGTATAAGCCATTCGAATATTATTGAAAATAAAATCATAAATAAAAATGAAACCGTTTTGTTCATTCAAAACATATAAATTTTGATCAACAAATGTTAAAAATGGCCTCAACGCCTTTCGTTGTATTATTTTTCAGAAACGAAAATATTATTGTAACAAAAATTAATTTACTGTCATTGTACCTTTTTTATTTTTTTTGTATAAAAGTTATAATAAATTATTCTCTTTTGTTTGCGTTATTTTGTTAAAAGTTTACACCTAAATATTTGACAAACTTCCATTTGTACAGCATTTTATACAAATATTGTAAAAACACATTGTTAAAATACGACCGTGTACTTAACAATGGCGTTATAGTAATAGGCGTTTTACTCGAAATGACCATTATATTTTTGTCAAGATTTGTTATATTCATATAGGTATTACAAATATGTTTTTTTTCTTCTAACAATATGTTTCAGTGTTAACATTAAATATAACGCAATGTACATAATATTATATGTAGATTGTATACAAACATCAAAACTTGAATAAATTGAATTTTCTTTGTTTGAAAAGCAAAATTACTATAGAAACGAAATAGATGTATATATAATGTAATTCGATAAAGCACCATTATAGTATTGGATGTGTATATAACTTTGTAGGTGGCGATAAATATTATTTTAGCTTTGATGCGAAATTAAGAAGGTATTGATTTTACAATGATGTTTTTTCTTGTATTTCGAATGACCTCTTTGGAATATTTTATGACTAATTCATAAATATAGGGCATTCAATTAAATATCGTCCAAGGCATAGTTGATTTAGCAAGCCAAACCAAATTATTTCAATAAAAAAATGTCTAAAAAAAAGTTATTTTTTCGTGTAATATTTTATTTTGCTAGCACACACAATTAAGTTTGGCAGAAGTTTTATACACTGATTTAGTTATTTATAATTAATGATGGTAACCTGCTGGGACTATGTTGCATATTTTATAAGCAAGTAGGTAGACTACTAAAGCATATTACATATTTAAATATGTTTGTCTTGAGTCAAGTCGATTTAAATTTAGCTGTATCTTATTAACTTATTTATGCTGAACATTGCAACTTTCTTACTTGTTATTTATCTTAGTTGCAAAAACTTGCAAGGCGCAATTTGATTATCAAAGTTTTTTTTTTATGTTTAAGAAATTTTACTCACTAGACTATTTGTTTGATGTTTATCATTTCAAATATTAACTTTTTACTGAAAAAAAATGCTAATCAAACAATGTCTGGGTTTTAAATAATAATTTTTTAGCTTTCTTATATAATATATAATTTTTATTTTATTTTTGACCCGTTAAATGAATTATTATAACTAAATAGAGAAAAACGTCATTCGCAGAGAGATTTCAGGTTTAAAATCCATTAAGATCTTTGACATGATAACCAATTTTGTGTCAAATCAATATATTATATGAGATACAATAGCCATTTTTGTGTCATCGCAACAGTGTTTGAACATAAATCAATTTTTTTTTTTCAGGCACTACCGAAAGAGTGTGCATAATATCCGGGTCTTGCTCCGAACACATAATGGCCGCACTGACATTCATTATGGAACGAATTCGGGAAAAACCAGAAGCGGCAAATAGGGTCCAAAATTCTGCGGATGCGATTACCGATCGCGAGAAACAGGTATATACAATACAAACACTATTGTAAATTGGTTTACTATGTGTAAATTCTACTACCCTTGCCACCTTTGTCCGGTTGTTGTGTACAAAATCCACCTGCCAACCCTCTGTAAGACTATACGGTCTTACATGGCTAGTTGAAAATGCTGGCGCCAAAAAAGTTTAATGACATTTCTCACGTTGAATTTGTAGTGTGTGCTTTTGAGAGCGCTTTTCGTTCACAGAATCATTTCTTTGGTAAAACGTCAAGTACATTTGACATGTTATAATTGGAAACCATGCGAATTTACATAGCATGTTCACAATGACTATTCGATTTGACGTCTCGTCGCCTGCAAAGGAAAGATAACTATTTGCTGTACTCCATTTACAACAATATTGATTTCTTTGAAGACTTTTCTTCAATTCACTTTTTCGACCTAACCGTGCACGTCTTTGAAATTTAATTTAAAAAAAAAAAATATATACAAATGTATTGACAATGTTATATGCTATAACGATAAAATCTAATGAAATTCTACTGTTAAACTTTTTATAGGTGAAAATTTTGATACCAAACTCGACGGCCGGTATGATTATCGGCAAAGCCGGCACGTATATCAAACAGTTGAAGGAAGACAGTGGATGTTTTGTGCAAATATCGCAAAAAGCCAAAGACACTACGCTACAGGAACGGTGCATCACTGTTTCAGGTAAATATTAATTCGTTTGACAAATCTCCTTATTCCAATCCGCCTTATCTACTGCAAATTTATTAGGTCGGTCAAATCCTCTCTCTCTAACCATAATATTTCTTTCAATTCACTCCACACACACACCTCATCTGAGTCGTTTCCTGGTTTTGACGTCTGACACAGGGTTTGTTCCTAACAACGCGTCTCGTTTAATTTTTCCAGGCGATATGGACGGCAACAAGAAGGTATGTCTGTGCATTCTCAATAAAATCATCGAAGACCCGTTGAGCGGTTCGTGTCCGAATTTGAGCTACGCCGACGTCAACGGTCCCGTGGCCAATTTCAATCCCACGGGATCTCCTTACGCTCTAACCACGACCAATTGCTGTAAGTATAAGTTCCTTTAGCGTGCCCATTGCTGCGTTCACACTCTCTTACACGGTGTTTTTTCAATTTTCCACAGCCAACAACCAAACGAGTTACAGTCTGAACACGACGACGCTGTCGCCGCAGGAAGTCAGCAACGGCATATTTTCAAACAAATTCCTCGACAACGTCAAACCGCTGCTCAGGTCCAGCGGATATCCGGAATCGGCGGTCGGCGAGATAGCCGTGGCTTTCCTGACACTGGCCAAGTAAGTAGATACTATTATTATTAGAGGGGTGGGTACGATCGAATTAATCTACCAGGGCTGTGTTAAAAGCGAGCGCCGAGTGGTTTGGGTCCGAGACACGGCAATTAGATTTATGGCCATAGATAAAACACCTCTCCCGGGTAGATGGAATCATCCGCGTTATTGATTTGGGACCGGCGGCCGTGTGAAGTATACCGTATATAGGAATTACAATTTTGCAACAAGTTTGAAACAAAACAATCTAATAATAATAACTCAAGGTATAACACCCAAGTGTATATAATTTATATTATACGACATTTATAAAGACGATTTTGTTGAATACATGTCATTTGGCGCAAGTATATTTCGCTGTTTTCAATTAGCTCTCTTCGACGTTGGCCCCAAACTTTTTTTCATTTCAAACACTGCGCCTAATAAAATAAAATAATATGTTTTTCTCTCCGGTTGACCGTTTCTTGCGTAAACCGCTACCGCATTTGTTATTCCAAACGGTAATACTTTTTAAATAAAATTCTAAAAAAACAATCAAACTTCATTTAATAGTATACAAACTCAGGTTAACAAACCTGACGCATAAATTGTAAAAACTTACATTATATTGGTAAACACTTATGTCATTTACAATTTGTAATAATTTTTATGCACAATCGAGCTAACAAGCGACATTGTTGAAGCCAAATAAACAAAAAATTACCAAAATTACAAAATATTAAAACATTAAATAGTAACTGTGGCCAATACGTTAAAACGTTTCCATTAATGTAATTTTGCGCATATTATGTTTTATAGCAGTTTCAAAGCTTTGTCAAACGCAGAAGCTTGCGGTCCCTTCCCCTCGCCCTTTTTTGCTGTGTCCAAAATTCGATGCTTTCGACACAACGCAAATACTTAACCGTATACTTAAGAAGCGTTTCGACGGGTTTTCGTTGTATTGTCTAGTGCAATAAAACACAAAGGGGAAGGTTAATGACTTATTGTGTAGGTGATTGTTGTTTCGGGTTGCTCGCGGAGTCGGCCCCGAGGCGAACAGACGTTAAATACAATTGTTTTAAATCGTTGTTTCTGCAATAAACTCGAACAATTGTTTGCTATTTAAGGCATCGCCGTGTAGTAATTCGATACCGTTTCCGGTTTTTTTTGTCTTGTTCACAGGCACAGCGTGTTGAGCCCGAGCACGATAATTGCACTGATCAACCAGACGAACGTGCTGCAGGCACCGTCGATGGCCGCACACCACAACGGCACCGGGCTGCTGAGCGCCGTCACCAACGATCTGTTCGACCTGGGACTGGCGGGCGGCGCGATATCCATCAACGCCATCCTGTCGCAGAACGCGGCCAGCCCGTCGTTGGCCAACGCCAACTCGTACGGGTTGGGCGTGGCGGCCGCCGCGGCCGCGGCAGCGGCGCCCAAGCCCATGGGGCCCACGTCGACGGCCGCCGCCGTGGCCGCCGCGGCCGCGCTGTTCGAGATGGCCGACGACCAGCAACAGTCCGTCAAGCGTGAGATGGACGTGCCCGAGTCCATCGTGGGCGCCATCATCGGCCCCGGCGGACGGTCGCTGGTCGAAATCCAACAGATGAGCGGCGTCACCATACACATATCCAAGAAGGGCGTGTACGCGCCCGGAACCACCAACCGGAAGGTGACCATATGCGGCTCGGCCGGCGGTATAGCCATGGCCAACTACCTGATGCAGCAGAGGATCGTCGAGGAGGAGACCAAACGGGCCAGGGCTTTCTGATGACCACGACCGCCGTGCTATAATAATAATTATTAATAACAAGTCATAATAACAAACAAGACGTGTACAGCGTTTAAGTATTACTATCAGTGTTGGCAACAATCAGGTTTTTTAATACTTCAATTTTTTTGGGCCTAAATAAAATCAGCCGTTTTTGCCAACTCTGATTATTGTACTCAGCTCGTTTACCGGTTAGGTTGCCTCACTGGTTTTACATTCAACGGCGTTCCCGGTTCGTAGTTGATTTTTAAACATTTAATTTTCTAAATAGACTTTTCTCGGTTCTTCCATTTGTGTAACAAATATATATTATTAACTGTAGCACAAGAGACGAGGTTAAAATATTAATGTTGGTAGTCTGTCATGTTTTTTTTTTTTATATAGTAATCGACCGGGTAAACTATTGGGATGAACTGTGGTCAGAGTGCGATAACGACTGTGATCGAAGAATTGAAAAAAAAATCGTCGCTAATCACCCAAAGGGTCATTAAAAACGAACGAATTACCGTTTTTTTTTCAACCCACAACGGCCAGTCGATTTTTTTCCTCTAGTTCGGTAATGGTTTTAGAGTGAATTGCGTTACTTTTTTATGATTTTCCATCAGGCGATTGAGAGACCCGTCCGAGAGGGAGAAGAATCACTAGGTCATCTTTCTTATGTGCAACGACAACGTTGTCGGTTATATAACAATATTATTATTATGCGATCATGTTGTCTTTTGGTAAAAAACATCTAGGCAAAAAATAAAAAAATATCCTCGTCGAGAGATAAACAGTACCGGCAACGCCACCGGTTTTTCTTATACGAGGTACCTAAACGTATTATTATTATATAATGATAATATAATATAACGTGTGTGTGTTTTCATAGGCATAAATAATTTCGTCTTGGCCGCAAAAAAACAACGGATAAATAGGGTCGTCGTTTTTCTATAAAATTGTACATTATTGTACACCAACGGTGTAAGTACGGTAGGTTATTATTTTGAAGGTTTTCTCCCATATTAATTGGCCAACAAAACGGATACCCGAATTATGTATATGTATATAATAATATATACTATTATTTTTTGTATGCAATAGTATATGATAACTTAGGGTAATACATTGTCACCGTGTCCGTCTGCCAGCTTGTCTGGCTGTCTGTCTGGCTTATGTCTTTTAATTGAGCTTGATAAAAAATTAAAAATTCTTACAAACAATTTCGTCCACAACCGCGCAATACGGAACCCGAGATAAGTATACTAAACAAGTCTCCATATTTTGTTTTTGCTCGCCCTTACATATTATAATGATTCCATCTACATAGTTTCCATTAAAAAAACGTTATTACTGTTGTTGTTATTATTATTTATTATTATTGTTGTACTTTATGTGATATACATATATAGGTATATATTATGTACATTTTTTTCTTTGGTATTGGTGCTTTTATAGAAAAACAAAAAAAACCAATAAAATCCTTGCATAATAAAAATTAGAAACGGATGAATAGATTTGGTGATAGAATTTAATATTTCCAACGAAAAAACATATTATTATTATTATTATTAGTATTTAATAAACGCAATTAAAACATGACATAAATTTTCCTCTGGGCTCGTTAACACAGTAATAATATTACTTAAACTTACTTGCGCTTTGGCGGCGCCCCGTGTATAATCTTTTACCTCGTTTCTTCGCAGCAAGTGCGCCGCCCTTTTACCTACATAGTATTTCTGGAAACGGTATAATTTTTAAAATATGTAATAATATATCGTTTACCTCATCGAAACGCAAAAATATTGACTTTAAATTCTATTATTTTAGGCCAAAACAGATTTAAAAAAATTAAATAATTAAATATTTCACACTACATTTTCACTGAGTTTCCGTTTCTCTCTCTCTCTATCTACTTTTTTTTTGTCTATGGACTGCAGTGTAATTTTAACCAGAACATTTCCCGTCATTTAAGCCATTGTTTTTTTTATATAATATGTATAGTATATAATTTAACCATACCTATAATATTAGTGTAGCATTAAGGAAGCCATAATGCGATCTCAGAATGCAAAATCGGCCTGTTGTTGTTTTGTTTGAATCTCTGTGTGTACATTAATAACGAATACTTCCAATCGTTTTATTTTTTAACTATAAAATATTTATATTATAACGTTAGGTAAATGTAATGTAGGAATTTATTTAATAAAAAAAAACATATTTTATTTAAATCGTATTATATGTGCACAATAAAATACTGGTTGATGTTTTTTTATTATTTTTTTTTTAAGTACCTATACTTGGTGGACTTTGAAAAGTAGTTTAGTTTGTTTTGTTTCAATAACTTCATTATTTGTGTTTGTGAAAATCTAGTTTAAATAATATCTCGATTGTCTATTTTTTCGTTTTTTTTTTTAGTGTTTGATAGTTAATGTATTGACACATTATATTATAATGATATAATGTATAATAAAAGCGATGATTATGGGAAGAAAATTTATATTTGCAGATAGGAAATAAAAACATAGGTACACAATATTATACACTATCATAGGGATGTAATTAACGAACATATCAGACGCTTAAAGTAAATAAAACAACAAAAAACAAATAAAAACTAATGTGTTTAAAACAAGCGTAGACGTGTAAATGTACCGAACGCATCCATTTTTAATATCATAGATCAAACAATGACTATATTTTCTACTGTTATCATTTTGTCGCTAAATTGATGTGATTTTTAAAATTTTTATTTCATTATATTTATTTATTGTAAAACATTATCATTAAATACTATATTATTATTATTATTGTTATCATCGTACACCATTCCATACCTACGCATACCATAGTCATTTTCACACGTTTCCAAACAACGACAATGTGATATTAAAAAAAAGTAATAATATGATTACTTAACGTTATTATTATTATTATTATTATTATTATTATTGTACTATTTTATTTTATCGAATCCGTTTATAACGTTTTGTATGTACACAACAACGTATTATTATTGTATAAAAAAAAATATTGTGTTTTTATGTATGATATTATTATATCTTCTATTTAAATTGTAATGTATATATATATATATATATATATATATATATTTAGGGTGAGTAGCTTGACGGGTAACCCCAAACTATAACCACCACCACCACCACCATCAATACACTTAAATCTAATATTGTTTGTGACCCTTGTGAAATTTTCAAAAACTGTGTTACGATTAAGCTATTTTTACTGTAATTTTTTTTTGTTTTATTGGGAAAAATTATACACAGTTATGACCAAAATTAATAATGGAATAAATTGGTAAGGAAATATAAATGTGTTTTGTTGTTATTGTAAACAATTTGGTGTTTTTTTTTTGTATTCTTCGGAAACCCTACGACGCATTGCCAAGGTCGTTAACCGTTTGGGAGACTTTAAACTCCACTGTATGCATTACATTTTTTTTTTAGTCTGCAACAAGTTATTTGGGAGGGAGTAAACTAGTAAAGGAGTGACAGCGTTTTAACATCGAGTATCAATTTCCCATCCTAACCTAACCTTACCTTTCCAGGAAAATCTGTTCAGTCTAGCAGCTATGTTAATAGACCCGAAAAGTAAAGGTAACTTGGTCAGTAACAGTTTGGAATATACGGATAGGCGTAACCCTAAGGGTTACCCTTCGGTCCATTCAATCGTTTGACTTGTAAACGAATGCTAATCGCCTGCACACCCGGAGTTGAAAGGCATATCATCACTTAATGCCGTTTAATTATACCAAGATGCGGGGATACACATGAAATCAAACGTAGCTTGGGACTCGGGTTCAGATGTGTACAAAACAAGCAAAACCGAGTCCCCAAGTTAATAATAATGGTCCTCGTTGAAATAGCACGGTATTAAACTGAGCTTAAGGTAATCAAATGCATACCACACCCCCCTCCCCACCCCAAATAAGTGAATAATTTCATAAACAAATCCAGAGCATATCATAATGACATAAATCAATCCCTATACGTCTTATCGTCTGTTCAAATACTTGTTAAGAAGATTAGTGAATTTTTACTGTCTAGACCTTAAACAAATAATTGTAATGGTTTTTTTTTTGTTGTATATAGTACATATATTTTTTTACAAGAAATTTATAGTATAAATATGTATACATTACCAGTATTAATTTGTGTACAAAAAAAAAACGAAGTATTTTTTTTAATCCGTTTTAGATTGCATTTTTTATTTTCAAAGTTTGTACAAGTTTATTTTTAATCTCTTAACTCCTCGACCGTCACGAAAACGTGAAAAATTAAATTAGTCATTTTAAATTAGCATTGAAACTTTTATAACAATGTTTATATATATATAATTAACTTATTGACGGAAATTTGGCGAAAACATAAATGTTAAAACCGACCAGAGCTCGACGGAGACTAAAAGGATTTTGCTCCATTTTAATAAAATATCAAGTTGGTATTTTACAGAGTAGTCCAAACGGTAATTGCCATTGGTTCGTTCTATAAACTCAGTACATAAGTATATAACCGAACTCCGTCAACTGATTAACGGCAATTACCTTAACCAGAAATAATGGAACTACTCTTTAGCATCAACTACGGATAATTGATGATATTAATAAAACTCACCGACTTTAATAATGATATAGTACAATAAATGTACAATAATAATTAAGCTGTAAGCGCTCGTTAAAATACTAGGTTCGGCCCTGAACCATCAGTAGTAAGGTCTATTAATTATTCACCTAGTCAGTCATCACATTGAAGTGTAGATAGATTTTTGTGGATTTGTATTTTAATAACGCCTAATTAGCATTACCGTTGGATTTAAATAATAATAATAATAATAATCAGTGTGTCAATGTAACCTTATGATAAGTTATGGCCAAAACTACTATAGTGTGCACAATGGTCATTGTCTATTTTATTGCAATACTATTGTAATACAAACGTAAATTGTATTGTTAAACTGTTAATAAATAACTAAATGAAAACGATTCGCTATTATCGACAAACAATTATTATCGTTTGTATCTACACTTTATAGTATACTTACCAACCACTGTGGGTGTGAAACAAATTTGAATTGACATTTTTGTTGATTATGTTGATTATAAAAGTTTTATAAAAAAAAAAAAATGTTATGATTTATTCCCCTATGTTTACTTAACTCATACAAATGTTTTTAAATAAATAAGTATTTAAAATTCAGCTTATTTTTAATTACAAGTATACATTTTGACAAATAAAAAACAACTTTGGATATTACTTATTTTTAAAACTATGTTGTTATAATATACAAACGCCGACCAATATAAATTGCTTATTATAATACGAAAAATAATCAACATATATTATTGAAAGTATATTTTATTCAATTAAAAAGTGAATAATGACCAAACTCTGCCCCCAAAACGTTAGCAGTGTGACGGCACTCCGGTTATGCAATTTGGATACAAAACTCACAATTTATTTCTATACCTACTTGTCCCTTATTTACACGAAACTATGAGCAATTAAAATTTAAAATATTTATAACCGTTATTATAAACGTCGAACAAGTTTGTTTGCGAATCAATTCGTTAAAAACAGTTGAGTTAAATTGACTTGATGAATACGCGAATTTCATTAGCTCAAATGCTCGTTACACTAAGCATTGACTTCAAAACATGCATAATTAATGTAAGTTAATTTTACCTGCATAGTATATTACGGCACTGGGTGGTACGTCGTTAGTCGAAAGGAGTATAAAATGCAAATGACATGTAGTTTTATGACCATGAACCTGTTCGTGACAGTGACACTTTAATGCTGGTGACTAAAATGGTTTCAAAGTGGTTTCCAGACAAGAATATTTTCCTTTAAACTGTTCACGATATTATAATATTTACTGAAAAAATATATATATCTGGGCGTGTACGATAATATATTTTTTAATACAGCCAAATCAGTATATTATTATATTTTATAATCTCAGTACCTCGCTTTGCTTTATTGTTGACATTGCTGTTGAATTTCTCTGAAATTCTAAGATACTGTCAGAGATAATACACTCAAACTTCTCGACGGCAAACGGACTCCCATTGACTTAAATTAACATCGAATTTTACCTTAATCAAATATCAACAACCATGTGGAAATGACATGTAGTGTCATTAATATGCGCTGGTTAGTAGATGCTTTTGAAGTGTCTACCACAAACTTCACTTTAATTAGAATTCAGAGCGATTAATCTAGCAATGAACGTTTCTTGGAATAAGAGAGAAAAGCGAGGTAGTATCCGTCCATTACTTCAGTTCTGTTATTTTCACCCCCTATACTTCCCCAAATACTTTGAAGTAATCAGCCAGAGTTGAGGAATTTTCTGGCCTAGGTTCATAAATAAATGTTACCCTTTTTTTCTGGAAAAGCGATTCACCCATTTATCACCAATTTATTTGTTATTGCATATGTACTAATTGTAAAACTACATTTAGAAATTACAAAAAAAAAAAATAGTCTAGCTTATTTTTTTTAGAAACAGCAGATAGTAATCGAATTGAGTCGCTATGATTTACAATAGCTAACATAGTTGCTACTCTTGCTTATACAAAAGCGTTAACCCGAGGCGACTTTCCCCTCCCCCTCCCCTTCCTAAACAAGCCACTTTTGATGTTATGACCTTTGCGCGTTATCTCGTTTTCTCTCGGGATTTTGTATACATCTGTAGTGTATACATTTCTATTTTTTTGGATTTAGAAATATAACAGTTATAGGTATAAAAACAAGATGTTTTACAATATTATGGTTATTACAATTATTTCAACGATACATAGTTGATAAATAACAATTCATATACAGAGGGTATAAATATAAGAACTATTATTGGGCAACATATGTTTATATATATATTACAATAAAGTGTTAGTATCATAAATAAGTACACTTAAAAAAAAAATCACATTGATAAGCTCACGTCAATCCATTTGGTGTATTCGGATATTCTTGTATACAAATCCGGAAACGCCGGCCGTATGGCACATCCTGTCACACCGTAGCTGACCACACCGATCAAAACGTTTTGTCCCGTGTCACGTTGCATTGTCAAAGGACCCCCGCTGTCACCCTGTAAACAATCCAATATGTCTATGTATATATTTGAATATACAGGATTATTCATTTAAGTTGCAGTAATTTTTTCCTAAAAAATAATATTGTTTTGGCTAAAAAAAATGCTCAAATAAAATCTGTACTACATTTTATGATAATAAAAAGTAAAAAAAGAGCCACTTGTGTGATTAAATTTACCTATCAAGAGCAAAACGATGGGATGAAAACAATTAATTGGTCGATAATCAGTTTTGAATAAATATTTCTTGAGTCATTAGCATATTTTAATGGTATAAGCCGGAGTCGAGGTAGACCGTAATGTAATTAAATTTACTCTTCACTGGTTATCGGCCAGTCATTATTTTTATTACATCATTCTGCTCTCGGTAGATAATTAAATTATCCTTGTTGTTATTAGACTTTAAACGATTGCCCCTTAAGATAATATTTGGTGGCTAAATATTAAAAAAATACAATTGTTTGTATCGTTAAATACAATGTAGGCGTTCTATAAGAAACTTGTTTAGCTTCCATTATTGTTCCATTTAAAAAATCACTGTACCTTGAAATTAGGATAAGCACGTTATACTTTAAGACATGATGGTTTGTGCACGTTACAAGTTTACTTTTACTGGTTGTATTGTATTGTTACTATGTGGTTGTACTAAGAGAAATAACGACTTTGGGTTGTGGTGAGCTGTACAGTTTTAAGGAGATAATAAAATTTGTTTTTTTCTTAACTATATTTGGAAACACCGAACCGAGACGGCACGTGTTCAGAGTTATGGCGCTTGATACTCTAGGTAAGAGCGTGGAAAACTCAATAATAAAAAAATAATTACGACGACGAAGGTATACTGTATACGGTTAATTATAAATACTGCAGTATTATGCCGCTGAAATACCCGTAAAACTTTAATCTCTCGGGCTTGCCTAAGTTGTGTAATGTGTGTTTAATAATGATATAAACGCTTCGTGTTGTGTAGAGTATATAATATAATATACACTCAGCGATGCCCAACATGCGTTGGCAGCAAGTACGGCAACAAGTCTCTTTTTGTTTCATAAAATTCGTTTTTTTAACATGTTTCAAGCTTAGGTTGAAAATAAACGCTAAACAAGTGACTTTTTTTCACATTGGTACAGAATTGTACACTCTCCCTTAAACACTGAGAGTGCGTTTAAACAACTTGTACGTTGCAATTTGCATATTATATTATGCAACGGGCATTGTACGGGAAAAAAGGCTTAGCAAATATGCGTTGTTTGTAAAGTTTTTACTTTATTTTATTTACTTACACACTATTACAGAGAAAACACGGCGGGACGACGACACTGTTGACGGTTAGCGCGGTAAACTTACCCGATTAAAGTATGTGCTTAAGTCGAGCCCGTGACTTTGTAAGTACCTACTTCCGGACATCCGTAAGAAAAAAAAATCTGCTATTATTATTTTGGGTTTTACTTGTTCGTCGTTCGTGTCGAGCTTTTATTTTCATTTTAATCATTACACGGTACAACAACGAGTTAGACGTTTTGCCCTCATTATAATATGTAGAAAATATCTGGCGCGTTTTATTTTTTTTTAATACTTACCACGTTTAAAGTTGTTTTCCGTTCGTTACAAATAAAACAAAATATTATTTCGTGTTTTTTGCATTTGTATTCGATGTTTTACAAATGCTTTTCTATTTGTATACTTTGAATGTCTTATTGTTAGTAATATACATACGAAACAAGTCCCCTGCAGAGAAGGAGCCGCGGCGCACAACATTCCCAGTCCCACGTGGTCGCCGATAAGCCGAGCGCATTGGAAGTTGGACAGTACTTCGACGGTGAGCTTCTGAAGTATTGGGCTGGGATCGCCCATTGGGAACGACGTGATTCCCCATCCGATCACCGAACCTTTTTGTCCCACGTACGAATCGCCTTAGGGTACATAAACATTATTTTTATAAATAAAAAAATCATATGCAAAACAAATAAAACGCATTGTAATATGGTAAAAAGTTTCAAAAGCTGACATATTTTGTTTTTAACCTTTAAAATACCGCACTCTCTAATACTATTTCTGGCAAAAATGGTAAAAAATTATTCCAATTTTGCTCGCTAAAGGCGTTCGAGTTTGTTAATAAGTAGCATTTTCCTTGGACGGAGTAAAACAAATTTGTTTTCTTTATATTTGCAATATTGTTGACTCACCGCCTCCGTTTATGCATACGGGTTGCACGGTGATTCCCATTTCTACGGGTCTGTCGAGCCGCAGAAGAGCAATGTCGTTGGCCAACAGGAACGGATGGAAATGGGAATGGAAAATCACTTGGGAGACCGAACGCACCTGGTGATCCGTCTCGTTGTCCGAAGTCAAGTCGTAGTCGCCCAAGTGTATCATTAAGCTTTCGACGGGTGTGTCTCTCCTGTACAAAAAAAAAATAATAACAGTTATGATTAGTATATTTTGTCTTTGGCGTTTCCGCCAAATTTGACTGATATTCCCACAGAAACTCTTAAAAAAACTCAACTTAACATGAATATGTCTTATGGCTATGAAAAGGATGGAAAGGTTGAGAGGAAGAGACCGTGTTCAAGATACAATGTCTTTCAATGTATAGCTTCTAATTAATAATTCAGTTTTAGCGTTACCATATTGTCTTTTGTAAAACAAACCCTATTTAGCTTGTCATCCGAACCGTCGCAGTTGGCTTGACAAAACTAAAAGGTAAGGAATCCATAACACACTACCAAATCTACTGAGCCAAAACAAAACTTCAGGAGCATATAAAATTGATTTCAATTCTATAAACGTCAATTGAAGTTTCCGTTTGTATTAAACGAATGTAGCTAAAGTTGTAAATTATGATTTTTGAATTATGAATTTAAGACGTTCAGAGCTCTGCGCTCATTCTTTAAAAGTAAATGTACGCATTTAATTTACTGTGTAATGTGTTACTAAACAAAAATGAAGTACTTAAGTAAATAAATTAAGTACTAAGAGCTAACTATTTAAAGCGAATCGTAACGCAGTAGGTATAAAAAAAAGGCGTTGTAGTAAGCCGTATCAGCTCTTCATTAAATAATTTCTACCTCTAATAATTATTTTTACATTTTTTGTAAAAACTGTTTAGTCAGTTTCGTCGAAGGATAAAAACTAATTGTAGGTAAAAGTAAAAAAAAAAATGAAACATTTTTTAATAAGACATTAATCACTAATAATTATTTAAATAAACTTTAAATTTAATCGTATGACTTGCGAATATGTTATTTAAAATGTATTATAAATTTTAATACTAGTTAATACTTTGATTTTGGAGGATAATTTCATTTAAGTTATAATGGAAGATAAATTATTTATGTAAGAATAAAAAGGAGGTAACAAAATAGAAGTGCAACTCCTGTACAATAGCATCTTATCTCGACCAAAGTTATTCAATATTTCTGCCTTATCGCGTGACACCAATATTAATTTATTTCTGAAATATATTTTCTAAAAATATCAGCCTGTCATTATATGCCGTTTAAAAGTTTAAGCAGACAGAAACAAGTGGTATGGCCTGTATGCAAAATAAAACTTTTTTATTAATTTTGCATAAATTGTCCAACTTAAACGAATTGTTAATAATTTGGAAATAAAAGACCTACCGCGGGTACATAGTGATTCAATATTGTATATAAACTTTCAGTTGTAGCTATGTATATACATGTAGTCAAAGGCCAAAATTAAATTATTACTAAGAAAGTCAGTTAACTAAGAAATGTCCGTTAACTTACATAATTTCAAAATAAAAAACTTACAACAAACTTTACCTAACAGTAAAGTGGAAATATAATATCTAAATGAATTAGTGTATTCCACAAAATATATACATTACAATTCGCTTTTAAGAAAAACGGCTTAATTAAAATCTGTTTGTATACTTTTTGAGTATTTAAAACATTTACACAAACTGTACATACTTTATATAAATAGTATTAGTCGGTACAGCTAATGATAAGATTGAAACTGCCCACAATTGGGTTTGAACGTTTTTCGAATAAACATTTTTCAAACTCTGTCCATAGCTGTATCTTGTATTAGTATTCACTAAGTATAATATGATTTTTAAGACATAGGTCTTCCACGATGATCCATTTACCGTAAGGCACAAATTTTCTTTGAAAATTAATTCAATTTTCTAGTTTTTATTTTTAAAGACATTTTAGTTAATGATACTTAACAATATTATAAAAATTACAATTAAATATTTACCTTTTTTGTTTTTTTTCCAGAGTTCTAACTTTTGAAATTTATCTCAAAACGTTTATATATTTAATCAAATGTGTATGGTAATTTTCTGACAACTTTGACTGGTCAATAACTATTTTGGATTAATTACTTTTAAGGTTATTCAAGATAAAAATTAAAAACCGGAGAAGCGCTTAAGTGCGGTCGAGTAACGCGCGCAGATAAAAACAATAAAACACTCTACTCTTTCAAAACATTAAACTTTAATAACTTAAAAAATAATTATTCAACAGTGGTTAATCACTCAGTCAACATTTTTGGTAAATTATTCTTTAGTGAAAAAAGATAGTGAAGTATACACCGTAAATACATATATAAGTTTCAAAACTTGATAGAGCTTTGGAACTAAAACGTGCCCAAAAAAAAAAGTCTACAAGATTGTAATTATTTCCAAAGACAATGAAAGATTCTTGGGTTAAAAGGTTTACTCTGTATAATATGTGAAAATCTCGGCCGACTAGTTAAAGGGGGGGGGGACAGAAAAAATAACACTGTAAAACCATTAGCTTTCAAAGTTAAAATACGTTGGTACCTACTTTGTAAAATTCATGTAATATATTATGCATCAGTCTTATAATACATCCATGTATAAAAATAATAATATATGTATGTATGTTTGTGCAATATCTGTTTTAGTCTCTGAGCAAAAAAAAAAGAATAAATAAATATTACATGAACGTACTATAATGCCGCCGATGCATTTTAATTTGGAAAATGTTTCAAAACGACAGCTCTGACTTGACAAAGAGTGTGATGGTTCGCCGTTTTTTATTATACATATATATATTTATGAGATGATGTTCGAGGTTAGCCCGTCGTCAGGCAACAAATATAAAAATCCAAATGGAGAAGGTACAGTGAGTGGAATTTTTTAAAATAAATAAACTACAGCAGATGTACATAATTTACGGCAAAAGGTTTTGAATTTCCATTTTTTCCAACCGTTCTGTAAGTTGTGTGTACACGTTAGTTAAAAAGTCAAAATGTGAATTCCAACCGTTTTTGCTGCATATCAGATACATGTTTAAATTTGCCTCAGACATAATTGTTTTTAATTAATATTTGTAATAATAATAATAATATATAAATTATTCTATCGGAGGCGCGATGCCCCGCCCAGGGTAAGTGCCTTCATTAATATTTCATCAGAGGGCGGATTCGAAAAAAAGAATAAACCTTTACGGTTAAACGCACTTAGCGTTTTTGCCAATCTTAAAACAAAAGACAAAAACTTTTCGCCGGGTTTCGGTTACCTTGAAGTTGAATGATTACTTTGTATAATATTATACTTCTTTAGTATTGTATACTTCTTTAATAAAACATCCGGCATCATTGCGGGTACAATTAAAAAAATACTAAATACATCTTGAAAATATTCTTTTCAATATTGCATTTATAAAAATCATAATAGTCTTTGTAATTTTAAAAGTATGGAAAAAACCAAGTTTGCATTTTTTTAAATTAATCTTATTTATCACAATAAATAAATATTTATATATATATGTAGGGACAATGAGGGGGGAACTGTTACGGTCACATGGCTTCCCCTACAACGTAATTGGTAGCTGTTACTAATTAGATGTTTTAAATGTCAAACGATAGTGTATATATATGTTGTAAGGCTATGGTAAGTATTTTATATTTAATTTAATTTACTTGTTAACTAATTAAGAGGAGAATCGCGATATCGGTTAGAACACTCCGAATGAACACCGTTGAAAATAATTTCTCGGTTTGTTAAGACTTTAATTTTTACAGTGTTGTGTTTGTTAGAAAAGACCAAGCAGTTGTTTTTTTCCAAATTATTAAAATAATATGATCTGTATATACTTTATCGAATATTATGTACAACAAAGCGGCGCTTTTTATTATAATAATGCATATTAAAATGAAAGATGTTTGTATTCAAATGTTTACTGTACCCAGCTGTTTATACTGTACTTTTATAGCGAATAAATCAAATTATGGTAACGTTTGTGGAGCATGAATGCGTTTTTGAAATATCTTTTGGAACATAAAAAATAATGAAATTCTTTATTCTACGTTACACGCTGTTCGAACGGTATGCGAATATTGTATTTCATAAATACTCTCGAATAGAGTTCAAATTTAATAGAATCCAATTGAGTTTTTTTCGTTTTACATTTTTTTTATATCGTTTTCATTGTACACCGAATGTGTTATTGATTTTTTCCAGTTGATTTCTTTTTTCTTTATGTAGCAAATGCAGAAAACATTCAATTTACAAAAAAACGTTCCTACAGGGTTTCCGTGTAATGAAATAACACATTGACGTGACTGAAATCATGTCAATTACACTCTACTTAAAAGCCCATTTGTCTTATGACTTGGTTATAAAGGTCTCCACGATGAATCGTACGCGTCGGATATATTAAAAAAAAGGCACCCCACAACTAAGTAGAGTTTAGCCAACGACAAAATTCAAGTATTGTTGTTGAAACTTTTTGCGAATCATTTGATTTTAATGGACATTTTATAGTCAACAAAGCGGAGGATGCGAAACTTTTACTCTGAGAAAAATTGTTTTCAATATAAAATTAGAAAGAATTATTTTTTTTTTACAAAAAGAAATTCCAGTTATTTTGTTTTGGTTCATTTGAAATGATTAATTTTGTTCAAAACTCAAAAATACTTTTGAGTTTTGAACACAAAAGAAACACATTCAACCGCGAAACACTATTATTAATACATTACTACTACTATTAATATTATTTTTAGCAAATAAAATTTACTGTGAGGTCAACCTGTGTTCCACAATTTAGAATGTGGATAATCAATTAAAAAAGAACATTACTGTGTTCTAAAGAAGAAGATGTGTGGTATGACTTTATTCGATCAAATAAGGAATTAATGCATGAGAGGGAACTTGTGATTTGGCATCTGTCGTGGAGAAAATGCCAGAGAATAAATTTAAGTGGTTCAGGCATATTATGTAAATGTGGTTGTATAGAAATAAAAGAGATGAAGGTCAGATATGGTTGAACATAGTTCATAATAATGCGAAGATAACGATATGGCTGTTGAGTGTAAGTGTATAAGTAAATGGATTTCATTGGAGAATAAATCTATAAATAACTTAGTAGTCAAATTAGAAATCGAAGAATCTGTCGACGATTTGCACAGACTTACTATTTACAAGAACAAACATTGTATACAAAAAAAAAAGAAAATTAAGTCTGATATTTTTACCCTCCTGTCCACTTGTTATGGAGCTAATAATTATAACTGTTTGCGTAGGGATTTATTTGTTTAAATTAAAAAAAATGTCTGATTCGACAGTCGTTTGTTATATTTTTTATTTACCCTTCGTCAGAACTTTTTTTTATGTATAGTAAAACAAAAATAAAACCAAACTAGTAATTCAAACCGGAGTTCTGGTCGGAAATTGGTTCTCGTGTTGAATTTCATTTTTAACCAAATCTAATTAAACTTCACTCGGTGCCTAAGAAAACCTATTTTAAACGCTTACAAACGGTGTTCCCAAACTCTGTTTATACTATGTGTTGTATACATTCTGCTGGCCTGCGCCGGTTAATATACATATTTCAGGAGCAATGTCTTCCTAGCTGTACATGACACTTGCTGTATAAGACGTCCGAAATTAAACGTTTTTAGTGGCCTCACCATTCGACGTTGATCGTAGTAAAAATTAAGATGTAGCTCTTTGCCAAAGGCGCTTTATTACATAAACAGCCGACGACGGCCGTGCCATTACTTTTTGTGACTTGGCAACATTACCCGGTTAACGGTTAATACCGCTAATCGTACGTTTGAGTCATAAAATTGTGTACCGCATGTGTTTGGAATACACACACACACCGGTTGGCAATCATACTCTGCCGGTAACTTTGAACTTGGCAAACTTGTTCTGCAAGCACCGAGGCTCGAACTTTGCATGCCGGGGTTTTAAAAAGCCATTTCTCTCTGCTCTTACTTCTACCACATTATAATGGGCACACGCGGGCCCGGGAATAAAGCAAGCAGGCAGTAGTTCAATTTTCTTAACTTTCCAGACAAAGCAAAATAGAGATCAACTTGTAAAACTTAAAAATAGTTATAGGCTTTACAGATACAAAAAAATAACAAACAACACACGTTATTGTAAAACTAATACTTTCTCAACTCCTCGTCGAAGCTAAGATATTCGAATGAAGTATTTTTTTCAATTCTTTTGAAAGTGCACAGCTTACTATCTATAAAAAAAAACGAGTAAGACATTTACAGTTCACTGTACTGCGGATTTTCCAAGACTTTTTTAGTTTCTTACGACAAATGTAAAAGTTTACTTGAATAGGAATACATCCGATTGAAAAGACTAAAGAGGAATAAGTCTGTTTACTTATATTATCAATGATGAAATTATATTTAACTTTTTATCATTTTGCGTCACGGGTAGCATAGCAATGAACACTTATTTTTAGTATTTTTACTTTTTTTTTTGACAAAATGATGTTAAGAACAAACTTGCACGATAAAAATGTGTTTTCATTTTTTAAATTTCTCAGTCAAAAAGATTATGATAAATAGAAGTTGTTATCATGTTTCCGTAGGAAATAACGAGCCGCTTTTTATAGTATGTTGATCGCACCATTCAATTTCCATTAGACACCCCAAGAAAAAAATATAAAACACATCCCTAGTGTCCTATACATAAGACAAGTGAACCTGAAAGAGTTAGGGTGAGTTCGTATTTTTTGTTTTGTCAGTCATAGCAATTTATCAATTATTTTTGTCTGGTAAAAAGAATACCTCCGAAAAAACATTGTAGAAAAATGTGTTACAGTGACGTCCCATGAGGAGGGAATGGGGAAAGGACAATGAGGGTTAGTATGTTGATAAGAGTAAATTTATAATCTCTGGAGAACTGATGAGATACACAAAGTCAGCTAATCTCCTGTCCCCCTTGTAGTCCAAGCTGGAAGTATGCTAAAACTGGAGTCTGGAGAGATATATTGACATGAATATGTCTAATGGATGAAGGTTTGATGAAAATTTTCGTCATGAGGTAAACCTAACCTTCCCGATAGTGATAAGAAACAGCTGATAAAGGATTAGCGATAAATGACAGCTGATATTGGCTTCTGATACGAGACAGACAATAAGAGGCCAGTGACAAATTGTGAGAAGGGTAGGAGATGATAGATAGGAGGGAAATTGGCGCGGTTTATCAGTTATATTAAGATGTCTTCTAATAGCTGGTGTACCATAAGACATATTCATGATCCAATGTTTTTCCTTCAAGGGATAATATGAAATTTTAAGTACTAACGTCATAACGCAATGGGCGGCGGTCAGCACGAATCTGTCGTTGATGAGAGCTCCGCCACAGAAGAACAACCCGTCCAAGGCGATGGCCGCCAGCCACGGGTATTCGCCCATCTCCGCATCGGCCCCACCGATGATCCTGCGGTTGTGGTGGAAAACATTGCCGCCGTTGTGCTCTTGTCGCATATGAGCTTTGGTGCTCTGGTAATAGTAAGTGTTCAATATGGGCTCGGGATAACTCCACCAGACGTCGCCGGTCGAAGCTGAACGTTGGTGCCTCGAATCTCCACCAATTCCAATGTCTTCGTCGTCGCAACGGCTGGGCGACGGGGTTAGGTGCGAAGAGTCGTCACTAGACATTCCACAATCGACCGCTTCTGAAAAACAAAACCGTGTTTTCAATTTTTAACTTCAATCCGCGAAAGTATGAACAGTGGAGAAAAGTGATTGAAGGGAAAGGTCTGAGGATTAGTAGGAGTAAAACAATGGCAATCTTGTTTGATTTTGGAAAAAGTTATTGGGGCAAGACAGGTAACGTAGATGGGTGATGATGAAGTGTGTGAGGTTGATAGATTCAAGTACTTAGGATTAATAGTACAAAACAATGGCGGGTATGAGGAGGACGTGAAATATATATGGGTAAATTGTGGATGGAGCGGAGAGGAGCGTCAGGTGTTTTGTGTGACAGGAGGTTGCCTATAAGGTTTAAAGATAAGTTTTAGACTACAGTAGACAAGAAAACTGAACAGAGAATGAGTGTAGCGGAGATGAGAATACTAAGATGGATGAGTGGTGACTATGGAGGATAGAAAATAAGAAATAAATATATCAGGGGAGTCTAGCAGTTGCAACGATTGTGAGAAAAATAAGAGAAAATAGGTTGAGATGGTTCGGTAATGTGAGAGTTGTAATGAAGATGAATGTATAGAGAAAGAGGAAGACCGAAAAAAAGATGGATAACCGGAATAGAGAGTGATATAAGAATAGCTAGGGTGATTGAACGACAAGTAGGCGATCGAGCTCTATGGAGGTGTAGGAGTAGGGTGGCCGATCCCATGTAGTTGAGAGTGTAAGGCGAAGATGATGAAGAAGAAGAAGATTATACAATGTACAATTGTGAGTTAACAGTTCGTCAGAAGCGAGGAACTTAATCTTTAAAACGGTACTTGGTTTATCGATTTTGGTCAAGTATGAAGTGAGAAAAAGGCATGTTGACAACAGAAATAATAGAGATATGATTGCGGGCTAACGTAATGAACCTTCGACTGTATTTTTCGTTGTTTTTTGAAGTATTTCAATAGTAGAACCGTAAAATAATTTTACTGCACCTGACATTTAGAACCCAGCAAAGTAAAAGGATACTGCGTTAAATTAGTTCATGTACTTTGGGCACAAAAAAAAGTGAGATGACGTCCTATTTTTAGAATACAACACAACCACCACCGCAGCTGGTTTTACGGTTAAACGCGAGCAATAACCTGAGCGGGGACGGGCGGTGAAATCGGTTAGGAAATAATAATTCTGCTAACGTTAATCTCCAGGGAATGCGTCTGCGAGTTTCCGGGCCGTTTGGTTTATTGTGCAAATGCCTGGGAATCATAAATCACAGTAACGATATTGTACAAGGATTAAATTTAGAGGCAAATTCAACAAACTTCAACACAAGTCAACGCGTTGGATGTATTGGCCGCCGGTATGTTCTCTCCTAGTGTAAAGCGCAATTTCATTAGCCTGTCAGTTTGGGTTTACCAATCATGTCAAAATGTGTAATCGATAACAACATGACTGGATTATAATACCTGCCGGTCAAGTCTGATGTACAAATACAAATGGAAAGATAACAAACCGTGTCCAAAGACCACTATAAAAGTTAATAATTCGATTTGAACAACTACTATTGTCCTCCCTCAAAGTAAATTTAATTTGCTTTTTCTCGACAAATATTGCGTTTACCACCGCAATATATAGTATAATGCCTGACTTATGTCATCGCGAATATTGACGGTATTACCTTTGAACGGTTGAATTTCGGAGCATCCTATCTGCGACACTTTTATTAGCCAAAAGTTGGCCGGTTCACTTTGGACGACTAGTGCGATTTTTAGCGGTTTCACTTGATTCGGTTTAACTGCTACAACGGCTGAAAGAAAACGTTTATTGAACAACGTTAACTCGATTGGGGGATGAAAGATGTATTATAGCAAATATATATACTTACTGCTGTAGCCGGTCAAAGGTCCGCATTGTCCTGTGGTAGGGCCGTCGTTGGAGTTGAGTATGTAGACCTGGTCGATGTCACACACGCCTCCGATTTTCCTGGCCAGCTCCACGTGTTCGTAGTCGACGCTTAGAACGACATATTATTATAATATAATTAATATTTTTGTTTCATAGGTACTGCGGCATTCCGATCAATGTATCTGATCTAAATTTGCATAACGCGTTTACGGTGCACAATCTTCGCCCAAAACAAATTTTCCGGTGGCCGACCATAACACCACGTATAAATAGTAATGACCAATTTTAGCATAACACTTAACTCGAATAGATAGTCGTTATGGTGCCGTGGAAAAATATGTAAAATAATAATATAATATGTATGTTTGCTTACCGAACCGCGCAAGTGTCTTTCTGGACTAGAACGTCGTAGTCGCAAGCCAAACTGCCAGAATCCATTTTGGGTCCTTCGGGCGACTGCAGGTAAGTGACTTTTTCGCCGGACACGTCGCCGCACGTCAGCAAGTCTTGTTGATGAAGGAAAACACATTTAAAAAAAACACATATATATATATTTGTATCGTATACTTGGACCTTTTTCCACGGCACTCACATGTACAGCAAATCAGATTGGTCGACCCGTTGCACGGTATGCCGGCTTGTCCTCCGTTTTTGAAACACGATTCGGCCGGCACACACAGCCCCTGCATTTTGTTGCCGGACTGACACTTTGTCGGGTTGCACACTTCGGTGGTCAACACCAAAGGGCTCTTGTCGACTTGAATGTTTTCGCCCGTGTCTGCGTCCACTGTTAACACATTTTTTAAATATAATAATATCATGCAGAGAGTCTAAAATCATTATCGTTAGCCGCTATACACAGTTACACACACATAATAATAATAATTAAGTGCGTGAGCGCGTGCACGGTCACGGGCTTCGGGTAACACGGCCGTTACAACATTATGTTTTGTCAGTGAAATATATTATATAGTGTGCACACAGTCGTCAGATTAATCCCGATCGCGTCCTTTGCCATACTCCAAAGGCTTACACTACACGACCTACCCGGAGACCCGAGGTCCGCTGAGCTTACAGGGAAATATCATACTATATATTGTACATAATACACGGTCGTGCAAAACTTTTGGCCAGGACCAAGTTCTCTGTGAACCAATATATTTCACATAATATGTATTGTGTATGTAGGACCTACTCTTTCTAATATATGCACGGATGATCAATCAACTTTCAGTTAGCACAAGCAACTTTTATAACTCTGACACTAAAATAGAAAAAAATCACAGCATAGTGCGGAAAAGTACGGGTTTTTTAAATTTAAATAAAGGATATCAACGGGAAACCGCTATAAATTTTCTTCCCCGGGACACGACTCTTGTTAAAAAAAACAAAATTTGTAAATCAACCTATAAGGTATTTAATAAAAAATGATATCTGTAATTTTCCCCTTTTTATAAATTTCTTTTAAAAAAAAATTCGGGATAATTGTAAATGTTATAATTCTACAATGGGTCTACATTCAGTCTAACTTTCAGACCTTCTACTCTCAAAACTAACAACTGCGCTAAAAAAAGTGAAATAAAGAAAAATATTCTACCCCTTCTAGGGGAAGGATATTTGATAACTTTTTTTATTTGTAAATGTATATAGTTAGTAATATGTTCTAAGAAAATATCCTGCAAATTTGGAATTAATTCTACTATTTTTACAAAAGTTATTGCACGCCATATTTTTCAGTAGAAAAGTGTACATATATTTTGGGTGTTTTTTGTCGATTTAAATGTGGAAGGGGTGAATTTTGTTTGCATTTTTTACCAAATAAAATACCTTTCGACTACGATTTCTGATCTTTGGACTCGCTATATATGAAAAATCCATCCAGCGATTAAAGTATATATTTTGAGTCATTACATAAAAATCAAGAAAATAAAAATACATTGTTGTCAAAACAATACCTTCTCAGCTCCACATCGAAGCTAAAATCCGAATAAAAAAACTATAACTGAGAATATTGTTTTAAATTAACTATGAGCTAAACTATAATTTAGCCAACATTTCTATTCTTCTTTGTGTAGTTAAATCAAATTCAAAATACGACTACATTCCTACAGTGTGAAGGGAACTTAAAATTATTGGTTTTGTCTTATAAGTTATGTCTTAAAAGTTAAACTATACGGTCTCCGAAAAATGTTAAAATTAATAAAAAGTGTAAAATATTCAAACTACGTATACATATGTTGTTGGATTTCTCAAAAGACCAAAAACTAATAAATATAAATAAGTTATAATTATTTTGTATATGTATCAAGTAATTAAAAAACTTACTAGACCATGTACCTCTGGTTTTGTCAATGCGGTCTAGTTGTCACTGTGACACTACTTACTCAGCAATTTGCATATGTTAATATTTTCTAAACTTTTAGGTCTGACAGAAACATTATAAAAATAGAATTTAATTACTGGTTTAAAAATAATTTATATGATATAATTTTAGATATTTATGTCGTTACACGGTGTTTCCTTTCCAAACATTATATAAATACATTTAGTGTCAATTTATTTGGTAAAAATTATTAAAATATTTCAAAAATGTACTATTTTTGTGTGCATTTTAACAATGTATGACCAAATTAATTCGTTTACGGATTACACCGTAATAAATGATATACTACCAATTTAAATATGTTTAGATGTATATTATATATTATGTACACAGTGTTAACTAGAACATTGCTACAGAATGAGTTTAAAACGAAGATGATAAATATAAATTTGGTTCAACTGTAAATTGTTATGAATGAAACGTGAACAATAATTCAAATGCGTTTAATTCACTATCGCGGTACAGTTCGTTCGAAGCAAACCGACAATATGGTATTTGTATTTTAAATTGATATTTATATTGAATATTAATGGAATGGAATTTACAATAGCATTATTTGAACTGGAATCGTGTGGTCGTTGAATTATTTCATACTCGGGTTAATAAAATAAATAATTAATTTTCTGCGTTTGTTGGAATAATGAAGTATTGTTTGTGTGACACTTCTATATGGGTGTGTGTGACTATTGCAGATTGCTATGATTCAGATTCGTGTATTTATTTAGCGTTATTGAAAAATATCAATTAACGAATAAAACATAATATTAAAAGTCGTTCAATTTTGTACCGAGTGTGGTTTTGAAAATCATTCATCATTGATGTTATTAAAGTGAAAACATTGAATTATTTCCAGAAATTGCATACGTACAACAATTATTAATCTTATGTTGGCGTACACTCTCGTTTTAAATGTACAATTCATTTTTAATTAGTTTAACGACTAGCGTGTCGTTGTTCAAATAGCTGTTGATGATTATTAAAACATTAACTTTTTTTTTTAATTTTATTTTCACCGTCGACATTAAAAATAATTTTTAATTACTGCCGCTGTTCGCCGAATATATTCTTTTGTATTAAATACCTATTACATAAACCCATAGGCTATGATACCCTACTAATGTATACCTAGACATGAGATTTCCTTTGGAAAAACAATTGAATAATTATTGTATAATAGAAAAACTGAATTATAGTATTAAATATTATAACCTTTTTTCCCTATATATAACCTATATATATATATATGATGTATATTATAAATATATATATATAATATGTATATATTTATAATATACATCATATAATAACATTTATTGGGATTAGCTATTTTAAGTGTAATCAATGTCGAATGGCCAAGTATGTTATTATTATAATAATACGTTTTATTAAGTAAGTAAATAAGTACACAATACATAATATGAATTATAGGTATACCCGGGGCAAGGGGGGAGGCTAGAGCGTACTTGCCCCCCCCTATAATGAAAAAGTGCGGTAAGATTGTTGCTGTCAAATTGTCATTTACTTTTTTCGAAGCAGGTATATGAGGTTTAAATTATAAATGTATTTGACTGCCAGTTTTATATAATAACTAAATAATATTGTTACAGAGTTCTGGTGAAATTTAATACTCTATAATACCGAATATTATCTCATGGCGATCACTCAAATTGATTCAGCAAATATTTTATATATACGTATATATTAAACAGGTCCCAGCTATTTTATATATATATATTGTGTTTTAATTACTATTTTGTGTCGAAAATAAATATAGCAAATAAGACCTCGTTAAAGGGGTAATATCGTTTTTGAAAACTTAATCAAAGCCAACTGTAATAAAAAAAATATATATATTATGTAATAAAACTTTAATTATTTTAGTGTTTGGCTTATAATATTATCGTGCAATATAGTATTTATGATGATATCATTAAATGAAATTGACGTTATTATACTATGAATATGAATATGTTATTAATAATTGGAAATTTGAGTTACACAACAGTTATTTTATACAGTTAACAAAGACCTAAACGTAATTATGTACTTCTTACAGGTATACTGTAAATAGATACACCAAAGTTCATCTGTTTTGCCTGTCCCCCACGTTTTTATGCGGTATTATCTGAAGAATTTAATCGTTTATATAAAAAAACAAATCACTTTAAAACGTTACCTTCGTTTCCGGTGGACCTTATGAATTCTATGTCGGAATTCCTCTGATGTCGCATTATGTAAGCTGTGGCATTGTACAGGGTCATCGGCATCGAGCTGAAGTCGATCGCGTTAGCCCGGACGCTTTGAAGAAATAGAAAAAAAAAACAAACGGTTAAGTACAGTAATAAAAAATGAAATACAAAAGGCCGTATTTGTTTTTTTTTTTGGCCGTTTGCGGCAACCATAGCTACTTGAAATTTAAGGGAAGCAAACTATAGGTAAAACTCTGCTACTATAAATGATTTCATATAGGGTATTTTGTTGTTTTACCTGTAAAGCCAACAGAAACAGGTATAGAAAGCTGCAATACGAACGCGAGTCTCCATGATGGTCCTGTGACTGAAGACGAAACTTCAAGACGGTCTCGGTGTTTGCACAAATCTTTATATTTTTACTAAGTGGTCATAAGTGAAAAAGAGCGCAATTATTCGGTCACGCTCTCATTCGGTCCACTGTAATTTATGTGTAACAATTTTAGACGTAGGCATAACACATCAACAAGTCTATCCTTTTTGGTACACTTGTACAACTTGTATTACTAGGACCCATCATAAATTTAACTTCACTATTGTTTCACCGGCACTTATAGTTATTTATGATTCCAGATGTGTGATTTTCCACATTTTTTGGAGGGTTTCTTTAGTAAAAAAAAAAGTCTAATTTCGAAAAATTGTTATCTTATAGTTCCAATCTAGATTTGTGTGTGATTTATATCTAAATACACATCATTGTTAAAACAATATAAGTATAGGTACCTACTATTTAAATTTATTTACTTGAGATATACTCGAATAATATACAGTTTTTTTTGTTGTACTTGTCCATGACTATAGTTTTTGTTATATTTGTTGAAAATGATATTACTCTATTGAATAATGGAAAATCAAATCATTTTAAAATTTTATTTAGTTCATCATTTAGTAGGATGAATTTTTGGTTAGCCATCTGAAGCAAACAACAATAAATGGATTTATACCTTTCATGGTTTACTTAAAACAGTATGAATGTATTTCAATTTATATCTATTTTATAAAATATGGCTGTGGATAAGTAAGTAATACGTTTATACAACAATCAAATAATACAGGGATTTGCTGCACTGAATAATATTATTACTATACAGGGTGTTCCAACATGAAAGGTAAGTAATAGGTGATTGAACATCTGGGGGACCCCCAAATAAGCCCCTCGTTTTCATTTTTTTGATAAGTAAAAAATTAAAGATTTCGACAGTTAAGTAAAAAAATAATGACTTAAAAATAAAAAAAATTATTCTTTGTTATTCAGTGCAAAAATCTCACCTTAAAAGAGGGGTCACATCATTTTCAGTCCTTTTTGGCCCCTAACTCAAAAAATGATAAGAGAAAAATGATTAGAGACCAGAAATAAATGATAAGTGATAAAAGATAAATGCTAAGACATAATTGATGAGAGAGAAAAGAAAATAAATAATTGGTAAGAGATGAATTATGAGAGATTAGAGATAAATAATTAGAAATAAGAGATAAGAAATAAATAATAATATATTAGTGATAAGAGATAAATGATTAGAGACTAGAGGTAAGAAAAAAATGATAAGAGAAGAGTTATGGGCTGAAAAAGACTGAAAATGATGTGACCCCTCTTTCAAGGTGAGCTTAACTGTCGAAATCTTCAATTTTTGACTTATCGAAAAAATGAAAACGGGGTGCTTATTTAGGGGTCCCCCAGATGTTCAATCACCTATTACTTACCTTTCATGCTGGAACACCCGTATATAATTGTCCAGATTTAAAAACCTAAAAGACATTTTATTTAACCGTTTGTCATTCTGTGCTCTTTAAACGTTTTTATAAGCACTGCACAAGTTTCTTTAATACTTTATGGGATTGATTTTTTTTTTTAAATTAAAATAAAAAATATACAGCTATCTAAATATTATTTTATTATGGTTTGATTTATTGATAGTCATTCAAGTTCAGGGCTATAGACTCATCACATTGACGCCCCCGCGTTAACAAAATGCTATACATTATGCGACTTTAACAAGTGTTCCATAAATAAATATTTGTTTCACATAAAAGTTTTTTTATTCAATTGTAAGGGCTATAAATATACAAGCACACGGTATAGTAGAATCATAATTAGTTTCGAAAATTCAAACTGAATACGGCATTCTCATCTGCGATAATACGTTTATCATAGGTAAGTAAATTCCTTCCAGTAGATTTTTTTGAAAATTACACTGCATGTCTATCAACATGAAAAAAATGTTCTGAATTTTTTTTGTAATTTATTTTCATTATTTTGGCTACTGTCGTAAAAAGTGATTTGTGTTTTGACACCAGTTTTTTTATAGTATCTTCGCTCATCAAAAAAAAAATCAGTTTCTTATGTAAAATAATGTCAGCTTTTTGAAAAAAATTATTAATATTATTAATAATCTAAAGAGTAGTTTTTTTTCACGTTGCCCAAATTTTGAGAATTTATCTTGTATTTCTTTTATAAGGCTAAGAAAATTGTACATAAATTATGTAAATTTCTAATTGGGATCTCCATAAAAACAAAAACAAAATAGGTAAAAAATATAGAAAAGTTGAAAAAAAACGGAAAATTATCTTATTTTTACACATAATTTTTTCAAATATTTTGAATACTGTGGTTGTTTTTATTTCGTTTTCTCACTTCAAAATCTGCAAAACTTGGGCGTTGTAAAAATGACTTCAAGAAAACCGAATTTACTGTTTGCTACGCAATTTATAAAACGGTAAATTTTATTTTTCAGTAAAGCAGGAAAATGAAATTCATTAATATTGCATTAGGTGTGATATATATTGCAGTATGTATGCTTGCATTAGGCAGTATCAACGCGGAAGCGGCCGGTAAATGTAAGTTAAGAAACAATTTATCTATTATAAGTTGTGTTACCAATTTATTTACTTACACCGTAAACAATATATTATAAAAACGGTCTTTTTTATTTTCAATTTTACTTTACTTTTGTTTTTTTAATTACATTTATCATACGATAACCTTTAAATCTACTTTGTTGTTAAGAGGGTAAAGCTATTTATTTTTTCTAAAGCATTTGAATCAACCAAACATTTTGATTTTGTTAATAATAATGTAATTATATAATGTTTCGATTATTTGTGTCACTATATAATAAAACATATTGAAAAAAGTTGTTTTAAATTTCTTTTAAGTGCAAAGAATTTGTTATAACATTTTTAAAATTAAATAATTCCATCTTTGGTTTTCTCAAATCGGATTAATGTTTTAAGAAGCAAAAAAATGTATTTATAAAATACATTTTTTTGTTTTCAATAACTGGCTATTATTGAATACCGCTTTTATTTAAAGTGGTTTATTAATTTCTGTACAAAAAAAAATTTACATTATACTTTGTTTTCGATGTAGATTAATATTATGTACAACTGATATGTTTTTGTTTTAGATATTCCACTGAAGGCCAAAATTAACTGAGCTACGGCAATGTGTGCACACAAATGGATACATGCATTATGATTTCAAAATTAACAGAAAACTAGTAATAAAATAAATGTAATATTCATGTCTTTAAAACTTTAACACAATAAATGTTTTAAAACGAATATAATTTGCGTTTTTATAAATGTCAAATATTCTTTTATAAATATCTTATATTAAATTTTAGTTAGCACGGTTAGCACTTTTATACTAATTCAATATCTAGATCCATGGTCGAAAAACATCTGTTAAATAACACTATAACTATTATGGAACAAATTTTGGTCAGAGTAGCATGAAATATGAAATCAAAAGAGATGTAAGCTTTTATTATTATATTAGTATAATAAAATATATTTTATTGTCTTACTTTTATAAGTACTATAAGTGGGTACCGGCTAATTTTATGTTGTTTGATTTTGTTTTCATTCACTTAAATCATTGAACAATATTGTGATATTCAAATTATTGTCAGTGGAACCACAAACGTTTTAAGAATTTAAATAAAACACAAGACGAGTTAGATGAAACTTGAATGCGACGTATAAAACAAAAGGCATCGCTCAGTGACTTAACTCATTATGGATTTACAGAACACTTTATACTAAAATACTCGTGTGGGCGAAGCTCTAGCAGATAATTTCACAACAAAAATGTAATACTGGACATCACAACTCATCCGGCCCTCGAAATTTTGTGGTTAGATATTCCATCGAAAATTAATATAATCATTAAATAGTATGTATATTTATATTATTTTGAATACTAATTAACGGTTTTTTAGATTATGCGAGCAAATAAATTAAAAAACACTATTATCTTCTGTACTATGTTAACTATAGTCTTATCAATCTTTGCTTATAACTACAATATTAAATAACGTTAAATTGTTATTATTACATTTAAATTTATGTAATTAGGTATTTTTATAGTTTGTAGTATGTCATGTCGAACAGAACACTAAATTTACTGTTTAAATAAACAGTTGCTTTTTACTAATTAAATTTTTCAAAGCTAAATACTTTAAATATTATTTAATATTTTACTTTTAATATTGACATACTTTAAAAATCTAGATAAAAAAGAATTGTTGATATTTGAATATATTATTTGTTTAAAAATGTGAAGTAAGCCAAATTTTAGCACATATTATTACAAGATATTGTTCTTCAAAAAATCTTTTTCTACAAACTCTATTATATTGTGTATTACTACAGTGTTTATTAGCAACATTATATCTTATCAAGACAAAAATAGTTAATTTATCCAAGTATTTTTATACTATTTTTCATTATTATATTATAATCAATTTTAATTTTAAACTCATAATTTACAGGTGTAAACACATGAAAAACAGTGTTCAACAATTATTAAATATAAATATATATAATAAAACATGGTTTCTCATTTATTTTTATTTTTATTCACTTACGATGGTTGAAATTCAAATCGAGAAAGTCATTTAGAGTATTAATTGAAATACAATCGTAATTTTAGGCTAGTTATTCAGTTGAATAGTAATTAAAAAAAAAAGATATAATTATAAAAGAAAAATATGTTGTTTAATATAAGAATAAAATGTATAATTTATTTTTTAGAACTCTTATCCTTATCGGTTTTCTGATCTTTATCCTTCGCGTCCTTGCTAACAAGTCCGACAGCTTGACGTACGGCGTCGCTCTGCGGGTCGACACCGGGGAGATTTTCCAATACACTTTGTATGAAATCAGGATCGTTCATTACTTCTGTGTAATCTTCTTCGACTTCCATCGCTTCCTCTTTGGGTTTGGCAGCGGCACTGGACGATGCTTTATCTTCGGTAGCCGATTCTTGCATGGACATTTGCATTGCCAAGGCAATCTGTTCTTCTTCTGTCATATTGTTAAAGTCGACATGAGCACTTGCTGGGACACTGGCAGCGGCGCCGACAGCTGCAGCTGGTCCTTCTTGCACGACCATTGGTTCGTCTTCGCCAGTTTCCATGGACATTGCTAAAGCACGTTCCAACAACGCCTCTTCAGTTGGAGCTGAAACATAATCACAAATTAAAAAAAAATTTATATTAAGTGATCTAATCAAATAAGTTGGTAAAAAAAATTTTCTTGTACATTTTATTTTATTTATTCAAAAGGTTATTATTATAGCGTTGGAAATTGTAAATTCAACAAAAAAGTTTCCACATTTCGCAAAGAGCCTAAGATTTTTTATGAAGTATGATGTAGTGTTTGCACACAATTAATTATAACGGCTCGGAGTGATATTAAGTTTGAGATTTTCTAGTTAGCCGAGAAAAGAGTTAACAGTTTTGCTCACGTTACATTAATGTCTGTTAAAAAAATAATTTCTCTATAAATGATTTGGATGGTAGTGTATAAAACTTAAGTTCATAACAACATATACTATGATGTTCAGCTCAACTACGTAAGTACAAAAAAAAATGTCTGGGACTTTTTTAAAAAATACACATAACAGTCGACATAAAATACTTCTTGTAGCAAATGTTCGATTGTCATTAAACGCCCCAACTTAAATTGACGATCGGAATGAGCCGATATCAACATTTTGGTGATATTGCCAATTTTAGTTTATCAGATATAGTTTATTTTTTTTCAAACAAATATTTCACCTGACATTAAGTAATGGATTTTTACTAATATAATGCTATTTCAGTAAGACTAGCTTTTGTTTTTAATTTTTTTTTTAATTTGTAGTTTAAATTGTTAATTAATGCAAGCAATATTGGCTTAGAAAAATACTGAATACAATTATGCAGTAGAATTTATACAATATAAAAAACGTTTATAAAAATAATAATATTTGACAGAAAACGTATTAAGACTTCAGTTAAAGCAGTGTTGTAAGTTATTTGAGTAAATATAATGTAAATTATTTGCGTATTTAAATATATATATATAGTAAACTATCTATTTATCAGTTAAATATAAGCAATTTATCATCAAAGTTAAGCGTTTAACATAACCGAGTGAGTTTTTATAAATAAATGTTGTCCAAAATAAAAAATTATATTTTTAAGTTGTCCATTTTCTAGTTTTCAATTTTATATTATTGTTCTGTACATTGTTTACTTATTGTAAAATTGTGTATTCTTTAATTATACATATTCATAATAATCTTACGAAATATAATTTACCTAAAAAAATAATGACTACATATTGTATTCTTACTTTCGGTAATTGTAGCTGGACGAGCCGCCGAAACTTCCCCCCCAGATGAAGTTTGACCTCGACGAGCCTCTTGTTCCTGTCTGGCTCTTTGTTCTTCCATTGAAACACGCAAAGCCTATAGAACAGTACATAATTTATATATTACATCATATGACCTATGCATTTGATCAATTACCAAAGCCAACTCGGGATCTTCATTAGGATCAACTCCAAACTCGTAACCTGATCCGCCAAGTCCAGCTCCGCCAGCACCGTCTTCTCCTTGAATAACTGGAGACGACACCAACGCTTCAGAAAAGTGCGATCCAGGAGGGACAGCAATGAGATGACTACCTCCGCCATCTTTGCCATTCAGAGTGTTGACAAATGCCGTCAAAACGTCAGAATTTTCAGCCTAAATAAACAAAGCGTAGTTTTAGCAAGTCCTAAAACAACATTGTAATTGAATTGTTTTAGTTATTTTTTACTTCTTCGCCAAATGAGACAACGTCAACCATAACTTTTTCTTTTTTAAGCCTTTTTGCTAATTTTATCATTTCTTTTTCATCTAACCCAACAGGACTACCAATGAATGCAATAATACGCATCTTATGGTTTTTACCTTGGCGATGCTTCAACGCTAACTATAAAAACGAAAACAATTTTAACCATAAATAATAATATAATATAGTATAACAAAAAATAATTATAGATAATAATATTTTGTAATACATGTGCGATTCTGATGCCAGTCGAGAAATTTATATCACCATTAGGTTGGACCTGATGCAACTTAGACAGTATGCGACCGACATCGGCTGTTAAAGTAGCTAATACACGTACGCTAAAATTTTAAATAAATTACATTTGATTATTTATTTAGTGAATTTCTTCATTAATAAAGTGTCATACTTCGCTAAAGTCAAAAGTCCGACATTGTTTTCAGGATTTGCACGTGTCTTAGAAAGACATACCAAGTTCACAGCATCTTGCTGTGCTTGAAGACGTGTTGGTACGAAATCACCATTGCGCATGTAATCACTATTGTCAACACTGTAAAAAAATGAATTAGTTTTATTATTTTATGCAAGTATACTAGTCATAACTAATAAAATTACACTAAAATTGAGTTTAAATATATTTGATGTGCACTCAAAAAGAGTCGACTGTCAATGCATCACAAGAGCTTTAAAAACATTGTGATAAAAGTGATATCTATTATATGTTATTGATGAGTTGACTATTATTTGTATATAAATAATATTATATGGTCTGAGAAGATCAGAGTCATTAAAAATTTTACAGTAGTTTTAACTTGTTTTATTGTAAATCCATACGTATTATATATATTTAAAATGATAGAAAAAAAAAAAATTTGACACCCAATTATTAAAAATACAATAATACTGATGATGTGAAACTTATGTTTAAATAGCCATTTTACAGGACCAAAACTATGACACACCAACTTTATTGAACAGCTATTCTAACATTATCACTAAATAATAATTATACAAAATATAATTTATTCTTACCATATCATGGTACTCTCGAGAACCATTTTGTTGAAGTTTCCACAAACTTTATGTAAAACAAAATAAACTTAATAGCAGCTGTAACTTGTAAGAACAATATTATAATTTATAGATGATTTTTAACATAATATAGGTACTCAGATAAATTGCTAACTCATTCAAGTCGTCGGAGCATTGTATGTGATAACACAAAATCTGAATGATAACGTTCAGTGTAGCCAACCGCGCTACACAGCATTGAACACAATAGCATTATGATCCACTCAGCTGGACGCCGTGTATAAAAAAAAAGTATACAGCTATGATCTTGTTATGAACATTATAATAAAGGTAGCCGAATCGGTTTTTAAATAGATTTTTGTAAAAATTTAAATTATGTCTATTGATTTAAATTTAGTCTGACGTTTTTATTTATTCATTTTTTTTATGTATAGACCCACTATTATTTATTTAACCGCTTGACCGATTTTTCATGTAGCAAGTTTATATAGGTAGATCAGAAATCGTACCCGAAACGTATGTACCTACTTTATAAGGCCGTAAGAAGTAAAATTTCTTCTTTAAATTTGGGGAAATATATTTTTGGGATCAGCGTGAAAATGGTACGATAACTTTCATAGTATAATATATTATATTATATTCTTACAGTATTGACTCTTCCACTTGTTTGATGTTTGCTTTTTGTAGAAGTCCTCAATGGCTCGCGTGGGTTATGGTAATAATGAAAATGTATTTCTGAAATTGTGGCTACATGACTTTGTATCTTTATAATATATAAATACGTTATGCCTTTAACCGCATTTTGTTTTGACCTTTTGATTTATAAAGAAAAAAATAAAAGATTTATATCCTTAACCTAATCCATAATATTGAATTATTCCTCTTTTGGGACCGCTTTTACATAATAATATTGTTAGGTATCTGTAATCTGTAATTATTGTAATACACGAAACCAATAAAGTAGAAAATACAAAACAAATATGTAGTATGTATATACAGTCATACTATTCATAAGTAAACATTCGATATTACCTAATTTATATACCTATGTATATAATTATTTTGATACCTAAAAATGTGCAAATTATTTCGCAAACAAGTATTTGTCTAGAATAATGTTTGTTTTTTTTATTCAAAATTATGTGGCCTTTCTTTTACAATTTATTATAATTATAATTGGAAATCATTATTAACAACCTAAGTTAGGTATAACAATATGCATTTTGTTTAGCGGCGGTGACAAAATTTTAAGTTCAATTTTTTTCACAATATTTTACTTAAAATAAAACAAAATTAAGTTTTTTAGAAAATTACAACTGCATAACAATTATATTAGTAGGAGAATTACTATTGCTTTTTTTTTTTTTGTAAATTAAATTTCAATGTAAAATGTAATATCAAGTTATATAACAAACGTATAATTATAATTGTTTTTTGTTACCTATTTAAATACAAATGAAAATAAAAAAATTACAGTTTAAATGATTCTTAATAATTGTTCTGTTATTCAGAGTCATTTATTAATCTTCAGCTGTTTTAATTTCAAACTATTAAGTATTAACCGTGTAAAACATGTGTTTTTATTGTACTTAATGTACAACCGTCTGTATGTGAATCTTAAAGCTAATTATTCGCCTTCAAACGAATATTTATCAACAATTCCCATTTTACTTATACACCAATCATGATGCAATTGCAATAGCAATAGTTACTACTTAAATATGATATACTTTATAATACTTCTTTTATGTTTTACCTGCTGAAGATTTAACTCTGCAACAACTGTGACTTACTAATACTATAATTGTTAATTCACGTTTTCATTTTATGCTATATTAACTTAATACCAACATACTTACACAGAACAGCATACACTGATTACATTGTAAAACTATTCATAGTAATTTTTTATTTTGTTACTTTATAGGAGAAAAATTGGGCTGTTTAAAAATAATATTAAAACGAATAAATATTGATGTATCTGGTTTGTTTATTAGTACCAACACATATTAGTTATAAGAAAATATATTACATCAAACTATAAATGAATATGTGTTGTGTAGGCTATGGCATTTTTGAAGTTTGAGAGCGATGAATTGAAATTAACAATTCTGAAACAAAATAAAAAAAATATCAATATTAGTTGGTTGTTAAAATATAAAATTATTATTATTTTTACTATTCAAAATAACAAATAAATATTTGAAAAACAAAATTAGTTTAAAATTTAATTTTTATCAACTTATATATTAATATTAACTTAGTATCCCACAGAGGCTAAGAGGCAATATGGCTTAAATAAATAAATTGTATTAAAATTTAAGTTTATGATTTTAAAGTATATTTAAAAAAGGATATTTAAAAAAAAAATTAATTCGTAATAAATGAAATATAAATTAATTAATAACATTTAATTGAAAAAAATTGTTGGCTATAAAAATGTATTTAGCTAATATGCATATTATTATTTTTTTATAGTATCAAACGTTTACAATGACGAATAATTGTGAAACTAATTAAATTAATTTAATGTTCTTTTTTAATAAGATGAATAATATAAGAAATATTGTATTATTTTCAAAATAATAAAGCAAGAAATGGTTATAGTAAATTAAAAAAAAAAATTTTAATTTAACACATCAACATATTTTTTTTAAATTTCAATAAATAATATTATATGAATTATTATTATTATTATTACATAAAACAATTCAATATTTTTAAAAATTCAATAAAACAAATTATAAAAATATTAACTAATACATAAAACAATTATTGTTAATTTTAAAAAATCTTCAATTAGTTTATCTAATGTATGTTCTACAAAATCAACAAAATAACATTCTGTTATTAATATTTTTATATTATGTTACGGATTAAATAAACAAAGCATTTTTTTTTAAAAAATGTTAAAATTTTGGGTCTAATAAATATTTAGACAACGCATGTTTTGTTAAATATAATATAAATTCATTGTTTTTCAATATTAAAACATACCATGATTTGGTTGGTGGAGGGAGCAGTCTTGGCCACGATTTTGATGGTTTTGGCAGAGTTAACTTGTCCTACGACAACGATGTTCATGGATACCTTTTCAGCGCCCATTTTTGGTTTTTTTGTTGTTTCTTAGAGAAGTGATAGACTGCAAAATTAGTAAAAAGAGTTAATAATCATATTGAGTATAAATAATTGCAATCACAATTTTATTACAGCGGTATACTCACCAAAGAATTATGATGCACAAAAATTGTGTTATGCTAGATCTAAAATTCTGTCTGCTATTTATACTCGTCGGAATGGGATAATAACGTTACACTAAGTGGCGTGGTAATACGGTGCTATGATTCTATGTCTGTGATAGGACGCCAAAACCAGACGAAAAGTGGCCCCACTAATCAAAGAATAATTATTACGATATCTAAATATTTACAAATTATTTACTAAATTAGCATTTATACGAACTTCGAAAAAAATGTTTTCCCGAATAAATCATCAAATAAATTTGTTTATTTACATTGCACATTTTCAAGACATAAAAATAGTACGATCTTGTCAACTCGATAGTAAAATCAAAATAATTACCTCGGTTTATTTCTATAATTTGTGCGAGCAAAGTTATTATTTTCTAATTAAAGCAATAACAATATTTTATATACTCAGAATATTTTTGTTTGTATAATGATAAATCGAAGGAAGTTTTAACTACACTATTTGTACTTCTTTGTTTGTGGTTATAAACGCTTCACAGGAAACACAAAGCTGTAAAACAAATAAGTATAATGAATATAAGGGATATCGGTGCGACTAATATTTAATATAAAAATTGTCATAGGATTGAGGATTCTACATTTTATCGTTAATACTCAATATCTGAGACGTTTTACTTAAATTTAATATTGCTACGCGCCATTGTAATAATAATAGTAATAATATAAATTGTTTATCTGCATTCTGCATTAGCTTTTGTTTTCTTGAGTCCAAAAACATAAAACCTTTGTCGACAGCTGCGATGGTTTTACTTTTACTATGATTTCGAATACTACTTTAACGACCGATCTCAGTTATAACGAGGGTTTCAGTAAGTGAAAAACAGGCTGACGTTTTATAAACAATGGTAGGAATAAAGTAGAAAAATAATAATATAGTTGGTATTGGATTGTGTGTCGCAGCACAACTACAGAATTGGAAATATGACCAACATTTTTTTAATAGATATTTATTTGATTAACAATAATATTGTAACTGTAAACAATAAATCAGTTAAAATCATTCAATTCGTGTAGTAATTAAATATGTAATATTTTGAAATTACGTCACTATAAATCTGATTTGATTTTGGCAACTCGCTTTGGAACAAAAAATATTAAGTATAAAGTTGTGGTTTAGTCTATTATAAATCAAAACGTGCCAACACGAAATCATAGGTTCTGTGTATTTTATATTAGCTACCAAATAGATCATAAAACCAACAATATTGTTAGTAAACAATTTTAAAAACTCATATTATGTTGTAAATTAAAAACCAAATATTATACGGTACATCTTTAAATATTACACGATTTTTTGTACACATCTTTTTTAGAAATATGACATATTTATCAAGTGCCACTTTCTAACCAAATGGAGAAGCCGTAAACTGTTTAACAGATATGAGTTTGCTTAAAAATTGTATTAACACACTATGCATGTACAACCGTATAATAATTTCACTGATTGTATAATTGCAGATGTAAAATATATAATTATATATACCATACACGTGCACTTAATGCTATTGATATAAACATAGTTTTAGACAAGTTTTGCATTTTCAATTTGGTTGCAGTTCAGTAGTTACGTACCCTATTGTACACGAAATACTATAAATTATGTTTATACAAAACATTTTTTTTAGTAAATTTACACCTGTGATATTATTGAAAACACGGCAATAAAACTAACCATTATGTTAGCAAACAATAATTAATAGACTTTAAAACATAATTATTTAAATTTATCCCATATATTCGAAAATACATTAATTGATCCTAATTAATCAGAGCTATGCATAATTTGAAAATATAACAAAAATAATATTTTTTTTTTAAATTCAATTTTTTACTTATTGACATAACTTTATGTCAATAAGACTTCATGGAAATAAATTATGTTTAACGCGGGTTCTTTTTAAGCCTATACAAACATATAATCGGTTGTGAGTTGTAAAAATGTATGTGTAGAATCGTCATTTCGTCAAATGGTCTTTAATTTTCGTACCTAAAATGTGTAACATTTGTTTTATTATTGAGTAATTATTATTTACTTTACTATGTTCAATTCATAACAACGTTTCGTTCTGCGTTACGTTGGTCTTTGATTAGTGGGGCCACTTATCGTCTGGTTTTGGCGTCCTATCACAGACATAGAATCATAGCACCGTATTACCACGCCACTTAGTGTAACGTTATTATCCCATTCCGACGAGTATAAATAGCAGACAGAATTTTAGATCTAGCATAACACAATTTTTGTGCATCATAATTCTTTGGTGAGTATACCGCTGTAATAAAATTGTGATTGCAATTATTTATACTCAATATGATTATTAACTCTTTTTACTAATTTTGCAGTCTATCACTTCTCTAAGAAACAACAAAAAAACCAAAAATGGGCGCTGAAAAGGTATCCATGAACATCGTTGTCGTAGGACAAGTTAACTCTGCCAAAACCATCAAAATCGTGGCCAAGACTGCTCCCTCCACCAACCAAATCATGGTATGTTTTAATATTGAAAAACAATGAATTTATATTATATTTAACAAAACATGCGTTGTCTAAATATTTATTAGACCCAAAATTTTAACATTTTTTAAAAAAAAATGCTTTGTTTATTTAATCCGTAACATAATATAAAAATATTAATAACAGAATGTTATTTTGTTGATTTTGTAGAACATACATTAGATAAACTAATTGAAGATTTTTTAAAATTAACAATAATTGTTTTATGTATTAGTTAATATTTTTATAATTTGTTTTATTGAATTTTTAAAAATATTGAATTGTTTTATGTAATAATAATAATAATAATTCATATAATATTATTTATTGAAATTTAAAAAAAATATGTTGATGTGTTAAATTAAAATTTTTTTTTTTAATTTACTATAACCATTTCTTGCTTTATTATTTTGAAAATAATACAATATTTCTTATATTATTCATCTTATTAAAAAAGAACATTAAATTAATTTAATTAGTTTCACAATTATTCGTCATTGTAAACGTTTGATACTATAAAAAAATAATAATATGCATATTAGCTAAATACATTTTTATAGCCAACAATTTTTTTCAATTAAATGTTATTAATTAATTTATATTTCATTTATTACGAATTAATTTTTTTTTTAAATATCCTTTTTTAAATATACTTTAAAATCATAAACTTAAATTTTAATACAATTTATTTATTTAAGCCATATTGCCTCTTAGCCTCTGTGGGATACTAAGTTAATATTAATATATAAGTTGATAAAAATTAAATTTTAAACTAATTTTGTTTTTCAAATATTTATTTGTTATTTTGAATAGTAAAAATAATAATAATTTTATATTTTAACAACCAACTAATATTGATATTTTTTTTATTTTGTTTCAGAATTGTTAATTTCAATTCATCGCTCTCAAACTTCAAAAATGCCATAGCCTACACAACACATATTCATTTATAGTTTGATGTAATATATTTTCTTATAACTAATATGTGTTGGTACTAATAAACAAACCAGATACATCAATATTTATTCGTTTTAATATTATTTTTAAACAGCCCAATTTTTCTCCTATAAAGTAACAAAATAAAAAATTACTATGAATAGTTTTACAATGTAATCAGTGTATGCTGTTCTGTGTAAGTATGTTGGTATTAAGTTAATATAGCATAAAATGAAAACGTGAATTAACAATTATAGTATTAGTAAGTCACAGTTGTTGCAGAGTTAAATCTTCAGCAGGTAAAACATAAAAGAAGTATTATAAAGTATATCATATTTAAGTAGTAACTATTGCTATTGCAATTGCATCATGATTGGTGTATAAGTAAAATGGGAATTGTTGATAAATATTCGTTTGAAGGCGAATAATTAGCTTTAAGATTCACATACAGACGGTTGTACATTAAGTAAAATAAAACTTGTTTTTTTAATCAGTAAAATAATAAAATAATATTACATACAGCTTTTTTTTAGCAAGGGGTGGTGTTCAGGCACCGTAGACACCTCTCCCTCCAAAATACGCCACTATACACACTTATTTATTATAAAAAATGTGTACAAAGTATAAACAATTGTAAACAAAATGTAAGCAATTAACACAAAACTTTGTCACGGGCCACAGCTGCTGTTTGCAAAACATAACTTGGAAACTCATTAAGCCCGTCAAGTTTTATAAGAACATTTGAGTCGTTAGGTAACGGTTCGAACAAAAGTCAACCATCTTTTGTGTACGCATCAAACAACGTTGGATGTTTTTTATTCCTTATTTTTGAAAATGTTTCTTAAGTAGGTACCCAGAAGAAGTTTGTTTTCCGTTCGCATTTGTTGTCGTTGGCGTAAACGAGTGAAGTCATGTCAACGTAAACAACATTCGCTCAAACGAATCAAAAATATATTTTACATAAAAGCAAGTATAGTAACAACGACGTAGTTTTGAACCGTTTCAGAAAAAAACCCATAGAACTGCCATAAACAACTTGTTAAAAAAAAGAAACAAGTTTAATGACAAATTCGTCTGTAAAACAATAATGACTATTCGCAGATTTGTACCGCTTTCTGGAAAGGCATTCCTATATCTTACAATTATTTTTAAATAACAAATTAATGTCTACTACAATCCATACCAATACCGTATACAGCTGTAAAATCCGTTCATGAAACCTACATTGCATATGAAGGGTTGTAGGTAACTATCGAATAATGCAGCTTATTAAAAAAAACAAGTTGTAGGTTTACGTTCCTTGCCAAGCGAGCAGTTCTTCAAGACTCATACTTCGAAGGTTGCGACTTGCGTGCCCTCTGAATATTTATATTTTCAATATAAAAGTTGAAAAAAAAAGAAGGTTATTCACAATGCCCCAAAGAGAGGTTCACCGTTGAGCTTTTCTGGGACGTCATTACATTAAATCCGCTTTGTGCGATGTATTCGATACAAATTCGAAAATCCTATGTTATTTGGGAAAAAGGGGTCACAACAATAAATAACATTTTACGTTTTTGCAATATAACAGAACATATATATTGCATATTTATATACATGACAAATATTCTTTTTCATACAACGTTTAATAATAGTATGTTTTATGTATTTTGCAGTATAGAAACCAAATGAATCAATAAATTATCATTCGCAGGCTTCGCTTAAATTAGCATAGACTAATCAATAAATGAATAGCTAATTATTACAATTAGATTATATCAGAAATTATATTCCGTGTCGACCAAACACAATAGAATATTTTTCAATTTGCATATTTCAATTACACAATATATATATATATATATATATATATAGTAAGATTCAAAATAGAACTACCAAATATGTAAATACAATTATCAATTTTTTTTTAATGTTTAAAGAGAATATCAATTAATAGATTTAATAATATCGTTTATATATATAAATATTTACATGTATATAGCACATTCGCATCCTATGTATACACTTTACTTGTAAGTATAGATGAACTCGCGAGTACAACAAGCTATATTTTAGCTAATATAATAATAATTAATACACAATTGTCATAATAATAATAGAAAAAATATCTAAACGGATACATTATTCTTATTGAGTACGGTTAGGTTAGGTTATTAAATTGGTCTTACAATTTTTTTTTTGTATTAGGTCGATTTTAGTGGGATTAATTTAATCTGTATACATTGAAAGTTAAACGCTAAACTGAAGTACTTCTATTGTATAATATTATAATTATAAATTACAATGTATTGTTATTTTTTTCAATACTAAAAAAAAAATCCAATGTTAGGACCAATGTAAATTAGATCAGTAAAAAATAGCACAATTAAAATCAAAACAATGAAACATGGAATAATGTATAAAGGTAAAGACAGTTATTAAATCTGAAAGTAATTTAATCCGATCAAACATTTTTATGGGTATCTGTGTAAATTAAGAAACTAGCACAGTAAAACAACTAATAAGAAAAATAATGGGGAAGAACATTAGCCCATAGAAAATGTGTAAATCTAAATTAAGTACAGTCTAAACCAGTACAGTGTAAGCCAGCACAGTCGAAACCAAGTACAGTGCTGGTTTGAAATGTGCTTGATTAGGACTGTGCAAGGTCAATACTTAAAACTGTGCTAGTTTGGATTGTGCTAGGTTTGGATTATTCTGGTTTTTATTTACATAACATTATTAGACATTTATAAACATGTTATTATGAAAAAGTAACTTTTCTGTTTATTATCCTTGTAGTCTTTATACTTGACAAGCTAAACGTCTTATTCGTCCCGCGCTAAAATAATAGCTGGTGTTTTTGATGCCGTTTCAATTTTCCTAAGTTTAGTGCAGGTTGGTACAGTATAACGAAGTGCGAGGCAAAGGTTTTTAAAAAGTTCACTGTACAGATCTAAATCTATAACAGCTAAAACAAAAAAACAAAATGTTTTATATATAGCAAAGTAGAATAATTCACTGAAAATGTCGACCGGTCGATAACCAGTTTTGTATAATAATTACTGTATATTTTTAAAGTTAAACATTTTCTTTAATTTATTCTTAATTTATAAAATTAATTAAATACGCGTTCTTATTTTATTTTTAAACGTTGATAGCGCTCAGGAAAAGGAAAAAGGTATTCTAAGGATAAGGTAATATTGGGTAATTTTATAATATTGAACAATAACATAGACAAAAATGTTTTCACCAAGAAAAATTATAAAGTTATAATTATTTTTCGAAAAAATGAGTGTCTTACATTAAATTGATCAACTTGTTTATAAATTGATACTATAGGGACAGTTTTAGCAAGGAATGAAATGAAACCCTGGAGTTTAGGAATTTCTTAAATAGTAGATAGTGTGAACAGGATATCGTATCTCTCACTCTAAAAAAATAAATCACCTTGAATTCCTTTAAGGATCGTAATAACGTGCGTTTCGCTGAATCTTTTCTAAATGCAGTGCAGATGTGTACATTACATAATACATTTCCATATTAAGTCGCAAAGGTCTTTAAAAAGTATCCCATATGTTTCAAAATCAATATCATCTAAAACAAACCAAAAATAAATCCATTATTATCAATTATGATTTTAAAAATAAATAATTTGCAAATGTATAGATGCATAATGAAGCGCAGTGATCACCTCAGTTGTCGAGTAGGGTTTTAATATGTACAATATATTTTTTTTAATAAACTCTAGTAAACCTTTTTATTTTAATATGAAACCCCTTCAAAAAAGGGTGAATTACATAATGTTATTATGCACAATATATTATACTATGTTTTCGGTCGTTATAATTGTTAACATCAAAACATTATTAATTTGTGTCGTTTAGGGGAAAAAGCTAAAGAGATACATATTTTTAATTTGTTTTAAATGTGCATGAGAACCGACCGCTTCAAGAGGTTCGCATCGAAGATAAAAAAATATTAAAATATTATACATGATAAATAAAGTATAATTAACGGTTACCTAGAATTTCATTTGCATCTAGATTATTCTTCGCGTAATCTCGTACGATTTTAAGATTTGTTTTGGGTTTTTGATCAAACATCATATACAAATAAAGCTCATCGAATGTAATTGTACTATCTACCGGTTTGCCAGACCATTTTCTACAATCATTGTACGAATCTTCTACAATCTGAAATTGTTTTCATTGATATCAATAACTTTAAAACTTTAAGTATATGTAGTTACATATATTAAACTTTTTACCTATTAAGGTTTTTTAGAATTATAAATAATTAAAGTAGTATATGTGATTTTTTTTTCAACCAGAATTAAACTAACATTGACCTAATGTTAATTTTTATGACTAATTTAACTGTTGTTCAAAATTAAGGTTTTGATTTATGATCTGAATTATTATATGCACATTTAAATACTTAAATTGTATATGTAAAAATACTTTATTAATATTACAATTAATCTTATATTAAAATTGGCCAAAAACTAAAAATCATAATATAATAGTTAAAAATAATATCAAGAATTTTTATTTGTGTTCATTACAACACTATTTTTTTCCCAGACCCCAGTCATACTTCATATTATACATATTCAAAACCTAATAAAATATTTAATGAAAACTCGTTATCGCCAGTCAAGATGTTCAAAAATCCTTCTCTTAAGTATAGTTAGTTTAAACAGAAAAAAGGCTAACAAAAAATTTAAAAAATTAAAATATTTGTCAAGGCACAAAAGTGTCGAAGACTTCATTTAAATCTAAAAGACAGATAATGGGTAAGACTAAATTACATGTTTTAAAAGAAAACCTCTTGGCCAAATTGAGACATATGGTTTGATTTACTTACAGAATATATATGCATCACAGACATATATGACAAAACAAACTTACCGTCTTATATACTATAAAATAACACCATGATTGTATTTTTCTCTCTATCATACAAAGAATATACCATTATACTGTTTTAAAATCCGAATTTTTATCCATATATTACATTTCGATGTTCAGAACCAGATAATTTCAGGTTTTAGCAATATAGTTGCGGGAGTACAAGTATGTAGTAAGTAGTTTAATATAAACTATTTGTATTACAATGCTTTTATAATTTTGTGGTTGACTGTTGATTCACTCGTGTGTAGCAACCTGGAAATTGACTACATCGAAGCTAATAACATTAATAAAGTATTGAGCACCTTGCGGGGAGGTTCTGAGTACAAGCATTGTTGTTTGAACTTTAACAAACAGATTTAATGCGGCTTGAAAAGGATTATACACACATTGTTCAAGAGGATATCTTGAAATAAAATCGAATATATATATATATATATATAACTAATTTTACAAGTAATTAGTTATTTGAAGATGTTATTATATTATTTATTGCTGTTAATTATCCGATTTTATATAGTATTTTTTATTTAGGTTCGTCATGTGGTATGGCAACATTAAGTATAAAAATAACTATGTACTTGTTATTTCCAGAGGGAAAAATGTGTTTTCTACTTTCTGTTATGTCAATGAATAATTATTTGCATCCAACTCGCATTAGTTTGCATCATTAAAGTACAATGAATGTATACAAGCTTTTAATTTAATAAAGGAAAATGAATCGTGTGTACCCCGAAACGTATAATATTCGAGGTTTATGGAGACAGCCGTTCATAATTTCTGTTAGTTCTTTTAATATACTTTCGGTTTAGTTGACTTAACGTTATGAAAGCTTCTCCCGTACAAAAAAATGTTTTGGTACTCAAAATCACACTAATTATACTATACTCTTATAATACAGTAAACCAAATAATTCCCAAGGAATCGGTACCGATTATCCAGTAAATCAAAATGGTTGTACAACAATATAATTTAATATGCATGTCAATGCAGAAATTGTACGTTTCGAGCAACTATACCTATTGATATTGGCTAGATAGAAAAAAACAATAAAACAAAAATACAAAGCATATCCTCAATTGTTGAAACATATTACCTAGCTAACAGCTTGCATTAGGTTATTTAGGGCATCGTTTATAGTATTTATGGATACCTAAAGTGGATTTTACGGATTCCATATAGCTTCCGGATAGCAGACATTTTGTAAAATATATGCGTTACCTCGCCAAACGTCCGGTGTGGAAATTCTAAGTAAAGTTTAGAGAGAACACATTTGTAACAACACAACGGTTTGGCTGACCTTATCTCGACGGGAACGGCATCTTTGTCTTCCTTATTGGCATTTGCGTAAATATATTATATAAAATGTAATATATATATATATATATATATATATTATTGATCTCTCGGCCACGGAGAATAGCACAAAGTAATCTGTAATTTATTATTTGTGTGCGGTAAAGGGCGCCATTGTGACGGCTATAAATACCGTTGTTTCATTTTGTCTACTAAACGATTTGGAATCGATAAATCCGTTAAAAGCCATCGGCTACGCAACATATTTTTCCGGGTTACTTAAGTTGTGAATATTGTCGTTTAAATTTCACATTATAGCGCATAAAGGTTGAAAACAAAATATAAAAATACAAGAATGGCGTCCGACGATCAAGTGTGTTTATTGCAGCAACATAAAGATAGACCAAGCTAAATGGACAAATAAAAATATTACTTTAAGTACGTTCAACAGTCGATACATAACAGCTATATGTGTTTTAATGTATAAGAAAACAAACAAAGTTCTAGAATATATATACTTAGGTTTATGTTTAAAAAAAAAAAAATCATTTGTAATTACTAGAGTAAACTGAGTTTATATCAATACTTTATTTTGGGGAAAAGAGAAATTTAATGTAAATATAAATTCAATTTGTCAATACATTTTGTAATTAATTTCATCGGTATAGAAACGCAATATTATGGTAACAGCAAAAACGGAATACCCGTCAAAATTGAATTAAGAAGTCGACGGAAAACGCGATTTTTTTTTCTTCTCATCAAACTTAATTATTTAAAAAAAAAAAGTTCATTGTTGAACGCAGAATAAATAGAGAAAACCGTTTAAACGCTTAGTTGTTTAATATGCAAAGTCAGTAGGTTCCAATCTCTCTATATATCTATCAATAATATAAGACTCTTATTCGATAAAACGGAAGAGGGCTTTTCGGCCTTTTAATTGAACGCACTAACTGTTTTTATCGCACTCAAATAAAATTAAATCTACTTATTAGATTTGGGAATACTTGGAATTTGTTTAATATTTAAAATTATTATTGGTGCCGGTAAAATATTTGTTCACAACCACGGCAGAAACAAAACAACAAATGTTAAGACTTTAAGAACATAATATTAACACTAAAATTTGTTGATTCGAGCTTATGAGTTGATCAAAAACAATTTTAAGTAACTGAGTCGCTTTTTAGAAAGAGGGCCTAATTTCAAATTTCAGTTTTTTCACACAAAAAAACTATTTTTCTAGGTACATTTTTTTTAACGAAAACTTTATAATTTTGCTTAAATTGATTACCATTTAATGGGTTGATTTAATTTATAAAATATTAATTTTTAATTTCAATTTAGCCTGTGGAATTTTTTAAAAGTTGTAAAATTAGGCTTTAAAATTTGAAAGTTTATATTTATTTGATAAAAAAGGCACTTGTTCTGTGTATGAAATATAACTTGTTTATTCAATATCTTATGTCATGCACAATATTTTTGGAGGGACGATTGGGGAAATGTTTTTCCCACCTTTGAATTATCCACTGTTGATCAGCAGAATATATTCAAAATCTTCATATCCACTTTTGTATTGCCTCCCGATATAAAAAAACTAAATACAACATCTAATGGTATTGACGTTGATTGAACCCGTTTGATGAAATTAGGGGGAAAAATTATATTACAAATAAAATGTTTACAGCTGAAGAAACGTTTTATTCTACTCAACAGTGAGCTATAAAAGTTCTCATTCTCAACACTTCTATACAACTTACTGGTTCGATTCTGTGGACTGGTGTCAAAATTCGATCATTTAATGCATTAGACAATGCAATTTGTAAATATCACAGCCGATGCCATATCAGAACGGTTTACCGAAATACACGAGGTGTCGTTAATTGTGTGACGGTGAGAAATAATTAATTATCGCGGTAGATTGGTTAAATTAATTTGTTTTCTCGGCCGGGTGTTCGATTCGCCGTATTACTTATCTGTTGACGCCAATTTAGAGTCTCCTCTCTTCACCTTAGGGCTTAGAGCCATAACTACCCATCAATGGCTTATGTCCGATCACGGTCCGTTAGGTTGGGAAATGCACATATAGGTATACCAGGTACTGGTTTATCGACATAGATTGATCAACCCAACCCTAGCCCGTTTGCCGTTTAGGTTATGTATAATTAAATTTTAGATTACACTGGCATACCTACATTTACATTTCATGCAAATATTGTCCAGAAAATAAGGTACAAAAACCAATAACGAATTTACTACAATAATAATATTTTTGTTTTCTAAGTCGATTGCGCCGGTGTTTGATTACTTTAAAAAAAGAATGGGTTTTATTTTCTTCTACTATTGGATTGGACATAATACATGTACATATATATCACCGGGATGAAACGAAACGAAATATTATAAACTATGATGTGCTATTGAAAAACCTGAGCGAGAGTAAAAGATGCGACGCTATAGAATACCATTTGCCGGCCTAAGCTCACGGACAGACATAATATAAAAGCGTACAAATGATGAAAAAAGGCGATTTTTTTTCACTCGCGTTATTCTTTGAACGTACACAGTGAATTTGAAAGGCGATTGAGTTGGGATTCCATTTGGGGTAATGTCGCATTAACCTCTGGCAAATGTAATGTTACCGAACCTTTTTTTCAACCCACAGTCGTGTAATGCCATTTCAAAGGTTTCGAGATGATCTTTTTGCACGTCGCTTTACGGTTTTTTTTGTTCATAAATCCAGAAGGTATAAAACAAATTGTTATAATTACATGTGTAAAAAAAAATAAATCCAAGCTATAAAATAAACGGTTCTATTTAACAACTAGCATAATATTACCTTTGGTTATGGTCCGAATTTACGCTCTAACTTGAAAATAGATAAACAAAAAAAACCGAAAGTATGAATTATGAGTAATATATTGTAAATAATAAATAAAAAAATCTAATTAGAATACCGAAAACAATAAAATATATATATTGTTTTTTTACAAGCTTGGCCGAAGAGCAAACATTTACAATCTTATTATTTTAAATACCTAAATAAGTAATCAAATCTGTAGTGAAATATTATAACGAATTTTAAATAAAATATCTACGCGCAAGTCACAACCATAAATATTATAGAAGTAGGTTGTATTGTTAAATTTTTTTTTATATTGTGATTGTTTAAATTGTAAAGTGAAACATAATTTATGATTTTTTTTAGTTCAAATAAAATTAATATAGGTATAATTCAAATTCAAAACCGTAGAAAGAAGATAATAAAGATAAAGACTTCTGTGTTATTATTTTAAAGCTTGCACAAACCGTACATTGTTTCTTAGCAGTGGTATGTTGTTATCATAATAATATATCCTCCGGTATGATTACAGACGGTGTTATTGTTGTTGGATTTGTTTGCAAGCATTTGAAACTTAAATGACATTTTCGTTTTTGTAACGTAGCATCATTTCGAGCGAGCGACGATGCAATAACGACGCTTTTTATGAGCGCTTATAATACGTTGTTTTGGACAAGAGATTCCGACAGTTTAGTAGAAGCCAAATGGAGTATGAAATTAAAAAATTACTACAAGCACTCGAAGGAGAAACAATAAATAACTTGTTTCACTTTGGAGTTATCGTTGTTGTTGTTGGTGGTAAAACTTTTAACTCTCACTCGTTGGACTACCTAAATCGGTACAAAATATGCAATAAAGCAGAAACTTTCGGCTATTTAAGTTCTGAAAATGGAAAACATCTTGGGCGTTTTTAGTCAAATTTACGTTCTCGGAGTAATAATAACATTTTATTCAAGTTGTTTCTTATATTTAAAGATAATATTATTATTCTTGTATATAGTTATGATTGCCGCTATGTCAGACCCATACACATTTCTGACGCTTAAAGAAAAGAAACTCGCTGAATAATAAAAACAAGCTAAACACAAACTAGAGTGGTTTACTTGGAGCTAGATGTAAACCGAAATAGGTGTATATTGTATTATATAAATAAAAACATACTGTGTAGTGTATGAAGTTAATAGAGAAATTCTCTCAGAAATATCGATAAATTGAAAAATAATGATAGAGAGAAAGAAAAGATAAGATTTAGGCGGTCGTTCTTCTTTGTATGGAATAATGCAAAAAATAACAAGGAGGAGAAGTCACTTCATTATATGAAACATTTAAAAACAAGTTACTAAACGGTTTATATTTTTTAAATAGAAGAATTAAAAGGGATACATCTAAAAATTGGTTTTGTCTTTTTTTACTAACCAATGAAAAACTGTGATTATGAGAATCAAAAGGCTCTAAGCTACATATTTTAAAGTTATGTGTTTCATCGTACAACATTTGTAAATATAAGTCCATTACAAACTTTAAGAAAACTTTTAACAGTTCTTTTTTTGATAGGATCAAATGAGAATTATGTAATAATTAATTAGAAGCAATTATTTCTTCATTATCCCCATCGTGCTTACCAAGTTGAAACGTTTGTAGTTTCTCTGAGATTTTAATTAAAATCTTTAATATTCTTAACTTAATTCAAATTGTATTGTCTATGCTAGACTACGCTGTAACGAACATTAAGTATATTTTGTTAGCAAAAAGAAAATTCGAGATCTTATTACATACATATGTGTCGTTCATTGTAAAAGTGAATTATCTCCTTGTAAATGAATTTTGAAATAACGAGCTTTTTGTAAAATAATTTGTAGGTAAACAATTAATACAAGTGTCCATTCATTGTTTTCTATTTTTTAATTTATTTTCGCATTTACCGGAGTTGCTTCTCTTTTATAATGAAAGGTAGGTATGATTAAATGTGACTCCGTTAAGCGAAAATATGTATATTTTAAAAATGTGGAAATACACCATTTTTACAATATTAATGACCCATATATTGATGAAAAATAAATAAATACTTGGTTTGGCTAGAAAATAACAGCTATAACTTGTAACATTACTTTTTCACAGTTTGAATAGATATTATTGGCAAGAACTGCTGAGGCAAAACAAAACTGATCCATTTTGTAATAACAATAAATTATCGAATACACCTACAATTAATCATCGTTAGCGTTCCGATTTTATTAATTACATTCGTTATATTTTATGTAATTTGTTAACATAAAACGATTAAGATTAATACTTGCAGTAATTTTGATCTGTAGTTACTAATGAACGCAGTCCGATGAATACAATCAACGATTTATTATTGCCACTAGCTCGGCTTTTATAATAATACTTTTGACCCGACAAAAATAAAAAAATATCTCGATTTTCTACATAGGTATAACACAATATTATGACACCGTCGAAAGGGTATTTGGACTGTCACGGTTAAAGTGAATAATGGATAGGTTGAGTGAAAATTAAAGTTCACCCTGTAATTGGTTAGAACTCTTGTACAGAAGTGTATACATGATAGATCCCTCCAATGCCCCCCCTTTAAAGAATTGATTTTACTACTACAAATTATATTTATACAGAATAGAAATTATTTCCTTTTTATGTATTTTTTTTTGTTATGAACACAACAGAAGTACGTTTAAATCAGATGACCAATGCAACATTATCTAAGGTGCCTTAAATTTTTAGAGATGTTTTGTATCCCAAGTATTAATAACATGTGTTAATGTCCAAAATATAACTTTCTAAACCTATCGCCTAGATGTACATGAATTTTATCTTCATATAAAATAAAAGTTCCTTTTAATATGTTTTTTAATACCTGAAGTTATACGTTGTTTTCGCCTCACCAGTATTTCCCATATAGAGACCAGTTAACTTGGTTCTATCTGTGCACACTTCGAGCCAAAACAAGTAAATTAGTTTGGGCGTACTGCACGTTACGGTTTGGCAGAGGTGTGGTGTTTTTTTTTTTTGTTGTTAGTGATTAATGAATATGTGCCGTGTGTGTGTTTAAAACTTGTTTCGCGTAGAAAATTCCAATATTGCGTTTTATTAACAGCTGAGAAACGACAAAATACAGTCTGAAACGCACAATAATTATTTAAGTTAAATAAAAATTATGAAGATCTTACAAAAAAAAAACCTACCATCTTTGAATCTCAATCATTAAATAGCTATCACTTATTTATAGAATTATGGGGAGGAGGGGGGCAAGTGCAACTGTTAAAATTCACAAAGTAATAATATTAAAAAGATTAAATAATTTTTTGAACATGTTATGTTTAAAACGACGAATAATGTCTAAAAACAAAAAAGGTTATTTACATAAGTGTTAAACTGTTCTGTTGCACTTGTCCCGCATTTAGTTGCACTTATCCTTCAGTTCAATCTATTGTTATTTGTTGATTTTTGATTTATAAACGTGTAGGTATGAAATTCAAAAATGTAAACGTGTAATTCAAATTTTAAATTTGTTCTTTTCATAAAATATAACACAATTATTTTACACAATATTTTTTTTGTTATTGCATGACAAACAGACGCCGATGTTCGATTTAACGTTAAAATCTAAATTGTTATACAATATTGTTCTTTTCTCCAAATTATACACTATATCCGCTTACGGTACGGTCCGTATACTTGTATTATAGTTACACGGGAAACAAACACAAATAAGGTTATGTTATACGAATACAATAAATCGTGGTCCCGCGAGAGAGCATCTGTATTGATTTATGAGTGTTCGCCAAATGCTCCAATCGAAAGTTTTCATTATTACTTAAAAAAAAAATCCAAAAGAAAACTTGGCTCGCATTTAGAATAATATTTTAGGTTTTGAAAATGTACCATCGAATTGCAAATACATCTCCAATTTGGCAGATAAGACAAATAGTTTTAAATGCATAAGGTACAACTTGCAATGACTGCATCCGATCCCAGAAGAAACAATAGATTTCTAAAAGATATTTATTGTCTTAGTTGGCGTTAAAAAATGGTTTAGATCCATTTATTTTTCTCTATTTAAATTTAAATTGTTTTTCTATGGTTATTAATGTAGTTCTTTTTTTATGGCAAACAATCGAGTAGAGGGTAATAATTTCTCGCTGATTTTTTTTCAAACGATTTAAGTTTTCTAAGACCAATCCGTGCCGCTAAAACTTTGAAAAAACACTATGCTTTATGCCAAGTACTTTTTCCACAATTAGTATATTTTTATTAAAAAAAAAAATCACTTTTCGGTTTTTATTTTTTTTAAAACTGAATCTTCCATAACGAGGAGCTGATTTATTAAACAACATTTTGGTTATTTATCAATTATATTGTATTGTACTTGTAGATAATCATTTTTTTATACTCGCTTTCAATTCTATAAAATCTTCGAGTCTTTACGTTATTTATATATATGTTTTCATAATAGCGATTCATCATTTCTATACTAATAACGGCTGTAATATTCAGATGTGTACTTGCCATAAAGGGAATTTATGCAAATACATTTAATCTGTAAAGCCGAAAAACAGCGTCATAAATTTGACCCCTGGATTTAGCCCAATCATCTCATCCGACAATGTTGTTGTACCGTTCAACTAATCCGTTAATTAGGAAATGCAAAACAGATTTCATCCCCAACCACTATCTGCTAGATTAATTATACTCCTGAACGGTTGTCAGCGTTAATGGTGGAATTATGTATACTAACATGTTACACATAACTTTTTAAATGTAGGGGCTGTCATTGCTATATTATTTTGGTATAAAACAATTATAGTATGTTTTAAGGAATTAGTGAACTTTGTTTAGAAACCTATTATAACACTATAGTATTCAGTTATATAATATCATACTCAATTATCTTCTAGCGCTGTGATAACTAATAGAATAAAATATATTAAATTCTTGATATTTTACTGTAATAATAATTTGTACACTGTGGTAAAGAGTTGACTGCATAAGTGATATAAAAAAAACAGTTAAATTAATTTAACATTCCAGATATTATATATCTGTATTATATTGTATTCTACCGGATATGTTTGTTTTGGCGTTGTAATGAGATTTGTATTATATAATTTTTAGTGAATTAGAGCAATGACATTCTCATACAAATGGATATGTTTTGAATCGTTTCAAAACGTGCCAGTGACTATTATAATAATATATGGGTCTAACACATTGTGGTTTTGGAGTACGTGCTCTTTAGGCTCGTTAAGTACACTGCGAGACGACACGCCACACAGAAATAACAATTTGTTTCATTGGCATGTTACAAAAAAAAAAAATATATATATATATACATTATATGTGCGTTTTTTATGTATGGGAAAATCATTTGGGCAATGTATATTTTTTAAAGTATTCTCAGTACGCTCATTCGGCACAACTGTTTTATACTAACTGAATTAATAACATATTATTTACCAGCAAACTTACAAATATTTTATATATCACAACGTATAGACACAAGCATTTTAGCCGCAATAAAACAAATGCATTTAAAACTATTCACTTTATTTCAAAAACAAAACTGTACATAAACTCGTTCGAAAGTAGTTTTAAATTCAAATTTTGTCAAGAGATTAAATGCTTAAACATAGAAAGTATTATCATAACATTTAAAATGTAGGTAATACATTGAAACAGTTTGTAAATAATATTATAGAAATATTTACAAACTTTTTTTTATCAATACTTTGAGCTTCAATGCGTTGCTGCGAAAGTATTGTTTTTACAATGATGTGCCTTTTTTTTGTGTGTCTTTTACAAATTGATGAGAGAATGATAACATCTGTGGTTGAAACAATAAAAGATGAAACAATAAAACACAAAGTAATAAAAATAATAGTATAATGTAAATGGATAACTAATAAGTTATGTGAAGAATATATTTGAAAGGGAAAATCTGAGTGCAAATCCTAAACTATTCGTCTTAAAGATTTGAGACAAACCAGGCGGAGTTGTCGTTTTGAAGCTGTAAGAGCATTGTTATTGTCAACTATATAAGATAATATTATACAGCTGTCGGTTATGGTATTCCATCGATTTGTCCCACGCCGCGCCATCTCAACGTGAGTCCCAATTGTGCGTTTGAACGAAAAAGAACATTACACAAAACAGACTAACGTCGTTGCTTATAATATCATAATAGTATTAAATATTTATAATTGCGAAAACCTTTTGTCCCAACTGATGTCACTTGCACGAAACGTTGTACGTGGGCGAATTTGACGTTTTCGAGTACACTCCAGATTATATTAGCTGCAAATTCAATAGACCTACCTAATCGAGTTCGGTACCTAATATTTTGCCCAAGAAGACCCAGCCGTCGAGATCTGAGTATACAGTGTTGTGCTTGTATATAATTATTAGCATATACAGCGAGGGCGACGCATATTAATCAGGCAGCGGCCGGTTCTATTCAAACATTGAGCTTGGGAAGTTCGCGGTACAAAACCCACCGACCGTTTATAATGTTTAGTTTAAATTCACATGGCATCTGTATGACAGCAAAGCATACAAGTTTGGTCAAAAAATCAATATGTAATAAATATTTATATGTACAAGAAGTCAGAAAAATCTTGCGAAAGAGAGACAATTATTGATCTTATTATATTATTAGGATTGCACAATCTAATTTTCACATTACTAATTACTTATGGCGGCAAATCGTTTTCAAAATTGAACCGCACTTACGATTAAAAGTTGTTAGTTACTTACCAGAGCAATAGGCAAAGCGCACCGGTGTATTACTTTTGCCTATCTAATACGCCGCACGTGCTAGGTATTATACAGTGATGTGCTCTGATGGACGACCACTCAACTTATTATCCGGTATGAGCAATTACTTTTTTAATATAAACTGTAAAAACAGAACTTGTAAAAATACTAGATAATAGTCATCATGTTGAATTGTAATTTTAAAATATATTTATAAATATAATAATTCTGGATCTCCACTTAAGCGCATCTGTAACTTTGTTAGACGGATCATATACAGATATAATATTATTAAATCCGATTACACACGACGGAGATGAGCCTTATAAATTATTGTCTATGTGTGACGATACCGCTTTTGAATTCCCGAGTGCTTCAGCTGATATGGTTCGTGACAGTTTGTACGTGATGCTCGGCGAACGATATGAAATAATAATAATAGTATGAAACCGTTGTCAATAATGTATCTGGCTATAAAACGGAGACGCCATAGCAAATGTTTTATTTTTAATAACCTCGGTCAACACACGGCTGTAAATAGTATATAAACTAAAATAACGTTAAAATACACTTGTAAATATATTTTATAATACAGTAATATTGTCGATTAATCGTTTCGCTTCTGTGTTTTGTACATCAAGTTACACATTTACTTTATAGAATAGAATGATGTTAAGTTCAATCAAGAAGTCATAGGTATTGTCGTTCTGACTAATAAAATGTCCAACTATGCAAATCAATTGACTAATAAAAATAACAGTAGGGGTTTATATTATTATAATAAAATATAACAGCGCTTCAATTTTCCATTGTATCTCTGGAGAAATAAATCAGACTACACCGACTTGGTAGCCGAAACCCTCGTTTGCCTCAAGCGCTCGAAAGAGTATATATTTTTTGTTTCATGCAGTGCACTCGATATTTATTTATTTTTTATTATTTATGTTTGACCCTTCAGCTTGGGTTGTTCTCTAGAAGGGTATGTCGGGGCTTTTGAACGACACGGTGACAGTATTGTTTTGTGGAAAAAAAAACAACGAGTACGTTTACCATATATAATAAGCAAATGTACCTACGCTGCACTATGGATGAGTGCTAAGAGAGAACTCGACGGGGTGGGAGTGTATTTACCGTCCGCGAGACCAACACTAACAGTAGAGGGTAAAAATATTGATCAATAATAATTTTTTTTTTGGAACGTGTAAAATGTCTTGAATAATATACACCGCAAGAGACGGTATATCCGCAAGACACTTCTTCTTCTTCGAGGAGTGTAATATACCTACTTATATAAAATGCGATATTCTACCCGGGGGCGAAAAAAAAAATGATAAAATAGAGTTATAAAAAGGCCAACGACGCGCAAACCGTGATGGAATTATTAAAAAGATACCGCGTGAAAGAAAGACGGAACGGGACGTGGAAAAAAAATCAAGATGAACGAGGTAACGAAATAGAGAAAAGGAAGAGCGACATTAATATTTGGGGCCATCGATTTTTTAGACACACACACCGCTTGTCAGACGCAGCTTGAACGTTTTACGGTTACTCGATTCGGAACTGCTGTGGTGCAAATAATTTTCGGCAAGTCACCGACTAAATATTGGAATAGTGATTATTCGCAAACGATAAAGGCGACAAACACTAATGAAATGTTCAATCAGATCCACCCTATTTAAATTGTCTATTCGAAAACCACTGGGGTAGAGATACCGCACCGTTGGATTAATATTCTAATGTAGCTTTTGTTCTCACATTGATTATTGTTTTTTTTTGGGGGGGGATATTTTGACGTAATAAAAAAAATTATGATTATTGGTAATAGTTGACAAATTCATGCCTTTAAAAAAAAATCCACTACAAACCATATAATATAAAATAGCGTGACAATAAATAAATATGTTTACTCTTGTGTCTTCTCAATAATATGTCCACTGCGCCATTTATTTTATTTTATAAATATTAAACCATTTTCATCGTTCCAAAACACTCAAGTAATTAGATTGTTGAAAAATACAATATGCAACCATCTTTTAATTACCACTATATTTTTTTTTTTATTATATGGCAACCTTATTTCTCTCTCATTTCCTACCATATGCTAATGCCTGTTTTGTTTAATTACATTATGATATTATCGCAACCGCTTGGGCCACGTGTATATCTCTTTAAAACCATAAAAAGTAAACAGTAAAAATACACATGACGCATTTTTCTGTGGCAATCTGTTTCTAAATTATTTCTATAGTACTTTTCAGGTACATGTCTTTTTATTAACACTTTTTATTCAATTAACTATTTTTATTTTATGCTTATATTTTTTTTTTATTCAGCTTTAAAACGAATATTTTGTGTATAGTTATTGTAAAAACTCACATTGTAAATACTTATTTGCAATTTACTATTTAATTCCATACAATTCATTACCTACGGTGAACAACATACCTTTATTGATTATTAGCCTTTTTTGTATATACATTATACAATGTGCCTACTTAAGACAAATAAATAATCATTAAAAAAACCAACATAGTTCTCAAAAAAGTTTCTTTGAAAACATAAATTAAACGAATCTTTAATCACCAAGTCAGTAGTAAGTAGTGTATTATTATTTAAAGCGAAAGGCTTTAACGAAAGCATTCTTTAAAAAAGCTGATATAATATTTTATTTATTTACCTTTCTTTGTAAGTAATAAATTATACTTCAAAAGTCCAATAAACGAGTGCTCCGTTGTTACGAATGAATAATAATAATAACTAAGTACTATTTAACGACTTGTGGCTTAAGTAGACTTAAGTTAAGTTGTATTATACAAAAAGACTAAAGAGTGTAAAAAAAGTGAGTAAAGTTATAATTAAAACATCAATTTATCAATTTTATTTTTTAAGTGGTTAAAGTGGTTCTGTTACCGTTAAACATTGTAATCTGTTTCAAAAATAAATTTGAATAGTATATAAAATGGTCGATAGTCACTTTCCAAGTGACATCACAAAAACAACTAACTACTATAATTTATGTTTCAAAAATATAAACGTTTATATTGTTTCCACAATCGGCTGCTTGTAAAAATCGTAAAACCTCATTAAACGCTGCCTCTCACGTTGTAAGTCCCACACTATTCGGTTTCTCTTGTATAATTTTCCTTTTGTTAGGCTTAAACTTTCCGTAATAAATTTTGTTTCAAATTGTCTCGAATTAAAAAAAAAACGCTAAAATTTTAGTTATTTATATATATATATATATATATAAAGTTACATTTAGCCATAAGCCATTTGTTTACCTCACTTGACCCTAATGTATGCGGTCGGATGTGGTGGAACAAAAGGCACAAGTATGCTCAAAAAGTTGCTTTTTTAAGTGAATGTGGAACTAAAAAGCACTGTAGTGGGCCAAGCGATGACGCACGGACACAAACGTTAAACACAAAATAATAGAAAGTGACGAAAATTAATTTAAATTTAAGTAGATAAGAGTTGTTAGAATATCAACCAGGGTTGAAGGTTAATAGCAGCAGACTAACCCGGACGTTATTAACGGAGACATCAGAGGTGTTTGGAATGGTTAGATAAATAATTGTGACGGACAGCAAAGTCGACCTCGTTTAAAGGAGATAAAAGCGACAATAACGAATAAGAAGAAGATGACGTCATTCGCATTTTGATCAAAATGGTTAGTCTTGAATTAAACGAAAAGTTGACTGTTGGGAAAACTTATCCTATATAGTGAATCTTATTTATCTCTGTCGTTTACGATTATAATTAAGCGACAGATCGCATAATAAATCCGGGAACATAATAAACGACATCTATTTATTATATCATAGAAATACATAATTTGTGTACAAAAGTAAAATTATTCAAAGTGACTAATGCGAATTAATTTTCAACGAAAAACGACGATGCCTAAATTTGTTCGAAATTTCGATAATTTGGTTTATTTCGGCAACTAATTAAAAATACACAGATAAAAGTTATTTAAAAATCATTACCAATTTGTTATTGTTAAGTAATAAACGATAATTCAATTAAATAACACGAACAGACAATTATTCTTAAGTGTTTCTACTTGCTCTCAGATTGAGATGTAGTTTTTTGTATAATGTTAATTGCAATGAACAGTGCACATGTTTATAAATAGAACCGAGTGAATGGATAATGTTCAATAATCAAAATGAAGATTGATTTAGTAACAAACTAGTATAATAAAAATAAATTCAGGCAACATCTGAGCACTAATAAAATATAAAGTTAACCCAGTTGTCGATGCGTGTTTAGAATAAAATAGAACGTATGTAAGCATTCGGTGTGAATCTTTTCTAAAACACTTTAGAAAAGATAACATTACATACAATGCACTTATCAATTTATTTCCTTACTTAATTAATTATTACAAATATATCTTTTTTTGTCAGTTATTAATTGTGGTCAGTGGTATGTATATGCACAATCTGTTAAATAGGATATTAAGAGCTAATTCTTAAATTAATTTATTTTGTGTTATAGAAAAAAATACCGTAAACCGAAATTTCAATTAAATTACTTATTGAGTTCATCTTGAAAGTTTCTCAATTCTTGTAGCCGGCAGCTTGCTCGAGAAAACTAAAAAAAATAAAAAGGTAAAAATGTTACAAAAGGAGCACAAAAGGTAGAGTTTGTAATTTAATACCAAACTTTTTTTGGTCGAGTTAACAATCTTCTGGTGTATGGTACCTACCTGTAATAATCATATAAAAAAAGAAAAAGTTTCGATCCCTTATAATAAAATATACCCCTTTCTACGAGAAGGGGTTTATGATATTTTTCAAGTTTGTAACTTATTCGACTATTTAAAAAAAAGTTTGATTGATTTTTTCGGTTTTGAAGGAGAAGGGACCGTCTTTTAAGTTTTTAGCCCTTTAAAGTACCTTACATAGGTACGATTTCTGATCTATAGAGTCCACATGAAGAAAACGGTTCAGCTGTTAATAAGATATCGTGGGTCAAGACAAAAAATAAAAACACACAATTGTAAAAACAATACCTTCTCGGCTATGCATCAGAGCTAAAACATTAATATAACGGTAAATGTATATTTACTGAATAAAAAACTTGCATTAGAAATAATATTTTACAGACATATTTACGTACATTTTATGCAAGTCCGATTAGTCAGATCAAAAGCGGCCCATTACAAGGGTTGCCATTTGACACAGCATAGCATATCAATGAATACCAACTATGATAATTGTATAAAGAAAAAGTGTTAACCATGTCTATGGAAAGGGGTTTTCGTGATTTATTTAGTTTATCAACGTTTTGTCGATATTTAACTAAAGATTTGGAAATAATTTGGCTATTTTTAAAAAATAGTTATACAGGGCCGTAGATTTAAGATGAAAAACGTCTAAGGTTTTTTCTCGATTTTGAAGAGTAGACATTTAGAAACACAAACAAAATATATATAAAAACCCATCATTAGGCGAAGACGATAGCTGCCTGTTATAGTTTAAACTTGCAATTTAAACAGAGCCCTATTACGGATCGCTTACAAATCGGTATCTCTGGTTAGAGTTGTTGTTGCGCGCCCACGCATTTCAAAAAACATTTAAAAAAAAGTACAATTCCCTAGGTTTTCTTTTTCACAGAAATAGGATTTCTATAATGTATACGACGGATGTGCTTAGTATACATATCTACCGCACAGAGAAATTCACATAGGCCGGGCGGCAGCAGCAAAAGGAACTGACTCCACCGGTCGCCCATGATTAGGTCCTTTTTCGGGACGCGCGCGGTTGGAGCGCGACCGGCGCGGCGCCTGAGGGGAGGTGTGATAGAGGGGTCCAGAGGGTCTGCGAGTACACGGCGCTTGCGTTGGTCCACGGGGCCCAGTCTCCGGGACGGTCCCCGGTCGATACACTCCGGTTGCTCGCCGTTCTGTTGCTCACATCTCCGCGGCCGACAAACAACGACGGACGCCCGCCGGGCCATGGGCTGTCTCCTGTTATAGCACCGCTTCCACTGCAAGTGAGTACAAACAATAATTATGTACAAAATATACAGTTAGATGTATTTATTTTACAAAATATACCTACGTTTATTGACGGTTCCCCAAAGACCGACCAACGTGGTGGTCACGGATAGCGGTTCACACGCAGTTTGAGAACCGCTGTGACCTAACCTATCCGCAAAAAGCCGGTAGACAAGCGAAACGCATAATTTCCACAGCGTCGTTCGATTATTAATTATTATCACAACCGCTTGCCACAGAAACGGTTTTTTTGAAGACGGTCTCCCTATGTTGTCAAGTAGGTTTTAGTCCCTTGTATAATAAAAAACAGCCGATCGAATAATCCAATATAAAACACACAAAAAAAAAACACTGTAATTCACAACGTACCTACATGATATTATAATGTGTTAATTGTTGGACATGGATTTTAGGCTGTCGTTATGATTTCCTAAAGCTATTTAAAAACTTCGACTACTCGGGTCAATATTAATTTTTGAATATATTACTATCAAATATGTTTAAACTGTATTTTGGTACATGTATTTACACGTCTATTGTTTAGATGAGTATAACACAGAACACTTACAAAATGAACACAAAACAATAAGTATAGCTATATTTTGTTATTACTAAAAATTATACAATCTGTGTAGGTAAATTGGTACAATAAGCATGTGTTATGATTGAAATGAGAATATAAATAAAAATTAACAATGTATGAGGTGTGTGGAGATAACCACACACATCCATTGACGGAACTCCAATATATTGTTTTTTAATTAAATATTTTCCGTTTAAATAATACAATTTCAGTTACACGGTATACGGTTATTTATTGCAAGAATTGTGCTATTTATGTGTATGTATGAAAAATTAATCTTTTTTTTAATGTAATTCTTTATAAATACAACGCAGCCGCGGTTCGTTTATGCAAAATATTTCAGTTTGTACACGCTATCTATCAAATTTCCGGACTACTTTAAGTATTTATGGGGAATAGAAAATCAATATTGTATTATAATCGAATTATGTCTATGTAAACAAAGCAGACACGAACAAAATGTTATTATTAATGGAAAAAACGCGGTTGGATTTAAATATCACATTTATATAAAAAAAAACCACTAAACATGTGACCTAAAATAAATTCAAATTTATACAAATGTGCTGTTTTTTTTTTTTTTTTTACAAAATATATAAACTGACAGTCAACCATTGGGTTAAACAAAGAAATGAAATAACAAAGAGATTTATTTCCAAGTAATTAAAAAAATCGTTACAAACAAATATAAAAAAAAAAATAATGTAAATTAATATTTATAACGTTTTGGTTGTTTTAATTACGAAAAAAAGTTTTTGATTTGATGTAAAAAATAAAAGAACTTTTTGAATTGAACTCTTGTCAAATCTGTATTACTTTTAATCCCCTGCAACACATCAGCATGTTATCAACAATAGGCAAGTACGAAAAGCATTGCTATACAAAACATTAATGTATTTGCGAAAATTGATGTGTACAACTTCCAAGGAAGTCATTGTCACTTTTTCACTTGCAGTCATAATAACTGCATTCATTTTTAAACCGCAGTGAAATAAATTGCTTTTATTACTATTAATATAACGATACTAAACTTATTTACCATTATTTTATAGATTTGTTTACTTATATTACATATACGAATAAGCGAATGATAAAAAAAAGATCCACATTGCGGCCAAGGTTGAATTAATAATTGACCGAATGTTTTAACTCGGAAAACAAAATATAATAACAACATTATTAATACATTTTTTTTAAATAACATAAATTTATAAATTATACTTTTGAATGATAGTATTACATAGATACAAGAAGTCCATGGGACGATCAGCTTCCGTCTTGTTTTATCTTAATGGAAAAACTAAATGAGATAATCGAATTGAATTAGATACACTATTTAAATTGTTTATAATTTTTCAAAATTACAGACACCGTTTTATGTGATTGTTTTTTTATGGCTTTTATTTAAATAATTATTGTTAAAGTAATACGTTTAATACACTGTCGCAGTAATGTTACTAATAAATTCTAATTAATATGTATTTAAGTGCTTGACAAGTTAATATTTTTGTCTAAGAATAGTAAAAATGAATTATTACGATTAGGGTTAATGATTATTTGTAAAAAAAAGACCTTTTCGGTATCATGTACTTATTTATTTCACGCTAGAAAAAGCCGGCCAGCGTGCAATAATACTGCACTATTGAAATTGCTCACTAGACCATATTATGGCCACTGTACCGTTATAATAACAGTGTTAGCAAAACAAATTTATGTATTCATAGTGCTAATGCTATGGTTATTGTTGTGCATTTCTAATTATTATAAAATACCAAATGCGGTAATTGGTGAGCTTTTATAGGACAATGTTTTTTTTGACAGTTGGGAATTAATACTATTTGATTTGTCAATGAAATAAAAAAAGGGTTCGCTTATTGCAATATATTTACTTTTAATGGCACAAAATACCGCACACATGATGTTTTTAAATAATTGTTTTTTTATCTGACAGAGCTTTATATGCAATGTTAAACCGCGCCACGATTAAACGGTTTTCCGGGGTTCACATTTGTGTACACATTTATAGGTATATTATTCATTCTAGTCCATTAATAAATAGTCGTCGGCCAGACTGTACAGCGTGTATTTGCTAACGAGTCTCTTATATAGTTTTTGCTAATAATTCATCCCCAAAAACCAAATAGCTGTACAATACCGATTGTATGCACACATTACACGTCCGTGATTATCTAATAATTTGTCGTCACAATATACCTCTGGCGAAACGTTTTTTTTTTGTCTTTCCAAGACATAATAATATATTATATTCATTGATACATTTTGGCCAGAAGCCCGTGGTCCCTACAACCGTGTAATATGGCACCAATGCCAAGCTTGTGGACTATAAACAATATTTCGAACCCATAAGTGATAATAACCACTCACATCCATAGTAATATTATATATTATTGAACGTTTATCGAATGGGGTATCTATTAACCCTTCTGCTCATGTATGTATCTTAGGTGGGTTTGCAGTACCCTAACGTGGTCGACCACTTGATAATAATTATTTTACCAAACTACATTATACGATACCTACTCGGATCATCATTTGTATAGAAGTATATTATAACATCATTAGACATTTATAAAAATGTTATTATAAGATTATGAAAAAGTGATTTTTCTGTTTAATTTCCTTTTAATATCTGCAAGCTAAACGTCCTATTGACTGACCTATTCCTACCCATACGAATTGTAAATTTAGAGCTTCTTAACATTCTAATTTACATTTAACCTTACATTGTACAACAGTCAGGACTCAAGGGCTGGACGGTCAGGTGCCAACAGATTCCGGTTTCTTTCAGTTAGGTACGTTGGTCGATTAATTAACAATAAGTCATACAACAATGTATAAATCAAATAATTTAGTGTGTAGCTTATTGCAAACGTCGTTATGGGTTATTTAAAACATAATATTAAAATTGAATTTGATGTTTATTTTTATTCTGTCGAAGCCGTTTCTAATTAACAACATTCTCGAAGCCTTGTGTACACTGCTGGTATACAGAACAAATTAAACGAACGCCCCAGAATGTCCTTAGCCGACACGATGAAATTAACAAACAGTGTGTTTTTAATTAAATAATAATTTTGTTTAAAAAGAAAGTTGAACCGTTTTAAATGTGTACTTTTCTAAAGTAACGAGGGATACATCGTTACAGTACAGAACCAATTATCCAACTGTTATTATAGCAGAAAGTCGAATTATCTACCAACATTTTAATTTAAATAGGTTATACTATATATATATATATGTATATATACATTTTATGTTGAATTTATTTACCTAAAAATAGAACCGTTAATACATATAAATAAACACTGCGCTAACAAAGTAATTATTAAATGAAATGAAAAATATTACTTACAAACAAAACAATTTTCATATAAATACTAATTAACTCTGACATTGTTTGATTTGTAGGTATTATATTTATGGACCATGTTAATTTTAAACTTGGTATGTTTTTTTTTCATCGCTTATATAACATTTTCAAGTTTTCTATTTTGGAATTTATCGCACTATTAATAAAATATACAACTTTATTCTTACAAAACAAGTTAAATTCAGTTTTTTTATGTATTGTGCAAAATCTAATACAAATAGATCTAACGTTAGTTAGTTACATAAGTATACTTAAACCGTTTGTATTTTAATGGTCAGCTAAATATAAAATGGAAATCTTTTTGAGAAATTTCAAAAGCTCGTTTGCTTATTCACGCTTGTGGTTTAATTTGAATATAAAATATTTTAATGCGTAGTATTTTTAATAAAAAGTAGATACCCTTTAGTACCACTGACTCGTTTTAATATCAAACGGTATATGTTTGTATTAAAAATAATCATTTTCCTTTCAAATACCTTTTAGCCAAACACTAAACAGTTTCCGGCAAATCATTATATTATTTATTATGGAATTTAAAGTACCTTTTGTGGGTTTAATAATAATATTATTATGGATTTTCGCGATGACGTATTAAAAATAATTTATTTTATAGCCGTCCACAAGTCGGTACTCTCGTGTACTTAAGACAGAGTGAAATATTGGTAACAATTTTATGACTTTAAATTGTTATGGGGCACATTAGACTGAATATTCCGACACGGTCGGTGTTAAAATAATTTCCTCCAAAGCTTTGGCCGAGCTGAGCATCGCGTGTGTTTCGACAATAAACGTTATGTTACTTTGGCCAGCTAATAATCATTTACTGCAATCTACATATTATACAAGCGTTATGTTATTATGGTGGCCGTTTTTTCTTCTTTATCAGCTTTGACTGTTTTTCACCTTTCCATGCAAGCAAAAGAAAAAGCAACTAAATGTAAAATAATACACGTCCTTTTCCTTTGAAACACTTACTCGATCTGACCGTTTTTCTGGAGATTATAGCAAGTCATAGTTGAAAATTGAAAGTCTTAATAGTTTATTCACGGATAGGTCTTAAGTACAGCGTCAATGGTAACTAAATGAGTAAAAAAAAAAAAATGTGTTTTTTAATTTTACATTTGCTATAACGGGTAAAAATTATTTGAAGTTATTACTTACACCGGTCAATGTTTTATTTTGTAGTTTATAAAAACGATACTCGTGCGTTGTTAAATCGTGTAACTAATTTGTCCATACCATACATAAGATTACAAAGATTTTCCGTTTTTCTAAAGTTTGTTTACATTTCCACTGATTTCCGGCACGACTTTGTTAATTAATTTACACCCGGAGAGGTCTCAGCGTGGTCGAAAGGAAAACTGTCAGCTTGATTAATCCATTTGTGTCTTGAGGAATTCGTTCCAAAAGTCATTGGGCGCTAGCCCGATGGCCTTGGTTGTGCCCGTGTATAAAGTATAAACGAATTTCAGGAAATTCAATTACAGCGTATTCGCAAAGGCCAATTAAAAAAAGGACCGTATAATACAGTTTGGACGAAAGACAATCAGATTTTAATGGAGATTTTCAAGTCAATTTGTCAGACAATTGGAATCGAACAAAATCTAAATTTATTGGCCATGAGAAGATAACAATACGATCATTTCGCTAGATATATATAGGTATTTGGTAGGTTTACCTATACAAGTAAATCATGATGTCCGATATGGACATCATGATTTACTTGTATAGGTCCAGTCAGTTACAAATTTAAAACAATTATTTTTATCATTTTGTACTTAGACTTTTTGTATTGTTTGATTTATGTGCGAGACAGATAATAATACAACCGTTTTATTGAATAGAATAGCAGTTGACGCGCAGTAAAAGTTTTTCCGATTACTCGCATGCTTTTATTTTAGCTTTATATTAATACTATTATTATAATATATGCGAGCGTACATATATATATATATTTATGATGTATAACATGATACACAAGGTCCGCAAAGCGCCACGCCCTGCTAAAAGCTTTTGAACGTGATAAAACAAACGCCAAAGGAATAATGATGAAATTGTTCGTTTTCCCCACACAGCGAGGCGCATTTTCGTCCACGGCTGTAATATAAATTACAAATCTAATAATATTTTCCAGCCACGGATTCACGATAACTCGTGTTGTTTTGTTTTTGTGCAATAATTTATCTCATTTTATAATTTGTATTCATAAATAAAGTAGTCTTTAAAGTTAAAAAAAAGCTGTTCGTAATAACTATCCCCTTGGTTTTAGCTGCAAATATTCCAGAATTACTCATACTGTTAAACATTTTTGTGGTAGTCTAGTTTAAATTTGTTATCAACTGAATCGGTAGAATCCTGGGAGTTATATTGAATTGCATATGAGTTGATTTTCATACAAGTAAATGTGACTAACACTGCTGTCTTGGTTTGTGATTATTTTACTAATTTTACAATAATAAGATATTAGTTATACAGCTCAGATTTCGTCACATACAATATATAGTTTTAAACGAACCACCTAGGCCAGTATTAAGACTACTTATTCTTTCGTGTGTCTTTATTGAAACTAAAATTATATACAACTGCTGTGAAGATTCATATAATCAGAAATCATAGAATAGTCATAGATTATTAGTAGAGAAAAAAATTATAGTCCTTCCTGCTAAGCTGAGAAATATGCATACACGAATTTAGTCGGTTCAAAAGAATACACGAAACGATGATCAAAAACCAAAAAATAAACCCCGAATATCAAAGTATAAAATTCATAATAAAAAAATAAAGTGACAATTTTTTGAAATATTTGTTGTCTTAAGCGATTAAAATATGTTTTATCATAGGTATTTTAGAAACAAATATTTTGTTGTGTATTTTTCTCTGTTTGCTATTTTTGAAAGCCATTTTGGGAGTATAATATTATGCTAAATAACATCATTTATAAGACAATATGTATTGCGCACTTTTAAATTTTAGTTTAGAGATAGTGTAACAAATATATTTTTTAACATGAACGAACGTTCGAATCAACTATTGACATAAATCCGAAAGGCAAATACATCAGCTTTATTGCTTCCTGTTTCCTAGTGATTTTTCAGCGAACAACGTTAAACCTACTGGCGGCTTAAATTAAAAGACCAGACATTTCGAATGAAAGAAACACGTCTTTATTTTTCGATTTGCTCATACATATATATATTGTTTATATTGTTGGCAACATTCCCGTATCTTTTTATTTGCTTTTCTATTTGCCATGGTATGCCTGAAAACCTATAACTCATACTGTTCACAAAACATTATATATATATCAATACATTGGAAGCGATGAATCAGAATCAATCAAGCAGTGGTTACATTTTTCACTCATACAACGTTAGAAATAAAATCTTATTTAAAGCCATCGGCTAAAGTGTGGGTGTACGTGTGAACGAGGGATAAATAAAATCGTTCATCATTACTTGGTCATTGTGCTCAGAAAGAAAACATATATAAAATATAATATTATTGTAAAATGTTGACTAGTTCGAAGTCTCCGAACCGTCTTTTAAAATAACAAATCTATGGGACACAGCTTGAAATATTTAACAAAATATCAGAACTTAGTTTCAACTTTCACTACATATCTATACCGGAAATATCGATTCGATAAGTAAGACAGTCGCTGTACTTTTACATTACCGCCAAGTCTAGTCATCTGAACCAAACCCATACACCATTAATCATACACTCAAAATTTAAGTTACTCTACTGCTCTACTGTATTATGTTTTGTTATAGAAAAACATTTCTTTAAATTTTATAAAATAAACTAACATAATATAATTAAAAGCTTAATATATTATTTGTCGATTATGTTGTTCTTTAAACTCAAATTATACTTAACTTACATAGTACATCTGGAATTATCATTTACATATTATTATACCAATACGATTATAACTAAGCCCAAAACTATGGTGTTTCACGTTTTTTTTTATTACAAAACACGTTAACAGAAATAGTTGCAAGTTAAGTGTTATTCTCCTTACAGTGCGTATCACAATTGCGTTTTATGATTGCCCAGTGTAAAGCAATTGTAGAACAATGCCGATTCGCAGGGGTTACAACCAAAAAAGCACCTTATAATTACAATTCCAGTTATACATTTTAGCACGTTCCTGAAAGCCATCATGCTCGAATACAAATGCACAGCACGCAACAGTCAAAAGATAAAACGCTATTAAATGTATTATGAAAAACATTGTCATTTTCTCATGAGATATGCAAAACAAAGTCCCATCGAGAATTCGTGATGTTTGCTTTATTTTTTATTGAGAAATCGTTATAAAAAATATTATTGCTGTCTTGTAGTTTTCAATGTAATCTTATTTTACGTTCATAATAGACGAATCAAAGCGTTCAATAGAAATATAATAAAATTACAACCATGATCATTTTGAACATATTATAGACAATTTTGTTGTCTATAAATTGATGAAATGTACACAATATCAAATCTTGGTTACATGAAATGTGTGCAAATTGCGATTTGTGGTATCTCTCTGTGTATTGCCGGGTTCTCAATGGGAGCAACGTCAATAAAGTTATAAGAGCATTCACGGAGAGAGCTGGTAGGGTGTGAATCGCAGTGTGAAATACTGGACTCGGCTGGTGATTTACAGACGTACCTACCTACGGGAATGGTGGCCATTCACACTGTGCCCGCGACTATGACATACACGGCACGTACGTCACGGACTCTCCGAGGCGACCGGGTAGCCATGGGCAACGGGGATCACACGGCGGAGGGTGAACCGGCCGAGGATTGCCGCCGAGGGTTGGCGGGGTGTCAGATCAATTTCGCTATACCGCTCGCCGTCGCCATCGGTTTACCTGTATACCGCATCCCCGCCACCGTCCCCTATTATACATAGTGTGTGTATATATAGACATAATATATACCGGCTTTATCAGACCCGCAGATAGTGTTGGCTAAACAAAATAATGTAATACGTCATCGCCGCCGCCGATCGACGGAACGAAACGGCTGCTGAACCCCCCGAAACCCACTACTAACGAGCTTGGTCACCGGCTGGCGCCCGCGCTATCCCAGTCTTTTCGTCGCCGCCATTCAACGCAAAGTCTTTAATTCCATTCAGGTACTCTTTTTAACCAACGTCGCTGGTCTTCGCCATTGGCCATCGCCCCCGCACCCGTACTGCTTTTATGGGCCCCTAATTAAACATCACCGTGGCTGTCTCGGCCACGTCACTCAATCGTTTCAACGGTTTTCGCGAACAATTATCATTACGCGCGTTTGGACAAATATTGTTTTTAATTTATATTGTAATACCTACGTACGAGACAGGGTAGTGAACAGGGTTGAAAAATTTAAGTCATCTTTTATCAGTTATCCAGAGACTTTTGATTTCTCCTTATCACAGCATCATATCCTCATACCATCTCCTCCTCTCAAATGTGTGACAAAACAGTCATACAAATGATCGACAGACGGGTTCAATTTTTTTGTAGTACATATCAGTGTGTCTCTAAATTGTTCATCTTTATATTTTTTAAAATGAAAAATCGCTATACCTAAAATAAAAAAGCTGTCAAGACAGCTTGAAGCAAGTTTAAAACAACAAATTACAAAATGACAGCGCTAAAATCTGTTACAGAACACTTTTTAACATATATTGCTTATATTTTAAATACTGCTCCTTGATAGTTGATAAAGAGTCATACACATGCGGCATGTCCATTAAATATCATAATATAAAACACAAAGAAATCAAGTTACTTTTATACTTATGACTGCAAGTGGCTGTTTAAATTTCTTAGTAATTATTCTTAGTTATTACTAAGTCAAAGCATTCGAAAAACATTCTTTGGATTTTAATAAAATCAGTAGTTTTTAAATTTTATTGATTTATAAAATACTATTTATAACATTTATTCACACATTTGTCCTAAAGCTTTTACTTCCAAAGTTTAAATTGAAAAACTATTAACTATGTTTTCTTTGTGACCATTATTAATGGTATAATGACCGTCCAGTAAACATTTACATTTATTGTTTGTAATAATACCGAATTAATGTGGGCAAATTCTATCCTTCGAAATCCCCTTAAACAATAAGTAAGGGCCCCAAATACAATGGTAATTTAGTACAATTGGAACGGAAATGTCACCCAAATACGGAGAATTGTTATTAATGTAACTTTTCCGATTCACCTACCCGTTCGTACAATTAAATTATTCAATTTATGGTAAATCTTATCTAAAATGGAAGGCAAATTGATTTGATTATTATTATTCCCGAATGATTTGTATAATTATTTATCAAACAATATTAAAGGTACGCAATTCTAATTAAATCAATCCTATGGTTGTTCAAAGTATTTGCACTACAAATACTACAAATGCTACTATTATAGCTGTAAGATATTTCGTCCCGTTCCAATTTTAATAACATATAACACTTTCTTTTTTCTCTTCTTAATTAACGGAATACTTATCTTCGAATAATAACGGTTATAAACTGACAGCGGGGTTGTAGTTTTATTTAATAGCTCTTAAAATTGTAGCATAACAATAATAATAAAAAAATAGCATTATCAGTCTTGTGACTCGGGAGATTTTGCTTACAGATTATTTTGATTTAAACGTTTTCAATTACTAAACCTCAGCATCGAGACAATACTAATAATAGTACCATATTCATTCAAGCCGTATAAATGTCAGTAAATAAAAGCTGACAGTGTCAGATTTTTCATAAACCGCACTTATAAATAATCCACCAATTATAATTGGAAATCTTAAGTATGGCGTAGGTTGTGCGATTAAATAGTAATCAAAGGAATAAAATAAATAATATTTTATCTTTGATATAAGGCTGTCAGGATATTAGTTTTACATCGATGTGCTTTTATTTTAACTTTGGTTCTTTTGTTCAAATCAATGAAAACACATTTAATGTCACTTAAACACTTAAACATTTTTATGAGTAAACTTGTCGTTAATAAATAAAAACACCTCAGTCGTGTAGGCCTTAAAAATGATTTAAACCATGGTTGAAATCATAATTATTATTCGATGCGAATCCATATTGTGTATAAACACAAAATATCGAAAAAAGGTTTTTAAGACTGTATTATGCTTAGAATTGTTTCTTTTTTACTATTTAGGTGGATACTGTTAGAATTATAGTATGATTTCGATTAATTTTAATTTTTCCCCTAGGAAAATTATATTGGTGTTAATTTTTGTTTTTTATATGCTTTCAGCACTCAAAAAAATATGGCAAATCTTAAAAGGAACCCGTCGATTTGTTTGGTTATTCTGTTTGCGCACTTTGCTCAACATTGCTGGTAAGTAATTCATTTTGTTGATACGAAATTTGTTTAAACTGCGATAATGTAAATCAATTACTTAATTCCCCTAGTTACAACCGAAATGCACACAAGTAAGTAATTTTATTCCTCGATCCTCGTGATCATATTTTTACTGGGTAATTTATATAGTACAATAGATACAATAGATCCAACAACGGTTAGTCTATTATTTCAAATACATTTAACTTATACATACTTTTTTCTTTGTGAAAAATGAACTTTTTTGGAAGTGCGTTTGAACGAACAATCCAATCATATAAATGCCTCACTTGCATGTTTTGATGTTTATTTAAATAGTATAAGTGTCTCAGACGTTGTAATACTTAGATCAATCAGACCCGTTCTGGAAAATATTTATCTCAAAGTCGAAAAAATAAACATACTTAGTTTTTCTTTGCGGAGCAAAAAATATAATTTCGGTTACGTTTTATTGCGATTTATTTATTTGACAGTTAGCTAAAAGTACATTCTCTTTTTCTTATTTTCCCAACGGTAATGGTTTTGTTTTTCAGTTCAAGACTTGACGATGATAGCTGTACGTATTCAGGAAATTCACACAGGTGCCAACCCAAAGTGGTCAACTACAGGGAAAAAGAAAAAGAGGTCCTCGATCAGATTCTGGGTCCAGGTAGTTACGATGCCAGAATACGACCATCTGGAGTAAACGGCACAGGTAAAACATCTATTAAATAAAATAAAAACACCTTTTTTTTACTCATTTCATGACCATCAAAACTAATATTATTTATCAAGGCTGGGTAATTTTTCATATTAACACTATTACAGCTAGAATTTAAGTCATCTATAAGTTAACTTAGTTAAGGTGTATACTTTAAGCTAACCAAATGTAACTCGAGCCAATTGAACATACCATCGCGTTCTTCAACCATATTTAAGTCGATGACATTTTCAGAAGTTGAATTAATGATTGAAAAAAAAAACATAATAACTAGTTAAATCAAATAAGTCAATATTAAATTAATTTCCCAACTTACCTTAAACCTTATAACGCTTGCCCGAATGCCCAGCCTTGTGATATTAACTTTATTTGTTTATGTTTCTCATTTTGTTAGGAAAAATTAATTGAACCCAAGTAGGCACACTGATATTATTAGGTATTCAAATCTAGATTAGTCCCCGGAGTCGTCGAGAGGGTTCATTTTTTTTTTTATATTTTATTTTACTATTTTCTCGTTTATTTTATTTGTCTTCTTTTATTTATGTGTTCGTTCTTTCTAGAGGCTCGACAACCTTGGCAAGCTCAGGTGTTGTTTTGTATACCCACTAAATATATATATAGGTATGTTTTATAGCTAGCGGCATATGACGTTTGTTTGTTTCTTTTTTTAACTTATAACCTTTTCTCTAAAAAATGTTTTCATTGAACACTATTTGTTGAGTGTACAGTTAAATCTAATTTAATACTGATTCCTAGATGGTCCGATGATTGTTAAAGTAAATTTATTCCTACGCAATATCGAGAGAATTTGTGACAACAAGATGGTAAGTTGAACGAACTTTCATATTCGTTCACAAGTCTCAACACAACGCATATTATACATTCATTTTTTTTATTATCAAGCATTTCTCTTCGACAAGTATTCTATACATTTATTATTGATACGATGAATCCACAAAACTTGATTGTCTTTTTCAATTATTTACTAAGCAAATTTTTATTCGTACGCACTTTTATAAGCACATTATAAAAGGCACACTAATTATTTATGATATGATGACGTATAATGCATACAAGGTCTTGAAAATTATTCAGAAAGTCAGTTAATTTCTATAAATAATTGTAATTTCTCACAAGCTAAAATGCAAACATACTGATTGGTGTAATTTAAAAAGTAATCTGACTCTCTAAATAATTATTGACACTCTGTAATGAAAGTATGAATTATATTGACCAGAACAAAACTTACAACCGAACAAATTACCATATAGTATATTTAATTGAGCTACAAACAATAACCATTAGTTTAAAATTAATTTAAAAAGCCTTGTCATCTAAAACGTTTCGCAAAAACGTATTTTTTCTCAGTTCTTTACTAAAAAAAAAAATACTATATTTATTTTCATCTAAATAAATTAATGCTCTATTTTTCTGTATAAATTATACGGTGTCTTAAACACATTTTATAACAATTCTAATATCTCAAAACTCAATGAATTTTTAAAATGAAACTATAAATTTAAATTTAAATTGAATGGTTAAAAATCATTATCATAACTTAAAATAATTATCGAGTCTCATAATTATTCATTTCTTTCTCTAATGGAAATGCTTCAAAAAATGTGTTTTGTTATTTTGATTCTGTCAACCAGTATTTTTAACATAAGCATTCATCCTATCCAAAATTATTTTGTTTTTATCTTTTAAAAAGAATAATTTCTGCCATTATTTTTATCGTTGTAGTTTTTATATCGCACAAATATTGAACAAAAATCAAAATAGTGATTACTGTCACACTTAAATTTAATCATTTCTGCAATACATTTTTAAAAACGCAATATGTTCGGGGAAAAACTCGTATTTTTTTTTTTTTTTACATATGTATAAAGTTTATTTAAATAATTGTAATTTTTCAATCAAATTTAGAATAAATCTTAACGTTTTCGTGTTATTTTTTAGGTATTTGGTCATTTGTCAAACTACTGGTTCTAGTTGTAAATAGGGACCATTACTTTGTTTGAAAGTTAATTTCTAAATAAAATTAAAAATTAAAATACTTAAATACAACATTAAAGGGAGATTAATGTGTTTTTCAATATTCAGTCGTGTATTTTGATTTTCTTATAGAAAAAAAGCCATCAACAAGATTGTTTACAGCGTACACGTGCCTTTTATAATATTTTAAATACAAATTCTCTCGAGTGTTATTCACACGCTGTGTTGAATTTCCCCTTAGACGTATAGATTATTTCTTGGCTTGTTAATTGTGAAAAATCCGAGAAAAGTTTCAAATGCCGAGTGATGAATACATATTAAATATTTTGTTGCGTCCTAATTAACTCGAGATGATAGAATATAAATTTGTCTAAAATGTTTATAACTCCCCAGATGGTCCGACAATTGTCCGCATTAATCTATTTGTGAGAAGTATCATGACAATAAGTGACAACAAGATGGTAAGTCATCTTGGTCGGATTGAATGCTGGTATTTTGAACAAAAAGAAACGCAATTTTGTTATTGTTTTTATTTTATTATTATTGTTAATTTTTATTTTTTTATATTTATTTTTATTAGATAAAAATTTATATTATTATAAAATAATTATATTATTATTATAAAAATCAGCGTAAAGTTTACAACAATACTATTGCGTTGTTGTGTAGATGGACCCGTTCGCTATATATTTAGAGTTTACCTTAAATAATATTATTGTCACCTGCTCTTATATGATGACTGTTTTATTTTTGCATTCCTAGAAAAAAGATATATATTTTTTAATTTTTGTACATTACTTACGTTTAACGACGATATTGTGAATAATATGGAAATAGGGAAAACAATTATGTTTGATATTGATCCGCGGTTGGGTCGAAAAATGGTCCAGTCAAAAGAATTTGGTAGTTTTGAAGTTAATTTGATATGTCCCTAATAGTTTTGTCAGTATCAATACTAGCACAATATTTTCTAACCAGTTTAGTAAAGACTGACAAAATTGTATTAATAATTATTTGCAATTAAGATACAATATAAATTCCTATACAAGTACGCTTACAAAGATATTTCAGTCTTTATCATAATATAATATATACTGTGCTTGTCGACTTTGTTAGTCTCGGTTGTCCTATATAATATTATGCACTTATAATAATATACACAAGTATTTAACTTATACACAACAAATAATCCCGCAATAGTATCATATTATATTATTGTTGAATAAACATTATTACTGTTTAGGCGATTAGACTAGTCCTGTATTAATTCTGTAAGCTAAGCAATAATACAACAGAATTATGCTTCTGTATTAGGTTTGCCGTCCGTATGAAGCCCGAGGATTATAATATTGTTGTTAGAGCAAACATTAGTATCATATTAAAGTTCTATATAATGATTTACTATTATGATGAAGTCTAGTAAAACTTAAGTGCGCGCTTTGTCTTTGTAAACTAGTCGTTGAGCAATTGTATTTGCAGACAATAAATAATTCGAGTCTTACAAATTAAACGTATTGAGTCGCTAACTACTATAATGTCTAATAATAATAATAATAATAATAATAATAATAATAATGTATACAAATCGATTTATAGCGTTTTAAATTCACTGACTTAAAGTATAAACGTTGATAGAGTTTTTTTTATACCATTAAATATTATTAATCACACATAAAATAAAATATACCATTAGGTTTGCTAGATAGATTAGGCAATGTCGGATATTGCTTATTTCATATAGGTCAAAGTTCAAGTACAAAGTATAAGTAGTCAAAGCACAGCATTTCGTGGTAAACTTTTATACTTGCAATTTAGAGTAGGTGTAACATTTAGTTGTTTTCAATGAAATTATACTATATACGCAGATTTCTTAAATCAAACAAAAAATGTAATCAATGATAAATACATTTTTTTTTTTACAAAAATGTACGTTCACATAAGCACTATACATAGCGTCATTAAAATTATTTTTTTGTGTCATTTTTCACAAGATAGATATTTTTAAAAAATATGTATGGAAAGTATCATACTTTAAAATAAAATTAAACAATGAAACGCAGAAAATTATAATATAATATTTTAAATATTAAATCTGATTTCAGCGCATTTTTTTTTTTTTTTGTAAAATTCAAAACATTTTTATAGTTGATGCTGAACAACTTATGTTTTTTGATAATATTGTGATTGGAGCATTGAGAAAAAATGATTTTAAGACCACAAACAATGCGGTGATTTGACTTTTAAATTACAGAGGCAAAATTATAAAAATTTAAATGGGCAGCGAATAGTTTGAGTTATAAAATACACTTTGAATTATTTTAATAGGAGTTGTTTATTTATTTTGATTTTATTATGATAATACTACTTCGGACGGTATTTTTAAGTTTATATTTTTTAAACGTCGAGTAAAAAAAATATTATTGCCAAGTGTAGTCTGATAATAATAATAATAAAAACTGATTGCATTTCCATCTATTATTTATTTTTAATAAAAATGCAAATTTGTTAAGAATAATATTGTTTGGCTTCCAGTTTATACAGATATACATACCGTGCATTAATTACATTAAAGTCGAATCACTCGAAAACGCTTTAATAGGCTTACATTATTTTGTAAACCAGCTTTATTGTTTCTTTTAACATTCGTGTTTTCCAAATTCAACTTATTAAAATACAAATGGACGATTCAAACTTATAAACCTGTATAACTTTATATTATACTAATATTCTATTATATATACCTCTGTGCTATAAAGTATTCAGTACCTTTCACAACGCCCAAGTAGTTTAGCTATGTTTTAATAACAGCAACACCTAAACAAGTACCTCGATGAAAAACCAAAATATTTCAATTCCTTTTCAGCAAAATGCATATTTAAATCAGATAGAATTGATCATTTTTTCTTTAGAAGATTAGTAACGTATAACACTATATTTAGATACTTCATAAACGACAGTTGTTAGCGTTTATTTGCTTATATATTGGACACTTGCGGTACGTTTTAGGGTAATCACCGAAATAATTGTTATCAAAAATAAATTATTATTTAACGCTATACTATATTGATCATAATTGATAGATAAATAATTGTACAACCATTGAAAAAATAGCGCTAGACGCCTCAACACACAATAAATATAATATCTATACGTCGTACTCCCGTTTCTTTGCATTAACAAACGTAATAGCAATATTATATGCTTAATCGACTATCAGATTGAAATTGGTTTTTATTTATTTTACGATTATTATTTGTTTAATTGTAATTGAATTGTTCGAAACAATGTAAAATGTTAAGTAGTACGCCTTTTATTTTTTTATTTAACCACTGACTATGTATTATCCTGTCTGGTCTTTATTGTATCCCGCAGGCGACTCTCCCTGCATTGTGAATGTCAACATGTTGGTACGGTCCATCAGCAGAATTGATGATTACAAAATGGTGAGTCGGGTGATGGCCTTAAATAAGTTTTGTTGATTTTGTTTTGTTTTGTTTTAACATTTTTTTATTGTTTTATATTAAAATTGATTATACTTTGGATTTTTTTTTATGAGATTGCGCCCAGTTTATTTGCCAGTTTTATGTTGTTTTAAATAATATATATTATTTTAACATATTATATACATTGACCATTTGAAAATGTGGCAATCGTGCTAAACGGTATTGACTAGGTGCCGTGTGAGTATTTTGTGTTGGGTTCTCGTCTGACGCACAATTAAGTTGTTTTACAGAATTTTATTTTGACCGCAACAATTATTTAAAATATTCAAGCGAAGGTATAATTTCTGCATTTTATTTCATATTATAATTAATGCTATAAATAATTATTACCATTGTCATCTATTCTCTGGACAAGTAACGGGGTATGTTTATGTAATATAAGACGTCAAATGTATTCTAACAATATAATACAATTTGTTTAAAATTCGTTTGTGATATTTTTTGTATTTACAGAACTTGTAGGTAAGATGCGTAAGATAAAATACGTTCACGTTTGCTTACAAAATATTAGTTTAAACGAAATTCGAATATGATATAACAAAAATATAATATTGTAAAAAGTTACCATCAAATTGTACACATGTCAAGTTTCCGGTTAGGACATAAAACAAATTAAGATACTTTAAAATGGTTTCTACACAGTAATTATTATTCGACTGATAGCTGTCGAAATGACAGTTTCGCAAAATATAATTTTAATTTATTATAAGATAGAAATTGTATAAATACATAAATACATATATTTTAAAAAATTTTCTTTTGGAATAATATTACAGCGACAATATTATTTATAGAAGGAGTTCTCGTATAAAACGTTTTTTCCCCTACAATGTTTTTATCTAGAGAAAATCTTTAAAGTAAAAAGTCGCTGTTTTTTTCTTCCGAATAATAAAACGATAGACGTTAGATTATTTTTATTTTTATTTACAGAAAAACTTTTGAAGTCCTGTTTTTCCTTTGTTATGTTTATAGCTGGAAAAATAATTTATTTAACGAGTACAATAGGTATAGTATTTTTCAAACAATAACAATTTAATAAAAATATATTCTATGCATACCATAATTTTTTTGAAAAGTATTCACAAGATATACTATCACGTTATGACAATGGAAAAATGGAGTGTACTTCTGCAATTTTATTTTATTAAAGAACAATATGAAAAAAAGAATCGGTATTCCGGCGTTCGAAAGTGAAAGTCTTAGAACTTGGACTTTTGGATGTAATAAAAAAATAGTCATTATACGTTGGACGACGCCATGGAAATAATTCATTGCTTTTGTTTCTGTGATCGAAATAATAATAATAATATAGCTATAACAAACCTATAGGTATATAATTTCGATTAAGAACAAAATCAATTGTCAATTGTGTGCAGCTATCGATTGTGTACCGTGTGTGTGAGTCTGCATTATAAAACCCCTCGGAAAACGACTATAACCGCTTTTGTTGGATTTTGATTGGACTTGAAAATATTAACATGCGTTTGCGTTACTGAAAACAAACATTTTTTTTTCAACGACTGTCACCTGCCTCACTGTTTTAAAAAACCCAAAAATTCTCTGTGCCTCGGATGTGTATCTCCATGACGATTGTGGACCAGTCGGTTTTTTGTTTTCGCACTTGCATGAGACCTTTATTATTTTTCGTTCCGCCAATACACCATATTGTTAAATGCTTAGTTTACGCACTTTCCCGGTTGGACCAATCGCCTGGTCTCGGCTTGCTGCACTGCATACCCAAAAACATTATTATAGTTATTAAGATTTTATATTTCGTCGCTGAATGGCTACGGTATACATTATATTATATTGCGTTGCTCGATTTGGCTTTGTACGTACCATATTATTATGCATGTCGACGTGCCGAGTTCAGAGTGCGGCTCTTGGGTAGAATAAAAATTTAAAAAAAAAAGAAAGAAAGGTCTTAATCGGTCTAAGTTGTCGCTTTAAATCGCTCAAGAGCCGTCGACGAGCCAGCACCATTAAATAAATATTTTTTTAAAGCACTATTACGTTATTCGGCCTAAATTATGTTGAACGGTAGAAGGGAAGGAGGTAATATTTGTAAAAGTTTACAAGTGCAATACTTTGTTATTTATTAAGTTATTCCAAGTATAATTAATGTATTATGTTCCCTATATTAACCTAACCTAACACGTGTCTAGTCTTGTATAATTATTTGAAAATTTATTTTTTTGACCAATAATATAAACGTGACTGTGAGAACGCATCAATAGACTACTATTTTATGATATGGTTTTTTTTTTTGTTCTAAATGTTTTACCTCCTTCTCTTGTTCGGTTGAAACTTATATAAACAGTACAATCATAATAACGATTGTCTGATCTAAACATGTGTTTGGTGTGCTAGGAATATAGCGTGCAACTGACGTTCCGCGAACAATGGATGGACGAGAGACTCAAATTTAACGACTACAATGGTAAATACGAAGAAAACGTTATATTTACTCGCTAAAAGCTTTTATAAGAAATTCTATGGACGACATCTCTTACGAATGCTATGTCGATACGACGGGACGGTGACATAATACATATTATAATATTATAATGATTATTCATTTTTCCTAGATTTTTTTCAAAGAGATCTCAAGAGTTGAATTGACTCACAGCATATTGTTTCATGAGCAGACATTTGTCAATGATAAACGTCATATTTTAAATTTAAAAAATCGTCACCATTTATAAAAAAAAACACTCTTTTTAATGCTATTTTTCAAGACATTAGTTTCAAGCGATTTTTGTCATCACCATTTACCACTAACCGAAATAAAACAGTTCAAAATGATAAACGAAATTTTGCTTTGCTAGGTAAAATGAAGTACCTGACTTTGACCGAAACCAGCAGAGTATGGATGCCCGATTTGTTCTTCTCGAACGAAAAGGAAGGTCATTTCCACAACATAATAATGCCTAACGTGTACATTAGGATATTTCCCAACGGTCTGGTATTGTACAGTATAAGGTGAGCGATTATTTAATAATACAGTTTAAAATTTAAAATTTGCATATTAATATTCGAACATTTTTATTCTATCGCAGAATATCTCTCACCCTGTCTTGTCCGATGAACCTTAAGCTATATCCATTAGATCGTCAGACGTGCTCACTAAGAATGGTCAGCTGTAAGTAATAAATTCACTATATAGCTCATATTGTATGCGTTAAAAAAGTATAACATTAACATTTAACGTTGGATGTATTCGTTTGTATGTTATTTATTTAGACGGTTGGACAACTGACGATTTAGTATTCTTGTGGAAAGAAGGTGATCCCGTGCAAGTGGTTAAAAATTTACACTTGCCCAGATTTACATTGGAGAAATTTCTTACAGATTACTGTAACAGCAAAACTAACACAGGTACACATATAGTAATATGTACAACTGCTGTTTCGGATATAAATGACACATAAACCATACTTCATGATATGTCGATAGCACAGGACATGATTGCATTTTTTGAGAAATTCGGTTGTATCTAGTTACAGATCCCTAGTAGACTTATCTACACATTGTGTACAAACGTTTTGGTATCTCTGGAGACAAAGACAAAATATACAGAATCTCGGTGTACAGTTTAGAGAAAACTCATTTATTTTCCAGAATCTGCTTTAGTCCATCTACGTTATTCGAACTTTAAATTAAATGTCCCTTGTATAGTTTAATACAAATTTGTTCTAACTTATCTTATTAAAGACTGAAGTTGGTTTCAATATTTTATACTTCATGGAGAACAATGAATCATGGAAATGTTTTTGAGCCATCCCCACTACCGGCTGGTGTTCAAGCTCGTGTTCATATTCCTACCCTCTTTTTCTCTCTTAATACAATGCCTTTCTCCCTCCCTCCGTCTGCAATCTCCTTCCCTCCCTTTCCTCCATCGAAATATTACCTCCCCACCCTTTCATTAGTCACTGATCTCTTATCACCTGTCATTTATCAGAAGCCGTTATCATCTGTGTGTTATTACTATTTTCTTACTATTAACCCTTTATTAGCGCTAATTCTAGACAGACGCCCCCCTAGCCCTAAAACATATCCGGTGGGGATATTTTTTTAATATATTATTTTTCGACAATTTTTTGCCACAGGAGAATACAGTTGTCTGAAGGTCGACTTGCTGTTCAAACGCGAGTTCAGTTACTATTTAATCCAGATCTACATCCCGTGTTGCATGTTGGTCATCGTGTCCTGGGTGTCTTTCTGGCTGGACCAGAGCGCGGTGCCGGCTCGCGTGTCCCTGGGCGTGACCACGCTGCTGACCATGGCCACGCAGACCTCGGGTATCAACGCTTCCTTGCCGCCGGTGTCGTACACCAAAGCCATCGACGTGTGGACCGGCGTGTGCCTGACGTTCGTGTTCGGGGCGCTGCTCGAGTTCGCGCTGGTCAACTACGCGTCCAGGTCGGACACGCACAGGGACGACATGACCAAAAAGGACCTGGAGCGCACCGTGTCGATGGACGTGAACGACTACGAAGACGGGCCGAATTCATTCAATATGGTGAGATCGAATAGTACGGTGAGCATTGACCGAGCGCTGACGGCCGAAGCGCATGATTTACTTTCCAGCTGTTTCATTTGAACGTATTTTTCAAACATTCCCCCTCCCCTTTGTTACAATATTTTATTTACATTTTCGTTGAAAATAAGTAGGTATAACCGACTTGCCGAACCGTTGCGTTGACGAGAAAAGTTTCACTTTATCTTCGATTTCGTCTCGTGGCGGAGGAGTGGGCGCCACAAAGGATGCCACTACTATGTATCTATACTTAACACCTTAAATGACTGGCTAGATTAGAATTTCTCTCCCGGGCCATAAGGGATGAGGGGGTTGGTTAGCTGGTACCTACCAGAAGCGTAATATATTGAACAAGCGAAGGGAAAGAAAAAAATTGGTAGGATTAGTAAGCTTATAGCAATGTTACAATAATTTAAGAGTTCATATTTAGTCGTTGATAATTAAACGATGGCAGTACACAAATATTTCCTTTTTTTTAAACAATATTTTTATTAAATATACATTTTTATAAACTGCTGAGTACGCAGTACTTACTATGTCATATCTCAAATTATTTTCTTCTCGATAGAGATCGTTTAACTTAACATTGCTATAAATTGTATAACGACTAATCAAAAATATACGTCACTTAGTAGATATAAAATCATAAATATAATCGTATTTTTAGTTTTATATCTTGCCACTTCTCGAATTAAACTAAAGTTTATACATATGAACTTGATAAACTTTTCGTTAAGACATACATACATGGCATGTGTAAACCCTATTATGGATAATAAATGTTGAAACTGCATAGAATTATTAATTCATAACTAATGCTCGTTTAGTAGTTATACTTTAAAACCAGTAAAGTGCAGCACGCACTTGATTTAAAAAATAATCCCTTTTAAGAATGGTTAATCGACATTGTTAAAGTTTCTATGGTTTTTGTTTACTTTTGTAATAGTTAAAACTATTAAATATACCTAAATTTTGTTTTATGTTATGCATTGATCGATACTGTGTGTATCCCGTACCTGCAACATTATTTAACTCATTTAAAATACATTTATTTTTTATTATTTATAGTTATTATTATTATTATTTTTCAATGAAAAGCTGGGAATCAATGATTGCATGATCCGCATGGTCTGTATCCGTTATCAATCAGAGAGTTTCCGGTTATCGTACATAAATATTTTTGAAATACAATCAATGTGGTTGACTTAGTACACGACGGGTGATCGTTATTTTACAAAAAAAAAAAAAAAATAGAAATGCATTTATCCGGAAACTTGATGATTGTTAAAACCGCTTAGCACTCACCCGAATTTAAAATATTATAACCTTATTGATCTACCTAACGACGAAAACGCTCGAAAAGCAATAGTAATATGGACTATTACCGTTTGTATACCAACTATACATTGTGATAGATATTTACAATACAATTTCTCATATCAGCTGATAATTTTCGTCGTTTGCCATCAGAATTTATTCCCATATATTATTCCAGAACGTTTTCGTCGAATGTGTACTATTGTGTTCGTCGTTCATAGCGCAGGCATTTTTAATATTAACGTGCACCGTGATTGCAGAAGCCCCTGATGCGTCCCGAACTGATGATGTCCAGAGACAAAATGAGCCAGATCATTCACCAGACCCCGCCGATGGAGAAAAACTCCTGTTGGAAGTCGTGGATGTCCAAGTTTCCCACTAGATCCAAACGCATTGACGTCATATCCCGCATACTCTTCCCGATGGTGTTCGCCATGTTCAACATGTCCTACTGGTCCACATACTTGTTTCGCGAGGGCGTAGACGAAGACAAATAAACACAAACAAAAAAAAAAAAAAAATACCAGCCAACATCCAAGTCAAGTTAATTATTAAAATATTACTAAAGTGTAGTGTGTCTTGTGTACCAACCCCTGTGATAACGCTAAAGTAATTTTGTTTTTCGAGTGTCGTCCCCCATATCTTTTTTTTTTTTTATAATTATATCGTCCAAGTACAATATTATAATAACAACAAATACGATGATGATTGTATACAATAATGTATTCTGTATGGTCGACGTACAATGTACACTCTCAGAATTTGTTAATAATAATAATCATTTATAGTTATTGACCAAAACCACAATCGTACTCGTATGTTAAATACATTCCGTTTTTTTTTTTTAAGAAATTCTTCTTCTTCTATTTTGTACATGCTATGCTCAATATTTTACCATCGAACCAACTAAAAACGGTCCATTGAATAAAATATACCATCTCAACGAATAAAAGAGACAAGGTCCTCTAACGAAACCCGTCAACGTTCTGCTCACAATCTAAGTCCGAGTCGTTCCATCCGTAATCCTTTTGCCGGCCGAGCAATAGTATATAATAATTTTTGTCCATTTGATATTGTACAGAATCTAACCCTGCCATTAGTGCGCTTTTTTTACCTCTGTCGACCACGGCGTTTTTACCAATCTAGTATACAAGTCCCTAGCACTCAATGATGTCAATTTACACATTCGGTTGTCGTGCAGATATTAGCTGTTAATGAATTTACAATGCCGCCATAATTGAAATAGATAACATCATTGCAATCAAGAGTAAACCCGAACTCTAAAAAATACACGTGTAATTAACAATTTTTGTTTTTATTGTTTATCTATAAAACGAATTGAAGCTTGTAAAATATTGTCTTATAATAAAGAAAAAAAAATACATCAACAGAATAAAAATCATGTTTCCGCTGTATCATAATTATACATAATATGTAATACTTTTATCATCCGTTTAATTTTATGTATAGTTATTTTCTTTAGATTAATATAATATGTATATTAAGACAATTAATATATTATATTTATGAATTTATGAAAATTGATAAATCTATTTCTAATCATTAGATAAAATGTCAATAATTTTTCCATATGTTCGCTCTGACTTTATGATAAACTCGGATTTACTATAATATTAAACGTTAAACAAGTCATTTTTAGATAAGTAAATAATTATGTAAAATTTAATTTTGCCACGTAAATATTGTATTGTCGGAACGGATATAATAAGTAGATATTTATTGTTCACATTAAATCATAATAATATAATGTTTTTTTTTATATATAAATAATGTTGATTTAATGACATTGTATTTTGTTGATTGTATAAAACAAAGTCAATCATAAAAGACGTGCTTCGTATCGATATACGTTTGCGAAAAATAAACTGTACTTCAGTATATAAATATTTGCATTGTTATAGAAAAATGTATACATTTCCCTTCCCATTTATTTTAGTCAGAGTATGAGCGAGAGCAACGCTAAACAGTTTTTGATAAAGACATTTTGAATATTAATGTTGTTTACAGCATTACAAATCATTACTGTACGTCTGTGCCTAAATAACATCTTTATAAAATATTTACTAAAAAAAAATATATATTTGTTATCAGTGTTCCTTATGAAAAAACTAAGAATCATGAGTATACAATAATAGTACACATTTTTAATTGTTGTCGTTTGCCGTCTTTTACAATACAATAATAAACTCGTGTAAACTCATAAACTTGTTGAATATTCGGACCTTACTTGGAAAGTATGAAGTAAAAGCTGAAGAAAAGTCACCAATTACTGATGCATATTACAAATTATAAGATATTCAAAACGTAATTGTACCAGGTTTTTATATTTTATTGTAATTTCGTACCTTCCGAGAAACGCAAATTAAAAAAAAAACCTAGCCTTCCTCCTATTTCGTCCTAACTGCTCTGGACAAATTGTAAGTCATAAACATTAATTTGTAAGTAACTGTAACCAGATTTTAAAACTGTGTGTTAACCCTGCTTGAATAGTATTGTTTTAATATAATAAAAATATGAACGACAAGTTACACACTTAAAAAGGAGAAATGTCCTCAAGCATATGTTTCTGATTTCAGTATACACTAGTATACTGAGTAGTAGTATTTGCTCTAACTATGCTTATACGTTTGTATTTGTAAAAGTACCTAGGTTTAGTCGTTTGGGTTTAATAAATGAATTGAAATTAAAAAAACTAGAGACTATCAACAGGATAGCAACGTTAAACGAACGCGACATTTTTTTTTTTATTTTACATCAGAAATATACAATCTGTACAATGAGCACAATAAGCATATATGATAAAAGTAGAGATAAATTACATGAATACATTTTGATGGAAGAAACCACTCATTAGTGACACTTCCAATGATTTTTTTTTAATTTTTAAACTTATATTTACATTGATCTAATTATTTATTAATATTAATTGATATTATTAGATAGAAGATCACGACATCACTTACGTTTTAAACGTCTGGGTGGGTCTCCAGGTATGGACAAGGTTGAGAGGTTTTTTATAAGGGGATTAGAGTGGGAGAGTAGTTTAATGTGGAATCTTTTATAGTAGGAGATAGCTTCTTCATGGACTGTTTTTAAGTTAAGGTCGTTATGGAGTGTATAATTAGAGATATAAGGAGGTGCATTGATTAATTTTCTTAAGACAATATTTTGAAAGCATTGAATTTTATTGGTATTGGATTTTTTAGCATTGCCTCATAGCTGAAGGCCGTAAGTCCACATGGGTTTTAAAAGGGTTTTATAAATAAGAAGTTTTGTATTAATATCTGTAAATTTATTGTTTACGATTAATGATTTGAGTAACCGCAGACGGCTATTTAGAGACAAACGTTTAATTTTAATTTTAATTTTAACGCGACATACAAAATATTATTATGTACCTAGGTGACGCTTTGCAAGGTGTTTAACTCGGTGCATTGTTTAGGCAATCCAAATGCTCGTGGAATAAAAACGTCCCAATGATGTTTTGATTACCAAAAAAGTTAGTTTTTTCTACAATACCTATCGAAACCACAAATATAACACCGGGTGATTCTTAACGCCCTACACTAGTTCACTCTTATAATAATTTCAATTTTGTAGTGTTTCTTTGAAAAAATTCTTCTATATTTTATAGTACAATATTCAAATGTTTATCTTTTTTAGTATTAGCTAGAGCTTTATCAACTTTTAAACCTTAAACGGTAACATATTTATATATATAATTATTTTTGAATTCATTTTAGCTTACGCATATAAATTTCACGTTTATTATATATTATGGTCCTTATATAGATATTTGGAAAATTTGTATTCTGACATTTGTTAACATTTTCAATTGAATCCTTCTGTCTTCATGTATATACAAGCCGAAAAGTTTTTATATTGTTTTTGAAATATGCTAGCGAGAAGTTTTTATTTATTATTTTTTCAAAAACCATTTCCCGAGACAACACATGTTACAAGTTACAATTTTGATAATAAGAGGGAGGGGATAATTTCACACACGTTTCCGCTAGATCTAATCAAACCACTTGGCCAATATGCCTATATGATTAATACTATTGTATTGGATGTATTCAGTATTTGGGTTATTTTCTTGATTTCGAAAGGTAAGTGATAAACTTTATACATTTTCGACTTGACAAAGAACAATTTCTGATCTATAGGATTACTATACAGTATACATGATGAAATCGGTTCAGCGGTTTAGGTTTTATCGTCGTGACACGGGCTGTGTCATTTTTTTTAGTGCATACAACGTTTCAATATTGATACAACACAGCTATACATTTATGCATATCACATGGATAAAAAAACACGAGTTGACTGCGTCACAACGTAAACCATCAAAACTGATCCCAAAAACACCTTTATAATAAATTGTGTACCAAAAAAAAACAGCAATAATTTTTGTCTGTATTTCTTATGAAAAGACTCATGGTTGTTAATAATTGTAGTGGTTTCTAATCGTTGTCGTGACCGTCTTTCGCAGTACAACAATGACGCCGGGTAAACTCATACGATTGTTGTATACTTGGGCGTTACTGGTAACATTTAAAGTAGATGCATCTATTAAAAAGTTAAGGGTTGTCGATGAGTACGACAAACTATACGAAATCGAAAACGGGTATGAAAAACCTGATTCAAAATCGGCTTTATTCGGGAAATATGAGATTTCAAGAAATATGGTTGACGACGAACTGGATAACATCAGGTGCGGTTTTACATTTATAGCGTTGTCTTACATGTGCATTTCCGAATACCTACTACGCTGGGACGGCGAAGATCGGATCGACGCCGTAATAGATCACATCGAACCGATTGGCCAACATGCCTATAAGATGATTGTTATTCTTTATAACGTCGGTGCCGGGAGGTTCATGTTCGACATGTGGTTGTTTTATTTGTACGCTAGTAAAATTCAAATGTTCGGAGCTTATGTTAACAGTGGCGGCAAGAGTAGTTTTAGGAAAAATCTTATGGACATTTACGATATCCACCTGAACATAATGGAAAAACTAAAAAAAAACGTAAGGCGCTGTAGAAACAACCGTTTGTACGTCGACAGCAGAACAACTTCGCTGTACGAGAGTTATAAATTTTTGAGCAGATCGGACGATACCACGGTGGCCTTTAGCATGATCAGGGAACACTATACCGAGGTGAACAAATTAATTGCCCACAACGACAACTTGACCGTTGGGACGGAAAACGCAGAATACTTAAAAATAGACCGACTGTACTTGAACGATTTGATCCTAAAGGACGACATCATAGACGAACTGCAAAACGTCTTTGACCGGAACATAACCTGGGGCAACACCAACGACGTATTAAAAAAGACTTGGGACAATCTGAAGAACCCGGTGATCGTGTTTGATGGGTTGAGTGGGTTTCAAAAATATCACTCGCAGTTCAAAAACGTGATCAAAACCATTATTTTGCGTATAATTTGGTCACACTTGCTGATACTGGAACGCCTTGTAAACATTAACATGGCAGCCGGTGACGTAGCATCACAAATAGCTAAAAAATCGACGTTATCGAAAATAAACAATCAACTGTTGAATAAACTAGTGCCCAACAGATCAACGGTATCAAAAAAAAACAAAAAACTTATGAGAATAATAATACCGTTGTTGTCATTTTTAGAGCTACAAGCAGACGGCGATCTAATAGAACTAGTGAAATGTTTGAAAAAAGAACCATGGCAATGCCTCGAGGATGGATTAGGAATTGCATTAATTTCGAAGATGCTAGAATTATTGGCATCGCGTTTCGAGGGTTTAAACGCGTTTGATGGTGTACTGAATGAAGAACAGGAATTGAAAGATAATTATAGTGACTGGACCGAACTGGCCGAAAAAAGAAACTTGTCCGTACCATTCCTACCGGATAAGAAATTTACCGCCTATAATATAAACTACACGCGAGCTGTCATTTTTTCTGAATATGTCCATCACATTTTAGAAAATGTTGATTTTAAACTGATGAAATCTATTTTCGAATCGTCAAACTTTACACGTTTTGACGGACTTATGTCATCCCAGATACGGTATGAGCACGAAATGTCTGTGAGTACTAGATCCAGTTATTTGTCTTCGGAAGATAATACAGAATCTCAACAATTAGCATCAATTGATGATGATGATGAAATTGAGATACAAGAAAGTATCCTAAGCCTTGATAAACCAGTAGTTGAGCTCGAAACAGGGGAAACATCAAATAAAAACCGAGAACATAGTTTAGACGACTCTGACACTACACCCCTTGAACAAATAAATGTAAGTGGTGAAAACATTTTATATGAGCCTAGTAAAAAAGAACCAGAACCACCGGAGGATGGCCACAATGAAAATGTTGAAAATAATATACAGGATGCTTCAAGTTCTTCCGAAGAGAAACAAGAAACTGGTGAGAGAGAAAATAATAAAATTGAAAATAATTTAGGACAAGAAAATAATAAATTAAAAGAAGATGAAGCCGGAGATAGTGATACAGAAACGTTATTAAATAAAAACGTGAAAACAGAAAATGATTTAAACGATACTCTGCCTATTGAACCTGATAAGGTAGAAATATCAAATGAAGTTGAAGAAATTGGATTTGAAAATTCTAAAAATACACACTTAGAAGAATCCCCAAGTGTTACCGTCGATAAAAGTATAAACAATGAAATAGAAGTTCCTTCGCCAGAACCATCAATGAAATTGAACAAAGATGCTGTACTAGAACCAGATTCATCTGAAATTCATGAGCATGTACCTATGCAAGTGGGATCAAATATATATAACTCATCTGATACTTCTGGTATTTCTTTAGTAGAAATAAGAGCCCCTCCACTAGAACCATCACCTAGAATGGATGAATTCCTTGTTCTTGAACCAGATGCGTCTGCGATTCATAAGCATGCATCTATACAAGTAGAATCTGATAAATATAATTTTTCTGATACTTCTGGTATTTCTTCAGTAGAAATAAAAGCTTCTCTGCCAGAACCATCAACGAAAATAGATAAAGTCATTGTTCTTGAGCCATATTCATCACCAACAAATCGTAAACCGTTAGAAAATGAACACAATACAAATCAAGACAATTTGACGGGCTGGTAACGGATTTATTACAATTTGTTTTTTGAAGGGCCACAGTAATTAAATTCCGTAGATGAATATAATAAAGTATAAAACAATTCTCCAAGTGGTATCGGATGAAAACAGATACAAACCATTCTATAGTTAATTTAAAAAACTGTGATGTTATCTTCACCTTTACTAAAATATTCGCTTTATACCTACAATTAACCTAAATTAGTTGTATGATTTAAAATTGATAACAATAAAAGTGTTATAAGATTTATTTATATGATTTTATTTTTTTAGCATTTAAAATTGTAATTCTGTTATTTATATGAATTGTATTCTTCTTGTAAGAGGACATTATCCCCCAATTTTCTAGCGTTAAAACCTGTCTATGTAGAAGACGTTTTACTCGGTCCAGGATGGTCTTAGAGCAAAAACACTTATTATGAAAGATGATACAATTTCTGAGCAAATGGCATATCCGATTTTTAAAAAAAAAGTCATCATTGTTTTAAAAAAGTAAAAATTAATTTTTTTAACATTAAAAATTTGGTTAGACTAAATATATTAGAAAAAGCATATGCCATTTCTTCATATAATTTTTTGAAGTTTTTTCCACTATCTTTCCAACGAGCTCACTCCGAATATTTTAACTTCAAAACTGAAAATTACTATTTACTAGTTACTTTTCATGTAAATAATTAATTCATGGTTACGCGCACATTCTATAAATATTGCAGCGGCATACGGCCTATGAAATATCATATGATACAAATCGTTCAACATTGACTTTCTTGATATAATAATACACGCTTTCTTAGCTGTCACATGCGATCAACTTTTGGTGTGGCATTCTCTTTAGTGTTACTAAATTATGAGAATCATCATATACCGTGGTTGTTGTATAGAAACTCGTAATAGGTCTACGATCGCGATACAAAGCAATGCAAAAATATAAAAAAATTTTCATAATTTTTAAATTTATCATACAAATTAATTTAAACCCTGACCAAGTAACAACATTTCATCTATTTAAAATATACAGGGTGGCGGAGAATGAAAGAGCACATTTGTAATGGGCGCCATAATTTTAAATTTTTGGGGTAGAGGGGTGAAACAAAAAACAAGTTGTTGCAAATTTAGGGAAGTTTTATTTGGTATAAAAAAAATATTATTTAGGAAACAGAACGTCCGATAGATGGCGTTGTTGAACGGAGATGCATTCTTGGAGACGCTCGTCAAAGTTTTTCATCACTTTCTCTAACATTTCCACTGGAATTGATGAGATTTCACTTCTAATTGCATCCTTTAAATCGGAAAGGGTTCGTGACTTGTTGACATAAACATTCGACTTCAGATACCTCCATAGGGAGAAGTTGCAGGGGGTGAAATCGGCGAGCGGGTTGACCATGGAACGTCACCATTTCGAGAGACCAGACACCCCGGAAAAGTTGAACGGTTGAGTTCCATTGAAATTCTCGCCGTGTGGGTAGGGGCACCGTCTTGTTAAAATCATATATTTTCAGTATCCATTTCGTTTTCCTCTAGGTAAGGGATGAAAATATCTTGGAACATAGTCTCGTAACACTCAGAATTCACCGTCACTGCATATCCTCTTTCATATTCAAAAAATAAGGCCCAATTTTCCGACTTTTAACAATGCACACCAAACTGTTACTTTTCCAATGTGAAGAGACTATTAGTGCAATTCTCTTGGGTTACCATTTGCCCAATATCGGAAATTTTGTTTATTGATAATGTCCAAGTGGTAATGAGGTCTTTCGGTCCCGCTACCGGCGAGCGCCTCCAAGAATGCATCTCCGTGCAAAAACGCCATCTATCGGACATTCTGTTTCCCAAATAATATTTTTTTCAATCCAATAAAACTTTCTTAAATTAGCAACAACTTTTTTGTTTCACCCCTCTACCTCAAAAATTAAAATTATGGCGCCCATTACAAATGTGGTCTTTCATTCTCCGCCACCCTGTATAAGTAATAACTTATTGTTACAAATAAACACAGTATTAGAACTTATAATAGCGCAAGAGAACTAAGTCCTATGCTAATATTAAATTTGATGTTGGTCAAATATGACTAATAATAATTACCTATGTCTCCATTACAACTTGTTTTATAGAATAAATAATAATGATATATACTAATTACAAACAAAGTGTTTCTCGAAACTTGAGCTTATTTTAGAGACATAGACCGTAGTGTTAAATAAAATAAGGTTGGAAACAAAGTCGTACTAGTGTAAAATAGTTGTGTTCTGTCGATTTAAAATATGATATTTGTTGTACGCTTGAAAGCGTGAATTTTGCTTAGTTAGTCATTTGTGTACACTTAGTAAATGTATTATACAGTCGTCTAAATCAAGTATATAATTTTTTTCGATATTAAAATGAAAGCATACGTAAGGTGTGAAATTGTTTTATGTAGGTATATCAAACGTGTTTCAATAAAAAATAAAAAAATAATTACTTATTTACTTGTGTATACATTAAATCGAGGCGAAGTAGTAGATGTATTGTTGGAATTAAAATTGTATACCTCCTTAACACGTGATAATGATTTTTTTTCCGACAGTATTGTTACCGCTAAAGTTTACCACTGACGCGTTTTTGAAGATTTAACGACAGTGCGTGAAACCGAAAGCTGTCTTGGCGCGGACGAAAACCAATAGAAACAGTTCAAGGCGAACATCTGCTATCGGTATCCGTGTAATTGTGATTTTAGTACCATGATGTGGTGTGGATTTTTGAAAGTATTCTTATGTTTTTGTATTTTGTCGGGAGGGTCATCCGAAGGGGCACACGCCGATGACAAGCAAACACTGGTGGCCCGATACGTTTCGATACGCGCCATCGCCAACGGGTACGACAAATCAGACGAACCAACCGACGTGGGCAGATACAGTAGAGAGAAAATAGTGCATATGATCTCAGAGGAAAAGGACCGAGTGGTCTGCGGACTTTCGTTCGTGGCTCTGTCTTACATGCGCATCTCGAAATATCTGCTCGTGTGGAACGGCCAAGACCGTCTGGACTTGGCGGTGCGGCAAATCGAATCGTTCGGCGACCACGCGTTAGGCATTATCGTCGTTCTCTACAACCTGGGCTACTAGTGCTCCATGATAGGCATGTGGTATTTCTACATATATTCGCGCAAGATAGCCGCTTTCCTCGGTCGGATCCGCAAACACCGACGACGGCGAAGCGATTGCAAAGCGATCACGACGGAACTGTACGAGATCCACGAAAACGTGGCCGACAAATTGTCGCACAAGGCGAAACAGTGCGACCTAAACCGAAACAACATAATGTCCCGGCGCAACGGACTCAACGAACGGTACAGGTATCTGGGCAAAAGCAACGCCTGCGACACCGAGGTAATAGCCTTGATCGAACAGTTCAAGAGCACCGTGGATCCGTTGATCTCCATCAACCGGACGTTGGATTACGGCCTCAGCAACGTCAACAGACTCTCCATAGACCGGATGTACCTGAACGGCGTGGTCTGCGACCGTGACTTAATGAACGAATTGCAAACCTTGTACGATCCGCAAATCTTTTGGGGCGACGCGGCCAACGTGCTGCAAAACGCCCACGACGATCTGACCGACAACCCCGACATCATGTTCGACAACCTCGCGGGCATCGGACGGTTCCAATCGCTGTTCAAAGACTTTCTACTGACCATCGTTTTGCGTTTCACGTGGTCGCACTTATTGATCCCGAACCATCACATCGACGGGTTCATGGGCGTTGTAAAAGCCGCGCAAGTGGAGCGCGAAAGCAACGAGTTCCTGACGGTGTTGGTGCCGTTCCTTCAATTCTTGGGCGTGGACGAGGACCCGGGCCTGACGGATCTGTTCAACTGCATGTACTACAGGGCGTGGTTGTGCCTAAAATACGATATGGGTATAGCGATAGTGAAGAAGGAACTTGCGAGGATCGGTCAGCACTTTATGGATTTTGACCCGACCAAAGGTGTTATGTTCACCGAAAGCGTGATAAGCGTCAACTACAAACAGCTGATGTCGTTTTCCAAAATAAACAAATTGCGTACCGACTACCGGAGTAAACCCATCAGAGAGTTGTCGACGTTCAAAAAAAACTACACTCGACTCTTCGTGTTCATCGATCGTGTACAACATCAAATCTTGCAACATGTCGACTTTAATTTGATGAACGGGCTCTGCAGCAACAAGTGCCAGACGACTCTGGATAAACTCAAATCGAATATGTTTCCGCCAGAAAAAACTGAAGACAATCAATACATTGAAATGTCGATACAAATGACCGAGATATCCCTCGTCGAAGAATACTTGCAAGTCACGATCGAAATGGAACAGATTGACAGAGACGAGTACGCAATGCAAAAGTATGTTGAAATTTCAATTACAATGGAAGATGTCTCCCCAATGAAATACGTTGAAATATCAATACAAATGCAAGAGGTCCGTAATCAAAATTATGTTGAAATTTTTATAAAAATGGAAGATGCTCCACCAACGAAATACATTGAAGTATCAATACAAATGGAAGAATGTCCTGATGAGCATTATGCTGAAATTTCCACTAACATGGAACGAGGTATCTTATTTTAGTGCCATATGCTTTTATTCATCTTCACTCTTCAGCCGTTAATGTCTGTATTTAGTAGATTTTTATCCAATAGTTTCTTATTGCCACTATAATTTTTATAGTTATTAAATTAATAAATTTGTATTTTTCTAAAACTCTCAAATCTTGCATTTTATAATATTATCAAAATATGCCTTAAAACCGTATTCTATAACAGTATTAAACATTTCGAACATATTGATTTTAGTAAAGTAATTACTATTTGATCCCTGAAAACCAATAAGCTTTTAATGTACTTAGAGTGTTTATTTTTTTCCCATTAGCACCACCGGACACCGCCGATCAAAAACCGCCACCAATGAGTAACCCGGCCAAAAAACAAAACAACCTTGTTGTTACTCCCAAGGAGCCAGTAGACGGTATCATTAGTTGGCCCGATATTTCGTATTATCAACTGTTTAATTTTCCATCATATCTATTCTCTCCTCGAGATTACCAAGAAAAATTTGATTCAGCAATTGAGAAGAATTAAAAATAAAAATAACGGTAATGTTCTTTATTTATATAATATATACGCACAATATTTCTGATATAATTATATAATTTAGTATGATATGTATATGAATATATACACATTTAAAAATAAACGGTTATTAAACTTAAATTATATCGAATTTTGACTACTCGTTATTCAATTGCAATGTGAAATGCAATAATAGTTTAAATAATGAGAGTTAAAAAATAATTTTAGGCTGGTAAATTGTGTAGAAAACCCTGAAAAAAATCACTGATAAGCGCTCAATAATAGTGGTTCTCATTTTGCTGGCCTTATTATAATAATAATTGTTTAACTGTTAACATTGATAGTGTTTAATAAGCTTAAAACATGTTTTTTGAATGGATCTATTTATTGTAAACAAAATGATAACATTCTATTGCAATCATTTATGTATTTTTTACATGAAACTTAAATGAAAAACCAATTTCAATTAATTTGCTATTAAATACTGAACGCTATGAATTCTTGTTGACATTATCTACACAAAAGGACTATTTTATTATAATTTTGGCAACTACCGTTTTCTATAAATCGCACTTATTCAATGTTAAATCCTCACTTTCTTACATCATTTTTGGTCACACCTCAAATTTATAATATTTTTCTTTTACCTCTAAATATTTGTTTTCGTTCACACAACCTATTGTGCCTCTTTTCGCTTGTACTCACTTTAGCGTTTCTTTGATTCCTTTATTCTGAAACAAAACTGATTCCAAATATTTAATTTTTCTATAATATTTAAAATGTACTGCTTGTTCTCCTAGAAAAAGTAATTCTCTACTTTAAACCTCATTATTACTGCATGAAATTCTAAAGTACTCTGTTTTACACTTTCTTATTCTCAAACCATTTTTCTTGGATGCCTTCCTTAGTTTAATTTGTAACACTATGCTAACCCCTGTGATAGTTCTATACAGTAATCTAGTAGGTTAGCTTTGGAACTTTTGTCAATTCGACATAAGGCATTGGTCTGGTACAATTTTTTTCTTCACTAAAATACGACGTAAACAAAATTGTTACATGAAATTTTCATATAAAAAAAGTAATGTAAATTATATGTTACCGAAAATACATCATTATTTGCACATACATAAAGAATATACTGTACAATATGTGTCTGAAAACAAAACGTCTACTAAGTCAAAACACCTGTAATCGTACATTGTATTTCAAAACAATTTTTTTAAATAAATGCTAGACATATCACCATAGTCATGAATACTACAAGAGTTCGCTTATTGAAAAGAAATGAAAACAATTATATAAAAATTGTTTTAATCACTAATTGTATACACAATATTATTAGTTGAAAAAAAAACAATAACAGTAATTTTTTTTTTAAGTGTTAAAAACTGAAAGAGAGATAGAAATTAATATAATTCAAATATCCAAATTATATTTTTTTTTTAAATGTATGAACATAGTTGACATTTTTGCCTATTATGCATTTTATGATCAACTCTACCATTATGTTATTAGATAAAAATATTTAGGCACGTTCAATGTAAATATGATTTCAAAACAATGTTACATTAAATTTAATGACTGCTAATCATCATTTCGTGTTAAGGACATTAAATTCTATCTATATTGGCGGAATTTAGCTAATAAAACGCAGATACGGCAATGCCATGGGCCCCCGGATTATATTTGGCATTTTGATTTTAGTACCTGAACAGCATAAGCATTTTCGACTGACTTTGTTTTCAAGCTTCGGGCCATAATTTGTTGAATATTACCTATTATAAAAATCGTTGTTTGATAAGACAACGACTTTTATTTTATGTTAGACATGTTTCAAGAAAATTAAAAATGCCGCTGGCCTGACAAATATCATAATGCGCAATGGGTATGGTATATATAAATATATATAAATATATATTCACAAAACTAAAAACATACAAAATGCAACATGTTTGATTCTATAGCTTAATATTAAGCAAAAAATGTATTGCAGTATTTGTCGAAATATGACTATTTGTTTACGCCTATGATTTTTGTTTTGTTTCGCTAAATTCAAACAACATATTTTGGCAAGCGTGCAATACCTATTGCATATTTTTTAACGCGCGTCGTTCTACTTTATTTAACGAAAAAAATATATAAAATTATTAGTACAGTCTTGGTTCTGGGCACAGATATTACAATGAATCGGCGATTATTTTTACTCGGACTTGTAGCGTTTTTAATGGTGCTTGGCCAAAACGATGCGAGCAAAATGAAATTGCAACACAGGTATTCCACATTGACCGAGATCCGCACGGGATACCCAAGACGACAAACGGTGGAATCGACAAACGACACGGTTACTAAAACTCAGCTGAAACGCGCCATAGCGACGGAAGAGGATTGCTTGAAATGTTACTTGTCGTACATAGCGCTGTCTTATTCGAGAATAATCAAGCATCTGTTGAAGTTTAACGGCGAGAGCCAAATCGAAAACACAATTGGCCATATAGAGTCGTTGAAAGACCACGTGTACCAAATTATCGTGCCTTATTCCAACTATAGATTAAGGGACAGCTACGGTTTGTGGTTGCTTTACTTGTTCACGGTGAAAATCGATGATTTTTATAAGTTTTATAAGGACATCAATACGGAAACCGAACAAATCCTACTGAACCTGTCCGCCGTCAACGACAACGTCAGAACGCAACTGAAAAACAGCTTCAAGACGGTCAAATGCAAAGAAAACGAAATCGACATCAAAAGCGTGCAGTCCGATTGTTACGGTGAATTCAACCAAGTGCGCAAAGACAAAACGGCGGAACATTACGGCAAAGCGTTGGCGGTGTTGGGCAAGTATAAAACCCAAGTGGAAACGAGTTTGGCGGCAAACCGGGACACCGGATTGTTCAAGAAAGACTACAAGCTCTACGCGGTCGACATGCTGTACTTGAACGGCTATGCCGTCAAAGAAGACGTTTTGGAAAAGTTCCTAATGTGGTACGACCCGCTGGTCGAATGGGGAGACACGAAGAGCACGCTTCGACAAGCTTATCACGAGATCGACAAAAATCCATCGATAATGTTTGACGGTCTGCAAGGGTTTCGCAAATACTTCACGCTCACCGAAAACCTGATGAAAATCATTATGCTGCGAATAACGTTGGCTCACATCAGACTACTCAAATCCGAAATAGACATCAGAAAAGGTGCGATGAATAAATATCTGCCGCTTAAAATGTGGATTTACAGGCAGGTGATAAAGAAGAACAGATTGCTTGTAGACATTTTGAAACCATTCAACCGGTTCTTAGATCTGGACATCCACGAGGCAACCAAAATGGAAAACTGTTTGATCAAATATCCGTGGAGTTGCATCTACACCGACAGGGGGGTCAAACTGGTCACAAGTCAGCTGCAGTCGTGTACCGTGGACTTTGCCGGGTTGAACGCAACGGACGACAACGTGATCGAAGACCCGAACGCGTTTTTCTTTGCGGTTAATCGACTGGAGGAATTCGAGGAACAATTGGACACATCCATCATCGACAGAAATCCCGAAGTAAAGAAGAGAACGTGTCTGAAAATGAATCTTATACGAGCCGCCATTTTTGTCAATCATGTAGCTTGCGTTTTTTCCGACGTCCACTTTCATTTTGTGCATCGGTTACTTGAATGGGCGGTGCCAGTTAAGTTTCCTGAGATGAAAACGACGATTTGAAACGTATAGAAAAAGCAAAAATAGACTAAGAAAAAAATTTGATTTCACTCAAAACCTACACGATTTTTGTTAAAACCAACTAGTTGCTAAATATTCGTTCTGATATGCTAAATCAAAAAATAATAATCCTATTTCACGCTGATCATGACAATATTGTCTTGTGTACTAATGCCGCAATGCTCTTTACATTATTTTAATATCTATTACTCTGGTTATTAGGTAAAAAACATGTTTGCAAGTTCGGTAATTAAAATTGTTTGCGTTTTAATATTATTTTCAAAAATATTGTTTTATTCTTTCATTGCACTGTATTCTACCAACACAAACTAATGTTTCTGTTAATTAAAATATATGCTGTAAAATTAATAAGTATTTAAAACAAACATTATATATTTTTTTTGTTCCATTATTATAGTAATTAAAAAACAAATAACATAAGTAATCATTTTTTAACGAGTTCCTTTTTTAGCCTTTACATGACCTGATTCAAAAATGTGCAATTTATTCATACCAATTGTGATTTCAAAATCGTTTTAGCCGTTTTACATTGCGGTGTTGATACACACAACCGATATTATAATATACCGTTGTGCAAACGAACAGCAAACATAACAAATTGAAATATTTTGCTTTGAATTGTAAAAAAAAGAAATAGAAATATGTTAAATGTGTTACCATTAAAAATTATTTATGTATTTTCAAAAAAATATTCGCTCATTTTCGTGTAGCGTACAAACGCAAAAATTCAGTTGTACAAGTTACAACTGTACTCTGTACAGACAAATAAATAAAAACTATATGTTTAAAGTATTGACAATTTGTTTAATTTTAACATATGGTATTTAGGCATAGGCGCTTTAATGTGTTCTTACGACTCTTAATACTATTGTACGTTGATACTTATATATAATACAATCATATTTTATCCATGTAACAATTTTTATTTGACAAAAAAAATTTTGTATACAATTATCTTTATCCTAATAATTTGTTTTAATACTGAGAGATTTTGAACTCTATGTCCGAATGAACCTCACAGATCCCACAAAACGTTTAATAATATACTCAAGATACTGACTGTATACCCAAATAGAATTGGTTGTCATCTAAATAGGCAATTTTCAAACAATTTCATTCCTGACCTTGAGGAAATTGCAAACGATTTCCGTGATAATAAAAAATTAATACATTTCAAATGTAAAAAATGAAAAATTACAACACATATTATTATTACAAATACATTTACAATTAGTAAATAGCTACTTAAACAAAAACAAAAAACCAGTAAAGTGGGGTCGGGGCATAGTGGTGACGGGGAGGTCACAGGTTTACAGGAGTTTTTAAATCTGAAAGTGATAAAATCACTTTCGAAAAACGCTTTGATGCAAATCGGTAGTTAGTATTTTCAAGCCAGTAAGTCCAAACCAAGCACAGTATAAACCAGCAAAGTTAGAAAGTATTAAATTGAGATTCTGTAATTACAAATAAGCATGAAAGCGTTTATTTGAAAGTGATTTTATACAAGAGGACTAGTACAGTAGAGTATGAGATAATGGAATCAAAGCAACGAGGGGACGGAGAGGTCACAGATCTAGATGAATTATTATAAATAAAAGTGATGAAATCAATAAAATCACTTTCAAATAACGCTTTGATGCTTATTTGTAAATACAGAACCTTAACTTAATACTTTCTAACTTTGCTGGTTTATACTGTGCTTGGTTTGAACTGTACTGGCTTGAAAATACTAACTACTGATTTGCATCGAAGCTTTTTTTTGAAAGTGATCTCATTTTTTCACAATTTTTTTTGTTTTTACCCCTCTCCCAACTTAGTTTTTTTTATAGCAACTTTTGAAATTTAATTGGTAACGTATATATTTTATTAACTTTTTAAGTTGAGAATAATATACTAAGAATTTTGGCTGGTCGATAACCAGTTTCGGATAACTATTTTTGAAGTTGTTGAAGTTTCAAAATTAGGACAGGAGGAAAGGTGGAGTGTAGTATTATTTTTATCTGCGCGCATTTCCCAACCGCATTTCCCCTCCCATCTAACTTTAAAACCCTTATAACTTTAAAATAAGTTATACAAAACTGGTTATCGACCTGTCAACATTTTTAGTACATTATTTTCAATTAAAAAAATTAATCAAATATATACGTTACCATTTAAGTATCAAAAGTTGCTATCAAAAAAACTAAGTTGGGAGAGGCGTATAAACAAAAAAAATTGTGAAAAATTGAGATCACATTGTACAAAAACAATATGAAAAAACAAACTTTAATTTCTTTATAAACCCTATGAGATATTGAATGGCTCATAATAAAAAAAATCACCCTGTATATCTTAATTTGAACATAGTAACAAAGTAATGAAATATTTTATACAAAATTAGAGTTACAAGTTGATAAACTAAAAATTTAAAATTAGCACGAAGCAGATTATCTAATAATAGATAATTTAAACAATCAAGCGTGAATCTATCGAAAAAAAAAAGAATTTGTGATTTATAGAGTTGCTACTTGAAGGAATTGGTCAAGTATTAAAAAAGTTACAGTGTATATAAATTAAAAAAACCACACATCAGAGTAAAACCAATACCTTCTCGCTTTGCATCGAAGCTAAAACATTTTTCTGGATTTTTGTGTAAAAGACATCAAAAAAGGTATGTGTGTATATGTAGAAACTTTAAATGAGATAAAAACCATCTAACAAAAGGGCGAATACGAATTGCCTCTATTTTTTTTGTTGCCTCCCATGCCAGATAGTTAATATTTTTTTTTATCTTAGTTGCCTCCTAGGGAAATCCGGATTTCCATGTCAAGTGTACAATCGACTAGTGGTCGGAGTGGGGGTAACTCACTGACCTAGGTTCGATGGCATACGATAACATGTCTATGATGGTCGGAGGGGAGAGGTATGTCACTAACCTATGTCAAAAGTGCATGCTATAACATGGTCGGCGGGGTTGGAGGGGAAGGGAGAGTCACTGACCTGCGTCAAAAGTGCAGGCCCATTCTGTCTAGAATGGAATGTGCTGATGTCATCAAATGCATCAAATTTTGATGACGTACGCCCAATCCATTGTAGACAGAACCGGCATTTTACTCTCTTCTCATATCATCACATATTTTTAACATTAATTACATAAAGGCAATTTCTGAAAACCCTTCTTGTAACACTGTCGACTGTAACCATGTTTTAATTCATGAGTTACACAAGTCTCATGACAGGAAATGATCTTTCAGTCGTTGCACAACTTATTGTCCAAGTAAATGCAACACCAAGCAGCTTACATTTGAATACAGTTGAATTTCAATTAGTGTCTTTAATCACTACATTTTGTTTGTTTATCGTTTTCTTTTTAATATTAAAAATATTAAACATTTTTTGACAAACATGTACAAACAAAAAAAATTAAAATAACCATATACTTGTAAACGCAACCACATGGGAAAAGTTACGTTTAACAACGTTCTAAATTATAACTATTTAATTTTTCAAATGACAACATTTTATAATTTAACTAATATATAAGTCAACAAGGAATATTTTAGGGAGGACTAAATTTTGGTCAGGAGACTAAGTCCCCCTTACTAGTCACGCCAGTATATGACCTAAATTTTACCATGGAGTTAAATGTTTCTGCATGTGTGGACTTCTATAGTAACATATGGATATTACTCTGGCAATAACCTCTCCATCCAAGTTCAATATACAGTTGAAATTAACAACGATAACATAACTAGTGAATTATCGATGTAAAATACAGGTGTTATTGTTGTTCTAAATTAATTTATCGACCTTATAGTCAAAAATGTGAAGTAAAGTAAAGTACATAGGTAATACAGTAATTTATTACATCCCTTTAAAATATTTTTTGGTTAATACATAATATTTAAAATTTATTTTAATTAATTCGTTTTAAGGTCCCTGGATACCGTCCATTTTTAAGGAGTTTTGTATAGGCAATATTTAAGAAAAAAGTGATTTTAATTAATTTCGACCATGTCAATTAATTTACTGGTTAATTTGTATAAGCTTCATGGTAATATTTTTAATTTAAATCATTTTGTCTATGAGTAAAAGCCACTTTAGTTAATATAGTAGTACATTTTTTGTCTATCGCACAGGCTGAACCAGCGACCCGATAAGTAATCTAAAAACAGAGTTGAATTTGTCATGAAGTTTACTTGAGATCGGTCAGCGTACTTTTTTGATATCTTATTCCTACTACGCATAAAACACGTTTGAACATTTGATAACATTTCAAATTTTAAAATAAAATTTGGAAAAGGTTAAAATAAAAAATTGGAAAAAATACTCTGACCGATCTCAAGTTAACTTCATGACGAATTCATATCTGTTTTTAGATTGCTTATCGAATCACTGGTTCGGCCTGTGCGATGGACAAAAAATGATGTGTTTTGGCTGAAAAAAACGGTCGGTATCCAGGGGCCTTAACTTAAAATCGGCTGACATATTATTGTATATTAAACTTATTAACGATCCGCGACAACCCTAACGCGATGTGATCATTGAATTTTAGTTTTAACGTGGTCATTTTTCCGGTTAGTGTTTGTACTCTGCTGGTTGTTGTGCTATCTATTGTTTGCCTTTTGTTTGGTCTTTGAAAAATTGCTCAACATTGATGTCGTCGTACGGAATGAAAATGACAGAGTTTAAAATCGTATGTATCAATTCGTAATTGGCAGAGGCGCCCAATTTTTCTAAATGATTGACGAAAATTTTAGCCCGGATGAAATTGTATTCGAGAGCCGACTTCGGGGTTACTTTTTTTTTCTTATACTCGGTAGATACGCCTATGGACTCGGCGAACTTCATCAGTTGGACGACTTTCGAACTGAACGCCTGTTCGTCGCCGACCACGTGTTCGCTGGTCGCGTCCAAACCTTGCAAGTTTAGCGAAAGGCCGACCAGTAGATTTTTGATCTTAGATTTTCCTTTTTCGGCAATGCAGTTCCACGAGTCGGCAACCAGACATTCGATTACGTCGTGCAGCACACTGTCGCCTAGGTTCACCACTCGGACGAACTCGTTGATGATCTTCACAATGGGTTTGTTGCTTTTGTCGACGTTGCTTTTAATGAAAAAATTTTCCAATCGATTGTGTTTTTTTTCGAATTTTTCCCCCATCAACTCCACGTGCGTCCACACCATCCGCAACAGGATCACCGTCAGCATGTCCTTGACCAGCGCGTGGTATTTCCTCAGGTCTTTCATGCCGTCGTACATTACCATCGGCGTGCCGACCACGTCGCGGTACGCGTCCCTGACCGTCCGCTTGGTATCTCCCCAATTGATGTACGGGTCGTACAGGTTCATCAGATTGTCCAAGTTGTCTTTGCCCATCACCAGGTTGGTCAAGAACAGACGGTCTAGCTTGTACGAACCGCTGTTTTCGGTAAACGCGGCCAACGTCAGGTTTTTGTCCATGACCTGCGCCAACTGTTGCCGGTAGTCGTGCAGCAACTCCATCGTCTCGCGGTAGTTGTCGACGGTGAACCGCACGGTTTTGAACCGGTCGAAAAGCTCAGAACCCGAACCGGTAACTTGAAACCGGTTCGGCACGCATTCGGCGGTGTTCGCCTCCAGTTGTTTGGCCACGTTCTCGTGTATGTCGGACAGGTTGAACAGAATTTGTTTGTCACCCCGGCCGTCGTTTTGCCGGTAGTAATCGCAAAACGACCGGATTTTCGCCGTGTACATGTAGAACATCCACAAGTCGTACTCGCCGGCCAATTGCAGGTTGCCGTACGCGGTGATCATGGCCAAAGCGTCCGGCTCCAACGACTCGATCGTGTCGATCGTCATGCCGACCCTGTCGTGGGCGTGAAGTTTCAACAGGTACCTTGTGATTTCCATAAAAGACAGACCGACCAATTTGAAAAAGCACCTCAGCGACTCTGTATCCTCGGCTATGTACTGCTCGAGCAGATCTTTGGACAAGTCGTCCGTCTTCACGCCGAATTGGATCGGTCGTTTCGCGTATCCCGTCTCGATTGCCAATAGTTTCTCATATAACTTGACCCGATTGATTTTGTCCGCGTTTTGTGACTTCACGTCGGCCACTCTAGCCAGTAATGCCGAACAGACGGCAACTCTGAGCAATAGCTGTTGGCAATTGATCATTTCGATAGGTGCAACAAGTCTAGATTGAACCGAACAATTATTTTACTTCAATACAACAGTAACGTATGGAACGCGAAAATACGACGTTACGGTTTATATTTGTTGTTTTTTTTTTTTTACTGAACAGTAAATTTTAAGAAAAAAATACTAAGTAAACAACAAAATCGCACGGAGCCATAACAATATTATTGTACTGTTTATTTGTGAACCGTTGTGTTGCATCGTTGCAGAACTTTGGCGTATAAAAGCTGTATAAGCCAGTGTTTCAAAAGACACATAATTAGCCTTTATTGAAAAATATTGCGGCTCGACAATTGCAACAGGTGTTAGAGTTGAAATCCAACTTTAATTCAATTTATTGTGATTTTGTTTTAAAACCGATTTTTTGAAATTTATTTCGACCTAATCTGCGGGTACTTTTTTAATTCCTTCAGATGACCGTGCGTTGGTACACCGCCTGTCTTATTTTATTCCGCCATGCGCCTGCCCTGACCCTATTTTAGTTTATTTACTTTGAATATTTTACTGCAATAGGCATTTGAAAACAATGTGTTTGAGTTGTGCTATATTTTCAGTGAAACGACGTTCTAAAGCTCATAAATAGTATTTTACTGTACCACAATATTACAATATAATCGTATCAATACAAAACGTTGAAATTTAAGAATGATAGTTGTAACTATTTAAGTTACAAGTGTGCATCTAAAACAATGCAAATATCTTCCACCAAAAGTCAGCAAAAATATGTTCGTGACTGCGTAGTTTACTCGAACAACACGGTAAGCAAATGGATTTTTTTTTACCATACTTACCTGCGTGGAAATTTTATTTAAAAAATACATTTATCGATCAGTATAGGATCAGTAAAAGGTGTTTTATTATTTTTCTAATGCGTTATCTTATATACAAAGTAAACCGCGATTGTACAACGAGTGTATTTAAACTTTATTTATACTTTAAGTATATTTTAACTTAAACATAACTTTAATCACAAAATAAATATTTCAGTGAGTTTGTTGGGCCAAAAAAAAAAATGGTAGTTTTAGCGGTTTTCATTTATTTTTCGATGGGTTTAAGCCTAGTCTCGACCGCGAGTAGCTTACGACACTCATCGCCCGATCGTCATAAACAATTACAACGCGAAAGAATGGTGTCGTCTTGTCTGAATTTGCAGCAGCTGGCCACCGGCTACGAGAAGGGTTGGACGCAGGCCGAAACGAAGCTGATGTTGGACAACGTACCCGATTCCGTCCTGATTTCCGTGTTGCAAAGCCGGTACGAACGCGTCAAGTGCGGGTACGTGTTCAACACCGCGTGTCACGCGTACATGATCGACGTGCTGATGGCCGTCGAAGCCGCCGACTTGCCGGCGTCGGTGGGTCCGCGCTACGAAGAGTCCGTTCGGCTGATGATAGTCACGCTGTACAACGGGGGCGTCCGGCGTATGGACGGTCTGTGGATGATGTACTTGCACTTGCACCGGATGAACGGATCGACCGCCCGATTCGCCAAGGCCAACGCGTTCGTGTTGCAAAAGTTGGAACAACTGGCCAAACGGTCCAAGTGCGATGCGCTCAACGAGTTCAACGCGTTTAACCGCAACTCGGCGTGTCGCCGGAAGTTGAACGACGCCGCCGGACGACCGGAAGCGATCGCCCGGCTAATTGAGGAAAACGCGGACACTGTCTCCCAGATAATAGCCGTCAACCAAACCATCGGTCTGGACACCACCGACGCCGACTACTTCCGGGCGGACGCGTTGTATTTCAACCACGTGTTGGCCGACGAAGAAGTTCTGGACGAGCTTTTGGGGGCTTACGACGTGCAAGTGAACCGCACGGACATCAAGGCCGCACTGGCGAGTCGCTACGAGAAAGCGCGTCAGTTGGACTTGTCCGTCGAAGGGACGGCGCCGCTAGAAGCGTACCAACTGGCCGTGGTCGATACGCTGAAAATGATCTTGCTCCGGATGGTGTGGAAATACGTTATGCTGTTAAACGTCAAGACAAGCCAGTTGGACTTTATTGGCGGTCGGGTTTTTTCCAAGCCGAAAGACTACAATAATGTCGTTATACTACAAACGCTCGACTGGTTTGCGAATTATTTCGGCTTACAGCACGACAGACAATTCCTGAACGTGTACAAACGTCTGTCTAGACAGGACACGGACAGTGCCGTCAAAGCGTTACTCGAAGAACTAACGCGCATCTCGTCAACGCTTGCGTGCACGGTAACGGAAAAGCCCCAATTGGGCAGTACCGTTTTCGACAGTAACCAAATGCCAGTCACGAGCTACCCGTTAATCGGCGCTAAACTGTACCAGTCGGTCATTGACACGGACGAAGACATCTCCAAGTGTGAAAACCCGTTTTCCAAGACATTTCGAAACATCCTGGACGTTTGCCTTAAACATAAAATCACTATTCATAAAATATTAAACCACATTAAGCCTTTATCCGAAATCGACGAAAAAGATTTGATTTCGATCAGTCTTTACGTTTTTCAGCATCACGTGCGAGGCATGTTCAAAGATATTCATTTTGAAATGATTAGATCGTTTCAAATATTCTCCGAAGTCGATTATCAAAGCGATGAAAATATATCTCAGTTGGAACCAGAAATAAAACAGTCAGAAGAAGAAATTTTCAAGGAAATGTTTGATAGAGCCTTATGGAACGAGTAACTTTTCCTAATTAAGTATTGTGTTCGACCAATTAATTTTTCAAGTCTTCATACAACTAATCTTTACAAAAATTGTTTCAATAATGTTAAAAATTCAGTCAACGTGCTGCTATTTATAAATAAAATTGTTATTGAAGTCAATAAGATTAAACTTTAAAACATTATTTTCTATATCTGTTAAATAAATAAATATAAACACAACATGGATTTTTTTACCAAAATGGTTATAACTCAACAAATATAAACATTGTTTATGCATTACACATTTTATCATAAAAACCAATACAAATTAACTTGAAAATAAGTTGACATGATAGAATTTTATTAGAGGTATAAAAGCTGTCTATTTTTTTGACGTTTTTGACCAAAAAGCTTGACAAAATTTCTGACTTCTTAGGATGGTCCGATTTTATTTCAATAATAATATATGAGTACTTTGGCTACTTTACTGAGCTATGACGGAAACTGATTTTTGATTTATTTTATGTAAAAAAATTGTTTTTTAATATTGAAAAATTGGCAAATTTAATTTATTTGATTACAAGGAACTGATTTTTTTTAAAGAAAATTTTGTTTCTTGCATATCCTAGTAGAGTAGTCAAATATTTCAAATCTCTTTAGAAAATTAATATCTGATTATTCTAAGTAAGCGTAATTTTATCAGGATTTTAGGCCTAAAATAAACTAAAATGGCTTAGAAAAAATTATACAATTTAATAATTAACCGGAAAATTAATCGACATGGTAAAAAAAATTTTAAAAACCAATTTTTTTAAAAAATATTGCCTATATTAAACTCCTTAAAAACAACCAGCTTCCAATCTCGTCAAGTAGGATTGCCTAACTCTTTTTTTGTTTGTACTGTATAATAAGTATTGTCATGATAAATTATAATATGTAATGAAAACTTCTAAATGCAAAAAGAGTAGTATGAATGTGATTGGTTGTTTAAAATACAAATGATTAAAATCATAGCAAATCGATTTCTACAAATTTAAATACTATATTTTAACTTGCATTTTGCAACAAATATTTTTTTGGTTTTCAGTAGTAACAGTTAGTTTACTCATTTGGTTTGGACATTTTTATAAGAAAACATTGTGTTATTGTGTATAACATCTTTCATCGAAAACAATACGCCTTCAAGAAGTAGTTCAACGGCGTTACATATTGGCAATAGTACTACACCAACGCAAAATATTTACACAGCGGTAGGAAAACTAATGCCACCATACGTGCGTGAATCCTATAATATTTGATTAGATACTATATACCATTAAACAGTCGTCGTATTGGCCTGAATGAAACTATGTATTTATTTGTTTAAACGACTAGTAGATACAATATTGAATGTATGTATAAACTAGAGCGGAAAAAAAAAGAAAGAACATTTAATTAACACAGCGATGAAATAATTTTTTTCCTATACTTTTAGATACACAACTTCAATACTTAGAAAATCTTTGCCTTCAACCTTTAAACGTAAAACAAGTTTTTTTTTTAAGGGAACATATGTTTTTAATTTTTATCAATCTGCTAGTTTTAGAATCAACCCCCTTTCCCTCATTCCGGACTACATTTTGGCGGCATCTTAGTTTTCGGGTAGAAGGTAAAAAGAAATTTTGTTTACAGTATATGTGTGTGTGTTTCAAACATTTCGTATACAAAAGTGCTTATACAGCGCATAAGGAAATGATATAATGATGTTAGTTTAGAGTGCTCCATATGTCAATAAGTCACTATGTGTAATGTGACAATAAGTATTATGTATTTTAATTATTTACCTAAAACGATGAGTTATGGTTTTGTTTTTCTGAACATTAAACAAATACAACATAAGCGTGGCCCAGTTACGCAGTTATGGTTACTTACTCGAAAATTATAGAAGCAAATAAAACCCGTATTAATTTATACCATAATTTGATTTTTTTTTTTTAATTTTTACACTTGCTTAAATTAATAATTAAAAGACGATTTGCAGTATTAACGTTATAATAATAGTGTTTTTACAACCGGGTTTTATTATGTATTTGTGCAATGTCTTTAAACTTCTATGGGTTTTACTTGGGTGGTTTTTTGGAAGTTTACCAGTGGCAGCTACGGGAAATGAAGAACTAATAAGTAAGTATTTTGAAGTTTATGAAATTGAAAATGGTTATGGTAAGGAAAATTTAAAAAGGAGTAATTATAACGCCGCATCGAATACAAGTCTAATACAACGGATCGAGGAAGAAAAGAAAAACGTTAGATGTGGATTCACATTAATAGCCTTGTCGTATATGATGCTATCTAAAAATCTACTGACTTGGAACGACGACGACGAGATCAACAAAAACAATGTAGTCGACGCAACGAACGAGATCGAATCGTTTAACCAGCATGCATTAAATATGAACATCATACTCTCCAATATTGGATTCGAGAAATCTATGTACGATATGTTGTTGTTTTACATTTACACTTGTCAAATTCGGTCCTTTGTAACTTACATCAACAACAACAATGGCAAAAACTATCAACAGACCCTGGTGAAATTGTATGATATTCATTATAGTGTAATGGCTAATCTAGAAACATACGCAGACTTTTGTGATAAGAAAAATAAACTGTTTATATCTAGCGAGACGTGTCCAACTTATAAAAGCTATATATCGATAAAAAAATCGAATACACCTGAGTGTGTTCCAGGAGTAATTGAGGAATACAAGAAAGATGCCAACAAACTATATAATAACAATGCAGCGCTAAAAATCGGACAAGAACACGAACAGAACCTTACGATTGACCGTATGTACTTGAACTATGTTGGCTTAAAAGACAATGTTTTGAAAGATTTACAAACTAAATACGATTCTAATATCAATTGGGGTAACGCGACCGATATACATCACACACGATGTACTGATCTGAAAGAAAATCCTGCACTTGTGTATGATAGATTGGACGGTTTTCAAAATTACCATTCACAGTTTAAAGATATGTTAAAAGTACTTATTTTACGCTTCATATGGTCACACATATTAATATTAGAGAAATCATATGGAAACGTATCAAACGAGACGATAGCTGTTAGTGCACTGGCAATATCGAAAGCAAACAATCAACTAGTAAAAATATTAAAACCTCTAATTAATTATTTAGGACTACAAGATGACAAAGGTTTAGGCGGTATATTGCATACACTATTAAATGATTCTAATTCTTGTTTTCATAATGGTATAGGTACAACTTTAATAGAGAATGATCTAGATTCTATTGCACCACAATTCAAAAATATTAATGCTAAAAAAAATGTTCTAATAAGTGAAAATGAACTTCAAAAGAAATATGACGAGTTAATAAAATTTGCTAATACAAAGGGATTACCATTTAAATATAGTTCAAAACCCATTGAGAACCTAAACCGACTTAACTATAATTACACTCGTGCTTTTATATTTATGAATCATATACGTGCCATTTTACAAGGAGTAGACTTTAGATTAATGGAATCACTTTTTCATTCCTCGAAAAAGTTAAAGCACAGTAATCCAAAAACATTCGAGTTGGCCATCAATACAAAATGGTTCGAGCGAAATGTCGACGATAAGATCAACACAGAATCATCAACATCAGACGAAACTCATGAAGACGATGCTAAAGAGGTTGATCAGAAGGGTATAATATCATCAATGATGAATTCAAATGAAGACATGAAAGAGCACGAAACCAAAAATCTAGAACAACAACATGGTCAAAATAAGCATTCCGTCCGATTAGAAAAAACGAAATCATTAGAACCAGTTATTGATGTAGGAAGACACCAGATACCTATACCAGAAGATGTTGTTCTAAAAAATGTCTTGAATGACCCGTACTTGGATGATTCAATAGTACATACGAAAACAGAAATAAATAATAGTAATAATGGCGCAAATGAAAACGGAAAAAGCAAAATTTCAAAAGAGAATGTTAAAGTAGATGAGAAAATGAATATTTCAAGTACTGAAGCTAAAACACAAAAAATTAAGTCATCCAACGAAGAAAACCATTCGACAAATAATGTACCAATAGAGCGTAATATACAAAATAGATCTTTTAAAAACTCAGATGAAAACAGTCCTGTTAACTACACAGAACCACTGGAGACGACTAAAAAGAAACTAACAAACAAGGAAGATCTGCAAAAAAAAAATATTGTAGAAAACCCCAAAAAAGTGAAGAAAAATGGTACTCATGTGAATCAGAAAATGAAAGTACAGAAAGAAATATACCTAAACAGGACACACATGCAATTAAGGATATGACTGCATCAAATAGTGACCTTAAATCAAAAACAATTAGCACTACCGATGAGGAAAATTCTACGACAAATACAGAACCAATAAAAAGTAATATGAAAACCGAGTCATTAAAAAATTCAGATAAAGGTTTAGATAGTCCAGATGTTTACAAAACAACAATAGAAACGACTCTAAAAAACCCAACAAAAAAAAATGATTTGCTAACTGAAAATATTGCGGAGAAAAACCAATCAAGTGAAGAAAGTAGGTGTACGAGTAAATATGAAAATGAAACTACAGAAATGGAAACATCATTAGAAAATAAAAAGGCAGATGAGGAAATGATTACTTCAAGTACTGTCTCTAAATTACAAACAGATAAGTCAAACAAAGAATTGGAAAATTCAACAAATACTGGACCAAGAAATCGTAACATTGAAAAAGGATCATTAAAAAGTTGGATAACGGAATACACAATTCTGATAATAACTCAATTCCAATAAACACGACTGAGAAAGACCTACCAAACAATAAAGTCTTGCAATCTGAAAATATTTTAGAGAACCACCATTCAAGTAACGACAGTAGGGATGCAAGTAAATCAGAAAATAAGAGCTCAGAAAATGAATTATCATTAGCGAATAAAAGGGCAGATGAGGAAATGGTTACTTCAAGTACTGTCCCTAAATCACAAACACATATTTCAGAGAAAGAAGTTAGAAGTTCAACAAATACTGGATCAAAAACTCAAAACATTGAAAACAGATCATTTAAAAGTTCGGATAAAGCGGTAAACAATTCTGATCATTACTCTATTCCAATAAACACGACTGAGAAAGAACTACCAAACAATAAAGTCTTGCAATCTGAAAATATTTTAGAAAACCACCATTCAAGTATAGACAATAGTGATGCAACTAAATCAGAAAATAAGAGCACAGAAAGTGATTTATCATTAGAGAATAAAAAGGAAGATGAGGAAATGGTTACTTCAAGTACTGACCCTAAATTACAAACAAATATGTCAAACAAAGAATTGGAAAATTCAACAAATACAGAGCCAAGAAATCATAACATTGAAAACAGGTCATTTAAAAATTCGGATAAAGCGGTAAACAATTCTGATCATTACTCTATTCCAATAAACACGACTGAGAAAGAACTACCAAACAATAAAGTCTTGCAATCTGAAAATATTTTAGAAAACCACCATTCAAGTATAGACAATAGTGATGCAACTAAATCAGAAAATAAGAGCACAGAAAGTGATTTATCATTAGAGAATAAAAAGGAAGATGAGGAAATGGTTACTTCAAGTACTGACCCTAAATTACAAACAAATATGTCAAACAAAGAATTGGAAAATTCAACAAATACAGAGCCAAGAAATCATAACATTGAAAACAGGTCATTTAAAAGTTCGGATAAAGCGGTAAACAATTCTGATCATTACTCTATTCCAATAAACACGACTGAGAAAGAACTACCAAACAATAAAGTCTTGCAATCTGAAAATATTTTAGAAAACCACCATTCAAGTATAGACAGTAGTGATGCAACTAAATCAGAAAATAAGAGCACAGAAAGTGATTTATCATTAGAGAATAAAAAGGAAGATGAGGAAATGGTTACTTCAAGTACTGACCCTAAATTACAAACAAATATGTCAAACAAAGAATTGGAAAATTCAACAAATACAGAGCCAAGAAATCATAACATTGAAAACAGGTCATTTAAAAATTCGGATAAAGCGGTAAACAATTCTGATCATTACTCTATTCCAATAAACACGACTGAGAAAGACCTACCAAACAATAAAGTCTTGCAATCTGAAAATATTTTAGAAAACCACCATTCAAGTATAGACAATAGTGATGCAACTAAATCAGAAAATAAGAGCACAGAAAGTGATTTATCATTAGATAATAAAAAGGGAGATGAGGAAATGGTTACTTCAAGTACTGTCCCTAAATTACAAACACATATGTCAAACAAAGAATTGGAAAATTCAACAAATACAGAGCCAAGAAATCATAACATTGAAAACAGGTCATTTAAAAATTCGGATAAAGCGGTAAACAATTCTGATCATTACTCTATTCCAATAAACACGACTGAGAAAGAACTACCAAACAATAAAGTCTTGCAATCTGAAAATATTTTAGAAAACCACCATTCAAGTATAGACAGTAGTGATGCAAGTAAATCAGAAAATAAGAGCACAGAAAGTGATTTATCATTAGATAATAAAAAGGGAGATGAGGAAATGGTTACTTCAAGTACTGTCCCTAAATTACAAACACATATGTCAAACAAAGAATTGGAAAATTCAACAAATACAGAGCCAAGAAATCATAACATTGAAAACAGATCATTTAAAAATTCGGATAAAGCGGTAAACAATTCTGATCATTACTCTATTCCAATAAACACGACTGAGAAAGAACTACCAAACAATAAAGTCATGCAATCTGAAAATATTTTAGAAAACCACCATTCAAGTATAGACAGTAGTGATGCAAGTAAATCAGAAAATAAGAGCTCAGAAAGTGAATTATCATTAGAGAATGAAAGGGCAGATGAGGAAATGGTTACTTCAAGTACTGACCCTAAATTACAAACAAATATGTCAAACAAAGAATTGGAAAATTCAACAAATACAGAGCCAAGAAATCATAACATTGAAAACAGGTCATTTAAAAGTTCGGATAAAGCGGTAAACAATTCTGATCATTACTCTATTCCAATAAACACGACTGAGAAAGACCTACCAAACAATAAAGTCTTGCAATCTGAAAATATTTTAGAAAACCACCATTCAAGTATAGACAATAGTGATGCAAGTAAATCAGAAAATAAGAGCACAGAAAGTGATTTATCATTAGATAATAAAAAGGGAGATGAGGAAATGGTTACTTCAAGTACTGTCCCTAAATTACAAACACATATGTCAAACAAAGAATTGGAAAATTCAACAAATACAGAGCCAAGAAATCATAACATTGAAAACAGGTCATTTAAAAGTTCGGATAAAGCGGTAAACAATTCTGATCATTACTCTATTCCAATAAACACGACTGAGAAAGAACTACCAAACAATAAAGTCTTGCAATCTGAAAATATTTTAGAAAACCACCATTCAAGTATAGACAATAGTGATGCAAGTAAATCAGAAAATAAGAGCACAGAAAGTGATTTATCATTAGAGAATAAAAGGGAGATGAGGAAATGGTTACTTCAAGTACTGACCCTAAATTACAAACAAATATGTCAAACAAAGAATTGGAAAATTCAACAAATACAGAGCCAAGAAATCATAACATTGAAAACAGGTCATTTAAAAGTTCGGATAAAGCGGTAAACAATTCTGATCATTACTCTATTCCAATAAACACGACTGAGAAAGAACTACCAAACAATAAAGTCTTGCAATCTGAAAATATTTTAGAAAACCACCATTCAAGTATAGACAATAGTGATGCAACTAAATCAGAAAATAAGAGCACAGAAAGTGATTTATCATTAGAGAATAAAAAGGAAGATGAGAAAATGGTTACTTCAAGTACTGACCCTAAATTACAAACAAATATGTCAAACAAAGAATTGGAAAATTCAACAAATACAGAGCCAAGAAATCATAACATTGAAAACAGGTCATTTAAAAATTCGGATAAAGCGGTAAACAATTCTGATCATTACTCTATTCCAATAAACACGACTGAGAAAGAACTACCAAACAATAAAGTCTTGCAATCTGAAAATATTTTAGAAAACCACCATTCAAGTATAGACAATAGTGATGCAACTAAATCAGAAAATAAGAGCACAGAAAGTGATTTATCATTAGAGAATAAAAAGGAAGATGAGAAAATGGTTACTTCAAGTACTGACCCTAAATTACAAACAAATATGTCAAACAAAGAATTGGAAAATTCAACAAATACAGAGCCAAGAAATCATAACATTGAAAACAGGTCATTTAAAAATTCGGATAAAGCGGTAAACAATTCTGATCATTACTCTATTCCAATAAACACGACTGAGAAAGAACTACCAAACAATAAAGTCATGCAATCTGAAAATATTTTAGAAAACCACCATTCAAGTATAGACAGTAGTGATGCAACTAAATCAGAAAATAAGAGCACAGAAAGTGATTTATCATTAGAGAATAAAAAGGAAGATGAGAAAATGGTTACTTCAAGTACTGACCCTAAATTACAAACAAATATGTCAAACAATGAATTGGAAAATTCAACAAATACAGAGCCAAGAAATCATAACATTGAAAACAGGTCATTTAAAAATTCGGATAAAGCGGTAAACAATTCTGATCATTACTCTATTCCAATAAACACGACTGAGAAAGAACTACCAAACAATAAAGTCTTGCAATCTGAAAATATTTTAGAAAACCACCATTCAAGTATAGACAGTAGTGATGCAACTAAATCAGAAAATAAGAGCACAGAAAGTGATTTATCATTAGAGAATAAAAAGGAAGATGAGGAAATGGTTACTTCAAGTACTGTCCCTAAATCACAAACACATATTTCAGACAAAGAATTGGAAAATTCAACAAATACAGAACCAAAAACTCATAACATTGAAAACAGGTCATTTAAAAGTTCGGATAAAGCGGTAAACAATTCTGATCATTACTCTATTCCAATAAACACGACTGAGAAAGAACTACCAAACAATAACGTCTTGCAATCTGAAAATATTTTAGAAAACCACCATTCAAGTATAGACAATAGTGATGCAAGTAAATCAGAAAATAAGAGCACAGAAAGTGATTTATCATTAGAGAATAAACAGGGAGATGAGGAAATGGTTACTTCAAGTACTGACCCTAAATTACAAACAAATATGTCAAACAAAGAATTGGAAAATCCAACAAATACAGAGCCAAGAAATCATAACATTGAAAACAGGTCATTTAAAAATTCGGATAAAGCGGTAAACAATTCTGATCATTACTCTATTCCAATAAACACGACTGAGAAAGAACTACCAAACAATAAAGTCTTGCAATCTGAAAATATTTTAGAAAACCACCATTCAAGTATAGACAATAGTGATGCAACTAAATCAGAAAATAAGAGCACAGAAAGTGATTTATCATTAGAGAATAAAAAGGAAGATGAGAAAATGGTTACTTCAAGTACTGACCCTAAATTACAAACAAATATGTCAAACAAAGAATTGGAAAATTCAACAAATACAGAGCCAAGAAATCATAACATTGAAAACAGGTCATTTAAAAATTCGGATAAAGCGGTAAACAATTCTGATCATTACTCTATTCCAATAAACACGACTGAGAAAGAACTACCAAACAATAAAGTCATGCAATCTGAAAATATTTTAGAAAACCACCATTCAAGTATAGACAGTAGTGATGCAACTAAATCAGAAAATAAGAGCACAGAAAGTGATTTATCATTAGAGAATAAAAAGGAAGATGAGGAAATGGTTACTTCAAGTACTGTCCCTAAATCACAAACACATATTTCAGACAAAGAATTGGAAAATTCAACAAATACAGAGCCAAAAATCATAACATTGAAAACAGGTCATTTAAAAGTTCGGATAAAGCGGTAAACAATTCTGATCATTACTCTATTCCAATAAACACGACTGAGAAAGAACTACCAAACAATAAAGTCTTGCAATCTGAAAATATTTTAGAAAACCACCATTCAAGTATAGACAATAGTGATGCAACTAAATCAGAAAATAAGAGCACAGAAAGTGATTTATCATTAGAGAATAAAAAGGAAGATGAGGAAATGGTTACTTCAAGTACTGTCCCTAAATTACAAACAAATATGTCAAACAAAGAATTGGAAAATTCAACAAATACAGAGCCAAGAAATCATAACATTGAAAACAGGTCATTTAAAAATTCGGATAAAGCGGTAAACAATTCTGATCATTACTCTATTCCAATAAACACGACTGAGAAAGACCTACCAAACAATAAAGTCATGCAATCTGAAAATATTTTAGAAAACCACCATTCAAGTATAGACAATAGTGATGCAACTAAATCAGAAAATAAGAGCACAGAAAGTGATTTATCATTAGAGAATGAAAAGGAAGATGAGGAAATGGTTACTTCAAGTACTGACCCTAAATTACAAACAAATATGTCAAACAAAGAATTGGAAAATTCAACAAATACAGAGCCAAGAAATCATAACATTGAAAACAGGTCATTTAAAAATTCGGATAAAGCGGTAAACAATTCTGATCATTACTCTATTCCAATAAACACGACTGAGAAAGAACTACCAAACAATAAAGTCATGCAATCTGAAAATATTTTAGAAAACCACCATTCAAGTATAGACAGTAGTGATGCAACTAAATCAGAAAATAAGAGCACAGAAAGTGATTTATCATTAGAGAATAAAAAGGAAGATGAGGAAATGGTTACTTCAAGTACTGTCCCTAAATCACAAACACATATTTCAGACAAAGAATTGGAAAATTCAACAAATACAGACCAAAAATCAATAACATTGAAAACAGGTCATTTAAAAGTTCGGATAAAGCGGTAAACAATTCTGATCATTACTCTATTCCAATAAACACGACTGAGAAAGAACTACCAAACAATAAAGTCATGCAATCTGAAAATATTTTAGAAAACCACCATTCAAGTATAGACAATAGTGATGCAACTAAATCAGAAAATAAGAGCACAGAAAGTGATTTATCATTAGAGAATAAAAAGGAAGATGAGAAAATGGTTACTTCAAGTACTGACCCTAAATTACAAACAAATATGTCAAACAAAGAATTGGAAAATTCAACAAATACAGAGCCAAGAAATCATAACATTGAAAACAGGTCATTTAAAAATTCGGATAAAGCGGTAAACAATTCTGATCATTACTCTATTCCAATAAACACGACTGAGAAAGAACTACCAAACAATAAAGTCATGCAATCTGAAAATATTTTAGAAAACCACCATTCAAGTATAGACAATAGTGATGCAACTAAATCAGAAAATAAGAGCACAGAAAGTGATTTATCATTAGAGAATAAAAAGGAAGATGAGAAAATGGTTACTTCAAGTACTGACCCTAAATTACAAACAAATATGTCAAACAAAGAATTGGAAAATTCAACAAATACAGAGCCAAGAAATCATAACATTGAAAACAGGTCATTTAAAAATTCGGATAAAGCGGTAAACAATTCTGATCATTACTCTATTCCAATAAACACGACTGAGAAAGAACTACCAAACAATAAAGTCGTGCAATCTGAAAATATTTTAGAAAACCACCATTCAAGTATAGACAATAGTGATGCAACTAAATCAGAAAATAAGAGCACAGAAAGTGATTTATCATTAGAGAATAAAAAGGAAGATGAGAAAATGGTTACTTCAAGTACTGACCCTAAATTACAAACAAATATGTCAAACAAAGAATTGGAAAATTCAACAAATACAGAGCCAAGAAATCATAACATTGAAAACAGGTCATTTAAAAATTCGGATAAAGCGGTAAACAATTCTGATCATTACTCTATTCCAATAAACACGACTGAGAAAGAACTACCAAACAATAAAGTCATGCAATCTGAAAATATTTTAGAAAACCACCATTCAAGTATAGACAGTAGTGATGCAACTAAATCAGAAAATAAGAGCACAGAAAGTGATTTATCATTAGAGAATAAAAAGGAAGATGAGGAAATGGTTACTTCAAGTACTGTCCCTAAATCACAAACACATATTTCAGACAAAGAATTGGAAAATACAACAAATACAGATCCAAAACTCATAACATTGAAAACAGGTCATTTAAAAGTTCGGATAAAGCGGTAAACAATTCTGATCATTACTCTATTCCAATAAACACGACTGAGAAAGAACTACCAAACAATAAAGTCTTGCAATCTGAAAATATTTTAGAAAACCACCATTCAAGTATAGACAATAGTGATGCAACTAAATCAGAAAATAAGAGCACAGAAAGTGATTTATCATTAGAGAATAAAAAGGAAGATGAGAAAATGGTTACTTCAAGTACTGACCCTAAATTACAAACAAATATGTCAAACAAAGAATTGGAAAATTCAACAAATACAGAGCCAAGAAATCATAACATTGAAAACAGGTCATTTAAAAATTCGGATAAAGCGGTAAACAATTCTGATCATTACTCTATTCCAATAAACACGACTGAGAAAGACCTACCAAACAATAAAGTCGTGCAATCTGAAAATATTTTAGAAAACCACCATTCAAGTATAGACAATAGTGATGCAACTAAATCAGAAAATAAGAGCACAGAAAGTGATTTATCATTAGAGAATAAAAAGGAAGATGAGGAAATGGTTACTTCAAGTACTGACCCTAAATTACAAACAAATATGTCAAACAAAGAATTGGAAAATTCAACAAATACAGAGCCAAGAAATCATAACATTGAAAACAGGTCATTTAAAAGTTCGGATAAAGCGGTAAACAATTCTGATCATTACTCTATTCCAATAAACACGACTGAGAAAGAACTACCAAACAATAAAGTCATGCAATCTGAAAATATTTTAGAAAACCACCATTCAAGTATAGACAGTAGTGATGCAACTAAATCAGAAAATATGAGCACAGAAAGTGATTTATCATTAGAGAATAAAAAGGAAGATGAGGAAATGGTTACTTCAAGTACTGTCCCTAAATCACAAACACATATTTCAAACAAAGAATTGGAAAATTCAACAAATACAGAGCCAAGAAATCATAACATTGAAAACAGGTCATTTAAAAGTTCGGATAAAGCGGTAAACAATTCTGATCATTACTCTATTCCAATAAACACGACTGAGAAAGAACTACCAAACAATAAAGTCTTGCAATCTGAAAATATTTTAGAAAACCACCATTCAAGTATAGACAATAGTGATGCAACTAAATCAGAAAATAAGAGCACAGAAAGTGATTTATCATTAGAGAATAAAAAGGAAGATGAGAAAATGGTTACTTCAAGTACTGACCCTAAATTACAAACAAATATGTCAAACAAAGAATTGGAAAATTCAACAAATACAGAGCCAAGAAATCATAACATTGAAAACAGGTCATTTAAAAATTCGGATAAAGCGGTAAACAATTCTGATCATTACTCTATTCCAATAAACACGACTGAGAAAGACCTACCAAACAATAAAGTCTTGCAATCTGAAAATATTTTAGAAAACCACCATTCAAGTATAGACAATAGTGATGCAACTAAATCAGAAAATAAGAGCACAGAAAGTGAACTATCATTAGAGAATGTAAAGGAAGATGAGGAAATGGTTACTTCAAGTACTGACCCTAAATTACAAACAAATATGTCAAACAAAGAATTGGAAAATTCAACAAATACAGAGCCAAGAAATCATAACATTGAAAACAGGTCATTTAAAAGTTCGGATAAAGCGGTAAACAATTCTGATCATTACTCTATTCCAATAAACACGACTGAGAAAGAACTACCAAACAATAAAGTCATGCAATCTGAAAATATTTTAGAAAACCACCATTCAAGTATAGACAGTAGTGATGCAACTAAATCAGAAAATAAGAGCACAGAAAGTGATTTATCATTAGAGAATAAAAAGGAAGATGAGGAAATGGTTACTTCAAGTACTGTCCCTAAATCACAAACACATATTTCAGAGAAAGAAGTTAGAAATTCAACAAATACAGATCCAAAAACTCAAAACATTGAAAACAGGTCATTTAAAAGTTCGGATAAAGCGGTAAACAATTCTGATCATTACTCTATTCCAATAAACACGACTGAGAAAGAACTACCAAACAATAAAGTCTTGCAATCTGAAAATATTTTAGAAAACCACCATTCAAGTATAGACAATAGTGATGCAACTAAATCAGAAAATAAGAGCACAGAAAGTGATTTATCATTAGAGAATAAAAAGGAAGATGAGAAAATGGTTACTTCAAGTACTGACCCTAAATTACAAACAAATATGTCAAACAAAGAATTGGAAAATTCAACAAATACAGAGCCAAGAAATCATAACATTGAAAACAGGTCATTTAAAAATTCGGATAAAGCGGTAAACAATTCTGATCATTACTCTATTCCAATAAACACGACTGAGAAAGACCTACCAAACAATAAAGTCATGCAATCTGAAAATATTTTAGAAAACCACCATTCAAGTATAGACAATAGTGATGCAACTAAATCAGAAAATAAGAGCACAGAAAGTGAATTATCATTAGAAAATGAAAGGAAGGTGAGGAAATGGTTACTTCAAGTACTGACCCTAAATTACAAACAAATATGTCAAACAAAGAATTGGAAAATTCAACAAATACAGAGCCAAGAAATCATAACATTGAAAACAGGTCATTTAAAAGTTCGGATAAAGCGGTAAACAATTCTGATCATTACTCTATTCCAATAAACACGACTGAGAAAGAACTACCAAACAATAAAGTCATGCAATCTGAAAATATTTTAGAAAACCACCATTCAAGTATAGACAGTAGTGATGCAACTAAATCTGAAAATATGAGCACAGAAAGTGATTTATCATTAGAGAATAAAAAGGAAGATGAGGAAATGGTTACTTCAAGTACTGTCCCTAAACCACAAACACATATTTCAGAGAAAGAAGTTAGGAGTACATCAAATACTGGATCAAAAACTCAAAACATTGAAAACAGATCATTTAAAAGTTCGGATAAAGCGGTAAACAATTCTGATCATTACTCTATTCCAATAAGCACGATTGAGAAAGAACTACTAATCAATAAAGTCATGCAATCTGAAAATATTTTAGAAAACCACCATTCAAGTATAGACAATAGTGATGCAACTAAATCAGAAAATAAGAGCACAGAAAGTGATTTATCATTAGAGAATAAAAAGGAAGATGAGAAAATGGTTACTTCAAGTACTGACCCTAAATTACAAACAAATATGTCAAACAAAGAATTGGAAAATCCAACAAATACAGAGCCAAGAAATCATAACATTGAAAACAGGTCATTTAAAAATTCGGATAAAGCGGTAAAAAATTCTGATCATTACTCTATTCCAATAAACACGACTGAGAAAGAACTACCAAACAATAAAGTCTTACAATCTGAAAATATTGAACAAAACAACCAATCAAGTGTTGACAATAGGGATGCAAGTAAATCAGAAAGGAAGAACAGAGAAAGTGAAATACCTTAAGTAAAGGTTTAAGTAAACATGAAAATAAAACCATGAAAAGAAGTTTGTTATTTGAAAATAACAATATAGATAATGAAACAAATACTACGCTTACTGACATTGATTCCCCAAAAATCAGTTCAGAAGAAGAAAATCTCTCTAGCATTACACCACAGCACGAGCAGCAACCAGAAAATTTAGATCGTACATTAGTTCTTTACCAAGATAGACCAAATCAATTTCTTGCACCTATGAAGACTGTTGATAAAGATTTACCAAGGCATACGGGCTTGCACTCTAATAATATTGACAATATTGTAGATCCAGTACCTCTGAGCAAAGATTTAAGCGAACATGAAAATGAAACCAAGAAAAGAAGTTTATTATTTGAAAATAATAATATAGATAATGAAACAAATACTACGCTTACTGACATTGATTCCCCAAAAATCAGTTCAGAAGAAGAAAATCTCTCTACCATTACACCACAGCACGAGCAGCACCCAGAAAATTTAGATCGTACATTAGTTCTTTACCAAGATAGACCAAATCAATTTCTTGCACCTATGAAGACTGTTGATAAAGATTTGCCAAGCCTTACGGGTTCGCTCTCTAAAAATATTAACAATAATGTTAACAAAGAAGATAAACTATCGACAAATTCACCACAGCACGCAGAAAATTTAGATCGTACATTAGTTCTTTACCAAGATAGACCAAATCAATTTCTTGCACCTATGAAGACTGTTGATAAAGATTTACCAAGGCATACGGGCTTGCACTCTAATAATATTGACAATATTGTAGATCCAGTACCTCTGAGTAAAGATTTAAGCGAACATGAAAATGAAACCAAGAAAAGAAGTTTATTATTTGAAAATAATAATATAGATAATGAAACAAATACTACGCTTACTGACATTGATTCCCCAAAAATCAGTTCAGAAGAAGAAAATCTCTCTACCATTACACCACAGCACGAGCAGCACCCAGAAAATTTAGATCGTACATTAGTTCTTTACCAAGATAGACCAAATCAATTTCTTGCACCTATGAAGACTGTTGAAAAAGATTTGCCAAGCCTTACGGGTTCGCTCTCTAAAAGTATTAGCAATAATGTTAACAAAGAAGATAAACTATCGACAAATTCACCACAGCACGAGCAGCAACCAGAAAATTTAGATCGTACATTAGTTCTTTACCAAGATAGACCAAATCAATTTCTTGCACCTATGAAGACTGTTGATAAAGATTTGCCAAGCCTTACGGGTTCGCTCTCTAAAAATATTAGCAATAATGTTAACAAAGAAGATAAACTATCGACAAATTCACCACAGCACGAGCAGCACCCAGAAAATTTAGATCGTACATTAGTTCTTTACCAAGATAGACCAAATCAATTTCTTGCACCTATGAAGACTGTTGATAAAGATTTACCAAGGCATACGGGCTTGCACTCTAATAATATTGACAGTATTGTAGATCCAGTACCTCTGAGCAAAGATTTAAGCGAACATGAAAATGAAACCAAGAAAAGAAGTTTATTATTTGAAAATAATAATATAGATAATGAAACAAATACTACGCTTACTGACATTGATTCCCCAAAAATCAGTTCAGAAGAAGAAAATCTCTCTACCATTACACCACAGCACGAGCAGCACCCAGAAAATTTAGATCGTACATTAGTTCTTTACCAAGATAGACCAAATCAATTTCTTGCACCTATGAAGTCTGTTGAAAAAGATTTGCCAAGCCTTACGGGTTCGCTCTCTAAAAGTATTAGCAATAATGTTAACAAAGAAGATAAACTATCGACAAATTCACCACAGCACGAGCAGCAACCAGAAAATTTAGATCGTACATTAGTTCTTTACCAAGATAGACCAAATCAATTTCTTGCACCTATGAAGACTGTTGATAAAGATTTGCCAAGCCTTACGGGTTCGCTCTCTAAAAATATTAGCAATAATGTTAACAAAGAAGATAAACTATCGACAAATTCACCACAGCACGAGCAGCACCCAGAAAATTTAGATCGTACATTAGTTCTTTACCAAGATAGACCAAATCAATTTCTTGCACCTATGAAGACTGTTGATAAAGATTTACCAAGGCATACGGGCTTGCACTCTAATAATATTGACAGTATTGTAGATCCAGTACCTCTGAGCAAAGATTTAAGCGAACATGAAAATGAAACCAAGAAAAGAAGTTTATTATTTGAAAATAATAATATAGATAATGAAACAAATACTACGCTTACTGACATTGATTCCCCAAAAATCAGTTCAGAAGAAGAAAATCTCTCTACCATTACACCACAGCACGAGCAGCACCCAGAAAATTTAGATCGTACATTAGTTCTTTACCAAGATAGACCAAATCAATTTCTTGCACCTATGAAGACTGTTGATAAAGATTTACCAAGGCATACGGGCTTGCACTCTAATAATATTGACAATATTGTAGATCCAGTACCTCTGAGTAAAGATTTAAGCGAACATGAATATGAAACCAAGAAAAGAAGTTTATTATTTGAAAATAATAATATAGATAATGAAACAAATACTACGCTTACTGACATTGATTCCCCAAAAATCAGTTCAGAAGAAGAAAATCTCTCTACCATTACACCACAGCACGAGCAGCACCCAGAAAATTTAGATCGTACATTAGTTCTTTACCAAGATAGACCAAATCAATTTCTTGCACCTATGAAGACTGTTGATAAAGATTTACCAAGGCATACGGGCTTGCACTCTAATTTTATTGACAATATTGTAGATCCAGTACCTCTGAGTAAAGATTTAAGCGAACATGAAAATGAAACCAAGAAAAGAAGTTTATTATTTGAAAATAATAATATAGATAATGAAACAAATACTACGCTTACTGACATTAATTCCCCAAAAAACAGTTTAGAAGAAGAAAATCTCTCTACCATTACACCACAGCACGAGCAGCACCAGAAAATTTAGATCGTACATTAGTTCTTTACCAAGATAGACCAAATCAATTTCTTGCACCCATGAAGACTGTTGATAAAGATTTGCCAAGCCTTACGGGTTCGCTCTCTAAAAATATTAACAATAATGTTAACAAAGAAGATAAACTATCGACAAATTCACCACAGCACGCAGAAAATTTAGATCGTACATTAGTTCTTTACCAAGATAGACCAAATCAATTTCTTGCACCTATGAAGACTGTTGATAAAGATTTACCAAGGCATACGGGCTTGCACTCTAATAATATTGACAATATTGTAGATCCAGTACCTCTGAGTAAAGATTTAAGCGAACATGAAAATGAAACCAAGAAAAGAAGTTTATTATTTGAAAATAATAATATAGATAATGAAACAAATACTACGCTTACTGACATTGATTCCCCAAAAAACAGTTCAGAAGAAGAAAATCTCTCTACCATTACACCACAGCACGAGCAGCACGCAGAAAATTTAGATCGTACATTAGTTCTTTACCAAGATAGACCAAATCAATTTCTTGCACCTATGAAGACTGTTGATAAAGATTTGCCAAGCCTTACGGGTTCGCTCTCTAAAAATATTAACAATAATGTTAACAAAGAAGATAAACTATCGACAAATTCACCACAGCACGCAGAAAATTTAGATCGTACATTAGTTCTTTACCAAGATAGACCAAATCAATTTCTTGCACCTATGAAGACTGTTGATAAAGATTTACCAAGGCATACGGGCTTGCACTCTAATAATATTGACAGTATTGTAGATCCAGTACCTCTGAGCAAAGATTTAAGCGAACATGAAAATGAAACCAAGAAAAGAAGTTTATTATTTGAAAATAATAATATAGATAATGAAACAAATACTACGCTTACTGACATTGATTCCCCAAAAATCAGTTCAGAAGAAGAAAATCTCTCTACCATTACACCACAGCACGAGCAGCACCCAGAAAATTTAGATCGTACATTAGTTCTTTACCAAGATAGACCAAATCAATTTCTTGCACCTATGAAGACTGTTGATAAAGATTTACCAAGGCATACGGGCTTGGATTCTAAAAATATTAGCAATAATGTAGATCCAGTACCTGAACCAGAAACATCGAAATTGGCAATAGATATTCCAAAAGAATCAAATCTACCAAAAGTCGTGGATCATATTCTAGATCAATTGACAAATAAATCAGAGACCAATCCTAGAGATACATACATCCCCTTAAGTCCACATACATTACACACGATCCCTGATAAGCAGAAAGTTGGACGAACCTCGTTTGGGTCGTACAGCGATAAATTAATTGAAGGTATTCCCTCATATATTTATAGGTCTAGCAAAGCTCCTAAAATGACAACAGCGTCAACAGAAAAAATTGAAAATCAAAATCAAAATCAAGGAATTTTAAAACCCGAAAATATAAATTTGGACATCAATATAAAAGAGAGAAAAAGCGGCGCTGTACAATTTGCCGATCCAGTAACGAATGTAATAGAAACGAAAGAGGAACAAAATGATAAAGAAAATAAACTCCAGAAAATGAAACCCTGTTTAATTACAGGCAAAGCTCAAAAGGATAACAATGAAAGATCACCAAATGTGAAAAGTATGTCAAATAACAAAAATTCCGATATCCCCAAAGTAGACCAGCCAACCATCTTAGACGGCCTCTACTCAAAGTATCGAAGAAAATTTAGTCGAAAACCAAGATCTATAGTCGCAGAATACCATGCAGACGCTCCTTTAATTAATGGAAGGGAAAATAAAGACAATTTAGAAAAAATGAATTTGGAAAAATCTAAAATATCCGACGCGGAAAAACAACCAAAACTAATTGATGGACCAAAAGAAATCCAAACATCGCTAGGCGAGTCTGGTAGTGCACAGGAACAGTTGAAACCTACAGAAAAAATACACAAATCATCGGCAAGTGAAAAAATAAAATCATACTTGAAGCCTTTCGTTGACGGAAACGATAGTTTCTCAAAAAGTCTTAGTTACTTGGAAAGCCTTCAAAATACGTTTAAACTACATGGTTGAAAGCAATCGAAGAAACATGACAATCGAAGTTAAGTGTCCAATAATAAATAATATATATGTATTTTTTTTAAGTAAATAAATAAAATAATAATTGTATATGTTTGATATCCGATCGTTAAGTAAAATGTTGATATTTACTTCCAATGTTTGTAAACACTGTGCAAAATACCTAATAGGTATTTATTTCCATTATACATCACTGAATTTCTCGACAAAAAAAATTCACTTATCACACATTATGACGTGACGTATTTCAATGTATTTTACCATTTAATAGTATTTAATTAGTACCATTATGAATAAACGATGTACTTAATGTGTTTATTATTGTTTTAACTTAAAAATAAATACACTGTTTTAAATATATTATGATAGTGTGTACCCCGCATTAAAATATTTAATTGATACAAAATATATATTTGTTTAAACAATCTAAATAGATAAGCACAGCGCAACATGTGCTGTTAACGTGAATTACAAATTGATAATTTAATTTATTGATTTTAATGTTATAATATGTTTGTAGTCTCTTAGATTTACTATAACTTTTTTACCCGACGTTTCAGTGTGTTGTTGGAAATAATAGTACCTGTGTAAATATGCACAGTGGTCAATGGTCCAAAGTGTACTTAGGGGTTGCAATCCATGGTTGCGCTGTTGTTGTCTATAGGAATAAGATGAATGTAGCAAATTGCTTTAAATCACCATACGAACCATTCTCGTTTGCAGTTTCTCCCACTGTATAATATTGCTGTCACTTTTTTTAAACCTGAATGTTTTGAGTCAAATTTCAGATTATAATACGTATGATCGTATATGTATACTAAATTGTGCTTACACAAGTAGCTTATGTATTCGAAAATACATAGTATATTCTATAATGAACAACATATTGTGCTGTTTAGTTTACGAAACAATTACAGCTTTAAGTTGCAAACATCCATATTCGTGTTGCACTTTGTTCTTGATATGAAAAAAAAAAATTAACAAATCGCGCAACTTTGAAATTATTCAATAACATAATATCTGCAAAACTTACAAAAGTCTGATTTTTCTTTATCAAAAAAAAAATAATACATCAACATTGCTATACAGCTACTATATTATTTAGAACGTCAAAAAGTGTAAGTCTTCTTCTAGTTGGAAATGATGTATCTACCTACTGTAGGATCGGTGTAGCCACTATCTTATAGTGTGTCACACCTAAAGGTGAGCCACTAAAAAAAATGATTACACAAATTCAAGAAAAAACAGAATTATTGCAACGTTCCCAAACTTTCTTAGACAGTAGACACGGCATTAAAAATGTATTTAACAATAATTTTCCTATTGAGGTTCAAGCAGGGAGGAATCCACTCATTGAGCAATTCTATTGCAGATCAAAAAGTGTCTGGCTTAGCTTAGCATATTTTAGCGCAAATTCAAAATTGCTAAATTCTATAAATATATTAAAGAGTTAAGTAATAAATACTCGTCTTTAACACATTGTTTAGGCTATTTTTCTTTAGTTGTAATGTGTTTAGCCACTCAGTCCATGCTTACCAGATTTCTTTTCATTTTTACGGTGGTTACTCATTAAAAAAAAATTTTAAAACCGTCGAAGAGAACCTTTGACCGCCGAATGAATACATTTTCGGCCAGCTACGAACTAATAATCATATAATGCGCTTGTTTACAGAAAATTATAATAATTGGATGTGATTAATGTGGTAAATTTATCTATTATGAAATTTGCATACGAAATATGCAAAATTGCGTTGACCTTGTTGAAATTATTTTCCAATTTGTTCCGTGACGTATGATCATGGTGATTACCTGTTAATTGTCAGTAACTTATTTTAATTGGTAGTCTTCGAAACCAAACAACGCAGCAAACGGTTGTTATTGTTTTTTTCCCTGTGACTTTGTAAATACAATAAAGCAGTGATGTTAACAACTCTAGTTGGACTCGACTTGAAGTACAATGTTGACGTGCGTCAGAATATAATATACAACCCCAGATAAGGGGAAAACAGAGTTCAATAATTCATGTTAATTGCTTTTGTAATAAATGAAAGGTAAATACACGCTACAATAGGTTGAAAAATATTATATAATAATTACGTTTTAATTATCTTTCCGACGTTTGAAACGGATATTTTATATACATTGTCATCTTGTCGTACTCAGGAAGGTGTACTTTACATATTATACTGTATCACACATTATATTATAATTTAATGATAGTATTGTTATCAAACTAGGAGAGTTTATTTGTATTATGGCACTTTGCATATATAAAATATGTCCCGTGATAACAATATTGATAATCTTTAGAAAAATAATAAAATCGGTCGTACACGTATCTGCGATCCGGTTGGTCACGCGGTATTCAATGTGACCATTAGTTGATGCTTAATTTAATATATGAACAAAATCACAACTGATCCTATTTTGTGCGATAACTTGTTACTATAGATAATTATAATAATACTGTAAAATATAAGGTGGGAGTAACCTTAAGTCATGTAAATAGTGTAAATATAATACCCCACTCAAGCTTCAATCATTTTTTTAGTATAAGGTTATTTTTTTCGCAATATAACGTTTATTATTGTTTTTTATCATCTATACTGACCAACTATAAAATGCAATGTGTGATAAAATCAAATTTCATAGCTGTCCGGTGACCGATGCACTAGGTATAAGTATAATATCAGTAATAATAGATGATAAAAAAAAAAAAAGGTAATATAAGGGCGGATATAGGATTTATAAGGTAATAATTGTGTAAAAAAACCTATAGCAAATGTTTTAATACTCAGTAGATACAAGAGAATATGTAGCCAGTAGCTCGACGTCTAACCTTTAAAGTCAAAACCTTGAACCAAATGTTAACAATTGAAAAGGTTGAATTTTTACGAGCTGATTAATTTTAACAGGAAGACAAGTTTTTAACAAGGAAATAAAGTTCAGCTGCTTAGTGTTATAATCTTAAGACATGTGATTTACAGACATACAATATGAACACACACATTTTATTGCCTTAACAATTGCCTATACGTTTACATCACATTTAAATAAACGTGCGAAATAACTGTGCAGTTAGCGCCGTATCTCTAATAGTAGAAAATATAATCTGGAAAAAATATATGACTTTTCAATGTGCCAAACATGTGACCTAAAGTTGGTAAGTCTAATTTTTTTTAAACGAAAATTAAGAAATATCTGCCGGTTTAATTGCTGAAAACGAATATAGGTTTTTTTTTCTATTCAACTTATTGTGTTTTGATTATTTAAATATTCTTCAAAACTCAGATGTAAAAAATTCATACAAATTTAAAAGCCATATTCCATATTATTGTTTTGTTACATTGCAAAAACAATCAAAAATTGTTTTTCAAGATTACTCAATGCGTTTTAATATGTTGTAAAAATAACTGTTATTTCATTTGTAACTCATTACTCATTAAAACCATAATAGTCACGAAAAGATAATCGTTACATTAATATCAATTACATACTATATATTATTTAGCGTTTCAAATAAAAATGTTATAATTAAAACAACATATTGTTTAAATCGAATGCTGAACATATCTATTACATATCGTATATTCGTACGATATAAGTATACATAATGTAAGGTTCGAAACAAAAATTAACCATAAAAACCATTATAGCAGATAACCTATACATTAAAATAATTAAAACGGCGTTTTAAAATTAATTTACAGGTTAACAAATTTGGAACGAAGCTTAAAAATAGCCTTTAAGAAAAAGGTCAGATTTGAACAAATATATGTAATTATCACATTATACGTACTCGTATAAATATATATTTAAATTCATAATTCAATTTTCTCGCCGTTTTTCGTACCTACTGTTGTTTATTTTACACGTGAAGACCACTAGGCGAAAACTATGAAACAAACTTAACGCGGTGGTCGAACGTGAGTTAAGGTTGGCAACACCTCCCCAAGACATTGTAATGTTACATTAATTCATACCTTCGTCAAATTATAGAACATAAATAACGTTTACATAGAAAAAAATTGTACCAAAAATAATAGAATTGGACGAAATTTTTATTAAAGCAACTCTTTTTTTGGAGATAACCAAAAAAAATATGTATTTGTATAATATAAAACTGTAACACAATAAAGTGTTATATGAACTTAGAAATTTAAATTCAATTTAAGAACCTTTAATTAGAATCGCCCAAAGACATAGTGATTAAAGCCTACATAAAAAAATGTCTAACACATTTAAACCGTTTATTTACAATTCCCTGGTCTGATCTTTCAAAAATATTTTAACTTTAATTAAGTTAGAATAGACAAATAATTCTTGTGCTTATAGAATGATGTGCGTGTAACATTCGAATGTTGATACATGTATTCTGGTGTGGTGATGAATGATGATTTTTCTATACATTGAAGTGAGATAATTTTTGTTGGCTTTGAATAATAATATGCACTTTGGATATTTTGGTCGATTTACTTGTTTACCTTACTTAGTTAGGGTCTCTTCATCAGGTAGTCGTGCAATGATCAGGAATATTGACTGAATAATTATTGATATTATAACTCTGACGAAGATGTTGGAAAATATATTTATTTCTGTTTTTCTTTTGTTGTTGTTCATAATATAATAAATATTAAAATTAAAGCGAAATTACAATATTATTTAAAACACTTTATTGTAGTGTTTTAAATAATATGTTAACCATTTAAACTGCGTGCAGTGTGCATCCTACAAATTAAAAACCAACCAAGTGTACATGCCGATTCCACCACTTTGCAACACCGCTGGTGTAAATCATTTAAATAAAAATTTATAATAAACACATATTCAAACGATTTATGATTTTCGCATAGAACAATGCGTAAAACAGTAGGTACAACGTTGTAAAACATTTTTTTTTTAATGAGCCTAGTATTAAAAAGTACTCAGGGCACTCAGGGTTACATTTCATGGCGTTCTATTGTCGCGTGTTTACATTGTACGGACTAAATGATATTATTCATATATAGGTATATAGTTGTAGGACAGCTGTTCAACTAATCCGCCTATTAACATAGTACTATGTAGTCGGAGTAGTATCGTTTTCTAGTCGGTTTCATCACGCTGTATATACAAGCGGCCGTATCGTCCATTGATGAATGGAAAGCTACCGTGTGTAATCTTATACAGGCATAAACAATAGAGGACGACTTGGGCTTTCGGTTTTTTGCGGCAATATCGTTTGCGCGGCCTTCGTTGACGTTTTCTTAAGTAAAAACGACCGAAAATACCGAAAACTGGTCGTACTGTGTAATACAATGTTTTTTTTTTACTGGTTTTTCGTTTTGTTTTTTTATTAGTACGCTTTTATTACAATATCCGTTTCCTGTTTCCAAAATCCATTGTAAAGCTCCACCTCTCATACTTAAACTTAAATAGTAATTATCCAAAACTGGTTATCGTCAAAATGTTCTTAATTTAAAAAATCAGTCGATATAAATGATAGAGCTCTGATAAAATATATAAATAAAAAAGGTAAATATTTATTAGTTTTATAATATTGTGAAAGAACAAAACGAATTTCTGCAATTATTTTAAATAATGTGTTAATGTGTTGTGTGTCCTTAACGAATCAATCTGAATACATACATACACGTGTACACTTTGTGCTTACATTGATATCTCGACGTATATTTATATTTCCACTATTAACACTATAAAAACTATATTGTAAAACTTAGTAGAGTAATAATTAATAACGAATATAAATTATTAACTGCAGCGTACAAGTACAAAAGTTATAATTAACAATTAATTGTTGGTTTATTTATAAATCCAGCGAAATCTAATATTAGCGATTACTAAAACAACAAAATAAAAATATCTTCAGTCTTTGTATTTTTATCAGTTGATAGTATTATATATAATATAATATATAATATATCAATTATATATATTATAAATAATATTAATTTACATTAAAAATATATTTAAAATTAGCATGTATTCACAGGTCAAACATTATATAATGAGGCCTTGAATGTCAAGCAATGACATAAATACTAAGTCGAATTAACACTTACACTTGTGAGCCAAAAAAAGTTAGATTGAAGTACATAAGAAACGTGTTAATTTCTATACAAGTCACATTCACAATTGAATTATTTAAAAAATGAGAACATAAACGTCGTCGAAAAACCTTTGTGTTATGGCCCTCGAAATTAGGGCTTAGGTATCATCATTTTCTCTGAAAGTCTATGGTGAAATACTTATCTAGGAGTTAGGTTTGTGATCCATATGTTCTTACAAAAACTCATCTATGCTACTAAATGTATAAATTCAAAAATACATCTTCATTCCGCATCGAAGACAGTAGAACTATTTTTATTAGCCATTACTGCCCTACATGCAAGTTGTTAATATATTCAAGGCTAAATATAAAACACGTTATATTCTGTATAAAAAAAAATTAAAATATTAAGCCAATGCACAATTGTCCACAGATGTCTTGTAAACAATATACATGTGATTTGCGCGGTACTGAAGAAAATATACAAGCACGGGAACACCACGATCCCTAACTATTATGAATAAACATTTAAATTATCAATTTTTCAAATAATATTTTTATATTAAAAACGTATTCATCTCTAATATAATAACTAATTAATAATTGGATATTTTTCTTATACCTATACACATGCAAGCCTTTCTTCTATTATCTCGAACGTGTTATACACCATCTGATGTTCATGGTCATTGCACAATGCCAATTGAGATTTCAATAATAATTAATAATCATATTTGTACCTACAATATAAAAATAAAGAATACTAGGAAAAACTTTGAAGCCTATAAATACAAGAGAGAAGTTAATCGGATTACTGTAAGAAAACATTTTCTATAAATACAGTATATAAATGCGCTATATGTAACTTCCAAAAAATAAATGCGCGTTAGTTCCTTTATTGGACATAGCGCTACCGATTTCCAATCAAATACCAAATAAATATTTACTTACCCCCTTGAAGGGATGGGATTTTTTTTGTAGTTCGCTTTTTTATAGTTAATTTGAGTGTTAATGTCAGAAAATTGACCCATCAATAAAATATAAAATAATTTTAATAATCTGTACACCCAATTTTCTAGCGTTATGATCTGACTTTCAAAAGTAATTTCTTAGTAAACCTCTTAGATGTATACATTATTAAATATAACTATTTTTTATTTTAACAAAATATTATACTGATCGATCAGATTTTGAAAGTCCTGTATAAAACGATTAGGTAGTTTATCATTGCTTACATATTACTCTAAAGGCAATTATTATTCTATTAATGAGTTAATCCTTTGCATACGTGCATTTTAGAGAAAAAAAAATAGTGCATTATCGTCGACAACACAACCGGTATGATATATTATTGTAATTATTAGTCAAATCAGCTCTTCTTTTTCTCCGTCTTATCCCATACAAGTGGGATAAATACTATATTATGATCATTATGTATTTATAGCTATTTTGTAAAAACACATTCTGCAAAAAACGTTTTAGAGGTGGAGATTTACGGTGGAATCGATTTTACATAATTATAATAGACATGATATATCTGAACATTATTATAGAATCTTATCGGTCACTTGGCATATATTATAACTAATTAAATTCAATGGCTAAAAATGTACACTTGGTGTAAAATATTGTCTGCACAAGTTGGTTCTGATATACTATTTTTTTTTATCTTGCTCATACGTTGATAGTATAATCAACTAATGAATGATAGTAGATTGCCATTAATATTATAATACAGGATCTTGACTTTCATTAAAATTCATCGGAAACAATTAAAGGTTAAGACGATAGTAACCGCAATTATAACTAAGTGATTTCCCCCATTAATTAAGAAAAAAAGTATTGTATCACGACGAAGAAATTTTAGGTAATCAGAACAGTGTGAAATCTATCACTATTAGTTTTTTAAAAAATGTACATAAGATCAAAATGAAAATTATGTTTTCAATGGGTGATGTTTAAAAATAAAATTCAAAATTCCTTTCAAAAAATGACGACAAATTGTAAAACAAAGAAAAACTGCTTAAAATTGCAAGATTACAACTTATTTAGAAAAAAAACTATTTTGGTTCACCTGACTTAAATAAAAGTTGTTAGCAATTTTACATCATAAATTATTAATCATTTATATTATAAATATAGCAAACAAACATAACATTTACCATGAAAAATTAGTATTTAATTAAACACACAATTATTTATTCTCCGACCAACCACACAGTAGTGATAAAAAGTATCATAATAATAGTAATGATAAAATACTTAATAAGTAAAATAGGTAGCAACTAATTGACGTACTTAAAAGCTCTCATTATATTAAATATTATATATTTGTACTAAGTAACTGACCTCTACCGTATGATTAATACTTTATATTTACTACTATAACACACGACTAGAGTATTAAAAACATGTATATTTAATCAAATTATTAGTCGTACATTTTAATAATAAAAAACTAAATATATTATTATATTATATTTAAAATACTAATAATAGAAATTTGTTTTTAATTCAGATAACGTGAGAGGTAGACTGTATAGTTATTGGTTTTTTAATATTATGCCGTATTCAAGGTTCTAAAAACAAACTAAGTCTACTAATCAAACATTATAATCAAAACATATTAGTTAATCAAACATTTTGAGACTTATAATTGGTTTACTAGATAATTATTGTTTTTAGAAAATTAAAGCAACAATATTATATGTTTTAGCCGTAGTTATAATTATTAGTTGATTACTTATTTACTTATATATGTACTAAATAAGTTATATCAAGTAAAGCACAATGATATGCGCTACATTTTTTTTTAATGTCGATTTTTATTAAGAAAATGAAGAAATATTTGATCCGGTTGGAGTATAATTTAAAGCTCCATTCATTGTAACACAATTCAGCTTACCCATAAGGGATTTACACAGCAAGTTATTGCCATAGCTTAATTAATATAGGTAAATAATATTAACTAGTTTTACCTACAAAAAAAACTATTAACTACTCAATCTGTAAACATGCTTTAATACCTACTTATAAATTTATTTATTAGTACAATAATTATATTATGTACCTATGTTACAATACATTGTATTTTCCTTTAAGAATTAAGACAGTCATAATACATAGTACACAAATTTTTGATTTCTCAGTTATTGTTAAATAGTTTTTTAGCGGTAAAACAACGGCTACACGTTTTAGGTTAAGATGAGCCAACGCTGCAAACACATTTTAACAAATTTTCGTAAATAAGCGTTAATGCTATGTATTTGGGTCGAGGCGGTATCGAAATAGTGCAAAAAATAAAACAACAATATTATGAAAAAATAATATAAAATCATGACGCCATTATGTGCCGTTTACTATGTAAATTAAATTTGCAAGTTGTTTTTAAACAGTTCCAAAATGAGACCAGACACCAGTTTTGGACGAATAAATACACACCCTCGTCGAAGGTTGCACAATGCGTTTTTACTAATAGCTTGCAAATGGTTGTATATTGGCCTCTAAAAAATGAGTTACATGTTTTTACTCTGTTTAGATGCAATCGTTTGTACATGATGTTGTCTTTAATTTAATCAAACTGGAGTCATAATTAAATTTTTACAAACTTAAGTTATAAATAATTAAACGACTTGTTTTTTCTTACCGCAGTACATTTTAAAAGTAACTATAAACCGTGGGAATTCCATTTCCAACTATGTTAACACAAATAATTTTAGATACTAAACAACTTGATTAAAATAATACCATTGAGTACATATATTTGTATATACAATATATACTCGACGATAATAAAATTCAACAAATTAATGATATTGTTGGTGATTTTTTAGCTCTGGCTTTAGGAAAGATCTATTTTTTTTTGGTCTACAAGAATCATTAGAACAGTAGATGCCATACTTTATAATCAATATGTAACATAAGCGTGAGTAGACTAGCCTATATTAAGAATACTGTCTACTGTAATTATTATTAAGAACTACACATTTCTCGAGTAATTTATATTTTATTTTTATTGACTTGACGTTATTGAAATTTGCGTCACACAACTACTTATCAAACGGATAACTTAAATGTGTTTTAAACGTTTTATTTATTTTATTAATGTCAAACAAGACAAAATAAATTACAAAACCACTGTACAAACATTAAACGTTAAAACATTTAACTAGAAAACTAATTTGCGTACAATAGACACTACTACAACAACAATGTATATAACATTATATAATGTATAAATGTACCTAGTTGTCAATATACTCGGTTTGTACTATGATCTCATGGTCTATATTGACTATATTATTATATTGTTAATGACTCAATGACTTATCTACAATTCACCGTCTTGTTAACACAGACAAAAAGGGTACTGCTAAAAAAAAGCACTGATAACAGATCTGTCACGCGCTGTACACAACAGCAGCTGCTAGAGTCCGGACGGAGTAAGACGGTAGGTACTTAGCTCTTAAGTCGTACATACAGTTTGGAATAATATGAATTGTTTATTTTACAAGTAAAAAAAAACAACAAATTGTCATAATTTCGGTGTAAAAACGTTTTATTGGGGTTCGATTCGTTGATTAAATTGTCTCTCGTTACCTACAATCGAATAAGCACAATTAACATGTTCACTGGTCACCTCCTGCCGTACTACCGAAAACGTGCAAAATAAACAAAAAAAAAATGTGTTTATGAAAATTCGAGAACATCACGTGTACCTTAACACACAGTTTGAGTCACGTGGAAAACGGTTATTGTGCTGCCAATCTAAAGTGAAATAATATATTTAAGCGAGTACCTGACTATTAACAATATTGCCAAACGTGTGATTTTATTAATTATAATTACAACTCATTAAACAGTATTATAGGATAAACATCCTGATAAAAAAAAATAAAAACCATTTCCGAGGTCAATTTGATCGATAGAAAGTGCCAATATATAAAAATATGCATTTGTATTTTCGTTTTAAATGTAACACATTACCAAGCACGTGTACCAATTCATAATTTATTTACCAAGGTACAATAAATAGTTCGATGAACTAAAGTAAAGTGAAAATAATTGTTTTTATGTTATTATTATTATTAACGAGAAAACAGCAATAAACAGTCAACAGGTAATCAAAAAAATATTTTTATTATATTTCTTAATTACGATACATAAAGAGTAACCATGGCAGTACATTTTTAAGCACATAGTATTGTCATTAGGTGCAATGCTTTTATCGATATTAATTGTATTTTTATCCGTGAACACTGGACCTCTCTTACTCACTCACTTACTACTTACCTCTACTACTCACTTACGTATAATACTTTCTAATACTGTGCTTAGTCTGGACTGTACCTGGTTTAACCTACTATCCACAGATTTTTTTTTTTTTAACAATCATAAATTTCATAGAATACAAAAAAAATTAAGTTAGTTAACATGATTACCTATCTATTTTAAGCTAATAGCTTGTGTTAGAGATAGAGAGTAATTAATTAACAATTAAAAACACAAATTATATTATTAAGTAACAAAGTAAAGTGATAAATAAAATGGATGTTAAAAAAAAAATTTTAACAATAGAAAAATTGTGAGTATGAGATATAATATAGATATAACACAAACATATGAGTGACTTAAACTAATTGAGAAAACAACCAATGATACAAATTTTTTTAAGATTACTTTTAGAATAATGAATATTTTTTTTATATTTGGTTTGGTTTAATTAACCAAGTTTTTGGTTAACTTGCGATTTATTCAGAACAGTATCGCCTAATCCCCCCATACTAACATTCCATATTGGAATATTGATTGATATAGGGCAAAATAAATAACCCGCATTGTTTGCTTGGGCACTAAACCCTTTAACTAATAGAATTTATAGTTATTGAGCGTAGCTCCCCAACTAGGTTTTGAATGTGAAGATTTCATCGTAAATTGTTATCAAATATGATACCTAAATATCGAGTACTAGTTATTCTTTGATAACTATACATTTATTTACGTTATTATTACAACTGTCACCATCGCCACATCTATGTATTGTTATCGGTTAGGTGTTGTATTTTTTCGAGTATTTTGGCAAAATTACTAAGCAAGGATATAGGCCTATAATTATTTAAATTTTTGCGGTCTCCGGCTTTAAAAATGTATTTAATCACTGCTATTTTAAGATTGTCTGGAAAAATACTTTGCTGTGTACACAAGTTATATATGTATAAACTAGTGGGTTTACTATAAGTTCAATAATACATTTTAATAATTTAATTGTTATCTTATCTATACCTGCAGCTGTATCATCTTTGCAATTATTAACTTTGTTGATAACATCGATGTTTGCAATTTTTTTTAGATAAAAGACTCAAAAGAAAATTTATTATCCCTATTTAAAACACAATTTTTCACAGAATAATTTGAACTCTATCTAATTTCTTCCCCATATTGATAAAAAATGTATTAAAAATATTTGACACCTCCTTCGGATCATTGTTAACATCGTATTTATGGTTATTATAGATTACAGTTTTAATTTCATCTTTGTTATTAATTTTAGAGCAAGAAAGTTCATTTGTACTCGTAAGTTACCAAGTTAATTTGGGATTGTCTGAAACGCTCTTAAATGTTTTTCAATTAAGTGTTCTTCATTGTGGACAAATATATGATCAAGACATGAGTGTTTTTGCCCATTGGGTAACCTAGTAAACAATTAGATCAAATAATTAGATTAGCATCGAAGATTTTCTTTAAAAGTGATTTAATCACTTTCAGTAATAATAATTTCTGTAGACCTGTAACCTCCCCCCCCCTGTCGTCTGTTAATTGATTTGCATTTCTTGTCCCCTAAAAGCTGGTCTTATTCCTCTACTGTGAATAGAATCAGTGATTAGTTTTGACGTATTTGATCTAGCTTAGCTATAAATTATGTAGGGGTAGTCTTATATATTATGGATTTGTATAATAGGTTTAGTTATGAGTTCTTTCAAAGCTGAGGTTGCTATTGTTTGTTCTTTTATTAAATTAGAAGCGAATTGTTTGTGGTTTTCTACTGGCAATGTTATGGATGTATTTTCATAGATATTGTTAATGAATTTAACAAAAATACTTATTAAAGTATATTTATGTGTATATAAGTACGTTTTAGTTAAGTGAACACAATGAAACACTTATTACTTTGTGTATACAAGTATGTCGTTTGGATTGTTAAAAAAAAAACCATTTCGTCGATAAGTGATTGAAAAATTTAAAAATAATATTGTTATTGAAATGATAACAACAAATAGGACTATGTCTAAAGAATATGCAACATGTTGATCATATTATAATCAACGAAATCATACACCAATATATTAATATGTAATTAAATATGCACATTAAATTTATTATTAAAAAAAAAACATTACTTTTATAAAAAATTCATCGACGCAAAGGTATTTATTACTATAATTGTTTATTAATCACCTCATTGTAATACTATTACTTTTTTTAATAATGAGAGTGAAAGTGAATACGATAACATTTTTGTTATATTTGAATGAGTCAGACGTATATATACATTTGTTGCCGAATGTTCTAAAAAACGTTTGAACAAAACGTCACATGTTTTAAAATAATCTATAACTAGTAGTACAAATACAAGGTACATTAAACACAAAATGGTTATTCAAAGTGCAGAATTCCACGTGAAATCAATGTAATCATGATTTCGATGTAACGGAATTATGAGATCCGAATATGACGGAGTTAAAGCTTTCCTTAAGTAAGTATTGTTTCTCAAAAATCTTTAGTTAAACTTTTTTTTCTTGACAAGGAAAAATAAAAATAAAAGGGAAAATTACACTGACCAGTTTCTACGTGTGAGTGAATAAACAGTCTACAGTTAACTTAAGACTGCAATAACGGTGTATTATTTTTTTTAATAATTTATTTATAATATCAAAGTAATAAAACAAAATAAATATATATTTCAATTCTAGTTAACGTTTGATCATCGCTAAAAATATATCATATAAGTATGTTCTAATAACAAATAAAATTAAATTAGTTAATTGTTTGTCTGTGCGAAGTATATGTCTGTATGTATGTTAATTGACAAACAAGTTTGTTTGTCGCTAATTATATCTATAAAATAAAATCTAATCGTTTGCCATGGAATACATATATTTTTTTTTAAATTGTTTTTAGGTAATTTGTTTTTATTTTTGGCCTCGTAAAGAGTATACCTTCATTTATTTCTGTTCTAATAATTACCTTTCCAAATCATAATTAGAAAAAATTGCATTTTCTGCAGCAGGCATAAATCATACTACTAGTTTACTACTAGCTGACTAATTTACTAGTTTTTCAAAGGCATAAGTAGACAAATAACTGGCACGCCAGAGAACACACAATTTAGTTAATCATTAAAAATAATCAAATAATATTTGATGATGTGAAAACCAAATTACAATAGCCTTCTAAGTAAACGATTTAAATTAAAAATAAGGAATTTTATTTTTTAGAAAACTAGGTGATACGACATGGTTAGAAACTAGACCAAAATACATCAGTTTTACCTATATGACTTTTTTACTTAATTCAAACCTGGCTTCAGATTATCTCCAATAAGATTATCTCCCACACGGTAACGTTAACGTAGACACGTTTGCCAAAAAGTTTTTAAATAACAGAGGTTACGGTCATTCGAGACCCAAGTACAAGTATAGAATAATAATTATGCTGTGTATCATGTACTGTGTTCGAAATATTAATCCTCAGAGGAAATTATACTTAGGCTTTGGTATGAAACGGAAACCCATAAAAGTCGATTCTAACAACCAAAGTGTTGTTCTACCAGTGTTAGCGTCACGGAGCTGACATACACATAATATGTACGTACTGCATACAGGAATTTTTTTAATTTTCCACAACCATTATCAGTTGGTCATTTATTGCACATGCATATCAACACATAATTTGTGTTTATTTATTTTTTTTTTTTTTACTTAGAACAAACTACGGGGTACGTGACTATGACGTACGGGTGCAGGACCGTTAAATGCCTACTAAATATTTCTACCTTATAATCCAGACATTGCTATCGCTGACCGAGATAAAAGTGTAGGTAAGTATGCGATAACACTCGTGTTCCATTCTATACAGGCTCGGCTTATGACCCCAATTCTGCGGATAATGAAAATGATAAGATGGAAACACATAGCCAACTTAGTTCTGTCTTGCACATAATATCTCGGTAACATTATTAGGTTAGAAGCGTGGCTCATTTAATAAATTGTCTATGGTTTTAACACACATCAATGTTTAGACCATCGAAAAATATTCTTATACATACTTACATAGGAGTATTATGATCCCTCGTTAATTTTAATACAATATTTACCTTGTCGAGTGTTCACACTCGAACTTGGTTCATACCAACAATAGCAATGGTCATAGCAACGACTATATGTTATTTTTTCGTTGATAAAATATAATGTATAATCTATACGTTGTTTTAAACAACCTTACAAAGTTACACGTGAGCAATCACGAGACTATTTAAGTGCTGACAATAATATCATTGAGCAGCCGTTACCACAAATGGATGTAACAGATAAATGACTTTGATCAGAAATATTTGATCTGATAATCGATAAATCAAATTTCACTCACCTACCAGCAGCTACCTACTTCCCTACTAAGAAAACAAGAGTATATTTCTGTACCAAATGCCTAAAGTATTTTTACCGGCTGTAGGTATTTCGTACAACTGATCACTGTGGTGAATAATTCATTTTGATATAAGTATGGTATATATCAATTAGGTTTAGGGACTTATAGTATTTGCATATATATTCTGGACATTATAAAACATAGAAGAGTAGTATATGAATACGTTTCAGAGTACAATGTGTTTATATCTGAAGGGTTGCAGCGAAAAAAGATCAATGTCAATTTTTTTTGAAAATGAGATTTTAGTATCAAATTATTTGAATTGATGTATTGTATCTTTTATGCACTCGAACCAGGGGAAAAAATAGATTAGTCGAGAGTAACGACCGCCGGAAGTTTAGGCATACAGGCAAAATGTATTACGTTTTGAAATTAAAAACATGATGTTCTCTGAATGTTAAAAAATTGACATTGATTTTTTTTCCCCGTAGCCCTTCATATGTAATTTTATTATGCATATTTTGAGGATTTTCTTATGTTTGGATATATTTTAGGATCATATTTGTGTACTTTTTAAAGCTATAAGTCCCTATTTGACTGTTATTAATAAATAAACGAAAGCACTCAAGTATTTTAAACAAGATTTAGAAAATCTTCATTATTATTAAACTTCTACAAATTCTATTCTAAAATTATTTTTCTTTGAGTACGGTTTTGCAATACTTTGAACCTGTTGAACTTTTAGAGTCAAACACAGCATTTTATTTTTAACTAAAAAAAATCAATGCTAACTTGTTAATAAAATATACAATAATAATTGTATTATATCTTTCTCGTCGGTTAACAATATACTAATATTGCAGATACTTTTAAGTTATTATATACAGTTTGATTAATAATAAGAAGAATTGCTAAAATCGAATATTATGAAAATGAATAACGTGTAATATTATTGTGTAAGATTTTTTTTTTAATATTTCTCAATTAACTTAATAATAATAATTGTATTAATGAAACGCGTATAGACATTTCTAATTTTGCTCTTTAAATATATCAAAACTAGTTTAAATTGTTTGCTAATAAATTGAGCAACTTATTACAAAAACAATTATCGTGTCCATATAGATATTATACAATAATACAGTATTGTATAATACAGATATCTTAACAAAGTTTCCTATAAGGTTTTTTTAGTTTTATCAATATTGTCAATTAATTTAATCGAAAATATACAACTAAACGGAACGACGTTTTTTTATTGTGTTATTGTAAATAAAACACAAGTCACAACACTTTGTGAACTCGAGTCAATCAACTTTTAATCAGACACAAACTTAGACATTATTATTAATATATACATATATATATATATATATCGATTAGTTTGCATGTAAACAAAGTTCTACGATTGTGACCCAACAATGACCATGATCTGACGACGAGCAGCCTATTGCATAATTGTAGTTAATTGAATGTATTTATTAATAAATTAAAACGCACATTTGTTTAAAATTACTAAACTTTCGAATCATTAACATTTTTTTTTATTCTTAAGACTTTTTTTGTTTATTTTTTGTGTGTAGTGAAAGAATGTCGAAAAATAACAAACTTCATCTTCCTTCGCGTCTCTATAGAACTGTACTGACTAAAATAACTCATATACTTTGTTGTTATGTTATGCATCCAACTATCTCAAAAGCCCTTCGCGTTCGGATCCCGGCTATTTATAAAGGAGATATATTTAAATGTTTATTAAAAAAAAAACCGTTCAATCTTGTCGACTTATTTTTAGGGTAGGTAATTCGTAGTATGTATATTTTTTGGAGAATTGGGATGACACCTCGTGATTGGGACTTGATAGTTTATGAACGACATCCGACTATGTCTTATACTAGATAGTTAGGCAGCAGAAAAAGAGCAACCAAATTATGGATTAATGCCAGACACAAAATGAACGTATGTACATCGTTCAGGGGTTATACCAATATTGTAATAATTACTACGTTATATATGGTATGCATGTGAAAAACGTGACATTGCTCAACGAAACGAGAATATTGGAAGTGAACCAACAGGCGTTATGGCATGGCGTTAGCGAGTTGCATGATATTCATAGAACGACGGGTAAAAAAAAGATAAAAACAAAGATCATCCATTGCATCCATTGTACATATGTAAAAAGTTCAAAATGATAACGAAAACAATATTTTGTTGATTATCAATTTATACCTATAATTTTTCTACAAGCTTTACATTAGGTTTAGACATCCAGGCTTTGCGCCCGTATCTTCTATTCGAACTTACTTCCCAAATCTTAATAGTAAATAGATAATAATATTATGTACTCTCAATATCGTGTCAATCGATTCTATGCGGTTTGTATTAAATAATAATATTTATTATTTATTGTTAAATGTACCTATACACCCGGTGGTAATCGCTAATATCGGTTACAATAATACATTACTATACTATAATAGATATTTGTTTGCATTTGTAATAGTGATAGTCTTGTTAATTTTGTATTTTTTTGTTTATGATTGTTACGTTTATAATGTATACGAATAATGAATATATTTTGACCTGATTGTTCGGCGCACACAGTTGATTCTAGATAAATTAATATCTATGATAAAAATATTATAGTATATTTAAATAAGGTGTAGTGTGTAGTTCTTAAATAAAACATGAAATCACGAGGCAGCCACATGAACGCTGGAACCGTAAAACAAATAAACATGTTCTAAGGCACGTGACTAGAGAGTAGACAATTCACTGAACTTATTGGGATGATATGTTTTTAATTTAAAGCCATTAAAGCTGTACGAGCCAACGCGCCAGTAAGATAGTTTTAACTTGACTAGACATTTTGTTATTAACACTTTGACTGTCTTAATCACACATACTTTTGATTGAAGTTTAGATGTTTTTCCAAGTATGTTTTTAGAAGGCTAGGTCTACCATCTGTCAAAAAAAAGTCCCTGAGTACATCGAATGGGCAGCGGCTGCCGGCTGGTATTAGGTTGTTGCTGAAGGAGACGGGCGATGGGTTCCGTTATAAAGCAAATGTTGTATGAATGAATTCGGTTTCGTTAATTTTGACATGCCATCTTGTGTACAAAGGTGAGAGTGAATCCAAGTGGTTTTGTCATCATTATAACTCGTGCTTGCTTGAGTTGGTTGATCGGAGGTCGGTACCGATCATGCATACCTATTAATATAAAGTACAACTGATTAAACGCCACCTTGGTCGCTGTTCAATTTTGTACAATAAAAACCTATGAGACCTAACGCTGTTTACATACGTTATAATTTCTGATACAAAAAAAGACATTAACAAAATGTCACGCACAGTTCACGTGTAAGTTGTGTGACCCGATCAATTTATTTTCTTATGTTGATATTATTGGCTATTAAGCATACAAAATCACGATTGCACAATAGCACCAATAATTTTCTAAACATTTTAATATGTAAACACTTAATGAATTTGTTTCGCCAGAGTATCAAATAATATGGAAAATTTAAAATTAAATATTTCCAACATAAAAAAAAAAAATCAATAACCATTATCGTGGACCATATTGCCTAGTTATTATACCTACTATCTAATTAGTTGTGATACTCAAGTCTCAAGTAGTGAGAAGTATTTCTTAGACCTATGTACAATAATTTAGGGTGATCCTTAAATGAGACAAGATGTTGGATGGTCATCATTGGTCATCAAAATTTACCCACAACAAGCATTTTTATAGTATTGGAAATAAACATAATAATATGTGAAAAATAATATTTAAACATTTCATACTCGAATAAGTTCTTTCAGGGAAATAATATAATATAGTTTTATAATTATGTACAACAGTCATTTTCATAACGTACGGGTTGGCTCATGAAACTGCAGTCGTATCGTTATCGTTATTAAAATCTATAATTAAACTAGAGAATTATCAATAAATCGGGAACTCGAGTGTCGGTCATTGATTTCAAGATTTAGGAACGTCTTAATGTGTTTTAGTCGCCAGCAGTGCCTTTGAAAACATATTAACAATACCGCTAATGGAATTGTACACTAATAATAAACTCTTGCTTACTAATATAGCCTATAAACTATAGAGATCTCTTGAAACATTTTTAATATCGACGAATACCCAAAATAATTGCTTAAAACATATTACATAATATATAAAAACACAACTACATATTATTATGCTGTACCTTTGCTAAACTCCTACCCTGCAATGCTCGTACTCGACGACTGTCTTGATTAAATCATTGACTTATATACCTACCTTAATGATTGTCAATATTTGTCGTTTGTATTTATATACGATAACAATAGGGTGTATTTAAATGCGACTAAATGTTGGAATTTTTACGAGTAATGTTGTATTAACTCGGTCTATTTTTAATGAACGCGTCGTACAACAATATGATATTGTGTTTTTCGATAAATACTATGACTTTTAACATGAGTAAGTAATCCTATTAAGAATTATGTAAAAGTACAAACAAACGTAAAAACTCATTAAAAATTGAATAACAAATTATGATTGAAATCAGTAGTTTATTAGAATAATTTTCATGTATTAATAACAGCAATAATCGTTTTTTTTATGTTTTTAATACATTTTATTAGGTACACTATTTAAATAAAATTACCTGTTATTTTAAATGTATTGAAACTGTATGTCGTTATTTCGCGGATTTTATATAATATCTAGATACTGTCTAATTGCTGTAGCTAATAAGTACAACCTAAATTGTGAAATATAATTATTTTTTTAATAAATTTAAAAACATTGAAGTAAACCAGAAGTCGGTTGCAACATTGCAAAGGTTATGACCCATTGCAATAACTGCGCACAAATGCATTAAAAAATATATAAACTCGTATATTTTGTATTTCATCAAAGTTCCGATCATTTACATTATTACTACATCAAAATTGTTGTAAAATAACTTGTCTAAACGATTTATAGAAGACTAGGGTGAACGTGTATTGTTTTTTTAACTATAATTGCCTTTACACACAATCTTGATACTCTTCTGGTTAGTCCATTATTTGTTTAAATACATTCTGTTTTCGGCCGGGAAACTTAAGAATGGAATGTATGTTAAGTAATCATAGCACTGAGTAATCGGTTATCCCATGTATACATATCGTTTTAATTAGTATTTATTTCAGTTAATTAATTACAAAAGCCGCTATTGAAAAACAACAAACTATACAATACAATAGTTACTTATTAAACGTGTTGTTATTAATATAAATAAAGGTCTTATAGTAGTAGCAATATAATATAGCATTATTTGTGGTAAGGAAGATAAGCGCTGAAAGATTGCAAGATCAATGTGTGTAGATGTGAATAGAAAGTGACGAATGTCCAAAACGCAAACGGTTGAACTTGGCGTTTGACATAATTGAAATATCATTTAACAAGCAGTGTATTATTTTAAACAATGTGTTTTTTTATTCTCATGCAAAATTACAATAATATTATTCTTATTGGCTGTGTCTTGCGGACGACCAGAGGGTCTCAAAGTAAATTCGAACCAGGGCTATTTGGATTTAAAAAAAATTACTATACATTATAAGTATGCAATAAAATTTTAGTATCCTAATAAAACGTAACAGCTGCAAAACGGCTTCGCTAATCTAATTGGCTCTTTAATGGTTTGTTGTTCTCGTGGGATAACCTATGATTCCAATCACATGTTGTGATAAATTGTTTATATAAAATAAGCATTTCAATTAAATCTGCTTAGTTCAAACTTTTAAGATATAACTGTTAGTATTATCATTATTATTTTTTAAAAAAAACACCAATATCCTGTGTAATGTAAATCGATTTATGCAATACTTTTAGCGCATTGCGTTCTTAAACTCAATAATAAAGTGAACGAAAAAAATTAATTTATGATATTATTCATTAAAATTATTCAAAGTTAATATTTTTTTTATTCGAACAAGACATGTATTTCAAGTATATTCATCTTTCAGCGGGTATTCAACACGACCCTTATTTAGCCGTTGGCGTTCTGCAAAAGTAAGCTTAACATTATTTTTAAATTAAAAAAAACTAGTAAGTATGATACTAGAATTTGTATTACCTGATTGACGGTATGTTAGTTAAAAAATAAAAACTTGTTACTTATTGCTTAATTATGCAATGCTGAATGTAATGAATTATGTTTAGCTACAAAATATATGTTGAATGAATTAGTTCGTTGTGAGATATTTTTTTTTTCGGTTTTGTCTGTTTCTCTGTAGGCCCTAACTGTTAGACTGACATACTTGACATACTTGAGTCCAAATTCAGGCGTTCAAAGGTTTTCAATGATTTATCTTGCACAGTACATCAATGAACATTTTGAGAAGGGGGTTCATTAGAAACTAAAGAGGTATTTGTATTTCATAACATATATATTTAATTAACATTTAAAATTAAGAATGATTTGCTGAACATTATTTGGACTGGTCGATAACTAGTTTTGGAATTTGGATGATTACTTTTATAGTTATTAAACTTTAAAAGTAAATTTCCGAAAACATGATATGGACCAGTCTACATTTTTAGCAAATTACTTTTAATCTAAAAAATTAACTATACTTCTACGTTGCTATTTACGTTTTTAAAGTTGATAGAGCTCTGGAAAAAAATAAAAAAGATACAATTTTGAATTATGTCTGATGTTGTAACTAAAGTGTTTCCAAAATGAAAAACTACAAAATTGCATTCATTTTAAGAGAAAATTAGAGTCTTATCCGTAACTAATTAATATTGAAGGTCACCGTTGATGTGTGAATAAATCAATTAAAGTTCCACCAAAAACCAAAACCGCAGATATTTTAAAACCAAAAGTCCACTAAAGACAAAGTTCTAAAAATTTGGTTTGAACTTTAGACGACAGTTGAAAGTATTTAAACCTTTATCATTATAGTAAAAAGTTGGGTATAAATTCATAGAATTTTTTCTTTATTTCTAGTAGACTTTAGTTGATTTATTCACATATCAAGTTTAAAAATATATTTATGCACATCTTATGTGACTTGGACATAACACGGATGTGATCAACCTGTGTATAGTAGATTTCTTAAATGTCAATTTTTAAATAAACTCTTTTAGATGTTTGTATGAGCCCATCAATGGAGTATATAGGCATTATCTCGACAACAAGGGCCAATAGAATAAAATGGACATAATTTTTGAAACCAGCGACCTTTGAATACCTATAATTACATGCAATTAATCAGGTAAAAAAATAGTTCCGCATCCAAGCCATGTATGTTGAACTGTGTAATCGTTTAAAAATAAAAAATTTTAGATTAATACTTTAAACTTTTAATTTTTAACACCGCTCCGTCCCGATAAAATGATTAATTAAAACAAAACCTATTAATTATAATTTAAAGGTCTCCCACTCGACGGATAAAAGTCGGTTTAGGTGTATAATTATAATTAGTTTATCATTAAACGTAGCGCAATCAAAAACCAGCACTAATCAGAACACACTATTTTTTAAATAAGATTCAGTAGGACAAGCATGTGGTTCTAAATGATTATTATACTATGTAGTCTTCGTCAAGAAAAAAAAATTATAAATTAAAAATGTTACTTTAATAATTACTAAAAGAGTGTTTTTGTATTCAAATTATTTTTCATTACAAAAAAACAATTTGCCATAATCAAGTGAGAGCTATGTGTCAATCAGGTAGTTTTTATTTCGAATTACTTATTAGTTATACTTAGTCGGCTTTATTCATAACAAGTGTGTGGGCTCTTAATAGTTTAAAAATTCCAATCAGTGGTCAGTGCCAATTATTTAACTTAAATATTTCTACCCTTGTAATTTTTTAAGGATGACAATCGTTACTATTATGCATTATAATATCAGCTTATAGTATTATAAATATTAGTAAAGTATAATATTACAATGACTAACACACCGAATGTGTTTAGTCCAAAATGTCATAAGCTGAAACAAAACAAACTTTACAGGATCGTCAATTTGAAAATATATCCACGTTGGTTTTGCTTGAGAGATTTTTAGGTTTTATTTATTTATTGTTCTTGAGTAAATGTTTAATAATTTCTTAAACGTTTGGCTACTCAGATAATGGGAAAACATTTGATTCTTCTTTTAAATAAGTTGATTAACCACTGCGGACCATATTGTAATATCTTTCTAACCAAATATTTCTAACGTCTTACAACAGTGATGCAAGCCACCAGTTACTTTCGATATTCATTTTCAAAAACTGTTTTTTATGCCATAGAAATTACTGTAGAATGACATTCAATCAAGTATACTCAATACTGTGTACTGATAAGTATACACTATATAGTTCAACCTGAAAATTAACATTTTGTGTAAAATTGCCTATACTTTACTCCTTAGAAATGGGCCGAGTGTCGTCCTCTTACGACGTTAATATATTTTAAACGTTGTGTGTTGTAACTACAACTAAAATTATATTTAATTTACTGATTACTGGTACTGATTTTTTTGTGGAGAGGACAAAAAATGGTTTATACATCAGATTACGTGAAACTATGGATTTTCCGGAGATCTTTTGCCACGTACTTCTGAACACGTATAAATACTAAAGCGTTTTAGGAAATTAAAAATAAAATTGTACGCATCTTAAAGCGTAACGCTTTTCAAGTAAAATAATTTAAAATAATATTATTTAGAACGAAAAATATTACACCATAAGTTAGGTTTTTGGGCGGCAAAGAATTATATTCAACTCAAAAAAAATTCGCTAATAATTAGTATTTTCCGTGTATCAGCAAAATAAATTATTTTCACAATAAATATGTAAAACTTACTATTAAGAATTATTTTATTTTTTATTAGGAATATAATTTCAATTTATTTTGTCGCCGTACTTGGTTATTCCATCACTAATTGAAATACATGTAATTCGTATATTTTAGTCTATAAAACACTGTATTTTGCTCTCATTCCTGCTGGCAAACGTTATTTGACTGATTTATTTATTTATTGCACGAGGGCTAAACGTAATTGTATTGAATTTGAAATCGAATCATACGTACTTTTGCCGGTCTCTCGTTCCTTGCGTTCGGATTCGTTGATTTAAAAATTGTTTAATATCAGGTTGTTGTTTTATAGGTAAACCCATCAATGTTGTACATAACTTATTATAGTGGGAAAGGGGGCAGTATTTTTTTTTTTTTTTTTTACAAATATTCAAGTATCAAACAAAAACTGGGCCTTTATCCGTTTGTTTGCTATAATATATTGCCATCGAGTGACTGTAGAAATGCGTTTACACACAACGATTTCAAAACCGACCGCGTCGTTTGCGAAACGTTTTTTTTTCCTTAATAATACTATTATCGTTTCGCGTTGTATTTTTATACATTTATACATATATATGTGTGTACATCTATCATTAATAATAACACTAATGTGAAATGTTTGATAATCGTCAAAAATCGGCCGTGGCGATTGGGCTATTATAATAAAACCAACGCCTTTCGGCGGCAAAGGTGGGGACCGGTCGACAAGATAGCGGGATCGGTCGGTCGGCCGACCGCGGGTGTGTTGCTTGGCTCCGGTTCAGACTTCTCACTTTAGTTGGTGTATTGTAGTGCTGAGAGGAGCTCGCGAGATCACTGTTGATCACTGTTGATCATTTCAGAGCCATTCGCGCTATGGTTCGACCGAGTGTCCGTGCCGCAGCGGTTTGATTCGTACGGTTCTCGCAAAAAAGACCTGCGTCTTGTCTCTGAACAATAATAATAATAGGAATAGGAATAACTTCACCACTCAACTCGGCCAGAATATAGTTGCCGGATTTTTTTTTTTAATTAATCCATCGAATTGTTTTGTTTATTTTAAAAAATATTAAATTTGTGTCTTGTCGTGCAAAACTGTGGTGCGAAAACCGCCCTAGTCCGGTCGAACGACCAACCGAACGACTTCAGTGAGTATTATTGTTATACTTAAATGAAATTTTTTTTAAAAAAGTGTGTTTGATATTATTTTGTTTTTCTTGTGTGTTTGTTTTTATTTTTTTCTCTCGCCGTCGACGACAGCTTTTCGATGATGATAATAATAATAACGATTTACCTACCTACCTTTACCTACCTACATTTTATATTATAATAAAATAACATACCAATAGGTGATTAGGTGAAAAAATATAGATAAATTATGAGACGCGTGTCCGACTTGTAGGAAATTCCCGCGCCGGTATCATCGTCGATTGTGGTGTGTGTGTGTGTAAAATAATATTTTTGGTATAAATGTAATAATATAAAAATAATATTCGGTGTGTGTGTGTGTTTGTACCGGCCGATTATTTCAGTAAACGGAAATATAATTTTAATAATAGAAAACCAGTCTGGTCGATGAGCGCTGGCGGCGGCCTTCGCGTGCGCAGTCCTCTTATTATGTCTTAGTACCAGAAAAAAATATTAATAATAATAATCGAGCTTTGTGTTTTTTTTTTGTGTTAAGTAAGCGGCAAATATTTTCGTTTTATATTCGCGTCCCAAAAATCGTTTGGCGACGGTCCCGGTTATATTTTTGGCCACGTCCGCCGCGGTGAAGGGCAACACGCTAAGAAAAACGCGTTCTTTATGTCCGTCTTGAATGAGAGAAGAGTCCAGATCACATGCGAGAAAGAGAGGGATCGACTGTGGTCAAGAGGTGTAAAAAAAAAACTTGAGACTGTGACACAGAGCGAGTGATGTTTGCTCTTTTTTCTGGCACAGAAACGTACATTCTTTTTTTTTAAATCACGGTACGATATTATGTTATTAAAAAAAAAAAAATTATATATTGCGTTGGCAAAAAAATCCACCAAATAATACTATTAACGACTAAACGGCGGCGGTCGGCTTTGGCGAAGCTTTGTTGTTATTGTGTATTGTTGTGTACCTACTCTTTTTTGCCGTTTTAAATGTTCGAGGTCGGTTTTCAACAGGTCGCAGATTGGGTGTTGTTGTTTTGGTGGTGGTGTTTGAGAATGAACGAGCACCACCGGAAGTCCACGATGCGTGTCCGGTACACGGCACTGGGTTCCGGACACGGCGGCCCTCCGCCTCTGTGAGCAGGATACACACCGGACACCAGACGGCACTCTTGCTGTTGTTGTTGTTGTTCTTCTTCTTGTCTCGTGTGTCATCAGAAAATAATAATAAAAAAAAAAACGAAATAGATATATATAATTCACACGCCTGTCTAGTTTTGCCTAAGCAACGTCACCTCCTCCGACCGGTAACCACGAATGCTCTTAATAAAAATGTTATTATTTTTTTTTATATAATATGCCTTTTTTTTTTACGCGAATGTGTATTTAAAAACAAATAATGATGTCTCGCTTGCATGCATGCACGTCTATGTATGTTTTGCATGTACGTTTTAAAATTTGGGGTTGTTTTTTTTTAGATTTTTTAATATTTTGTTGAAAATGGACTGTGTGCATGGCCTTGATATTTTCGGGGCTGTTTTTGCGTTGCTTATCTATCTAGCTATCTCGATGTCAGCGTTATAATAATTTTGTAATTTTTAAAGTAGTTTAAAAAAATACATTTAGATCAACTGGTCGTTAGCCGATCTGATCTGTTCCGCGTTTTATCCGACAATTGTAATTTTTATCTCGTTGACGTGATAGCGTTATCATTAGTGTGTAAGGAAATAATGTATTTGTCAATACATAATAGGATGGAAGGAATCAGTGAGCTCTAGTAGATTAACAACGGCAGTCCGGCCGAGTGGCGTCTTCATACACAATAGGTCGTCCGCACTTTGGTTTTAATTTATCAATAAATTGGTCGACCGAAATCCATAGTGTATGATTTTACACTGTTTACTTTTTTTTTTTTATTATTATTATATTTCAGTAATCATCCGGAAAGGGAATACAATTTTTCTATCAGATTAGCTGATTGTTTCTGTAACTTATTTTTTTTTTTTTTACCTTGCGTAGCTATTTCGACTCGACCTTAAGTCACAGTTCAAGGAGTAGCAGATATGATGGCGTCCGAAGGAGATGTCAAGTTGTAGGTTATCTTTTAATTACTTACTATCTGTTTTACCTAAGATATTTGTACTATTTGGAAAAAAAATGTAAAGTTGCGAAACCGAACAAAGTTGGGATTTTATTAAATTAACGTATAATATCCAATTAAGCCTATAATAAGTTTGCTAATAATATGTTTGTCTAAACAGTTATTTTTAAAATTGTTTTTTATTTTCATATATAAAACATAAAATATTATGAAGTTGGCTTTGTATACGAGCTTTAGCTTTTACATTGTGCTTTTAAATTTTCAAATCTACTGAACCATCCGCATGAAATGTTTAGTGAGATTAATACTCTTATACCTAGTCTGCTAAAAGTATTTATGTATTATAATGTTGATAATTATTTCAATTTATTTTTTTTCCTATTTATCTATCTTCCGTACTTGGGTTTATATTTAATATTATATATTTTATATGGTATTAACAACACATGTTAATGATTTTGTTTGTGCTAGTTTCTGTATGATTATTCAGCATTTTTAGCACTCCTTGTTAATAACGTGTAGAGCCTCGTCATTAATAAGTGGCGGCGCACGACCTCAGTCAGTCACAACTGATGATTTGGTTGCCGACACTTTTAGGGGTAGTTCGGGCAAGCCCATTTGACAATACGTCCACAGTCTACATACATCACTGTTATGTATAAACATATTATATTATATGAACATAAAATCGTGTCTTGAGACTGTCACCGGACTAACGTGGTGTTTCGCTGCTGTTATTTTTGTTCGCCTAGGTACCAAAACTCGTGTCCATCGCCTACAACAACGACGACAACGACAAAAAACATGTTGGCCGAATGTTGCGACGTGATGGTGGCGCACAGCCCGCCGTTGTTCTCGACATCCCACACCCCTCCGCCGGAACTGTCGGTGCTCTACCAGAACCTGAGGCTGGTCATGACACAGCAGCAGTCTCCGTTATCCGTGCGCCGATACAGCAACGCCCGTCCGTCTTGTTCATCCATCGGCGACGACAGACAAAGCACCACCACCACCACACCCCAGATAAAGCCAAGACGACCGTGCTTGGTCACCAGAATAGACTCGGACGGAAGCTTGGGGTCTTCGTCTTCGGGCTCGTCGTCGGACGAGAACGAACCGCCTAGCCCGACAAGAAGGAAAAAGAAAGTCGTCTTTGCCGACGACCGAGGCCTGTCCCTGACCCAAGTGAGTTCAACGGCAACCGAGTTACCGATAACCGAATATTTCCTACTTTATTCCAACTATAGCTGTTATTGTATTATAAATACTAACGCAGTATGAGTACGACACGTAACATTTGTTCTTTGTGGTACGGTATTCGTAAGATCAGTGTAATACTTTATTTTAACTTGTAAAGTATTCAATCTTATATTATGGAAACGTTTGACACGTTTTTGTATTATTCGAAAATGTTGGTTGCCAAACAATAGCCAGCCTGCCTCTCTTTCCCCAAATGCCTTTTTATATTCACACATCTCCTATCTTACACGCCCACAACTAACCACCACATCGTTACTACAGTGAATTCAATTTTTTTTTATTCAACACAAATTATAGAGTAATATAAAGGAGCAGTTCCCTGTGTAGCCTGCGTTCAACATTGTTTCGGCAAAGGTTATTGCGATTTTTAGTTTGACAACCTGCTTCCGTAATTGCAGGGCTCAGTGCCACAGTGAACCAAGTCTTTAGTTTATCTTAATACCACAAAATGGCAACATTTATGGAAATCAGCTGTGATGGACTTGGTTCACTTGTGCTCTGAACCCTCCAATTTACTTGTGACAAGTAGGTACAAGTTAAGGTAATATTATGTCAAATCTTGGTGGCAAGTAACATTAAATGATAAACAAGTAGTGTCAACCACAATTATTCTATTTACCAATTATCGTATAAATACGGGTTTTTTTCTAAAGTGGCAGCACTGAAAATCGCAACCCTTGTCGAATACATGTTGACATAAAGTCATATGTTCAGCGAGTTGGCGTGTTGTGGGGGTTGTTTTTGGAACCACAATCATCCCTCTGTAATTGCCTTGGCGGTGTTGTTTGTGCATCGACGGTCTATTGAACGATTGCGCTTGTTTTGCTTTTGATAGGTGCGATTGATGAGCGAACCCTCGAACCAACCTCCAAAATCGATGAGCATCGCACCGTACCTGAACCATCACTTGAACGTGTCGCAGTCGGCGGCGACCGCGTCCAAACAGTCGACCGAACAGTGGCAGCTCCGTTTCCCGCAACCGGCTTCTAGTTACCTGGACTTCAGAAAACGGCTGGACGACAGCGGCGTGTCGCTGGAGAACGTGATCGTCAAGTCGCAAGACAGCCGGATAGTGGGCACCGTCAAGGTGCGGAACCTGTCGTACGACAAAGAAGTGTTCGTCCGGTGCACGCACGACAAGTGGACCACGTTCGCAGACACCCTGTGCTCGTACGTGCAGAACAACAGCATGATGACGTCCAACGGTGCCAGCGGCCCGGTGCAAAACGTCACTGCCATTTACGACACGTTCTCGTTCCGATTGCCGCTGCCCGGCGACGCTGCGGCCATGGAGTTCGCTGTGTGCTACAAGGCCGGCGAATTCGAGCATTGGGACAACAACGACGGCGCCAACTACTGTCTGTCGGTCAACAACCAGTCCGCCCAGAGCCAGGCGGTCGCCGCGACGCCTTCCCCGCCGCCCAGTCTGACCGAGTTCGACCAGAAGCCCGTGCTATTTTTCGGCGCCCAGCCCAAGCAGAACTCGTGCAGCAGTGTATGGCGGGATAAAAAAAATGACACTTACACGTATTGGTGAGATCACCGCCCGACGTAATGGCTAAAATGTAAGTACTCGAGCTTGGATAATATAACTCTGGATAAAAAATGATTAACACGAGTTTGGTAGTAGTTATCACGAAAAATCGCGTCAGCCATCTTCTTAACCTTTTTATCAGTGATGCCATAATTGCAAAATAAAATACCCCCATTATAATATTCAATTATATAGCTAATACATTTTTTAAAAATTATTATTAAACACAATTAAATACATTTGATTAAAAACTAATAAAAAGTACCTTGTATGTTTTTGAAAAAGGACATAAATGAATCATAGTATAACACAAAATATTAATTTTCCGTATATGCACGTAGTATAAATGTTTTAAAATCGATAAGATTTCTTTTTCTCGTTTAATTTAACATAATTGTATTTATTTTGTAAATCGATCAACACCTAACCGAGTGATAACGTCTGATCGTAGATAAAAGAAGGTTTAGAAAATGGCTGCCACTTTTTTGTTTACATCTCAACCGCGTTCCTTCTGGATTGAACTATTCTGCGTGCATACAAGGTCAAAGAATCGTCGGCAGAGCATCGTTTTGAGAAAGATTTTCAAAATCTCGGCCAATTTATTTATTATTACTGCTCTGCGACTTACTTTTGGTCATCCTCCAAGAAACACACGGGTGTTTACGCGCGTAACGATGACGTTGAAAAACTCGGCGAGTGCTAAATCAGTATAAAATTGTCTTCGATGACGTCGTCGGTAGCATTCCTTTGCACTACTATTCTTAAATTACACGACCTATTAGGCCGATACGGTTGGTGAAATGCGTTTAAACGATTCATTGAGAATAACATAACGATATGTATACACTATACTTGCCTCTTAATGCCAAAGTTCAACGTACAAACGCTTTGTGGTTTTCGCATCATGCAGACGCCTATATAGATATACACTAGGTGGCTATAAAGGTGGCTCTGCTGGCTACTTAATATAATATTGCCTAGGTCTGTGATGTGTGTGACTTGTATATTTATCTATTGTAATCCATATGAGTAGTGACCTTCAACTACAGTCTGTTAATTTGTTTTTTTGTTTTTGCTTTTACAGATGGCGTGAGATACACTGAGAGAAGCCGCAACAAAACGACGCCTGATATTGCGCAGGGAGATTGTCGGTTGCCTTTTTTATCGTTAACTACCATATATATATTTTAGTCGACGTGCATGACCGCGTGTGAATGCCATGCAGCAAATAACACCGTTTTTTTTAGTTAATCTCTGAAAAACCAAAAAGCCCCCCCCCCCCAATCGCAATCGCATCAAGTATACGTTGAATCTTTGAATTTTTATAGGTGTTTTTAAATCATTTTATTAGTTTTTATTTGTTTTTGAGAAAATCGTCGTTTTTACCGTCAACATAATATATTATATTAAGTACATTTTTTTTTTATAGAATATAATTATTTCATTACACTGACAAACTATTTTTTTTAAATTATTTTTTTTATATATATAATAAAAAAATAGTAGTAATATATATATTCGGGGAAACCAAACTTATACCACCTACGCCGCTTTCGGATTTGGGATAGAATATAAAAATAATGTTTAAAAAAAACTATTGTTTTATCACAAATACCGTGTAAAAATTATTATTAAATTCGTAAAATCAATTTATTTTATTTATATATACATGTACACGTCTTATGAGTTCTACACTATGTTGAATTATACCTTTATTTTTATTTTTTCACCAAACCAAAAGTGATAATGCGCAAATCAAAGACTACATAGATGGCCATCTCACAAGACTGATCTGTTGTGTGTACATAAACATACAAACTGATACATCGAGTATGCGTCCGGTTAGATTTTTTTTATAATTATAGTTAGTTTGCCATTGTAATTTGTGTTTTTTTTAATCGCTTTTATTGTTGTTGTTATTATTAAAAAAAAAATTAAAGTCCATCCGGCGAAATCAACACTTTTTTTTTTACTCCTCCCGTAGCCTTTTCTTGAGCAACTGTAATAACATAAGATAATTTTGAGATGGCCGTATACAAAATTTCAATTATATAATTTAATTGGTAATGAACGAGTTTGCTTTTTTATTTTTCGTCTTAATAAATTGTAACTAATGGACGTTTTTTTTTGTATGCTTTTACATAGCGTTTTTTTTTTTAAAAAAAAATTGTATAAAATAATTTTCGTCGTGTTCTTTTGATAGATACATCGTTACGGTAGAAGTAAAAAAAAAATCAAAACAAATTCTCTTTTACAAAAGTAAATTCGGTACGCTATAACGGAAACATATGATAAAGCAGCAATACAAAAATAAAATACAATCTTCTATGCCAAAGAAACGCAAATAGATCAATTTTTTGTTGTTAACATTTTTTTTAAGTTATTTCAAAAAACTATGTTGTGCCTCGTTATTTTTTTTTGAATTTTTTTCTAACGTTTAATTTGTAAAAAAAAAAAAAATTAAATAAAACCGTAAATTTTCTAGTCATTTTTTTTTTTAACGCATTGCTGCTTTATGTATATAAATAAAAAAATAATTATAATTGTAATGTTATTATCGTTTTACCGAAATGTGCCAAACCAATTTTTTGGAAATTATTATTTTTTTTTGTTTAATAAAGTTATAAATTATGTAATTAATATTAATTGGCAATAATTAAATTAATCGAGCACGTGGTAGTGTTGATAATAATAATCATGACCGAATTGGCAAAAAACTACATCCGTCGTTCTTGAATTGTACAGAAATATTATGTTGTCGGAAAATAAAATGAAAAAAATCACTGTGTAATGTCGTACACGTTATAATATTATTATAAATATATATATTTTATATCTACATTTGTATGTCAATGCACGCATTATATATATACAAATATTACACTATTATTATGCTTAACTATTATTTTATTTTTATTTTTTTACTATTATCATTCTATATAAACGATATTGTAGTTAATATTATTAAATGTATAGACATTTTTATTATGTGAGTCAAAAAAAATCTAATCGAATTTGTGTAGATATATTATTTTACTTATTTATAATTTTTATCTAAAACTTATTATAATTATTGATGATTTATTATTATTATGTATGTTTTAATACCTACCTACCATTATATTGTAATACCTAGTTATTGTTTGTGTGTCGAGAAAAAATTATTATTATTATGTTAATAAAATGCTATGTTAAATTTGAAAATATCCACGTGTAAAATTTTGTAACATTGTAATGACTTACTTACTTTCAAAGGTCGTCCGAGGTTAACGGTCGTTAATGGAGTTTTAATTGATTTTACAGTGCACGTTAACGTTTCAGAGTAAAAACGTTCGAAATTGGAAAATTTCTAATTCCTACAATATTTTTACCATCTGGAATAATACATGTGCGTGGATTATGATATACTGTAGGACTTGCCTAATTGAGGAATTTTAACATATTTATAGTACATGCAATCAATATATATATATATATATATATATATATTGTGTGTAGTGCCTTAACTAAAGCCTTTACTCAAAAGAAAAAAACTTAATTGTATTTACCTATCTAGTCTACCTACTTGTGCGTTGGGTTTGATTTCACAATAGGTAATTATTATTGTTATCACAGTTATTACCGAATAATAAAATAGATTAAAAAAAAAACATTGTTTTATTATATTATTTAATTCGGAAAACAAAAGTTGTGCGGTCATAATATAATTGTTCTCATTAGTGATATATCATGTGTAACACAAAACAAGGTGTTAAATTTGTTTAAAGAGCGTCATTAATGCTATTTTAAGCTAGCTAGACGGTTCTTAGGATGACAATTTAAAAATAACTATTTTTTTTTTATTCACTTAATGTAATTTTAGAATTATTTAAAATATTGTCTGTAGCATTTGTTTTTGCTTAAAACACCATATCCGTTTCTAGTATGTTGTCAACAATAATGAATCATTATACATTATTGTACTAATGAGTAAAATCATATTATAGCAAAAACGAAAAACCTTTTAATTTCGCATAGAAATATTTAAATAATTTATATTAATTAAGAAAAATAATTATGGCTCGCTTGACAAAAATTATCTAGCACGTTAAATGTTTCAAAATTTTAAAAATTAAATCTGTGAAGTAAAAAAATAGAAAAATTATTGTATGTAGTTATTTAAGAAACCCGATATGATAATACAATATAAGATGAGACTATAATATAAATTTGAAGAATATTATTATATATGTATCTTACAGATGTCAAAAATCCTGATGCTTTACAAAGTTTGATTGTAACCGGAAGTAGAGTTCTCATTGTGATTGCGAACACTGGCAAAAACACAATAATCACTCGGCACTAATTTTTCAGCTGTTACCTACACAAGAGCTATAATAATAGCTAATAATAGCTTCAACAATTTCCTGTGTGCTGTTTTCTAACACACAAACAAGCCGATATAGATAAAACCGATATATTTTGTAAAAACTGTACAAACTATACTAAAAACACTATCCTATAATATTTATATTTTTAACTAAATTTTACATTATTAATAATTTATACTTTTACCACGTGAATTATGATGTCTTAACATCTTTAATTCAACTTAGCACTCGTCTTAGCTTAATTAATAAAAATGAAAATAGGTTACTTTAAAAAATAATGTTCATAGGTAATCTACATATAATCTAATACTCATTGTTAATGGTTATTCATTTCACAACGCTTAAATCGGTTATTTCGAAAAGGGTAAAAGTCATCTACAGTTTAAAAATAATTTCCAAAAGGTCAAATGTCAAAACTAACATTTATACACATAATGAATGAGATAAGAATTGGGAAGATCACGACGACGATGGTTAAATCTTGTATTAGATAATGTATTTATATAAAAATTTAATTGTTTTAAAAATAGAAATTTTGCACGTATGCGCCAAAATGTATGTGTGCAATAAAAGAGTTTTTAAGAATTTGCTCAGTCAAAAGTCGTTTGTATTTTTAATAGCGACCACTATCAAGACCATTCTTTGTACCCACAGTCAGAGTTGTGCCAAAACAAACAATTTATCTAACTACGAAACACTTTGATATGTCTATCATAATATAGTGAAATAACCATTTATATGAAAACATTATGTAACATTATTGTATTGTAATTTATGTTAAGCTGCCTAATGAGATTCTCTTTGTTTTAAAACCAATTACAGTGTTTTTGTGTTGATAAAATGTTCATAAACTCCTTATTACCTACTATTTTAGTAGTGTTTTATTGTTATTATTGTTATATCAGCATAACTACATAAAAAAACAGTCAAAATATATTATCAATATATTAATGTAAGCGTTATAGTTGGCAACACATTAATTAATACAATTTTTTACAGGCTCTGGAATTATTTCAGTTTATATAGTGTAATCATATAAATAAACAATACAAGAACAACATTACACAGACATTGGGAAATACATTTTATAGTTACTATTTCCAATAGTTGATACTATAAAACTTCAATTATTTTTTTCAAGTAGTATATTAATTTTTAATGAAGGCAATAATGAATTTAAAACACATCCGACTGACATTTTCTGTTAGTTTTCCTGGTCTATGCTTTATTTGTATACTATTAATTGAACTAATTAAGATCACTCTGTAGCCGCGTGAACACACAATTCACTAATTATTATGTAGATGTAGATATTATAGAACAGAGAAATGTTTGCACCTATGATATAACAGCTAATTTTGTTCGGTTAATAATTGTGTTAATATTAATTGAATAATTTTAATTAATTTAAATATGTATATTATTAATATTTGTATTAATCATCTATCTTTTAGATTTATGATTAATTTTTTACTTATCGTAATACTCGGTATTTCACATTGATTATTATCAAAGCAATGAAAAAATGGCGAATAAACAAGTAATTAATTTTTGGACTTTATTGAATTGTTATAATAAAAAAAAACAGAGATACAAATGATAATACAATTATAAACATTATAAAATCATACAAGCAGGTGTATTGCACTGCTATCTACATCTACCATTACAGTGGACCGTTTCCAAACTTTGTGTGAAGATGGCGCTTGTTGTTCAATGGGTGTATACCACAACATTATTATTTTTCCCTCGTTTGTTGTTAGGTGAAAGTTATTGGAACTAACTTAAAAAATAATCCAAAACTTATTATGTGTAAATAAATAGGCATAAATAATAATGGCGAAATGCTGAACATATTATAGTGTTGGCTTTGATGATAAATTTAATCATTTTAATTTTGCAAAAATTATTGTAGGATATTTATGCAGAAGTAAGTAGTTGGATGACGTTGGTACAAATATTGAAGCAAATAAGCATCCATCGGGAATAAGGGGGGGTGGTAGGAAAAGTGCCAAATTAAGGGTCAATGGGACTTAATAGGGCAATCTACCGAAAACATTTTAAATTGACCTGACATCGTCCATAAACCTATGTTCATCATTCAACACGTGGTCGTTCATGTGCCGGTACACATGGCAAATGGTCAACTCCCGTTTCCCAATTATTTTTATTCTTATATTATGCACCTCACGTGTGTACACCTGATCTCCGTGTTGTGATTTGTTTTTTTGATTAGATGCCTCGCCTTGGTCGTTAAAATAAACGGGATGGGCTACCGCACAACAATTAGTAACACTTAATTAGAAAATCTTATGGGAAAATTGAATAAATTTCGTGGACGCTTAATGAAGTCAGCCTTGCCCCGAAATGTTGGTGGGTATATAATATATATAATGACGATTAAACAAGAATAGATCCGTCAGATATAGAGTTTTTTTTTATTATAACGTTTCTACATCTATGGATAAACGCATATAAGTTCATGATTATAAGTACCATAAGGAAACAATAACCTAGTTTATATTGTAATAAAAAAAATAATAGAAAATAATTATATTTTTGCTGGGCGAACTTCTAAGAAAATAACGCAACAAACAGGAAATACACACACAAAGCTCGCAATACTTTGTGGAGAATGGTTTTTTTTTTTTACAACATAAGCGTTTTTTAGCGAAAAATAATAAAAAAAATCATCAACGATTCGGTAGTTATTCTTATAATTTTATTATCAGACTTTTTAAACGCTCTTCAATTACCGTAGAATTCGAACAATTATAAAAAAAAAAAAACATGAGAATCGAAAACTAAGATTAATTGAACAACGGTATACACATGTACTAATACCACTTTACTATTAACAGGAAGCATTCATTTTTTTCTCATTTAGACGAGATAAAATATTGTACAGTATGCTTTTGTGATTGAAAGCAACCAACGTCACGCGTTTGAAATAATAGTTTTGTACCTATTCTTATAATTTACATACCTACTACACTAACACTGCGATAGATTTCAATAATTATCTGGAAATGTTTGTTACAAATTGTTATTATTTCTTTTTCAACATATTTTAATTAATACATACTGCGTAGTATGCAGTGCACTGCGTGTCTAGAAATGTCTAGATGTTACTTGATATAATAATACGGTATAAACATTTAAATTAATACTGTAAATAATAATTTAGTATTACTTAAATGTAAACAACTGCAATATGGATAAATAGTTGTTAACGGTATGTTTGTTTTGTAATTTAATATTTATCAATGTTTTTTTTTTTAACAGTTATACGTAATTTGTTCAACGACCGTTGCTCGGTTAAAAAGTTTAAAGTTTAAAAAGGGGAAAAATACTTAATCTTAATAAATAATCATAGTTTGTTATAAATAAGTAAAATTAATTTCGTAGAAGTCATTTTTTGGCGTATCAGATTTGACGTCAGATTTTTTTTATTTACAACAACCAACGTTTTCAAGTAGTTTTTAAATAAATGTCAAGTTTAATTTCTGGGGGAGGAGGTCATGATTCTGAATAGGCTGTAGGCTAGGAGTAAAGTATAGGCAATTTTTCGGGAAATCTTAACTATAAGAACTTGAACTGTAAGTTGTAACGTGCCATTTATGTCACAATAATTTCTTGAGAATTAACTGCAATTTCTTTCCCATCAAAACTTTTTTGCGAAGGACAAACATAATATTTTGAGGGCAATATTCAAAGTAAAATAACAAAATTTTCACTATACATGGAAAAGAACTTTATGTGTGTATACTGTGGTTATGTTTTTTTATCTTTTGTTCTCACTGACTTTTAATGAGCCAAAAAAAAAACATTCATCTTTACGAATGAATAACTTAGATTGTGTTCAAGTTATTACAAAAATAAAAACTCTACGACACGGACAATGTTCTTTTCTGTGTATTCTATGACAATTCCAAGACACTTTGGTTTGCGCAAATTTAATATGGTGAAAAATAATTGTAATTTTTTCCAAAGAAATGACAGCGATAGTCTGACGAAAAAAAAATTAGAACGAATAAAAAATTGCCTTTAGGTGTACTGCGTTAATAATTAGTAACACTATACTATATGCTCTATAATATAAGATTTTCCCAAAAATTGCCTATACTTTACTCCTTAATAAAGGGGTGGATAGCCTCTTAAAACCTCTTAAAAGATCATCAATGTTTAAGGGATCTTTATCGTGATAACGTAACAATCGCAAATAGGTACAAATAAAGCGAAGGTTTCCAACCCATTGACTTATCTCCCTATATCCATACAAAACACTCTAGAGCCTAGACTATGCTAATAATCATTTAAAACATTTTATTTCTCGCTGGTGTTCACTGTGGAGTTGCTCTCGTTTGACTACTGCATTCACTATCGAGCTATTAACTAGTTATTGAAAGTTAAATGTATTAAATGAGATTTTCTAAAGTCGAACCTCTTTGGCCTATATGTAGGCTATATCTTCTGGCGTCAGCTATTCAATACAGCCAGACAGATGAATATCGAAGCGTAGAACCGTGTGGCAACCTAACTAAACCTACAGGTATATACGACTATTGCTCGTCACATATTATTGATTATCGATTTAGCGATAGCAACGATTGTTTTTTTTCTTTATATATACTTGGCCGGTATAGACAAACAAGGTGTTTTTATAGCGGGCAATAATAATATGAACAGCTGCCGCCGACCAAATTCTACTTACCGGACGGACTACCGGCGACCCCCGCGCAAACGAAACGCGGGGGGTTGGTCGACCAAAGCCATGGTGGCCGGCAACGCGGAATTCGAACGGCTGCTGGTCAACCTGCCTATGATGTTTGCGCGGTTTCCGTTCCTCAGGGAAACGGCCGACCGTCTTGCGCCGGAAGACATGCGGGCGCTCCTGAGGGACGCGCGGTCTTCGACTTACGGGTGCGATTTCAAACCCCCCCAGCACGAAGCGACGGCGGCCGTGGCCGAACGGCAACTGGAGGCCGACCAGAGGCACATGGACCAGAGGCGTGTCGCGAAGAACCGAACAAATTGCTGTCGACTCGGAAACGCCGGCAAACCGCCCTACACCAATGTCAAGTACACCGGGGTGGCGCCGGCCGAAGCCTACGTCGCACCCAGGTCCGAGTACTTGTGCACACATAACGATTTGGCCGAACGCATCATCGCCGAACGGATTCTCTGCAAAAAATAAAACCCTATCTGAAAATTGCCAATGTTAAATATACAATCTTCTTAAAAGGCGCTCGTGTCAAGTAGTTGATATAAGAATAATTAGTTTGGGAGGAGGGGGTAGGAAGTCTAGGAACATACAAATTTGTGGAAAATTTAGATCACACTATTAACAAATCACTGTGAAAAAAAATTCAATGATTAATTACACCCAATGAGACTCTGTATTATTATCGCTTTCCATGTAACAACGGTAACAAAGGATTATAGACAAACGATAATCGTATCCACCCTTATACTAAAAATGCAATATTAAAATCGATTGAAATAAAGTGTTATACAGTAAGAGAGTAGAGGTGTTGTTATCGAGGATCATGTTTCTGATGCACAAGTAGCGAAAACCAGACATTTGCTCTGGCTGGCCTCTTTGATTGACTTAAGCCCAATGTACTAAATGGACTGCATTGAACTGACTAGGGACCAGGATTAAACCTCAAACACTTAACAGGATACAACGCAGCTCTCGATAAGTATATGAAATCACGGTATAATTGTGTAAACTATGTCTAAAGCTTTTTAGAAATGTCAGTAAGAGAAATTAATAAAACAATGAGAGTATACATATTACGGTCGACCGGGTAAACCGCTGTTTTGTAGAGATAATAAAAATGTGAACTGTGTAACTGTTAATTAAAACTATTAATGGAAAATCATGTCCAGACCTTCAGTTCTGTTTAAACACTTGTAACAGCTCAATATAGCTATTAGCTGATAACAACCGATCCGCTGGAAATTAAATACTGTTTTATTCTTCTAATAGCGTAGACGGCTCTTATTTAAATTAGATTTGTATTCCGTTGTAATTAACATAATTATTTTTTCACTCGGACAAGGGTATTCTACTTTAACGCATGACGCATTCCGTCGAAGAAATCTACCTGATCGTGTGTCTTTGATTTGTCTTAATACAATCTTGTTCGCCTTGCCGACAGAGGGACAATTAACATACATTAACGATTCCCAGTGCGGTTATATTTATTTAAGCAATGTTAAAACTTTCTCCTAGTAATGGCTCTTTTGATTATGATCTTTAGCTGTTGTTTTATAATTTGTTACTATTAAAGAAACGCCTAAATCATATACACATAAGCAGCTGTCAATGCATAGACGATAAGCGTTAAAACTAATCCAAACTGTGTGTATAATAATATTTTAATATTTTTCTGTTTGTTTTTGAACGGCGACGGTCCAGTTAATTTTTTTTTAGTTTTATGAAATGCTATAACGGTATTACCGAGTGTTTTTTAACACAGTATTTCTCCTCCTCCTCCCCAATTTCCAACCATTAGACTAAAAGCTTTACGTTTGTTTATTTAATTTCCAAACAGAATCATATGATAAAGTGACCCCTGCATCTTCCAGCCCTACTATATTGGCTCGAGGGATGAAGAAAAAATATCATCGCCCGACTTGTCTCAAAAAAAAAAAAAAACTTCACGCTAAAGATCTTTTTTTCCTTTTCTGCTATACCGTTTCGATAAATTCCACTAAACATTCCGCCGGCAAATACCATTTTGTTAACCTTGTTATCGCTTTTCCATTTAAATGTCGCAAAGGCGAGCCAAAGTGTGTATCGAAAGTTTTTAAATTAACCGTTTGTCCGCCGGAAATCGGATACAAGTATAAAAGAGAGGGAAAAAAAGAAACCTTTTAACCCTATACTCTGTCTTTTTTTTCGCCTTGCCTTTCGCTCTCCTTTTTCTCGGCATCGATCCCCCGCGTGGACTTGGCCCAAACAACCGTTTGTCTTTTAAATTGCTTGTCTGCTTTCGTTACGCGGCAAAGGATCTCTCCTTTTGTTCAACACACACATATACTTAGAAATAAAACGTTCGAAGAAGCCGGACAGCAGGGGTGTACTGTCCGGTTTGACTGACAACGGAGTTGTGCCGAGCACTTTTGACCTTATTAATCAACGTCGCTTGTTATCAGCTATACGCACCGCCGGTATCTAATGCGGCACCGATAAAGTATATACATATAAAGTATAGTACGTGACGGCTACACCTAAGAATAAGTGAAGTCCACTAGCGGCTATCTATTGCTATTAAGCCCTCGGCCCTGCGATCGAGTCGAGATCTTATGGAAAAAAATGCCTTCGCTTCGGCTAAAATATAAAAGTTTCACCTGGGAAATATCATGTGGAAATAAAACCATAAGATTGGAAAAAAACGAGAAACTAAACTTTTATCACACCGTTTCATATATGGACCCAATTTTGCCAAACTCCAACTTTGGCCAAAATTAAAGTCTTGGTCTGTAGAAAGATAATTTTTAATTTCTAATAAAAGAACGCGAGAATTCTAATTCAGCCCATTTAAGTTACATTTAACGTGTTATGAAGAAACGAGGTAAGTAAAATCACTATCTTTTATCAGAAGCAAACAAGCAGTAAAACCAACATCTTGGTGGCTTAGCGCGGTAGAATTATAATTATTATTAGAAACAATTAAAATGGTATACATTTTCTTTCAAGTATATATTCTTTTAATTTTCTCTTTTCCATAATTATAACACATGGGTTTATCCGAATCCCGTTGGTAACAATATATCCTTTGTGGAGTGTCCCTTCGGTGAATAGTATTTCATGTATAAATAATAAAATGTATAGTGTCTTATAAAGACAGAAATGCAATTTTGGAGGCCTATATGCAGTATCATTAGGCGAAAATATAACTAATGCGAATAAAATATAAATCTAGTTTTACATAAATTATCCTTAACTTAGTTAGCAAATCTGCATATACTTAAATAGTCGTTTATATAATTTGTAATTTTATTTTAATTATTAATTTATTGTAAAAACCAAAGCCGGTAAGTTTTAGCGAACACTTGCGAGTGTTCTAAAATAAATTTATGATGTTTATAGTTTGTGTGAACATTTTACACATTTAATGGTCGAACAACTTCGCCGAAAGCTATTCTCCTAAGCGCGACCGAAGAATTCTTGCCAAGGGTCTCAATAACCATTAGCCGGGTTCGCAAAGTCCTTGTAACATTAAATTATTGGCTAGTAAAATACCAACTGGCACTGGGCGGACCAGACATAATTAGACGCTGTGAGAATAATGTTAAAATTACATTACCAAGCACCTGTTTAAATCGAGCAAGTATAATTAACTGTATTATAATGTCAATATAAATAAAACACTAATAACTACACAATCGCCTAAAAAAAAAAAAATATATATATATATATACTACATTTTCTTATCTTAGACATAAAAAAAAAATGCAAATACTTAACGAACCGTTTATAAACGTGATCTATGACTTTCGCCATAAAGACTGGCATTAAGATATTTTATTGTGCAATTATAAATTAATTTTTAAATTATGTTGAACATAGTCCTCGTGCTTACGGTCCGGTCATAAACAAGTTTGGTTCGTTGGCTGACAGACATCTTATCTGCAAACTTCCTCGAGAAATGAATTGTCTTTTAGGAGTTCAAAATTTATATATTTTTTTTGTATCTTTAGGTTTTGAATGTATAAATATACAAATATATTTTACCATGTAACATGTTTTTTGGCAGTTAAGGATTGTAAAACAATTACAGAATCAGACACACACACACACATACATAATGTATTATTCTATGATGTATGCGTAAGCGTTCTACGCCGTCCATTAACGTGTCGTTCTGAATGTGCGAAAACCATATATATACTTAGTGCTCGGCAATGTTATTAACAGTATTTTGAGTGTTGCGGAATTGAATTGCAAAACGCCACCATAAATCATACGGCAGCGGTAAACAATGAGAGAGGGCATAAGCCACAGACCGGAAACTGACGTCGTATAACGTGCAAAACCGTATAGCGTTATAAATAAACGCTCATAAAAATCCAAACTTTTAAATTATTCCAGTCATTATTGAATCAACGTGCCAAAGGGAGGCGTGCAACGGGGGTGACCTCGTCAATCAGCCAACACCCGCTTAATTGTGGATCGGATATTTTTGTTTGCCTGCCCACCGACATATAGAGCTGCTGCCGATATCGTTATAAAAACAGGTAAGTATACCGCCAAATCAATCATAATACTCGTGACGTTCAGGAATAATTTTCTTTTACCATTGAACCAAATAATAATTGAACTGAGCATGAGAAACCGCACTGTTTTTTTTTTGTCCACATCAACGTCGAAAGTCTTTAATTCCCTTTTTGATAATAATATGATAGATTGAATAAAAAAAAACAGTTAATAATATATATATATATATATATATATATGTGTGTGTACTCTCTAAGTACTTGTATTTTATTTATCATTCATTTTCTTACTTGGTTTTTTTTTATTATAAGATACTTACGCTTTGATTGCAAGTTTAAAGATCAAATACCGGTAGCAAAAAATAAATTGCCCAACTGATTTTTCTCTTCACCACGTATAGCAGGTGTACCAATGCATTAAATCAACTTACAATTTTTAGCACTCCGGCTGTAACATATTCGTAAAAAAAAACAGAAGATCTATTTACTTCTAAACATTAAATTGCACCTAATTCACATTTTTGTTGGGATCTACACTTTATAGTTGACATTATTATACTCAAACAGTAGTCTCGACACGACCGAATGTACAAGTTATTGTTTTTTTTAGAGCGGTGTAGATCGGGTGTGCCTTCTTGGGTAATTGTGATTTTTCTTTCATAATTATTGTCGAGTTACAATATATAACAGCGTACACGCTGAAACACATTTAACAATGTAAATACGTTACTACTATTATTTCGGCTATATTATATACATATATATATATATCAGTGGTATATTGTTTTAAGGCAAAAATCGCGACCGATTAATTTTAACCAGACGGTCGTTTTTGTAGAATCCCAGGAAAGTGTATTATCATTATTCATTAATACACACAGGCACAGCGGCGGTCGTGGGACTTACCTATTGGATTGCATCCAACTGTGCACGTCATTTGTTGTACACTTACCGACAGCGCGGAATACTTGACATTTTTTATTTCTCTAAACCGTGTAAAAAAACGATTGTACGTAACACAGGGTTAGGTTAGGTACATAGATTACCACGAATTTCCGACTTTGACATAACTTAGTAGGTACATAAGAACAGCTCCGGTGCAACAGTAGGCAACCAGGTGGTCGGCGACCGAACGGGCTAAGCCGCGGGCTCAATGAGTCGGTCACGAAGTGCGAAGGGTCACTTTATTGCCATTGTGTAATCCGTAAACAAAAGCCTGCGATTTTTATTCTCTCCTACCCTTTCCCCGTTGTCCGAGGGGGGAAGGGGGGGGGTGACAGAAAAACACGAGCCAGTCAAGGATTAATGTCTTTTAAAAATACCAACGTGTACATATCGCTTTACCTATGGAGAGGTAAAAAAACGCGTACCAACACCGCCGTTACTGGGCGGATTTTTTTTTTTGCTTTAAACCGTACCTATACTATCACTGTAGTAAGTATTGTATACAATGTACAACGATGTCCGGCCGGAGCAAAGTTGATTCGAATCCATTTAAATCAGAATCCCGGGAAAACTCGGGAACAGCAGCAGATGTTTTTAAGTCGCACATTAGTCACGCCGTTTTCTCTGTGATTATGCCAGTTCACGATTCCGAGAGGATTAAAACTACCACTGTCACCCCCGGGGCTACTACCATCCCTCGACACACCTATTCTGCTATTGCTGCTGCTGCTGCTGTGGTCCAATTCGATTGTGCGGGCATATTATGATGCTGTTGCTGCTGCCGCTGCTGATGATTATAACACTGTGAGATAGCACTCGCATCTATACAATTGAAAAGAGGGTTGCGGTTCCGCGTTTGAGATGCTAAACAGTCGCAACAGCCAAGAGTTTCGTCAATGTTTCTAAATTATAAAAGGAACCCTACTCGGAAAACCCTGCGAATAATCTAATTCGCTTTATGTTAAATAGTTTTCTATAGTCAGAAGCTTGGTTCGCTGTACGGTAGAATTGTACGGCTTACACAACCATTCTATGTTGATAAACAAAAAATAAAAAAAGCCAGCATTAACTTTCAAATAAACGTTTCGATGCAAAATTGTAGCCACTACTCCAGAAACAATCAAATAATCTATATGCAAGCTTTAAAAAAATAAACTATAATGTATTACCTCGTTAAACATTATTCATTCCGACTCTTTGTCTTATAAAACAGCTTCGAATTCAAGTTCAAGAATGCTATTTTGTTCGGGTTAGTATAATATGGATTTGCTGTGAACGGTGATCGCCGGTAAACCGCGAAGGATTGCCTGTACTAAAGCAAATGGGGGGAAAAAAGGCCTGTCACTTTCTTGTCTATTTAAGGAGGACTGCAATATAAAACGGATCAGGTATTTATCGGTACATTTGCATATAATTACAGTCTGTAGCCAATACGGTCATCGAAAACACATAGCTTGTTGTAGGGCTATGATATACTAATGCAGTTACGTTTATTTGAAGCACGCAGGGACGCCCTCAGGATAAAATTCCACCGGGGGTAAGACCAAATAGTTAATTGACTTGGAGGCATCCAGTAAATAGTTTTATACTCTTGCTTTCGATAGGTTAGGATTTAATGACCGTATACACACACACACATAAACGATTGATTTGTAGGTACTAAGCTTGATAATATGTCGGTAACATTTAAATAAAAAATAACAATAATAAACTTTTTTAATTCAAGAAATATCTTCAGTTATTATCTGTATTTTTGTCCCTCCAAAATATCTGTTGGTACACAGCTGTAAAAATATTCAGGATTCTCTGGGGACATTCACACACACACACAATGACATTTTTTATGATTTATTCCGAGTAAGGTATAGAACTAAAAAAAACCACATTAAAGCACACCCACTCGGTGCAAAATTCAAATTTTACACCGGATGGACTTGAGTTTTTTATAGCGACAGAATGCATAAAAAATATGTAACAAATGACAAAAAAGAAATCTCTGATACTTTTTATATGATATCATTCGAACAACAACACAATAATAATGTACATATATTGTATAATAAGAAATAAAGTTTAAACAAACACATAAAACATTTTACCCATTTGTGTAATAATTAAAATGCACGTTAAGACTTGCGGCGACTTAAAATTAAGGCCGAACTATCTAAGTAGGTACTTATTTCAAATTCGATAAGTACAATACATTTATTCTGAATTGTTTAATTAATTGTATTACAATTAAATTTAAGTCGTATACACATAATATTGTGTACCTATGTACCTAATGTAGAGCCAATATTCGAGAAATAGGTGTGTCTGTGTCCGGTTTGACAATACGGACGTCCCAAAAGGTATAATTTGTAATGCGAACGTTATGCCTAATTAATCGATGACGACCGTGTGACAACGACCCAAGGGAACGTACGCCCTCGGCCTTTTCGTTTAAATATTTCACCACTCGGCTATAATACTGCGGTCACACCGATAAATTTTCAGGAAACAATAGCGTGACTGCCTCGTCGAGAAGTAGCCGTTGTGTTATCATTATCATTATTGACCCCGTTAGAATATTTATGAACTCTATGTATAGACTCGAGAGACACTCGACTGCCTTCCCCCTCCCCACTTTGTCACACCCCTAACGCCAGGGACACTATATGTCTGTATAGAGTAAACCTACTCCAGTGTCGCGTTGCATCGACAACAGATGATTGGTAAAACATAGTACACAAATTATTATGTAATCTAATATCATATCACAATATTAACATCAATAATTTATTTAAATATTTAAGTGATCTGATGTTTACATGCAACTGTCCTCGGTCGGTTGGTCCACCCTAAATCTCCTTAAATATTTGTATTTTTTCCCCCAGGATCGAATTTAACCTTTAGTTTTGTACAATTAAAGTTTGGGATTTATAGCTTTTATTTTACAACTGTTCGATGTGCTCTTAAAGTATAAATTTTAAATTTTATTAAAAAAAGCTACTTTTTCTAATTTTTTATAGAAAATGTATTAAATAACCGTTAAATTAAATTTTTTCAATGCAATTTTAAATTCCTCACCGTCCAGAAATATTTCCTATTTGCGCCACTGGTAAACTAAAAGCGGTTAAGGCCGAACATGCCGTTTAGGTTCAGACAAATTCCGTTATCGTTCGAGCCTTGTCCGAGTGAAGGATTTCGGTTATCGAGTGCGGAAATCTGAGAGGATTATTATTGCATGTCCTGGGATTTGTGTAGTACACATAATAATGTTATAACCATTGAAACCGACCGGCGCGGCGAGTGTATGATGACGTTGTTGTCAAGCAGTTTTTGATCATTTCGGCACCAGATAAATTATGAACGTTTCCACGAAGACCGGCACAAATCGACCCAATTCCGTCCAAATTTTCCCCCTAGGCGTTCTGGCTTTTGTAAGTGATAAAAATAAACCGCCTCAAATATATACCATCATTATATCGGAAATAAAAGTTGATCGCAAAAGTTTTTTGTGATAATATACCAAAGGAGGGGGGACATTGTCGGTGGTAAAGGGGTTTCCAGTCCTATAGTGTGTATATGTGTCCAGAATATATATATATATATACTAGACAAATGAATATAAGAACTATGATGATCCACTAAAGGGTTAACATAATATCAAATACCGAAATATTATAAAACGGATCACTCTATATGAATATCATATTGATGTAACCGATAATAGACAAAATATAAAGTAAGATCAACCTACTCATACACTATTCGAGTACACAATATATTATTATATAGTTGTAATATATACTACACGAAGGAATGTTTTCTAGATAATCCTTTGAGCTCAACTACAACCGTATGCTAGCCTGGTACCTCTGTGGCTATTCACATGTGAATACGATTATTGGAGGCACAACGTTTTACATTAAACATACTTATATTCATTATGAGAAATCCGGGTGTAGAAAGTACCTACCCGGCTTGATAACGAATTGATTTACTCGTGTGAGTTAACCGGCCGAGTCGGTGACAGTTTATGTATTATGGTACAACTTACAGTATTATAAAAATATGTTGTACCTATGAAACATCGGAATTTCTTTAACTATTACTTATACTAGTAGAATATCCAACCTTATTAGCAACAACTATATTTTACAAACCCCCCTTTTTTTTTGTTTACCGCCTTAGTATTAAAACTGTTATACAATACAAGGTAAAATAATTATTACATAATAAATTTGATTAGATGATCACTATTAGTCATAATAATGTATATATTAGTCTTAATAATCAATACATAAAAAAAACATGTAAACAATTAATTTGGGTCATTCGTGTGTAACTGTAAAAGAAGCCGTGTACAGTGCAGGATGTGATCCAGTCATTTTTCATTAAAACGTTTACACACCGAGTAGTGTTTTTTCATTATCATTGTCGCTTTTGTTCCAAAAATCACAATATTACTCACACTGCAGAGTTGTTCAGTACATAGTTTTTTTTTTTTTTTTATTAAAAAATGTTATTTTGCTAACGCGCTAGTAATAGTTATAATGAAGAGTAACCCTGTAAAAGTGATGTTGTATTTCTACGGAGGGCAACAATGTAATCGCGTTTCTAAGTACAAGTTAATACTTTTATTGTGTATTTTACCTTTTTTTCTTGCACAGAAAAAAAAAAAAGAAATACGTTGCACATGCGAAGCTTTTAATTTGGGATGCGACAAATGTTTGCAGAGGACCGTGCCCGAGGCTCTTTGGCATTCACAGGAGTAGGTACAAGAACACAAGTAGAGGACAAAAGAATATATATAAATATATATGTATATATAAGACGAGCAGACAGCTCACCCACCGGGGCCGTGTGTTTGTTCCTGTGTGTACCGAGCCGGAGCAAAACGAGACGAGATATATTGTGTTTAAACGGTTTGCGCCTGTCGAGGAGGAGTTCATCTCGGGAAATCTTATTTCGCCCCCAAGGCGCACTCGTACATAAGATAATACACGGTTTTCTCTCCGGCACTACAATATAATATAGGTACCTCTGTTCGACGCGAATAGCCGCTAATTTCTTTTTAAACCCGCGCCTTGTCTGTAATCGCCGAGATGTGCACACAAAAGGATAACATAATATGATCCAAGACCGGAGGACGCTATATTAATTCATCAACAAGTGGTTAAACCCCCCCCCCTCCTTTTTTTTTATATCTACTCGAGTTTAGAGCCAAACGGGTTCCAAAAATCTGATTTGAAAATAACCTCATCCACGCACAATGGTATTGTTCACCGGAACAATAATTAATATGATATGTCAATTTCGATTTTGCAATAATAATTACCGTTGTACTGTTTTGACGGTACCGACGGGGTGTTATACGGTCAACAGCTACTCCATACATCGAGATGTTTGCGGTTACAGAATTCCTCAACAACCACAAATATAGATTTATTTACATCTTTGCCATAATATTATTATTATTATTATCCAAGACGGTGTGCGTTTTGTCTGGGTAAAGTAAATTATTGAATATTCTTGAAAACAAACTTACAGTTACTACAGCCCGCATTACTCTGTTATTGCGTGCATACTACGCTGGAATTATTGTCCTCATAAACGTTGACAGCTATATGAAATAGTAATATTAATCTGCCAGCAAACTTAGCCTAAACGATTACGCACTAAGCCAAGCCAAAGAAGAAAGCAGAACTAAACCGATTCATTTGTTTGCAGTACTTGTAAGCATTATAGGTTATGACTTAAGAACTTTTTTTTGCTCTTTTTGTTAAGTTTTTGCTCTTTTTTATCGTTTAACCTTGGTGTTTACATACTTGACCATTAATCTATAATTCAAGTATATCAAAAACATGTTTGTTAATTTAATGTCGTTTATTACTATTATAATCTACTAATGAGTACTAATTTAATTTAATTAACCATAAAATACAAGTTGATTGAATGCCTAGACTTTAATTTACACATACATTTTACAAATTAAAAAAAATTGTCAACACATTTGGATGGAAACCTAAATTCGAAATTTAAAACTATTAATAAAAAATATACAACTATGATATCAGGACATCGGTGTATGGTGATTCAATCAAACCTTGTGTATTAACTATTAAACCAATATAAAATAATATGTTTTATACATAAAAATGTGAAAAACAACCATAACAAAATGACTAATTATAATCAAAATCAATAATTTACAACATTGTAGTTGTATGACTTGCTTTACACGAGTCGGGTGACTAACAGTGAACTAACATGTTTTATATTTTTTCTAGGTATGATAGAAGATAGTAGATCTTCTAATAGATTAGTGTTTAATATTAAAACTCAATAAAAACATTAATTTATTTTAAGTAATTTTTAATCACAGTTATTTAATTTTGTTTTTAATTAAAATAATTGTTAATCTGCTAAAAAGTACCGTGAAAATGTAATAAACAAAAATAATAGTATTTTATAAGTCATATTCCTCATACATTAATGCATTTAAGTTTTAATGAGCCATCAGCCATCCAGGCCCCGAAGAATGATAGTCAAGATAAAGTATAACGTCTGTCGTTAGTCAACACATATATGCATTACTACTTGGACCACGTTCAACAACAAGCGTCCACTAATCTTTAGTAATATTTAAAGGAAAAATAAAAAAATGTCGCCTTCTCAGACTATACACGTATACACATAAGAAACGGCATATATTACCTACTAGGAAAATATTTCATGACAAATAATTTAATTAGATAATATTATGATTTATGTACAACAGTATATTTGTATGTACACTGATTAACATGTGGATACTACACGAGCTACTACATTTTCACTCTTGAGTTTTCATATTCCAACCTTCCAATCGCAAATGTTACCTAACTCTGACAAGTTTCTTTTTCAGGCTTTCAGCTAACAGACGGGAATAAGAAGAGAGACTTGGAAAGACTTGATGCTCAAACATTTCAGTAGCATCCTGCCCTAATTCAAAATAACTGATGAATGATGATTGTTGATTATATATGAACTATATATCACTTGGTTCAGTTAAAAGTTTTGTTTAAATGCTGTTTTTACTTAAATTTTAAAATGACATGACCAGTCTTTTGACCGTGTTCGTACCAACAGTTTATTTTGTTTGTATTTTTACCAGACTGGTTGACTTTTTGACCCAGACAGGTTCGACGCTCTTTCTTTAATTTATCTTTTTTGGCAGATTTTGGCATGTTCTTTTATTAAGACAAAACCAAAATAATTAATACATATTATTCGAGTGAATTTTGAGTCATTATAACTCTCTGCCCGTGTCTAGATAGAAATGTCCAAGATGTTTCTAAATTTAAAATGAGTTTTTAAGTTAACACATAAATTAATAGTATTCAAGTAACCTAACCTATCCTAACCCTCGGTCTTGCACTGTGCTGGCTATATTAAAAAGAAAAAAAAATGTTCTCAACGTTAACGTGAGTCGAAGAAGATGGCACCGCCAACATCAGTTTTTAATTTAAGTACAATACATAACCAGTGGGCGGTATCGATCCGGTATGTGCAGAGATTTTGAACAACGCGAGTTGACCGGTTTTGAATTAACGTCTCGAACGCTGCGTGCGATATTTGAAAAAACTTAAGTGAAAATTATAATAATAATAACGTACATAATTTACTGCTAGACCAGCCGAAATCGACTGCGTCCGTCGTGGGCAGAAGAAACCCCGCGCCTATTGCTTGGACAGTAATATAATAAACGAACCATTATGACAATTATAACAAAACTTGCCATTTTTAAATATATTTTATATTCAGTTTCTTCAACAATTCAAAATGTTTTTTAAACATTTTTACTTATTTTCAAAAAGCCTTCGACCACGCTGATCATAATATTATATTAAAATTGAAAAATTATAGTATCATCAATCTTCTACCGTGTCATGGTTTGACCTCTTTCCTATTTAATTGCTCCCAAATAGTAAAGTATATTATCTATGCTATCTACTATTTGTATCATAAATCATATATCTTCAGCAACAATGCTATAACATCTGTAAAATAATATATTATCTATAGCTGATTGTACAGAATTAGAATCGAAATTATTAGGTCTTGGTATTGAAACATTGACATAGAACTTTACATAATTAAAGGTTCAGTAATTACACTTTTTCTTATAAGAAACTGAACTTACGTTTAAGTATGATTTATCAAATTCTCCAGTCCAGCAAACTTCATTGACTGTGGATGTCTTTTTTAACACCAAATTGAATTTCGCTGATTATTCAATAATAATAAAAAAACAAAGCATCCTCGGTGTTAGGCTTGCTCGAACGTTGCTGCTCGGACTTCAGCGACGCGTTAGAAATAAAAACCTCTAAGAATTCCCAACATTTTTGATACTGTAATCACCAGTAGGCAGTAATAGTTCTTTTGTCGGATGGTAATTTGGATGTTTATTTGTAATGTAATAACATGTTCTAATTAGATAATATTTTATAATATGTTATTACTTATTATATTAACTTCGATGCAGAGCTGAAGGTATATTTTTTACAAAGATGTTTTTTTTTATATCTTCAAGTCTATTCTAAATGTTTAGTAGATTATTCTTACTTTAACATTTAAATTAAAATATAATACCAGCTGTAGTAATGGTTTTTCATCGGAGAAAGTAGAAACATAAAATAAAAAACTTCTATAAACACATATTTTATTGCCAATTAAGCGATCCGTACTTAACACTTTTTACAATGTTCACCTATCACTTTCAGACTTGTTTCAGGTACGGTGTTTGTATATTTTTCTATAACCCAACAATAATTGCAATTATAAAATATGGAATTTCGTTTGGATGCGGTGGAGACACACGTTGGCGGCGGTTCGACGGCAAACCGTCAGAGGTCGTCGCGGGCCGGTCTCGCCAAAGACCCTAACCGTCCGCCTCCACCGTCGGGTCCAGTTCACCACGCGAGCTCTGTCGTTGCCCACGTCCGCGCGTACCCTCTGTTTCGGTTGACGTTTCGATCGAATTCGCGTTATTATATTGTATATTATTATTTATTATCAATATACTATTTAACGAGACCGTTTGTGCCTTGTGCTGCCCGGGAGAGTGCGAAAATGCCGAGGGCGAACGTTGCCGTGTCGTCGTCAATGGGACCCTCGTCGAGGCCCGTGTGATCCACTGCGGAAGTGGTGGTTTTAATTAATTAATTAAATAATACTTTGGTATATATTGTATTTTACCGGAGCGCCAAATTCGTGTGTACCGTATTGGCGAGTGCGTTTTGTAGAAAGAAAAAAATGAACCTCCGGGACATGATAGGATCCGGCGTCTTATGCCTGTTGATCGTGGCCCTGGGCCCCCCCTGGGTCCGGGGCGGCGACCTCAACGACCTGATCGACGACGTTAGATGTCCCTGGCTGTGTTCTTGCGACCAGACCACCGCCGACTGCTCCAAGAAAGGATTGGACGAAGTGCCCAGGAACCTACCGCACAACATCGAACGACTGTGAGTGTCATCATAATACTATTAAGTACAATATCGTATCGCTTTCAATATGAAAAAGCACCATCAAATCTCACGTTTAAAGAACTTTTGGCGAATCCCAATTGGACGTTACAATATATTTCACAAAAAGATTTCGTTATGGTTTAATTAAAACTCCATCATTCATAAAATTCGTATTAAAAGTTTAACATTTTTAATTATTACTCGTAAAAATATAGCGCTCGCACTTATCCCGAGTGGTTGCAGTCACCCCAATTAGAGGTTTGATAAGGATCAGTTGATATTTATCGCTAGATTTAATTTTCCACGAGGACAAAATATGATTTATAAACGATTTTCTTGGGAAAAAAATACAAAGGGTTTGACACGAATAAAGCGTAATGTAAAAATGTGTACCCAATTGGGTTTGTCTAAAACCTGAGAATGGCTCTTTTAGGCCCAAAGAAAATATATATTTTTAATAAAATAATGGCGTTTATTATAAAATACTAAACCCACGTCCCGGTAAAGTATCTCGTGACAACTTTTCTATCCTGTGGCGCCAAACTCTTAAACTAATATTCGTATTTATAAGTAAATCAAATATTAAAAACAAACAAAAATATTCAGTTGTATGACAACAACAACAACCTATTTAATTCTAAAGAGCTACATGTTGTAGTGTGTACAAAATATGTAAAATAATTCCACGCGAGTTACTATATAATCACTATGTTTTTCTGTAGCAATTATTTTCCGATTAAATATGCACACAAAATGTGTATCTTGCCCACACAATACCATTAAGAGTCCTTCACCAAACGTGCAGCCAACGGCCGTGCACTTAAGAATAGGCCTGGGCGCCACTGCGACTCCAGTCATTGCTAAAACATTACAAGTCACCGCAAGTGCGTTCTCTCCTCCAATGGTCTTATCTTGAATCGATTCGTTTTCTCGAAAAACCAAAAACCGTTAACCGTATAATATTATGGTGGCAAATCGACGAGCAAAACTTTTAAACGTCACGCGGGCAGGGTTAGTACACGGTAGCAACCCTTTTGTTTTCATTCGAACGACAGACCCTTCCGCTGCACACACTCACTGCTATTATATTACTATTATCTGGTGGGAACTGGTTTTGCACACACGCTAGAATCGGCGGCCCGTCAATCTCACACACATACATACATACATACTAAATAATATATCTATATATTACTGCACTAATATATCTATCAACCCCTCTGGAATATAATATTTTTGACGATGAATCGAAAGTGGAGGTGGTAGAACCACCACAAAATGGATAAAAGCAGAAGGGTCACTTTCAATATAAACAAAAAAATACCATGTTTATCTATACACAACTAAAAATAATACTATATAGATATAACATTATAGCGGTGTAGACTTCTTAAGACGGCCGCCGCGTTGTTGTGTCATAAGTATCTTAGAACGGTAGCTATACTGAAAAAACATACTCTGAATACTCTGATCCGATTAAAAACTCAACGGCTGTATTTCTATCAATGTGAAAAAAAAATAACACAAACTTTATAAAAGTTATTTTAATTTGTTGTCGCGCTGTCGGTTTCGCAAAGTCGATATGGCCAAGTCAAAACTTTAACAGAGGGAAAAAAACTGTCGGATTACTTACTACTCACTACCCACACCTCAGTTTTTTTAAGTTTTTCAATTATTATAACTGAAACGTGGTCCGAAAAATATGTTTTACCTTTGCGCTCGCTACGATATCCGTTTAAATGACTCAGCTGTCTATATTGGACGTTTTGTTTTTTACCTCACACAATATAATATAGTATATACCTATACATATTTTTTTATTTCACCATCATCGTCGTAGTCGCGTTGTTCTTCTTCGTACGCGAATTCTCGTGTCTGTTTCGGCCCTTAAAAATAAAGCGCAGTCATCACAATCTGTAGACGACGTGCAATAACCTCAGCTGACAAACCGGAATGACATATTATATTATTATAATAATATCTAGTTGCGATAAAAAAAAAACACACACACACAAGCGGATATTTTATGTACTAACCCTTCCCCGCCCCTCCAATAGTCAATAGTTTGTTATATTATAATTTATAACAAATAATAATAATTCTGGGTTTTAAACAATTATTTCGAGATTATAATCGGTTGTAATATGCATGTGTGTGAGTTTTTTGTCCTGTCGACGGTCGTTAAAAAAGTACAGTTCAAACACTATACTATAATCCATAGCTGTTAGGTTTATAATACATAGGAATACACTTGTCAATTAACCCGGACGATAAGCTTGATCGAGGTACCTCAGTTGATTGATTTCAGATTTTTTACAAGTACAGGCTTGTTGAATAGCATCAGTTGTATTGTTATACTAAATTTGGTGTTGCTCCCCGTGAAATACACTTCTGTAAAAATCACACGAATATCGATTGTGGATAGGATTTTCTGATATGTTTATCTCAGTCACGGCAACAGACGTATCGACTTTCGGTGCATACCTCACGAGACAACTGTTGCATAACTACATACACATATACATTTTTACCATACACAGTGAATAATGTGTGCTGTGATTTTTCTTCTCTCGGTACGTCAACTTGATATTAATTGGCTCTGATCCCAACTCGATAAATATGTGTATTGGTTTTAAAATTATCTGTTGAGATTTGTTTTGTTGTCTGGATCACTCGATAAGCGGTAATCCACCGACCACACAAGACCGTCGTCGTCCAGTGTATAAATAAGAAATCGGACACCAAAATATTATTATTTAGGTACTCGTTCAGGTCTCTAATGTCGTTCAACCCTGTTTTTGGTCAAAAAAGTAAAACGGAAAAACGCTCTCAGATTTTTCAGAAGTTTAAAACGTATCTATTGAATGTTAGCAAAAAAAAACTTTTCCTCAAGAATGGATAGCTCTAAAGATATTCTGGCCCAAAATCGACCAGCCCTTCACGATTCAATTTTACTGTCAATTAGCCTCTCTCGCTGTGACAGCTTTATTATTTTTGGCACCTATGTGGTCGTCCAATGTATTGAAATAAATTGCATTTTTTTTTTAATCGGTTTCACGTACACGGGACTCAAATGGGATTTGAAAAAAAAAATTCTACATTATCGTCGTACAAATTTTTTTTTTCACTTCTAAAAATATAATGTAATATATTATTATTGTTGTGATTCGCGTGTTTGGTTTTCGTTGAAACACTTTTCATGCGGACCGAACGGTTTCTTAATTTGTTTGACACAAAAATAAAACATATATAATTTACCCCGACTGCGCTGCTGTGTCTTATAAAACATATTTACGGCTCGTTCGACTTACCACGAGACGTGCGGTCTGTATAATATATATACAGCGTTTGTCGAGGGAAATAAAATACAACCGTATGGTGTACGTCCGTCGTCTTAACTATATTAACGCGTTATGATGTTAATATTTATATAATATAATAATATACAGTTGATGGAAATCCGTCGTTAACGGGCGCGCGCTTAAGGGACAGAAAACGCTAAGACTCGTTCACCCGCAAAACCGTATACACCTAATAATAATAATAATCACATACTTAAGGTACTTTTGGGCGCCCCCCCCCCCATCTGTAGCTCGAATGGGATTGAAACCGCACTGGATAACGGCCAATACGTATAGGCCGTGTGTTATGATTGATGCGACGGGCAAAGCCTTCTCTTGTTGGCACACGACTGGAAAACGACTATATTATAGCTGTATGTACATATGTAGTGCACTCGGAGATTTGTTTTTTAATATTTTTCATAATAGTATTATCATCGCGCGTTGTTTAATATCTGCCACGGCCAGAATAGAACACACATACACACACATAGTACGGTTAAAAGACCTATTAAGTTAAAAACGGCCGAGTGAGGATATTATTATGTCAGAGGACTTTTAGACGATTTACAGCCGGTTAAGTTGTGTGTGTATTATATATATATATATATATATATATATGGGTATCTTCTAGCCACAGACTGTGTGTATTTTTTTTATAAACTACTATTTGTTTTCTACCCTTCTGTCTTGTGACGATCGTCGTGTGTACCTACCACCTTATAATACACGGCCGTCGTGACCACGTCTTCTTATCTCTTCCGGGAGACGCGGTGTCGTCATGTGCGCGCGTTCGTGTATCTGGTCTCAACATCTAAGTAAGTAAGTATATAATAATGTACACACACTCGGTCGGTTACGATTTATGAGTGTTCCTAGTATGTGTGCAGTATGGCGTGTGTGAACCTACTCGTATTTCCCAATAGTCGGTATTATCTTTTTTTTTTTTAATATATACTTTATAAACTAACCTCGAGTTCTCCATAAGTCCGTGTATGTGTACGAGTCGAGTGACTGAACGTAGAGGCAATGGAGATATTTTTTCGCTTCGAGTCTGACACACCGAAAAATACATAGTTGGTCCACCTTAAATTAGGTTTAATATAGGGACACAATAATATTCTAGTTGGAATAACTAAATGTATAGTTGATTTTGGACCAAAAAAAATTCTGGTTTGTTTATATATGTATATTATTGTTTATGAAAAGAAAAGGGAAAAAAAGGTCCGCGAATTTACATTCCCTCGAGGGTATACCGTTTTCGCATGCTGGCGAATAAAATGAGTATTTCATCAAAACCAATAATATATATGTATAGCGTGTGTATATATATATATATGTAATATAAGTAAATAAAACCAAAACGGCTGACAATGGATTTTCATGTAAAAAAAATTTAAAAAAAAAAAAGTAAAAAATACTCTTGTCTGCACTTATTTTTTTGTTTTGTATTCTACTTGTTTTCATTTGTAAAATGCGCATCTCTGATATGAATCGTACGCACTCGCGGGTTTCCTATATACATGTTTATAATAATATATTATTCATATTTGATTCGGCAGACAGACGTATAAAGTAGATAAAAGCTTCAGAGCATAATATAACATTGTACTCTCCCCTACATGTACCGACGTACCTAATAATATATTATGCCGGACGCATTTAAATACAAAACAGAAAACCAACAAACAAACATATTATATTTTTGTAGTACAATGTAGAGAATCAAGATGAAGTATTATTATTACTATTTTTTTTTAATCAAGTAGGAATTGAAAACATATTTTTCAGAATTGGCCACTCTGTGCGCCGGTGGAACGGGGACTATTTAAATGTTAAGCGAATTTAAAATGAGATTACATTCGTGTAATTGGGATACATTTTTACAAAAGGAAAATATTTTGTGTACAACTGACTTAATGTTTCAGGCCTTAAAATACTTAAGAGGATTTCCGAAATTATAGAAATCAGAAGGGTTACATACAGATCATCTCACTTGGCCAGCATCTGTATAATTTCCGAGCCTCGAGTTTTTCAATCTTAAAAACACTGACTCATATTCAAAGTGGGCAAATGTCAGTCGTTATTTAGGAATATATTAATGTATAATATTTTGTGCGACGATCCCGGCCACACGTTTGGATCCCTTAAGGCATTGCTCGTTTGTCATTTATGTATTCAAATTAACGGGATCGCCGGGCATAATAAATTGCAATAAAACGGGTAGGTACCTTTGATGATGATAACAGTAATAATAATAATAATAATAATGATAATGTCATCGCACCACGGTCGTTCCTATGTCTCCGTGATGTGGTGTATACTACATTATTTATGTACAGATCACACGATTCTGGGATGCCTACCCGACATTGATATTTAATTTTTCGCCGGTCATTTCCATTTCAAATAAGCCGCCCCGCCGTAATGGCAATAATAAAGTATTATTACTATTTAAGTATTAAAATCCCGAATAATTGAAACGGTGTCATTCATTAGAGTAGGTACAAAAATACATTAAAAAACGTCCGAAGTGTCTAATATAATGTTTTATTATATTATTTTCTGCCATTGACAAATACAACAAATGATGATTTTACGACGCATAATATATTCAGCGTCACAAGAACTATTACCCAATGCCAATAGTAAAAGAAGGAGGTACCTAATCTACCCATGTTGTTTGTTTTTCTTTAGTTAGTTATTTTGCAACGTGTCGAGACACACTTAGATAATGCCAATATTATCGACCGTAGGACAGTCACATAAGCGTGTGGTGACACCGATGCATTTTTATAAATCAAACCGCGTTGCCGTTTCAAATAAGTCAAAGGTGATCGTTAAGCGCGAATTCTACATAAAATATACCGTTGCAAACAGAGGGCGGGGGCATCGATAAAAGTCACTAATCACTGTACAAAATCTCGATGCATTTATAATATTATAACGCACCTATAAATGTACTTCTCGACACACTTTAATGTCATTATAAATTACATAGTTACATATATATAAATAATTTTGCTCATCTATAAATCTAATTGACACTAATCGATACTTGCATACTGCATGTCAATCACACACACACACACTAAAAAAAACTGGTTATTTCTAAAAGCTAAGATCTGATAATGTTTGTCAGATGCCAGGCCGACTTTATTATACATATTTTCATCTAATAACTATTGAACGCTCATCAATATAAGTTTTTTTTCATTTTCAACTTTAGATCTGAAAACTATGTTGAAAATTTCAGAGGAGCAAAAATAGATAAACACGCGATTTGCATGCTATTATTCGTATAAATTCATTATAATTACTTGTTGATATTTACTTAAGAGATTTTTGTTGATATTTAATATTTTCTACTGTATAAGGTGGTCAGATTTAACGTTCCTTTTTTTTTGTAAAATTCAAAAAATCTGTAGTCATACTTTTTTTTACCGAGGAAAACCGATAAAAACATACAAATAACGCCGTTGTACACACGTCGATGGCCGTAACAATCGATACTGTTACAGTTTGATGTTATGTGTTCCGGCATAACTATTGTTAAGTATGTGTACAATAATATGATCCACTACACTATGCTACACGACGGTAAGGTATTTCGTAACCGTGTTAATTTGCCCGTTTATGGTAATGTGAATTTTCGGCGGTGTGTGTGGGACTTTCAGGTATATACTCACTTATAATATTACAAATGGTAGGATAAACGGACGGCGTATGAGGACGCATTAATATATGTATATATACCACGTCTAACTCGGATGGTCCACCGAATTGTGTTTATTGTGCGTGCAGCGTTTTACGGTCCGTACGTGATGATCCGGCCATCGGCGTGCTTAGGGTAATCTGGGTGTCCGTGATACGATGAATGTAAAAAAAAACATATATACATAATATCATATGCTTATGCGGTCCTCTAGGGCCTAAGACCCTGAGGGGGGGGGGACGCCGCTCTGGTAAGCTTCCGTGTATAATTATTATTAATCGAAAAGGGTGACAAAAGAATATAATAATCATACACAAACGAGAAACGTGTTGGCGACTACGAATTCCATTTTTAATGCCATCGCATTGGAACATATCATTTTCATCTTGTTTAGTTCGGTTGATGTTGTGTGTATAATAATATATTTGATTTATTTCATTGCATGTGCGCGTATGGCCAAACATTAATTTCCCGGATTATCATCGACCGACATAACGCAGTTGATAAACGTTTTTCGCCCAATCGCTTATAATAATATGTCCGACGTTACCTGAACGATAAACGGTCTGTGTACAGCATTTTTCTTTCCTAACGCACCGCTTGCTTAAAAACGGTTAATGTACCCTTTTTAATGCCGTCTAATCACGATAAATTGCCCGAGAACGCCGCACCGTCAGGCGCGCTCTGTATACCTTTATCCGACCTCGCAATATGCCTACATTGTATAATGTAGTAACAACTAAATAGTGTATTCGTATAAAAAAAAATAGCAGTTGCACTTAAGCTAATATAAACAAAAACGTTAAATTAGAAACAAAAATAGAACAGAAATTTCAGCAGCGTTATGCAAGTGTATTAGTTATAACTTATATGCATTCGATCAAGGTGGAAAACCATTTAAGTAGTACACTGTATACAATATTTACACTCAAAGTTATCCCAGAACGATTATTCGTTTGACTATAGTGGGATTTAAATATCGATTATGGACTCTATCAAACTAGGAGGACTAGGAAACCGTGGGAAGTCAACAGAGTCGAGTTAATTGTTAATATTTATTCGATTTTATTATACAAATTGTCTAATACAATTAATGTGATTCTTTTGATTCGAGTCGGCATTCAAGCTTTTTCCACCCCACACGTGTATCGCACCCTTGATGTGTACAGCAATCGCCGTATCATTATTGTTGTTCTAAATTAATAAATCGCGGTGGTAATAAAAAGGTAGCCACGTTAAAAGCGAAAGGGTAGACCCCGCGCTCATTGTTTCCCCTATACGCGCGACCTTTGTGCAAGTTATACATTTGCCCAGCTGAAAAAAGAACCCAACAACACAAAGTACACGGTTTGCAAATAGATAAAATAACATTATGCAAAACGAGGGCGGCTCTACCTACATGTTTTATTCCCAGCCCGGTTAGCAGTTGTGTGTTGTTTTGGCATTGACCTATGAAATTAATATTAATTTTATTTTTACCGCGGTTACCGGCCCGCCCTTAACGTCATCGCCAAGTATACTACAAGCGGTACAACGACCACGGCCGGTTATTTGGGGCAAAAATACCCCTAAGACGATTGCGGCAGGAGTTCTCGACATGTTTACGGTCGGTCGGGCAATAATTCGAAACGAATCGCACATAGCATAATCCATAGCTATATACCTACGTATCAATAGCAAACAACATGGCGACCAAGTTCGTGACAATCCAAGTGTACACGGGTCTATATTATTATTATTATTATACTGCGCAGCTTTGACTACTAGCAAGTTGTGTTGTGAATAATATGTTTTATTCCGCCGACGTCGGCAAAACGGATATATTCCAATAATAATAATAATAATAATATATCTTATTCGCATGTTGTTTGCCACTCAAACCTTGCTGCACACCGACATCCGGCCCGGGGGTGAAAACCAAACATCTTATTATTATATTGCCAACGCCGTGAGATGCATTGGCAAACGAGACACACGTTATGCCTTATGGTTTCTATCGATTGCTGTACAGACACTTAATAATGCTTAATTTGTGTACACAATGGACATACCAGTCACGCGTGTCGTTAACAGCTACGAACTAACACGACCTTCGCTCAAATGCCGACAAATTATTATAATAAAAAAAATGTAAAAAAATGTTCGACTTATTAAAACGTTCTCAAAGCGATCGTTGCCGGTTTGAAATTCAATACTTTACAGCATGCAGTGTACTAACTATATAATTAATATGGTCGTTTAAGAGAAAAAAAAATACTTGTTTACACGATACGCGTTAACCCGAACACGCACCCGTTTAATTGTTATAGTCATTCTTGTTAGATTTGTTTTAACTGTCTTTTTAATGGATAATGAGTTTCTAACATGCGGAATCTTTCTCTCTCTCTGTAGATATATATATTTTAACTACCAGTTTAATCAATTATGAAAAAGCACTATTCAGTTGTTAAACGTATAACTACAGGATGTTCAGAAATTGATTTATTATTCATTTTAGAGAACATTTTCTACTCACAATTGATGTATTCCAATTATGTAGAGGCAAAAAATAATGTATTCAAGGTATAATAATTATTGCCCAGAAAACTTTTGCAAGTGCGACAGGCAACTTTATACATGCTTCCCCTATAATTCTATAGGTTTCGATAGGATATCTCTCTTATCGGTTTAAGATTGTGTTGTATATGAAACTTTCAAAGCGATTCGCCTTGTGTATTCGGACTGGCGTTTAATGTTCAAATAGTAACACAGCGGCCTACACGCCCACCGTTGCCACAAGGCGACAGTGACCGAATGACAATGTACGCTGTTTTATTTGTATCGGATCCAATAAAAAATAAAAAATACCTTTTTAAACCAGTCCGTAGTTTTTTTTTTATAGTTTTCGCGACGACATCCGATGCCCGGTAACCGTAGGTACGCATATCATTATTATACAACCGCCTTTTTTATTTATATATGTATATATATATATATGTATTTGTCGGAACTCAGAACCCACACACGTCGTATAAGAATATATTTATATATACATATACTCTACGGGGATCCGTCAATGTGGTTGTTCGACTTTAACGGGCCGGGACGGATGCGGTTGATAGAAATAACGACAATATTATGTGCAAATAGATTGTTTGAAATTTAAATATAATATATATATTTATATAAGTAATAATAATCCCCCTATCCAAGACGTTCCGTGTGTAGATATAAAAGTTTATAACGACGTTATATATCGACCACTTGTTGTTGTGAACGTTCGTTCGGGTGTTGTAAGAATAAAAACAACAAAGTCCATTACCGGTTACCACAAATATTTTGATAACCACCTGTCAGGTGCACACGCGAGCAGAGACGTTCACCGCGGCGGCGACGACGGACCGTCTTCCCCGCCGGTCGGACACGCACAGCAAAGGGATGTGTGATTGATGATATTGTACAATCGGACATTGTGTGTACACACTCACTTATACATTATAAACGTTGCTGCGCGGACAGAGGCACGAGAGTTTAGTAATTAATTTTCAGCCCTATATATGAATTGTACGAACAGACATTCTCGGTGGCCGGGACGACAAGTCGTTTTGTGTCTAAGGTTCTAACACAGAAACAATAAAACGAAAATCCAGCACAGTCCAAACCAAGTACAGTAAGTAGTTATCAAAGTGGGGTCCAGTATATATACAGATCGAAAGGTTTTTTTTAATGTAATTTTTTAGAAACTTTACACTACTTTTATATTAGACTATTTATTTTACATAAATATGCGATACAATAATAATATATTGTAATTTATAATAATATTTACAACACCGAATTGTGTGTGGGGTCAGAACAGCAGTTTTCTGCTGCTGTGCACTTGGACTGGTAAAATATTCAAGATCATCGGAACGTATGTTTCGAATATGAGTGGGTAATTGTTATTTTTATTCGATTTTAACCCTTTCAAACGATTATTATTCAAACTCAAACGAGACAACGCCGAGCGTGTCCGTTATGTGGATGTAGCTTACGTTTGTTACTTTTGTTTCCGGTGTCGATGATCATAACAATCTATTTATCGCTTTTCGCGAGAGACCGACCCGAATGTAACGAAGAGGATGCTGGGCGGAGCTTGGCTAACCTTAACCGCGAGCAGAGACACGTTTAAAGATGTTTATTTTGTATTTCCCCTTCGCGCGGTGTTTACATTTGTATCAACACCTCCAGACGTCTTTTCCCTGTAGACCTCTCTCCAGAGTAGACGGGATTGCACATTGTCGACAATACAATGCGTCACAATTACACACGGAAGATTTCAATCCGGGATAAGAAGGTCCTTTTTTCCTTTTTTCTTTTTTTTTTGTCCACAGCGCACTCAAAACCACCCCCGAGATAAACAAGTGCTGATTCCGTTATTGTGTCACTACCGCCGCCGCCCGGTTTTGCATAACTACTACACAATAGTGTAATATTGAAAGCGCCCAACGCAGCGCCGCTATACGTTTACAATATTAGATTATTATAATTTTGTTTTGTCTGCCCGTCGCACGATTGCGGTATACATAACGAAAACCGCATTTCCACATATAGCTAGTAGTCGGGCGAACCGGAAAGCACATAAGCTTTGCCTGCAAAACACCGACAAACACTAATTAACACGCGTTTACAGCGGTGACGCATGACAGGCGTTTTGTTATCGCATATAAATTATAATATGATCGATTAAAGTATAAATCAACCTGGTTGGATTGGGTAGGTTATACATTGTCGTTGTTGTACACCTTGTTATATACCTTGCTTGTGTCAGGACTACACGTGTCTAGAACTTTTTCATCTACTTTAGTCCATCGATAACTTGACTGCGATACCGACGTCCAACTTTGACGGCACACACACATGCGGGATTTGCATGACACTGAGAGTACAGCGTATAGGTAAAAGGGTAGCTGTTCAAGACGAGAATTATATTATATTTATTGCCGGACATAATTCATGTTTACAGAATTAGCCTATGAAAAAAAAAGAAAATCTCCCGACTCATAAAGCTGTCAAAGAAAATAATAAGACGACCGGTTCATTGTTTCTGTCGCGTTTACCGACCATAGTACTGTAGTATTATACTATATAACGACGAGTAACGAGACCACATCAGAGTCATAAATATCGTCGTGAAAGGGCCTTTGTAGTGTAGCTGTTGGTTGCCCGTACTGCCCCGTGCACATTGAGAAACTCGAACGACGTCACACGGTCACGAGCTGGTTGTATTGGCCGTGTTGTTTAGGAGGAAGTTGCTCGTTCACGGGCGTTTCTTTTAAGTGGTCTGATTATGAACGTTAACACACACACACCGGCATTGTGTAATGGGATGCATTGTCAGTCTATTTACAGCGCACGCAAGCTGCAGGCCGCAATATAAACGGCGATATTAGTATTATCATTATGTTTTTGTCACTTTCTTCCATAGATAATAAAAGAACGGATAGGCCATTCGTATATTAGCAAAACAAAGGGTGGCGTTCCGAAATGGGGAAGGAGAAAGACAGAGAATACTTCCATAGGCAAGGGTATATAATGATGTTGAAACCCCTTTGACGTTATCAATTTATTCTCAGGCGATAAGTTTGATGGCCAAACCCTTCGTTTATTATCTATATGATTCCATCCCGTGCATTACACAAAATCAAATTCTCAAAATTGTACTAAATAAAAATTAACAGTATTGGCTCGAAGCGCCTCTCTTTGGTGCTTGAATTGCATGTACTATAATATAATATGATTATTATATTATGCATTTAAAGGGAATCTTGTTCTAGCCCCCTCTCCTTTGTTTCATTCCTAGATCAGCCCCTGCGTGCAATTGAGTGTAGTTAATCGTTCAGAATATATAGTATGAATTTTATTCCTACATTTAAACCATCAATGACCGATGACCGTCTGCCGAACCGTGCTCAAGACTATCAGAAGCATACCAGTCACACATGTGCTGACCTAAACTCAATACGAATGCCATACAACAAAAGAGGAGGTCATCATCTGCATTTTATTATCTATGAGAAACCCCGATTTATCTTGGAAGCGGTTATGTGTATCCCGCGGTTTTAGTAGGACTAGGACGCTGCCTGCATACAACCGTTTTCGATAGAATTGTTAATCCAATGCATTTGGGTTGATTTTTCGAATTAAAGGTATTCCCGTTTGGGTATGAGGTTATATTGTTAGACGGTCGAGTGAAGCCAGATCTTTTCCAATTCATCGTTGAGCACTGTAGATAAAAATGTATCTAATGCAATACGAAATACAACTAAACAACATAATATTATATTCTAGCTGTTGGCATTAATTTTGTTCATGATTTCGTTAAGTTCTCGCTCCCCCTACGGGGCATACCGGGAACTACTAATAAAGAATATTATAATATATTTAAAAAATCATGTTTTGTAACTTAATCGGCCGGTAGTACGTGTGAACCGCGTTGGAAACGATCTGTCGGATATCACACGGCCACATGTATCTCGGATTAAAATAATATGATACACCCAGTTATAAGATGGCCGTCGTCTTGTACTTATTATTATTACCATGACACAATAATAATAATAACTGTAATCGGATTGTAGTCGGATTAAGTTGGTGTGCACACCGTCCAGGACTAGATTTTAATCGCCGGGATAATATAAGGATATGGAAAATCGCAGGGTAGACACGCTGTAAGTCGGATGTACATGTTTTGTACGGTTTGATAACCGTATGCAAATTAAAAATCTACTGCGTTTCATATGGCTGACTTTACACGGGGTCTAGTGTATGGTTTTTATGCTGCAACTTGTATAATATGCACAATGAAAATAATAATTAAAAACATGTACGCAATTATACTATTATGATCGAATCAAGTGGAATGGTGCTGTGTTACAAACCGAAAACGTTAATTGTGTGTATTGTTTTCAGCTTTGGCACGACGAGAAGTATCATCCGTGATTTAATTACCATGGCAATTCCCGAACAAAATAGGTTTCCACAAAATATCAATTATATTATATAATATATATATGTACATTCATTAAGTCTGATAAATTATATTTGTTTAGTTAAAATTCAAGTATAATATATGTATTTAAATCCAAACGACTTTGTATACAAACAACAAAAAAAAAAATCACATTTCGATATTCATCACATATTAATTTTTTCCCCCTCATAACATAATACATATAATATTATAGACAATGAAAATATATTTTGCGTTTGAGTATTAAATTTTACCGTTGTTTTCATAGAATTATAATAAAAAATATGAAATAAACGTAATCGTAAAAGCTGTATTATGAAATATTATTATTGATTTAATATTTATACTATATACACCCCTATCCGTAAGCGATAGTCGTACACGTTGGAATTTTATTGATACTAAACAAAGTATAAAAATCAAATTTTTGTTGTTAATACATAGATGAAGATAATATAATAATATTACACGGTGATCGGTCTGAGTAGATGAAGCGGCGGCGACCAATAAAATATAATAATAAAACTATTACATAAAAGTCGTTATAAAAAATATCTAAACCGTCGCACGAGCGTTTCTTTAACATTTAAGAGGACGCTACCCACCCGTAATTTATCCGCAAAAAATGGCTTTGCGGGGGACAAGAATGTGAAGGCGGTATTTACAGTAACCGTATACAATTTTTACAATGGATAGAGAAGAACTTTATTTACGGGGTAGCGATTTTAGTTTTTTGATAACTTAATCACAATTAAAATTATTTCTTCGTGAAGATTCTATTTTTTTTTCAATTTTCATTTGCTTATAAAAAAATATTAAGTATACATATCAAACAAATAAAATCGCTACCCCGTAGATAAAGTTCTTCTCTATACATTGTAAAAATTTGGTAAATCTACTATTAATACTGCCCTCACATTCTTGTCCCGCGCAAAGTATTTTGATGGGGAAAAATTGTAATTTATCCTATAGAAGTGACTGTGATAGTCTGACGAAAAAAATGGCAATCAATAAAGTATCCTCATTACTGTATTAATAAGTATATAATATAGTTCAAACTCTAATTTAAGATTTTTCGAAAAATCGCCTATACTTTACTCCTTAGAAATGGTCTGGGTAGCGTCCTCTTAAGAAGCATAACTTTAGTTGTACAGTGTGTCTCAATAGTCCCGTGACAATGCAAGTTGGGTTGTATCAAAATTTAACAAAAAAAAGACCAGATGTCCAAAATTAAATTATCCGCTTATGAAATAATAAATATTAAGTTCAAATGTCTTGTCGGGGTCACGGTAATTGTGTGACATACTTGTACTTGTACATCTACACAATAGATACTATTAAATGTCTCTACATACTTTACATATTTCTGGAGAACGAGTTTTTTTAAAACAAATTTCTTCAAAAAAAAAAATGAAATATTGCGCGTTACATGCTCGAGAGCCGAGACGCGACACTGGATTATAAATAAATAATAATTATTCCTTATCTACTTTCTTTTTTTTGGTCTGAGAATTGAACGCAGCGAACAATCGAAAAACGGGTGTTGTCTTAGGACTTGGAGTAGTTGATTTCATTTTTTTGATGACACATCAACGCTATAAGGTTGAAATCGGTAATTTTCTTTGACATATCGAATGACAGATACGGAATCAAAATTTTCAGTCTTTGACAAATAATGTATTATTATAAAAGTGTATAATATATTTTTTTTTTTTGCGTGCCTGTTATCAGATTGTCACGTACGGTTTGACATTTTATTCCTTAATAACGTCTGTGTTTACTTTTTGCGTGTCAATACTCACGGGCACTTAAAACCTCGGGTAAAACGGTTAACTCCACGCAGAGTCGTAAACTCGTAAACCGTATCTATATGCTCCGTTAATGTGATTAACAGTTTTTACTAGCGCGCTTGTATTTTGTTAATTAAAAAAAACACACTTGCGTGTAGACTTAGTTGAATTTTAAGTTTTGGAAACAAGGCCCTAAATAACGAAGTCCGTTCGTCGGTTACAAGGATCTGCGTGGCTAAAGAAAAAATTAGCTAATATTCATATTTTATATCTTCTTGATTGACAAGAATCGACTTTCTATCTATTACACACACAGACTATTTTCTAATTCAAATCATTGAAATTCGATCTACCTGTACATTATCTTACATTAAAGCTAAGACAAACCGATGACCTATCTACAATCGCCTCATTATTAGTGTGGAAGCATTTTGTTTCTTTCCTATTCACAACAAGCTATTAAAGTAATCTACATCATTTTTTTTTTCATTTCAATTACTGTACTTGCTTGGTTCAAGATACTAAAACATAGTCAACAGTCAACTCTGAAGCTTTTCACTCTCCCTGACGTTTCTCTGGGATATTGTCCGTCGACAGCCGCTATGGGCACACATACCTACAGGGGTTAGATTACTACTGTACTATTAGACTGGCCGAACGTTATTATGGAAACGTATTATCCCATTAGGGATATCCGGGCAATTTGTACTAATGTACTGTGTTCGGCGTGCCGTTTTTGCGTTGTGCGTGGGCCGGGTATAATATTATATCAAAAGGCTGTCGGCGGTTGACGGTGTGTTAAGAGTAGCGCAACAGCGGTAGTAGGTACAGAGCGCACACAAAGAGCTGGTAAAAGATCAAAGGTCACGGGAGGAAAGAAAATATTATTTTTCCCTTTGCTCGTTACCCAGGCGAACCGAGCGCGAAAAAAATAGTGCACGCACATTGTTGGAAAAATAATAAACGCGCAGCCGGTATATTATAAATCATATAACGTCATCGAGTGTTGTACTTAACTCGATGCACAAACTTAATGTACACAACAAATAGTAATTTTTCTTTAAATGGGAAGGGGGTGCGGGGGTTGCCTCGTGGCCGGAGGTCTGTCGGCACTCGTGTCCCGCTCTAAAGGAACGGGGAAATCGGATAATCCCTGAATAGCTAACGATTGACGTGAAATGACATTGGATCACCGCATGTAGATCGTCTAAGACAAAAGACGGTAGGAATCCGCCGAGTAGAAAAATCCTTAAAGAGTTTTCGACTGTTCGGGTTTAATCAAGATTATACGAGAAAGAGGTGTGTGTGTGTGTACAGGAGATTTCCAGGAAAAACGAATCCCCGGCCGAATGCGGTGAAAGAGAAGAATCCCCGGGGATACGACGGGGAGAGGTAGACCGGGGGGGGGGGGTGCGATAAATAAAGGGGATGGATGTGCCACAACCGACAGTTCATATTACATCTCATATTGACCTTATACAGTTCGACGTCTCGACATTTTCTTCTTTTCCGTCTTACGTGTTGTAGGTATACACGAACGAAATTCAACTTTCCACTTGAGCACGCTTTTCCGTTTCAGGTAGCGCTCACTATCGGTTTTAATTATCTCGGAATTCCGATCGAAACAACAATATTATCGTGCCCGGCATGTTATTATTATGATTATATTTTATACAATATGTACCTATACCGGAGTTATTTGTTTTTCGGCCGTCTTGGTCCGTCTGCCTGTAATTACACTATATAAGAGATTGTGTACGGCGATAATAACAAACCAAACAGTCGGGCCGGGTAATAACAACCGAATGCCGCCGCCGTCGCCGACGACGGGATACGTATAACGTTTGTCTTTTTACGACCGCAAGAGGTGTATATAATATTATGCAGTATACCTTATATACACACACACTATAGCGGCTCCCCTCGCAAGGTAAACCGTCGACCGGTAGCATCCACGCCGCGGTAGAATCCCGTCTGGCCCTAGGCAAGACAATAGCGGTGATTATGACAAGTACAATAGTAGATGCACATCAGCATGTGGGTTTTACATACCTGTGTATAGGTGTGTAATATGCGCGAGCGGTCATATCAATGAAGTACCTTGATGTAGTATGTTTTCCGGGAAAGGTTAAAAAATAAGTCCAAAAAATATAAAACACCAATCAAATTTTAGCTGTTTATAAAAATCCCGTTAAAACTGTATTTCCAGTATTTTTTTCTTTCTTATAGTTTTTGAGAGGAAATAACAAATTAACAACACATGTCTTTAAGGGGAACGGAAAGTGCTGTTTATTAAGGGGCAAATTATAGGACTTTTTGGAAAAATTCATTTATTAGCAATTTTAAATATGTCGTCTAATTTTAAGGGATGAAAATATTAAGATTTTTCTAGTTATAAAACTTTTATTATTATAAGTTTTTTTTCTCTGAGTTATGACGAAAGTTTGATAAAAAAATTACTTTTGTAGAAGTAATTTTCTGGCCAAACTTTTGGACGGTATCATTTTTTTTTTTTTTGTATGCTTAACTTACTATTTTCTCTAAAGTGGTTAAAAAATTGATTTTTGATTTAGCTATTAGGAAATTAGTTAGATTTATTAGAAAAAACTATAAAACATCAAAATAAAAACGCTTGTAATAAAAATTTAAAAACAAAAATAAAATATTGGTATTCATAGATAATATTTTAAACTCTATAACCCCCCCAAAAAAATGTCGAAATCGGTTCTGTAGACAATTCAGAATTTAAGTCTTTATTTGTATACCTACAATTTGGCGCTTTTCGTTCTCCTCAAATACATTTATCAATTTTTTTTTTTTTTAATACAAGTTAATATTCAGTTTATTTTAGAGATGATATTTAGACAAATATAAAATATTTTCGATGCGTTTAACAACTAAAAGTAGTACGTTAGTTTACTGAAAAGAATGGAAAATTCTATTTATTTTTTTTAATTTAGTTTTCTCTATTGAATTGTTTATACATCTATTTCGTTGTTAGACTAAAATGGATAACTCACGCTAACATTTCAGACTTTTTCGATCGAAGGAAAGGAAAACGGTTGCCGTCCACTTAAAGTGTATTAATGCCTGTGTAAGCTGTGTACGTTTATTAATTACTAGTGCTTGACCCGTATAAAAGATTGGACCTGTTCCAAATTTCATGAACGGATTCTTTCATCGTGGAAACGTTATTTTCTTATACACAATCGAAGCGCGTACGCCGAGAAAAAACATTATAATTATTGTAATTAAACCCGGTAATTAATCGATTACAAATATTATGTTATCATTAAACGTCGCAAGCCGTGTATGCGATTATGTTAATATATGTCATACTCTTGTCGTAGAACACACGGCACTAACAGAACTTATATAATAGATGTGAACGTGCGACCTGTCACAGCTACCGATAATTGAAAAAAAAAATAGTTGTTGCTCCATGGGTAATGAATGTTATATAGCTACTGATAATAATAGACAAAGCGGTTGGTATATTATAATAATATATCTCATCGACGTTTTTTTAATTGTCTATTGTGTGACAAAAAGATATTGCAATAACAGCATATAACAACGGCTATATAATGATATTAATAATTCCATCCCGTGTATTCATCGTCCGTGGCTGCAGTAGACAGACGTTGTCGATGACAATAGTTAACACTTGTACTATTATATTATTGCATTAATTAAAATTGAAAAAATAAAATCCGGTTATCTTGTATTCGATTAAATTTTATCAGCTGTTTCTTTGGCCGACAAGTGCTTGTGGTGCACTTGAACAATCTATTATATTGTATATATATATTTTCATTCACGGTCCATTTACTCTGCGCGGTCTCACTTTTGTCAATAGTGCGATAAAAATTAATAATAATAATATGTGCACATTATATTAAAAAAAAGAGTAGCTGGTAGTTGGTTTTTTTTATTTTTTCATTGTCACAATGCTGAGTACCCTTCAATTATTATTGTTGGTCTGTCGTTTGGAAGTCCTATTGTTTCCAATCCGATACTCACAAACCATAATAATAGTATAACCGCTTACAGTATTATGATTCCGGTTTGGGCTATATGTAGATATATATGCCGACGGGCCTTTGTTTTTTGTTCACCCACTGTCCGACTTTTTACTACCTATATAATTATATATATATATTTAATACCTATATAATAAAAAAATTTTAAAAATACAAACACATATTCGAAAACGCTCGTTTCGATATCGAACAGAATGTCAAAAAAGTGACGGCGATTTTTATACGAGGCATTTATTTTTTTAGATTCGTAAAAAAAAAATCCTTCGTGGCTGTTTGTGGCGCCAATCCCTTTAAGCCCGGACTTCCCATTATTTCCTAACCCTCTATTGCTGCGCAATGGTCGCGACAAAAACAGAAGTCTGCTATATACATTTTTTTATGTCGTTAAAAAAAGGCGTAGGTCTATATTTAAATTATACGTGTCTACGTCCACTTGAAATTCTCTCGCGCCTTTCCGCTTGGCTAAAAATGTTTAGTAGTAAAGTTGTAGTAATTTTTCTTTTTTTGAGGAAATCTAAAGGGAACAAGTCCAAGTACATTGTGAACTAATAAAAATGTGATTGACAACGCTAATAATAAATTGATATAGCAAATTTTTGTCATTTTCCTAAAATCATTCAAGCCGTACTAGAAGTTTCGCCCCAATCTATCTAAACTTATATCTTATACCTATAGGACACTATCGACCGAGCTGATGTTTTGACAGGTGCTTGTTTGATATGTGTGGTCCAGCGTGGGATAAAATACTTGGGAGTAAATTATTAACTGCGACTGTTCGGTTACATGTTTCACAATTTTTGCGGTTAAGAAATGAAATTGTCTTTAACTGTGGACTTTAACGTACAAACTTACAAACGTATTCTTATTTATAACTTCATAATGTTCCATGACCATTCATACATATCAATGCACATTTCCGCCTTCAACCGGCGGGTGCTTCTCTATAGTGTTGCTTTTAACGATGGCTGATTTTAATATAATATCAATATGTGTTGATCATTTGTATAGTTTTGGTCGAATGTCCATTGGCAAAGACGTTTTACCAGTGCAATTACTACAACCCGCTACAACAAAGCATTTAGGACTGCGAAATTGATCAGTTAACTAACCGAACATACATCATATTTGAGTCACATAACTTTATGGATTGTCTACTCATTCGTAAACAATTTGTATTAAGTTACTATTTAATAATAAAAAAACAAGTGTATTGGTTATCAATTTAATGTAAGACGCTCGTTTTATCTTGAAATAATTACAAATTTTTAGTTACACTTTTTTGGAGATACTTAAAGTTATCTTTTGTATTCTACAATACTAATATATTGTAAAACGACATAAACAAAAATGTTTTCAAAAAGAAAAGTTTCAAAATTGCGAATGTGTTAACTAAATAGATCACCCTGCGTTTACATGTATCACTTTTTGTGGTTAGATTTTTCGTTTAATCTTTTTATCTCGCATACGTACAAACGGTGTTGGCCGGCTAAATGCGACGTTGTGTGTGTGTGCGCCTATACATAATATAATATCGATCAAGGCGAAGCACAAACCCGAAAAATTAATTAAGTTCCACGCTCCGGATCGACGTTAATGGATCTCGAGTATTTTGCACGTCACTGGACTCTGCGGGGCCACCGCGTCGATTTTTTTATTTCAATATTAATTATTGTCTTGTATGTAAGAAACTCCCGTGTTGTGTTGATCATCGCCACGCCGTGTATCTCACGAGGAGTGTCGTCGATCACCGTGTGTGTAGTTCACGATTTTTCGTCTGCGTCGTGACCTGTGTTGTCTATAATATATGTACCATATACAGCGCTGTATCTTTAAATTAATCGAACTCCAAGGTCCGATCGCAATGCCGGGAACACCTTAAGTGTGTGTATATAGTAAATATAATAATAATATGTAAAACAACGACCGAAAAGCCGGTCCGTCCGCTGCATCATCATCATCATATAAGACGTCGATTTCTGATCTACCTGTGTGTATAATTTTTAGCGTAGGCACCCAACCAATTAGTGTGCAACGGCACGACCACCTGTAGAGGAGATCGCCTGGAAGTGAAATTAATTCTCAAAGCTGTTGCACATCCTCTGTGCTTGTACACGGACAAAAAAAACTTAGATAGAAACGTTTAAAAAAAAGTATGATAATATCGGCTAGTCCAAAAAATTAGCTACACCAAGAACAAATTCGAATTAAACTAAATTGGAAATCTTAATCAGCAATGTATATTCACATAATATAATCGAATGTGTCTGGAACGACCACGTTACTGTTACTAAAACGTTGAACTTAATGTTAAAATTGAATTTAATGTGTAAATATCATAATATGTTTTCTGTGTGTTAGACATTTTTTTTTTGAGAAATAATTGGGATCCATAAAAAAAACTACTACACAAATACTTTAGGTTTTGTATGATTTGGTGGTAACAAATCCAATTATTAGACGGTTGGAAAAAATATGCAATACTTGTTTGTGTACACACTTTAACGTTGATCCTGTTTGTGGTTTCTCAATAACGCCGAATTCAGAATTAATGACACTATGAAAAATAATATTACAAGAAGGCGTCGAAGAAGAATTCGAGTATTTGTTTAAGCATAGAACGTATCACCGCGAAAGCAAACACAACTCTTCAATGTCGACATTAAGGACCTACTCCAACGTGAGCAACGCATTGTGAATACATACTATACATATAGGACTTCACCATTGGACCGTCATTATATTATAATAACTTTAGCGATTTATAATTTTGTCAATTCGCCAAAATATATAAAACGCTCTTTTTGTGTGCTTAACAAAAAGTACAAAACCGAATTTCTCTGGAAACCATATATCGATTGTGGGTTTCCGTCTAGCGTTTGACTGGCCACTTGTGTTGTAAGTTTGAGTAGGTAGGTACGACGTTGGGTTTTACCAAAACTCTGATGTACGACCCGTTGTCGATACAGAGACACTTGAACGCGCCCAACTAATTAAAAGCCACGACACCTTTGGAGAGTTTTCAAACATCCAGACCACCCGGAATTAATTGTGATTCACTGCACAGCGGTTTTAAGGACACTTTGAAAGGTTTCCCAATGCACGTCGTCTCATCTTGTGTATAGTATTTATATAAACGTTTGTGCGAAACTTGAACTTCCTGTACTGAGCTGCTATATTATTAGAATAGGGATTAGCAATAGGGACATTGCTCGGTCGTAGAGACCTATAAATATACCGCAGTTACCCCCGACCTCCATTGTATTTAAATAATCCGCAAAAAATACAATACATAACTGTACTTCGATTTTTACAAAACGCGTTCCATACAATGTGTTGTACAGTTATCCGCATAAATATAAGTTTAATTATTATTTAATAATTCATATTGTAAAGCGAGACTTTCGCGATTTACTATTTCCTTGGGCCGGCCAAAACCATGAGACTTTATACTTGACCATTGTAAGCGACAGATGGGAAACAAGATCATTGCAAAGCAGATTTAAGTCGACCCCGCTCCGGGGGGGGGGGAATGGTTGACCATACTCTATATGTCTCCGGTTTAAACGAAGTAGTCTCCGACTCGTCCGCCGGACGTTCGTTTAAATCGGATTTGCAGTGTGCTTCAAGTGATTCGGTATTGTCAAATCCGCGTGACTTGCCACAATCAGCTGGCAAACACACTCGATACATTTCCACGAGTGCCTCTCACACATATAATCACCGGCGCTTCTTGCGCGCTGTGGCGCTTTTGTCGCTGCATATACACAATACACATGACCCGAGGGGGGTTTTCTATTCCCAAGGCCTAGCACATTGTGCGGGTTATCTGGTATTGGCGCGGCCGAGACAATGTACCTTCGTTTGTCCCCTCGTTCTATATTATGTACAAGCAACACTATACATATTATTATTATAGATACACACGTCGTACGTCGTCCATAGGGGAAGTCGTAAAGGAAAACCGTGATTGCTTTCCGATGCCCCCCCCCTTCTCCCCAATTGGCGCCACCGAAATAGGATTCACTAGGTCTACTATTGTTACAAAAGGACAATATCATTATGTGATATAGTTGTTATCTTCGATTCGGATCCTACGCGAAACGGAAATGTAATTTTTTTTTTTTTTTGGCGTTGACAGATCTATGCCTGATCTCGTCGGTTATGCACCAAAGTTAACTTGCATCCGGAAAATTCCCTCATTTTTAATTCAAACGCCTTTGGGGAGTTTCCGATAAATTACCGAAAAACATAGGCAACCCTCCGCCGTGTACCACTAGTGCTAAATTATTCGTTTGAGGTCGGGCATAAAATATTCAAACGGACTATATACGGTTTTCCGGACAGTGTATGTATATATACATACATATATAATAATATTTTGTCTTATAGTGATATCATTTGGACATGTACATAGGCTATACGATATACTAGTATCAGTCCAAGTTCCAACGGTATTGCTGCAACCGCTAGATTGAAATAAAATATTATAATATTATATTGAGAAAGCTAATTCCTAGACCGGACCGAGTCGCGTCATTACGGCAGTATTGATACTGTTTGATTATTTTTTTTCTTAATAATATTATAAATACCTTGTATACTCAACGGTCGCCCCGTTGTCGGTGTCTCCCCGACTACTTTCTACTACCATTCTTGGAACAATAGAGATTGTACAGAGTTCGCCAATACGGTAATCGGCCGTGTTTTATACATATTATTATTATGCGACACTATTATGATTTTAAATTATGGATTTATAACGACCGAAACACACACATGGGTGTACGACAAACGGAATGTATTAATATCGTGTAACCCGCGCGATACGTTATTAATTAGTCAAATGCAAATGTATATATTTATATATATATATATATATATATATATATGTCTTTAAAAAAATATTTATTGTTTTTTACGTTAATGTTTGTGTAACGCGCATTAATCACGCGAACGGCAGCAATGATTCACAGTGGTTATCCCGACGTGATGTATAGGCCCATTTGAAATGTAAAATAAATATATATATATATATATGTATAAAAAAGGACCCACCGATTTAATGGTAGCGGGATGTCCGCGGTGGTCGACCACCCTCAATCTGGTTTCCCGACATAGACCAGAACGCGCAGTCGGTTCTCTTAAGAGTGCACTTCACCGTGTTTTTTTTTTTTTTGCAAGTAAAATACATGTCTCGAGTGATGTACTTTTCTGAGAAGCCGACCGGTCTTGGCGTAAAAGCGCGTCTTTAGTACAAAAATACAACAACAAATTTAATAAAAGGGCGATTTATTATGAAAATACAATAGGGAAAAATATTACAATACAAATCTATTAACTCTTTAAAAGACAAGAAATGTCACCAAAAAAACAGACCATTAAGGGTCGAGCTGAAAATGATTAAAACAGCAAAATAATTGGATAAAAAAAATCATAAGATACAACAGCTAAACAAATGAGAAATCAAAATAATGAGTAACCGCAATGATTAGCTAATGGCGTGTGTGTTTATAGTTGACTATTTTATGTGATTATCACTTCTAACCAACGCCCAAATAAAAAAAGTATGTGTAAGTGGTTATCTACTTTAACCACTACCAAAGGTCCATAACAAAAGTGTTTAATAATATTATATTAATCACAGCCCCTCAAAGAGTTAATCTTTTTTTTTTTGAAAATAATATACAATCTGTACAGATTTAATAGCACAATAAGTGCGTATGTGATAAATGATAACACACTAGCGCTGTGGTCTAAAGAAGTCGTCTATTAGTGACACTTCAATTTGATTATTCTATTTTGTTTATGCTTAACCTTTCTTCTAAATTTTAGATTAAGTCTTGATTTTCAACTGTGTACGGATATGCTATTGCCAATCGTCGACTGTGTGTTCAATTAAGTGAAATATCCCCTACGGTCTCCCCTTTCCACCCCTTATCGTTTGCGTTTAACCAGGATAACTTATTGAAGTGTTTTGAAACTGAAGTTTATTTCGACCCATATCTGATCGAAATAAAGTGCAATATCTATCATAATAATATAATGCCCCTGTATATTAGAATTCAATACACATCCGCCATTTTATTACGGTTTTCTATTTCAAAAAAAAAAAACCACAGAAATTATATCCTCGGCAGTTGTCGTTTTATTTATTCGGCCGAATTACATTTTCGCCAAATACTTAATTTTATCACATTGGATTAAACACACACACTTGTATATATCTTTTTAAATTTCCAAAAACCTGAAGAAAAAAAATACTTTTTATATTAAAATATGGTAATTTGTGTACATGTTTCCATCACGACGCCGTTCATACGGTAATCGTCCGATTACCTTATGCGGTGGTTGCTTTTAATTGGTTTGTCAACGCGATGCTAAGAAAAAAAAATGTCACAACCGCATGCGGACGGTAAAAAAATTTAAAATAAAAAATGAATACCGTACTATGTAGTTTGAGCGACACCAACCGACAGTTGTTCCTTGCCTGTCTGTCGACATTTATTTAAAGGATATAATCGAAGGTTTCCATACATATAAATAAAAGAATTTGAGCGATTATCCAAAAGTCATTCGACCACACACGATCATATTGAATAAAAAAAATGAAACAAAAACATCCCATTGATACGTCTGTTTTAATTTCCATTATTATTATATATATATATATATATTTTTATATACGATCCGATACTGCGTTGCCCGTTGGAAGATAAGACAGAGAATAATTACACGGTGGCGGTCCGGAGGACTGATGTTTTTTTTATATTTTTTATTTCATCCTTCAAGGAATTCGTTCTACATCATTTGAATCGTGTCCACATTAGCGTTTAAACGTTATACGAGACGACCAGAGAAACATTTGGGAGATAACATAAAAATAAAAAATAAAAACAATAACAACTGAAAGTCGGTCGGTAAAAAAAATAAAAAACAATTTGGGCGTTCGGTAGTTCCCGGCGTTTTTACTATATTATGTATGTGTATAATAATGATTTATACATATTATGTAAAAAACATTTATAATATGTTAACGCATATTATTAATATTAATGTAGTATTGTCGTGTGCTGTTAATAGTAATAATATAATAACAATGTATTTATTTATTTGTTGCAGGTGAGTATCTCTACTGGTCGACTTATACTAAACGGCTGAAAGAATGCAATGAAAAATACTTTTCCAAAAATGGGTTACAACGGCAATGTGTATACTTATAAAATAGGTACTCCGTATTGTGTATAGTTTTAATGCTCCGTCATAATAATAACAATAACAGTTATTATGGTTACAAGGTCGGTATATATACTTACATATTACAATGTAGATACGTGAAGAAAATTCCAAATCAGCCCTTAAAATTCACTTGAAAGAAACCGTCTAACCGAAATTGCATATGAACGCCATTAGACGAGATTACCGGTGAATACGTTTTTATTGTCAAGTGCACCGTTCCGATCCTTCCTGTTAGTGGTTTTATTTTTTTTCTACATCCCAGTGTACTCGTTTCGTGCCACTGTGGCGCAATTAGGTTTTACGGCAGCCCTAATGACAGTTTAAACGATGAGTGTCCAAAAAATAAACCCGGTATTCAATAAGAGTTTAAAAAGTACAATGTACCAGCCGAGAACAGTATTACAATTTAAACAACACTAAGAATAAGATGTCAAGTAAGTTTCATCATTGTAAAATTGTGTAATTTTTTACAAATAACAACTGTAAAAAAACAACATGTCAAAAATATAATAATTATCATCCATTCGACTGTTTCACAAGACATTGGAATTTGTAGAATTCCAACTAATTGTGTCTTAGAAGTTAAAAACCTACAAATAATAGATTAACTTACAAAACTACATGCTTATGAATATTAGTACCATTTTATTTTTTCTGTTTAAATCTAACTTACCACACCGAAAATCTTATCCAAGTTTTTTCGTTTTATTATTTAAAAGAAAATAAAACCTTCGTGAGTAACACAAATTGCACGTCGATAATCGTTAAAGCATTTAATGAAAAAAAAAAACCAACAACCATAAATTGAATATGAAGACACTTTTATTAGGATAAAATATATGATGATGATTGTGTACCTACTCAAATGGAAAAACAAGTCAAATTACTACCAATAATGTAACTTACATTTGTGCAAACGCTACTCATTATGTTAATTGGTCGAAATTGGTATGTACGCAATTTTGTATAAATTCTCTATTGATATATGTGTATACGACAGGCAATAATCAAAGCGCATACGTTTGTATAGAATAGAAATTTATCACGTTTTAATGGATTGCAAAAATGCCAATTTAAACGACTATTTAAGAACGTCTGTCCTCAAAGGTCGTCGTAACATAATATTATGTGGTTTTACACTATTTGTCGTGGACGGTTTTATTGCAGCCCGTTCAGTCTGATAGCTGTTTAATTTCAACCAATTTAATATCAATATGTTTGCATTTGTCGCCTGACACATTTATAACACTCTCTTGCGATTCAATAACATAATAAGGGGTACCCTTTGAACGTCAGCAAATATCATTAACCATATTATTATAATCTGGCCCGTTCTTGCCACGATTAGATTGGATACAGCCGGCTCCCTATGCGAGCCGGCTCATCACTTATGTCCTTTGGCGAAACCGCACAGAATCCAAACAACATAATTATTATATAAAAATGTAATGAAAACGTTGCACGTAGTCGCTTTGGTTGAAGACCGTTGTGATATAATAATAATATATTATAATAAAACTCACTTAGCCGCGGTGTCAAAGCGACGGTTTTTCGATTAACATATACCGTGTATTATAGTTAAACCGAAGAAACGCCTCTTGAAAATCATCCGTGCTCACCTTAAAAGTATCCATACTTTAATGCGGTCGTTTGTAAACAACACTGTGTAATTATTATTACACCGAGACATGGAAATAATGCATAAATACAGTGTCGAAGTCATCACGTAGGCCGAAGGATCACCTATTGATACGGTTCCAACACTATCCGCCTACTATCTCATAAGAAACTACCAAGTACTAAGTCTAATTACTGAGTATGGAGTCGTGCGATTATATCATATTTCTACTACCCATTCCGGGTACCGAATTGGGACCACAACGACCTAACCGGGAAAGGCCACTTGATAGTACCTACTCGATGAAGATATCTCTTCTAATCGCTGTTGATAATGACTGTGAAGTTATTTTGACGTTGCGATAAAATTTGCATTATACGCGGCGAGGGAATGCGAGCAATAAGATATGTGGCTTATAAATTATTTAGATGCGCTCCTCTCTTTTAAACGACTTGCCGCCCGTCGCCCTCTCGACACACATGGCTCTAATTTAGCGTTTGATTAACGAGCCTGCTCGGTGCGTTGTGCGCACGCGCGTTAACTATACCTAAATAAATCATCCTACCGTAGCCGAACGTCTAAATTAGCCTCTTGCGAACACTTCTTCATTAGTGAATTCGGTAAATTGATATAAGCAGCAAGCCGATAGATCTGGAATCCGCCAGCACGCGCCTACGTGTGTGTCCTGGGCGCTCATTAAAACTGCAACATAATAGTCGTGTAAAGAATTCATCGCATTCAATAGTATATTATGTAAGGAGCCGCACGTCGACCGCATACTTACCCGGGTATACTTTTGTCTGTTGGCAACCGAGAGCGGTAAAAACCGAATAAAAAAAAAAATGTATAACGTTACCGCGAAATCGGTTTTGAAGTCTTTAAAACAGCTGACGTTCGATCCGAGAAAATTCTTAGCTTCAAAATCTATGACCGCCTCAATTAATCGTTTCCAAACGTCTTGGTCTTTTAAAAGGTTTCCCCAGTGTTGCCCGAGTGGCACAACAGAAAACCTTTTGGATATATTTTGATGTACATATATAACATTATTCGAACGTCACGGCCAGACGATCTAGGTCTTAAAAATTGAAATGTAATCGTAAAAAAAAAGAAAAACTAAAAAGCACTCCCTTTGTGTCATTACCGGCGAATTGTGTTTCAGTCCGTTTACTTGTACCTACATAAACAGCTTCTCTAATGGAGTCACAAATACAACGTCAGACACACACATAAACACACCGTGAGATTAGCCGAGACAGCACGTTTTTTAATCTACACCGTCGCTTTTTTATTTTATTTCATTTAAAGCGATCCGGTACTTCATATAACATTCACATTAAACGGTACAGGCATATAACGCTGTTGCACCTACATCAGGTCGCTTGTGTACTGATGTATCCCATATGTATATACTATAAAATATGTATGTTTGATACATTCGTATGAATTTAAACACACTAAATTACCCGTTAAAAAAATAAACACAATCCATCACAACACACAAGGTCGTTTTTTTTTGGCATAACTCGGTTTTTTGTTTTTTAGTACCCATTTCATACAATATTTGCTTGTTTTTTTATAGATAAGATATTCATTTGAATATTGCACTACATGCTTGTATCTATTTCTGGCTGTCATTATTGATTTTTTTTTTTTTTAAACTGTTTAATTATTATGACTATTATAATTTAAATATGTATAAAATATTTATGTAGCCACCTTAAACCTGTTATAATACAACTGGCCTGGCTAATAAATCGCCAGTGTTTGTACAGAGAAAACACGCTGTCATCGCATGCAAACGAATCGTGACGCAGCATGAAAGAAAACTATAAATTAAACAAAAAAAAAACCTTATAAATGATGTCCATAAAAGAAGAAAGCGAAAATGATAATATACATATCCATGTATTATGGTATATAATTAATTTCCAATTAAAACCGTTTCGAGGTCGTTAATTAAACGTTACAAAATATGTCTACGATGTGTTCAAAAATACCAACTTAGGCGCAGACCTCGTTGACCCAGAGGAGTTGACGGGGGAAAAGTTTCAAGGTCTAAAATAAACAACCCTAAACGGACTAATAACTTGGGGGAAAAAATAAAATTACAACCTAAAAAAAAAATGCCCACTATAACTTCTTGGTTATTCCCAGACGAGAATATCCCGGTGTGTTTTTTTGGACACTGACGAATAGAACGAAAAACTTTAACTCCCCCACAGCCTATTTTGGCCGTGCGTTCTCGACAAGAAAAATAAAATGAAAATAATATAATAAAGCTTTCTTTGACGCACGTGCGATGATATTTTTCTAAAAACAACTTTTCCCCTCGTTAAAAAAAAATATATAGGTATATACACCTCTTTTAGAGTTGAAACAAATGTTGAAAAAAAAAATGCCGGTAAAGGAACGCGCATACAGTAGTAGTGTGTCGTGCAAGCACCTGAGGGCATTCGACCGAACTGGGGTTGGGCCTCACCCCTTCGTTGGGGGGGGGGTGGATGTTTTTAACGCCGACAGGGACACGAGAACTAACACAGTTTTACTTTTAAGTCACTCGACCCTCGTGGCCGGAACACACGGCTAATAGCCATTTTCCTGCGAGTAAAACGCGCCCTTAGGTCGACCTGAAATGGGGTAGCCCGATGGAGACGTTTAGCTGATAACCGGCACGCGCCAAACCGGCACGGGGGACGTCCGTTATGGACGTGGTCAGACTAATTGATCGTTTGCACCTAAGAAAAAACGCTTAAAGGTGTGTTGAAAACAAAAATAAGTCCACAGTCAGTCGAATAAAATATGAACCCTTTCCCAAATCGTTTACGTGTACTTCCAGGGACCGAGTAAGATGTCTGGTCTACAAGCTTGTTGCATAAAGAAATCGGTTGAGAAAATGGGTCCAGACACAAAAATAAATATACATTTAAAAAATACACACCTTTGTAAAAGCAAAACAATGCTTTCTTAGCTCCACGTCGAAGCTAAAATAAAAACAATGTATACACAATAGTATACGCGATATTATTTTTGTATAACAGTATTGATTTTCTTCAGAAACGAAAAATAAAATATGTTCCATCAATTTTTATGTATGCTTATCCTAACATTTATGCTTATATAACATAGAGTTTAGACTACCGTGATTCACGAAGGGATTTCACTTTCTTGAAATCTATGTTTTGTAAATATCTTACACGACTGACGTACCCAACATGCAATTACTATGTTGTCGTTTTTTAATTCGGGTCAGCATGTGGGCATTTCAATAATGTCCAGTATTTTACTTGCGTGGGTTGCCCACAGCGTACAGTATAATAACAATTAAGTCAGTGCGGTGCCGATGCAGCCTACAAGACATCCGTTAGCGGTTTAGGAGGATACAATTAACGCTTTAATTTCACCAAAAATGTTATGTAATTTTGTAATAATTATTATTATTACACTGCACACGAACCGGCACCAATTGAAACATATATAATATATACATATGTATTTTTTCCGACCCCTTACTGCTCGGTCGAGTATATACAAACAACTTGTGTGTAAACCGAATGGCGTCAACAGGAGTACGGGATCGTTCTCCGGGGGTAACCCACCGGAGGGTGCTAATAAGACATTGTTCTGTACACTTTAATATAAGAAAAAGATAAATATTATACCCGACCGTTATCTGATCTCGAGTCGCGAGGGTTAAAGAAGATATTAACGATCGATCGGCGTTTCTTTTGTTTTTTTTCCTCTTACTTTCCACCACGATCGTACTACACCGTATTTTTATGTATGTTATACCTAATATTTAAATATTTGTACAAACGGTACGATACAACGCATTACAATATTATTATCTCGCGTGACTCCTTCGCCCCTGCTGATCCGATCAGGTTTACTTCTACAGTTTGGTTCATCATCATCATCATCATCATCACAATATCATATTACTTAGTCGGTATAATACAACAACAAGCAAAACAGTGTAATTACGTCGGGTCGGTCATTGTTTCGACGATTTATCATCAGTGTAACGTTACACCGCAGTAGGGTTTCTGTAGTAAAAAAAACCAAATTGTAAGTAGTCCCAGACTCAGGCCTAGAGTGGCTCCCACCAGTTCTGGTACTCGACGACCATCAGCCGTTCCCTTTAGTAGCTTGCAAAAAAAAAATATGTATATTATATACATCATAATAGCGCATCACGTGTTTGCCCAAACAAAATTATAACACTTAACGCTGCTGGGTTGTGTGTGTACATACAGTGCGACCGAGTTTATTGTAAAGAACGTTTTTATATCCGTTCCTACCGCTGCATGTCCCTCTGCTCTGGTAAACGGACGTTATTTTATTATTATATTATTTGGACGGCTTAATGTACACTTAAAGGGAGCGTCGACCCCGATAAATCAGTCGTTTGTCACGTTCAGAATATGTCGCTATTATCATTTTAATTTCCATTTAGATCACAAACAGTCAGTGTGGTTTTTATTATAATCGTTATTAGGATTCCGGCTAAAAAACCGAAATCAGACAAATATATATATTGTTTTTTTTTTTTAATTTCATATTTTGTTGTGGTGTACAAACCGTGTTTATACTGTTTGCAAATCCGCGCACGAGGGAAATTAAGTTATAGCGTGACTTTATCTATTTTTCAATATCAATACCTTTTATATTGGTAAGTTTTTTATTTTTTTTTTAACCAAAATATATTTTCGGCTATCCCACTGATGCCGAAACGTTTTAACCGCGTGTAAACATTGTGTGGGAGGTTGAACGCAATCTTTTTATGCTCCCTAATGTCGGGCGTCATTAAAATGCAGCGCAACGGCGCCACCGTTTATCGATATACCCTTTCGGAAGTGATTTTTTCCCCTTTGCCACTCGAGCTCTGCTAAACGTCGACGCAAATTGATATCGATAAGAAACTCCAATGACCCCGAAATCCCTTTTATATGGGGTTGACACAACCCCCTCCCCCCCCCCACAGCGGTGGCTACACCTGTATAATGGAAACGGTTATCTCGTATTTAGCCAAGAAACAAAGTTTAGCAAATTTCATTGGAATAAAACTGTACTTGAATAATGTCCGAACATTGATTTGAGTTAAAGAATTCTATATCAACTAAGAAAGCATTCGAATAACTTGACGGTGTAGTACTGTGGGTGAATATTTTTATTTGGTAAATTATTAGGGGAAAAAAGTAATAGTTAATTATAAATTGGCGGACTCACATAATATTAGTTAGATTAAATAAGATAATGATTTTAGATTGACAAGTTCTGTAAACCACAATTATTATTGGCGGCCATTAGAGGAGTTCACTGTGTGGAGACCAATAATTATTGAAGAATAACCATATCACATGGCACAATAAACAGAGTAAACATTTTAAAACTTTCTGAAAATGTACACGAGGCTAATGTTAGTGACGTCTAATGCTATTGCAAAAAAATAAAAAATCTGTTTCTCGTTTGTGCATACAGTTGTTGGACGATGATCGTTGAGATTTTATAGCTTGCAGACATTGGTTTTCATGGAATAAATCCAGACTCGTGCAAACATTGTTATCGGCGTACGGCAAGGCGACGGCAGCGATCCAAGAAAAATGTTTAAAAAAAAAAATAATAATAATAATTGTGCTGTCGGAGGCTGTAAAAACTCATCGAGGCAATAAAAAAACGGTGGCGGGGTGTAGGTAAAAACCTTAACGCCGCAAATTTGTGGCCGGCCGTTAAAACGCGACACGACGTGGTCTCCAAACTTTAAAAGACAATAATTATTTTATGGTCCTTTTGCAAGCAAGACGATCGTCGTGTGTAAGCGTATGTCACTGGCGTTATTAAAGTCGGTATTTACTGCCATTAAACCGTCAACGATTGCGGCCACGCTTGCAGTTGTTAAGCAAACCAACAACCGGCTACAGAACAACGTGTGTCCGCACATTACAGCGGCATATTATTATTAGTATACACTATAGAATAAGTGAAACAATCATAAACACTTTGTAGGAGGTGAACAAATCAGCAGCAGTACACACCATTCCATATAAGTACAACCATGGGCGCCCACAGGGGTGTCTACTATCACGCCTTGTGTAATCAGTACTAATATAAAAACGAATACAAATAACCAAAAATTTTTCCTTGGAGTCAATTTCATTTCTTAATAATTTTGAGTAGACTAGTTGAGGAGTGTTTTGGTCCAAGTATCGCCGCCGAGTCTTCCTCGTCCTACGCGCATTTCATCTCGGCAAAGGGGTGTGTGTGTGTGTAGAGTTGTCGGCTTTGGACTTCAGTAAACGGCGAATCGCACGGTTGTGTAACTGCGTTAGCGTGGAAATGATCATAAATTCTGTGTGTTAAATATATATATATAATATATTGGAAATGTTCGTGGTTTCCGGTTCATTTTTCAACGAGCCACAACCGGTCGTGCACAACAGCCGCTGTTGTAAAGAGATGCAGATGAGCGGGCGTGGGACTTATGTCGAGTCGCAATTACATGTCCTTTTACAGCATCTTAAGTTCCCCCCCGGGGGGCGTAAAGCGAATATTTACCACGGCAGAGCGGTGGCGACGTTTGTATAGAGAAACGTAGGTGATTTTCACAATGTCGCTGCCATCGGAAATCGAAAAGTCCACTCAGCAATAAAAACTTCCAAACACGAGACTAAGTTTTTCGATAAACTTTGTGTGTGTGTGTGTATGTAATAAAGTATAGTAATTGAATAAAGCACGCTCGGATAGGGTTCTTCTGAAGATAATTGGATTTGGATTTTTCGTCTGGCGCCTGCTATAATATATACTCACCGACGACGGTTCGTTGCTTCGCGGTCGCACGTGTGTAAGCCATAATATACTATAATATAATAATAATCGGCTTGATTCATTAGGGTTCTAATCGTTTTGGCAGCAAGAGTTCGGTTATAGCATACAAATACTTACAATAATCGGAGAGTTCGACGTACCTTTATAAACGTTTCATCTGAATTTTCATGTCGCCACACTTTCCAAGATATTATAATATGTTTTAGCCGCCGAGCGTTTACATTATGCGTTCACCCTGCTTGTGGACTGTTGGCATTATAAATACTAAATAGTCAAACTTCTATTAAAGTTCTACAGAAACTAATTACTCGGACTAATTTATGGATATAAAGTGATTTGTCTAATACCTATGGAGTTGTTACAGATTGTAGACCAATTCTAATTTCTAAGTAGTAAAGTATAGGACATTTTTGGAAAAATATTAATTTAGAGTTTAAAAACGTAATTGCTCAAAACGACCACACTGTTCTGTTCAAAGATGTAGCTTAAGAGGAGTAAATTTTTTTTTTTATAAATTCTATGTTTAGGAAAAGAATGACGAATAAACCAATGGAATCGGCTCAACGATTGTTGTTAACAAATCACTATGAGCATAATATACATTTTACTGTTTAACGTTATTCGCTTTCTATTTTGTTTTAAATTATTTTTTCAACCGTGTAATTTTTGGGCTTGTGACAGATTTGCCGTTAGTAAGTCGAACCGTATCGAGTAATGCTTTAAAAATATCCCTAGACGCCAGGTCAGAGGTCGCTTTATATAGGCTCGTCGACGTTTATAAGAACACACAGTCACAGGTGAAAAGGGGCCTGGCTCGAGTGCATACACAACACGCATATGGCATTTTTTTGGTATTTTAGCTGTGAGGACTTGGGGGCACTGGTAATTGCGGACTTGGCAGTTTTGTGTCTGGTCGAGTGCACACCGACTCGTGCGTTATCGACATCAGGCGGTTGGTTAAAAGCGCTCACAAGTACCCCGCTAACATAGGTTCCATATTGTATGCACTAGAGGGGCGGGTGATAATATTTCTCCCCTCAAGTCCACAAAAAAAAAACCCCCGTAAAACTATACAAAATCGTTCCAGACGGAATCGATTATTATTAGTATATTATTATTGTTGTTCAGAACAAAAAAAAAAATTGAACGGATCGCCTTTTGTCTGGTTGGTTAGCGTTGAGCATCTCGGGTCTTCGTCTTGGTTATAACCTAAAATTTTATGACCTATTTCCTAGCCGCTGCTGAAGGTCTTGTCGTTCCATTTTCGCTCTACCATTCCTAGCACTTCCTTCCGCTTGGATCTGGATAATTGATACACGTTGTCAACATTTTATAACATTTCGTTATGTTTTTTCACCTATAGCTAACGGAATTTTTATATATTTTTTATATATTATCCATGCCGCCGGCGGGACACCTTGGAAGAAGAGAAACAATTATCTATTCGATCGGAGTTGCGTGTTAGCGTGGCATCAATCGCAAGCCCTGTGCGTGTTGCCAACCGATAAACCCGGTGTATTATAATATAGTTGTTTTCTCCATCAGGATATGCCCATTTTCGGTTGTATCCACACACACGGCTACGGGTATGCCCGTAATAACACAGTAATGATTTTTATGGGCCCTTTATCAACGCCATCGGACGATTACACTAATTCTCGCCTTCATAAAAGTGTGCGTTTAAGTCACATTTGAACACCCATAGCCAAAGGCCATCGCCGGCACTGCGGTATTTCATAATATATATTATTATAAAATGGGTAATTGTTACTGTGAACGCTATAGCGGTAGGCAACGAAAATATTAAATTAAATTAAATTAACAACTAGCTATTAAACAACGCACAGACCAAACGACAGCGGTGCGTACGATATTAAATCTAATCGCTTGGCGTCGTTAAGGCCAAAGAACGCGTCTTATATATAGGTGTGGTCCGTCCGAGATTAAGGTTAAGACGAAGCTTCCAATAATGCTCGGGTTTGGCGTTCAACGACTGCGTTAAGTGCAATGTAATGACCATGTTTTGTTTAATTAGTCACAGCTCGCACTACGGCTTCCTGTGAACGTCATTTGTAGTCGTCTAAAGGGGGCCGTTCAAGCTCCAAAGAAGCACACCGAGATGGTCAAGGGCAAATTGATTTGGAAAGCTTTTAAATACCGTCGAACAAAACGTGCGCTCGAAGGGGTTGGTCCGAGTCAGACGTTTATTTCTGTTGTTGTCGGTCGGCTACTCCATTCGCATCCTATACGTGTCGTTGTGCATCCTATGTATATATATAGTGGTTATCTTCATTGGTGGTCTACGATTTTAATTAATCGAGTACTCGTCCAGAAGCGAGGGCGTCCGGTTGTATGGTTTGTGTAAAAAGCCCGGGTGAATTCAATTATAATACCTACTACCCAAAGACAATTGTGTGTTTCTATTTGGTGTGCAATCGAATTAAACTCTGCTCGTCCGGCGTGGCTGCGGATGTAAGAGAAAGAACAAGAAGACTATGGTCCGAGGCCTAATTAAACCGATGCCTCCGGTCCGGGCACAGCGTTTAATAATAATAACGACAGGCAAAACATAAACGGTCCCAATAGTGGTGTCCGGGTGACCCTCGAGGCTTTACACTAACAGCGAGATAACCTCCAAACGAGCTCCGAGTCGTCTAGGATGGACCCCTTTCGATTTGTCCGTGTAAAAAGAGAGATTCCCGTCAGAGATTTAAGTACAATAATAATTATCGTGGAGACTCGACCCGCGCACGCCTCTGCACATAAAAACAATTATTATTGCTAAACTATTGTCCGGGCGGTCAAATGGCGACCTACAGAAAGTTTTTAAATGAATAGAGAAAAAAAAATCAAATAACTTTGCTTTAGACACGTATTGGTAGAGATTTATGGATTGCTCGTTTATTACACACTTACTGATAATACATTAATAAAACTACATTGGAATCAGTTATTACAATTTAATAGGTACTTAAGAATGTCTTAGGATGATGGCAGAGTTAAATGGCAAAACATGGCGTGTCTAGGGGCTTTCATTATGATGATAATATGGAAACTAATGTTTAAGTATACACTTTACTGATACACATGGGAAATGGGTAGTTTGATTTGACGTCTAAAAATTATATGATCAATCAATGTTTGGTTTTGTTTCAAAACGGTCGGTATCATAAGGAATATATTTATAATATTTTTTTAATAAAAATAATTAAACGATTTTAGGAATTTAATATCAGTTAAAACATTAATTGTGTTTTGCCGAAAGTTGGAAACATGGCAACGAAATTGAAGTAATGTAATTAAAATGTATAACTAGAAATCATTAATAAGTTCTTTTGAAAACATTTAAAAATTAACTAGAAATCTGATGTCCATAAAAAAGTTTAAGTAAAATTATCAGAATTTTGTTAATCTATTGAGTTTTATGTCAAGAACTGTGGATACAGAAAATTCTTACTACAACATAGAAAGACAATTTATATTTTATGAATTTTTCATTTTTAACGTTTAAGCTATAATTGTGTTTTAATGGCATTTTTTTTTTAATAACTGATCAAATGAAAATTCTAAAACATACACTTCAGTTGTGTATCAATCGACATACATTCGTTTTAATCCAAAACCAATATACTTTAGCCTGAATTGTATTTCACAAAAGTTAGAGTTGTATTGATTCGGAGTGGAGGGGGCACGTGTTGACTATTGAACAAAAGCGTGATATCCATAATATTATATAATTATAAGTAGTGATTTGCTTGATCTACGATAAAAGTTCATAGTTGAATTATTCTATTCTGGAATACTTGATTTTTTTTTTTTTATAATTTTGAACTATGTAGTTTTTATGATAATAATGTATTATATTATATTTTCGTATAGGTGTACACAAAAATAATTTTCCGCCCGATTATCGAGTCACTTTAAATAACAATAATAATAGCTGGTAACAATAATCGTATAACGCACATTAGACGCGCCTATAGCCGCTTTCATCTGGGATTTTTATACCTATCAACGTTCATCCGATAATCGGCTTCTGGCCAAACGATCAACAATTTACAACCCACGTATGTTTCACGTCGACCGGATTTCATATACCTACACCTCGGGTGTGTTCCGGCAATTACTAACTGTTGTCGTTTAGACTTACACGCACTCTTGGCGAACAGCAAACGGCTCTTGCTTACTATTATTATTGTAACGCTTTTCGACGGTCAACCGACTATACCTATAGTTGTGTCCACTACATAAAATATAATATTATACTAATAATACAATGATATATAAGACTGGATCGTTGCCCGTGTTAATTTTTATCAGTGTCCGGGGCTCACGCAATAATAACTAACAATATTATTATCACCGGCAAAGGGCGAAACGGCGGTGTTTAATAATTAAAAGGCCGATCGGCAAGCAACATTTACAACCGAGCACGTATAATCGCGTTCCGGTCTATTGAACCGGAATGATTGTGTATTGCGCCGGCGGATTTTCAGTTTTCCCCGTCGGCCAGACCGATATCACTTGGCTCTCTATATCAGTAGGTACACACACACTATTTAAGAGAAGTGCTCTGCAATTACACACCGTTTGTGTACGCTTCATGGGCCGCCGGTCGAAGACGTTCCGCGAACAACGGTGACCGACATCGTACCTATAGTGTACCATCATTGTCATGATCGCTTCTTGTGGTGTGAAATTTTACCAATCGGTAGTACTTAACCACCGTGAGTCGTGACCGTCTGAGAAAAAACAACAACGCCCGGTCATGATACCTAACCGTACATAACATAATATTATCTATATGTATGGGCTATTAATACCTACCCGCCTACCTCCCTCGGACGGTGCAATTTGCGCTGAACACTTCAAAAAAACCTTTAATGCACACAACATAGAACCCGATAGGTGGATGGAGAAGGAGAGCGCGGTAATGGCATCAATTGATAATTGCCGAATGATAAAATATCAGCGGATAAGAGACGATTGATAAGAGATGGGAAGCCAGTTGATCATAAGATATGTTCATTATCCATTGTCCTTCTTTCGAGGGAAAGACAGTTTTCCAGGCCTCTATCCGAGCAATCGCTGCAATAAGAAGAAAAAAACAAAAGGTAACAAGAAACAACAAAAATATATATTTACACTACTAAAGACGTTCACCTAACCACTTACAAAAAAAAAAAAAAAATAATAAAACCAATCAAGAGTTACTGTTTCCAAACCCATTGAACACCTTGTATAACCGCTAATTATAATATATTACACATATTTATTGTTGATTATTTATTTTCCTACTTTTGAATCGATAATGTATTTATATAAGTAGGACAAACTGTTAATCGGTTAGAATAAGATAATCATTTTTTAATCTTTTTTCTTAATGGCTAAGATGGTTATATTTTATAAGCATAACAAATTATAATATCCGAAGTATCGACGGCAATTATTAAAAAGTATTAATCATTATTCAAAACACGATCTGGCGAACACGCAATGAACATGTCATGTATGTTTCTTTACATTTTTTTTTATATACATAAACAATTTATTGACGTGGTGTTGTAATTACCCAATTAAACACAGCGGGTATTTTTTTTTGTAAAATTAATTGTGTTATGAGTATAGTCTATAGACACCACCTCGGGTTTACATACTTTTCGTCCGTTCAACCTTGTTCCGTAGCCGAAATGTGATTTTGATAAATATTTTTACAATATTGCCTTAATAAAAAAATTAGCCACTGCTTTACCACGTGTACCTAATTCCGTAACTCCGTACAAACTCGAAACTAAAATCCGTTCACATAGAAGTCATTATTAGCCATTATGTGGAAGATTTCGTGGAGCCGACTAGTTACTTGTTAAAAATTAAATAATTAAAAATTTGATTACCGAACGCCTAGAACGTGAATAGCGTCTTGAATCTTGATATATTGAGCGAATGATTAAAAAATAAATAAATAAATAATGGAGGAAAATAGAAAGTGCTATTAATAAGTAATTATACTTTCGATACATTTAATTATTAATGTATAATTAATAAGGACTTATAACGATATTACATTTGCCATTTGGGTACAATTTCTTGTATTACATTGTTCAGTAAGAAATTAATATAGCCTTATGTTTGTTGAGGCAGAAGTTACAGCAATCTGAGAAGAAAACATTCTCGTCGAAGAAAATCCCAGTTTTAATAACACCCAACCGTCAACGCGGCCAAGATAAAAAGGCGTTATTGGTTTTTTTTTTATAATTTGTACAACACTGGGCTAATTACACACTATATGTACAATCCGAATCGTTTAACACCTCTTCCAATCTATTGTGGCTCGTTAAGGGGTCACACGTTATGCGTTCAAGACGGTCACGACAAGCTATCGGTACCAATTAATATCCTTGTGTGTGTGTTATGGTGTTTTTATATGGAAAAATACCCCATTGGATATGATGATGGTATCGACAACGAAATCGATTGAGGTTAAATTATTACCGGTCACGCTGTTTGTACATGCCAGTGTTTTAAAAGGCGGTGAAAATCGTGTGAACGAAAATATATTCTACCCGAAACGGTCTTTAAACATCTGTTGTGGCCGCCTAAAAAAATACAGTATACGCCACCTTCTCTCGTCCAACGGTGCACAATTATTCGTTTAGAGATCATAAAATTCGTTCTTAAAACGTTTGACATATATGAAACACAATGGCGATTACAAACGTGGAAATAGATACGGCTAAACGACGCAAAAGTATAATATTAAGCCCTTCACGGTGGAAGTGAAAAATATATCCTTCAGAGCGGCTATTACATATTTTTACGATTATGTGACAAAGTATTTGGTGCAGTTTAAACCGCAAGTTATTGCCGTTAAATAGGTACTCTGCCTTTGATTTATAAGCTTCTTTGTTGATGACATCAGTGCGCTTACCTAGTGACAAAAAAATAACAATAGGATTGGCGACGACTCTTTTTGAAAATTGTAAACGAGATTTGTCAAGGGCGATAGACGGGACATTATATTGTAATCGAAGAGAGTCTGCGCCTAAGTACAAACAAACCACGTTATACAGTGTGTTCAACTTGATCTCGCAAACACCACCGCCATCGCCGCCCTTGCCAAGTGGGAAATATGAAACCTGGGCGTCGCCGTTTGTTGTTATATTATATTTTATTAAACCAAAAGATTATTATAAAATATGATTAAACGGGGGGATGTTTTAGTTATTTGATAAATAACGAGGTGCCGCCCGCTGAGGCGAGAGTATAAATTAAATATACCTTGTCATGTGAGCGAGGCAAAAAAAAGTATACCTTTTTTTTTTTTTTAAATTAGTTGTAATTTGTTAAAATTTTACAGGGGAACTACTCCGCTATAATATCGGTATTTAGAGTTTCGTTTGTCGAAAGAGGGAGACAAGGGTTTTTATTTTTTTATATTCGCAGGGGTCGCTGTTTAAGTAATACACAGACAACCCGTGGCTGTGTTAAGGCAGTTAAGAGATATGTATATAAATAAAAAAATAAATGTATGAACTTAAAAATTCCTTTAAATTGTCATGGAAAATATTGTCAATACTTGAAATATGATATTATCAAAAGGGCAACGGACATTTTCATCCTATTCTTGTTCAATATGAATAATTGTCGGCGCTGTCTGAGCACACCAGCCAGCGGCAGACGTTTGGCAACGGAACAGACAAATCAAAATTTTACCGTTTCCTCTTCATCTCCGATTGTCCATTAATCAACACGTGAACAGGCCGAGCCCTTTTAGTTTTTTTTTTATTTTACTTTTTATTAACGACGACAAGTTGTTTTCTTTTTCGACAGACGGGTGGTTATATTTTCTTTCTTTCCTTTTGAACTATTTTTTAAACGAAACCACATTTCCCTTAGCTGCGGTGTCAAATGCAAATACAATATTATCATATCCGTTGATGTCGGTCGTTTTGAAATAATAATATTTATAAGTTAACAACTTCCGTGATAATATGCCAAGTATATTATAACATCATCTCGTTTGAATTTATCTAATATTATTTAATACCTGTATATTCTGTACATGTAGTGTATACCTTAACGACGACAGAGAATTCTTAAGACTATCCGACGATGGCGTGCATTAACAACAACTTAATTGGTAGGCGTGATCCGGTCCTTATTATCAGCAGGACTCATCCACCTACGTCGGCGTTGTACAGCCAAAGAGTGAGACTTGGGTCGAGTGTTCTTGTCGTACAGTGCAGCCGGCACCGTGTGTATGTGTGTGTGTGTGCAGTATAATGTGTTAAGTGCATTTTGGTACAGTAACGATAATGCAACGGAATAGATATTGGCATCGTAAAAAGTAATGAAGCCTACCCGGGTCGTCCACATACCATAATATACACACACTACTGATAAGGAACAATAATTATTATTGTCTTAAGACGTTTGAATTACAATATAAGGTTTTTTTTTCTCGTTACATTATTATATTTAACATTAAATCAGACATTATACACTGTGCATACAGAGATATTCGACTCTGAAATAAGTGGTGTCAATTATAATATAGCCGTCATTGTCTCGGTGACATTCCGGTCGACTGAACTATGGGCGGCGTTCGACTATTACAATCATTATCATTTATTATTCATAATTATTTCAAAACACGGTCTCCCACATTAGAGGAATACAGCCACAGTGATAATAATGGTAACGCTATATGCACTTACAACCGGCAATGTTCTCGTTTAAATCTGTTGTACACGTGACCGTCGTATTTGAATATAATGTATAAACGCCGTTTGAGCATATATAGCTGTTATCAAAGCAATCCAAACAAACGGTACAGCGGTTGGCTTGTCGATTTTTCATTTTCCCCAGACCCCAACCAGAGTAGTCCCCCTACCGACTTCTTATAATATAGCCTCTAAGAAGTCTGCCTGCCTGTTAGGTCATTACTGTCTGGCTGCTGGAAAACCGCCAACCGAGTGCTTTCAGATGCACGCCCGAACGCGGCCGGCTATAAATATTCGCCTAAAGGTTGTGGTGTTTGATGATATTATATTATGATAATAATATTAATATTATGACAGAGCTGGATTCGTGGGAGACTGTATAATATGCCAACAGAGTTAAAAAACAAACAAATTTCTCGTTAGTAATAAAAAAAAATGCAAATAATCGTTTCGCACAACACAGCGTGTATTTGACCAGCGTTATAACAAAGAATCGAAACCGTTCTGAATTAGCTAATTATACGATTAACGTTGATTGGTTATTTATTTCCAGTAAATTAATATCGATCAATCGAATATAACGCGATACTAATAACACTAATTGACTGTAATTGAATATTGTAATATTGGAGTAATTACTATCGGTGAATAATTATGATTAATAAATTAGTACATTGTTATCAATCTGTAGTTATAGTTTTTGGGAACTACACATAACGGATAGACTTAAGCACACCTCCACCAACCTCAGGTAACTCTGGTGGGTTGGGTGAGGTAACTTGTATATTTTGTAAATAATATACAAGTAGACTCAAATGCGGTTCCATTGTTTTCGCCAACGTCATATTATTTATTCCAAGCCGTTCGGATGCAATAAAACACTGGAGACGTTTTTCTCGGGGCCGAGTGGGATTCAAAAATGTTCCCCCTAAACCGCGGTAAAGTCAAAAGACGACGGTAAGGACGACAACGACAACAACAACAACAGCGACATTACAGCATAAATTCCATTCATCCGTGCGGAAAAAGTCCACTCTGATGTTTATATAATATATATACATATATAAAATATACACAGGGAGACGTCGGGAATGAATGAAAAGTGTACTACTCTGATCGTTAAATGTACCGGACTAAAAGTTTTCGTCCGGAACACACACACACACCGACTATGTAATATAGTATACTATATTATATAGTGTATATACACAGTCAGTGTTACATGTAAAACGTAGTATACCGCTGGCGATATTATTATGTAAATTATTCCGACATTTTTCAACAAAAAAATCCAGAAAAGTTAAGTGCCGTCTGCGAAAATATATTGCACGTCCAACAAACGCTAAACAATAGGTACAAGTGTAGCGCCGTTTTTTTTTTTGTGACTTTTCTCTAACGCCATTTTTACCGTCCTCACTAAATATCTCCACCTTACCAAAGTCTTTCGAAAACGATCCCCAGCCGCCGTTTATCCCAAGTACCTTAAGTACCGCCGCGGCTAACCATCAGCTATCGGAGGGAACGTTAAACATACATACATACATATTATTGGCATATATAATAGCAGTGGGTTATTTTAAAAAAAAGGGAGTATTAAGAAGGTAAGTGTTATTGTTTTTCCATGTGTAATATATTATTATACAGCTGGCCGAGACAATGTGGTGTGTGTGACCTGTGAATTTGTGTTTTTTTTTTCTAATACTTACCACCGCCAAAAAACCGTTTAAACGCCAATTTACGACGTTATTTGTTTCGAAAATAATTTCCACGGTCGAGTATATAAAAAGGACTTGCGCTATGACGGCCAATAACACTTGTGTGATTTATGGCTCTATCCACCCCCGCACGGCCGACCTGTCCATAAATAACACTATAACGATATAATATTATAATATACATGCGCGTGTCACATTCGTATATAGTATACACTAACCCCATTACCGTTGATTAAATCCGTCGGCGGCGGCCTGTTTGTGTTTCACACCGTGATTATGTTAATTCCGATATTATGGTAATATTATAATTATTAATGAAAGGCCAAAAAAAAAACACTCTACCAAGTCTCGTATAGCGATCTCGGGCCATTTGAGCTGTTGACGCATGGTCGAGGACTTTCAACAAAACCGCGGATAACGCCACAGCGGTGACGTCATAGTTAAGTCACGAACCAGTCAATATATATTAGATCTTTTTTAAAACAACTTGCCGTTTCATACTTTCACAGTTGATGTTCAAGTTTGTTTGAAATATTTACATGGCGTACAACGCCTTCCATCGTCAGGGAGCTGTGTTGTTTGCCGGTTAAGTGTTGCTGCTGCCTGTAAACTGAAGCGAATGTCTTCTTCGCCATTCCCCCCCCCCACTATTGTTTTCTTGCTGCCGCCAATTTCCCATCACTAATGACATCTGTGCTCAATCATGCACTCAGTATATTATGTTACACCTTGCCCCAGTTTTGCATCTAAATTTATATCCGAATGTGGTTTGATTTTTCCACTCTTGCCCGTTTGTTTTAAACTCCGACCGGCTACTTAATCATTCCCAAAGGTGGTGTTTCGCACGCTCTATTGGACAAAGTCTTGTACACAGTGTATACAGGCGATTTGTAAGTTCTAATAGATTAATAAATATAATAGTCGGCTCGTTGAACGTCGTTCCATTGCCATGGGTGCCGATCAGAGGCCGACCACGGTCGTCTACAACAACAATAATAATACCGACTTAACGTGGATTTACGGTTGCACACGTCGGAGCCATACGTTTTTGATATTATTCGTTTCATTATAATCGTATATCCCGTGTAATTGACCGTGTCGGACGTCAAACGCAGTCGGCTAATGGGTTACACGCGTACGCGGACCACACTCTGTACGTACAGCCGGACCGTGCCCCCTTTAATCCGTGGCAAATCGAACGGTTTGTACCTCTGAAAAACCGGATTCCCTCTCTCCCCATCCGCTGTCAAACCGGATTTATTTGCCTTTAAAAATATCACCACCGAGATTGATGTGATCCCGTGCTGGTCTCGTTTGCATGATCTACCTGGTCGCTGCAACACACCATGTCCAGCATTATACATGCTACACTAATACAATCAGAGCTTGGCAAAAAAAAAAAAAAAAAATGCTAACACAGCCAGAGGTCGGTGTAGTCAACGGATTATAGGGATTATATTATATTAACTACCAGCGATGAAATCACTCTAAAAAAAAAAAAGCTTCTGTAAATGGTAGAAATATGGATAAAAATCATTGTAGCGGCATTAAATGTGTGCTTTAAATTGTACTTTTAATATATTATGGTGGGTACGGTTAGGGTAGGTCGTCTGTCTATTCTAATCATTTGTTTACCTTTGACACCCTCACCTACATCGTAGTTGAGAATAAAATATGTATAATTTATAATTTTATTACAATTTCGAATGAAACATATATATATATATATGTATATATATATAAATGTATATTTATTGCATTACCGTAGCCATACAGTAGAGCTTCGGCTCACTATATAATATATTATCGGTGTAGAGTTTTACCGGGACTCACAAAAAAAAAACACTACAAATCGACTAGCGGGTGGAACACAATAGTAATGTGTTTTAACACCCTGTTCAAACAACGGTCGACACCCTTCCGCGTACTTACACCTTATATCTCGCGTTGACAATTGCCCGTCAGCTGCCTTCCCTTTTTATTGTATTATTGTGTTTCGGGGCGCGTACCACCGCCCTCTAACCTAAGAACAATGAGCTAGTATATACAGGGACAATTGGCGCGGTTATTCATAAGTATTGTAACGCTGCTGCTGACTAATAATTATTATTGCCGGTGAAAAATACTATGTATAGGAAAAATATCGAACATATTTCTGTTGGCCCCGCCTACTTTTATTTATGTAGTTCTTATAAACGCCAACGTGATAAATCCGCACTTTTAAACGGCCCAGAGAGTTCTCCAAGATTCACTCGCCGTGTTTCTTGTTCCGGACCATTTAACATTTCTTGTAATATATAAAAATATACGGGTTTTTTCTCCCTTTCTTTCTCTCGGTCGGCCTCTCCCCCCTCCCCCCCCCCCGGCAGTGATTATCTTCGCGGTACATTTAAACTTCGGATACACTTAACGCGCGTTTCTCGAAAAAATTCCGAAACAACGGCGATGTCTCATTCGACGTTTACCTCAACGGCGCGTTTCAGCCCCAAATATCTGCTTGGAAGAAGTAAAACTTTTCAAATGCCGCACTACTATTATACTCTCCGGTCGGATATCCGTGTCTCGACAGATGTCACCGGCAGCAGCAGTGCAAATATCATGGATCTGTCCTCCCTGTGTGTGTGTGTGTGTTTATATGAAGGAAATAACGTTTGACAACCGACGTGGAAAATTTCACTGCAGATGTGACAGATCCGTGAACACACGGAGGAAGAAGGCAGCGCATAACTTGCGCATCGGACTTTCAAATGAGAAAGCATTCGTCCCTTAATCGAGAAGGTGTCGATTTGTAGTATACATAAGTCCGTCGGCCGCCCTTTTGACCCTTTTCTCCGGCAAAATATTGCCTATTTACATAAACAGCCCCCGACAACGGCAGCCAGTTACGCATAAATTGTTTTTTTTAAACCCCCTCCTCCACCCCCGTAGAGTTATTGTTGATTTAATCTTCTCGACTTTCGCTCTCGTTTTTCCTCGTACACACCACTGGTATACACTACTGTTTACTCGACGAATTCGTTGTAAACAAAACAAAAAAACCACCAAAAATGTTCAATAAGGGTTTTAAACAACTTAAAAAAGTATTGCCCATAACTTCGGTGTGTATTAATTGAAAAACTGAAAAATCTGGCAGGGTTAGGACTTCTGCAACAGTCATTGTCTATAGTCCATACTGCGGTGTGGCCAAACATAATCGACAATTTTTCTTATTGTTGTCCGGACCACTTCATAATTTTAGCAGTACATAAAATGATTAATACTTTTGTATATTGTACACAGGTCATTAAGCAACTTTATTTTTTATTTTTTAACCATCGAAAATACATTTTACCACTAGACTTGTAGAACAACGCGTTTCTGTACAGCAGCTTTATGTAGTACCTACTTGAGTAACACCCGGTCATTTTGAATGTCGGTTAATTACCCTATTTTACCCGGTCCCCTCCATCGAATAATATAATAGCACTCCGGTTGTGCTGTGCAGTGAGAAAAAAGTTCACTTAACACTTTTCTTGAAAACAAAAAAAAAGTAATAATAACATTTTGCCAGTATAAGGTCTTCAATGGAAAGTTGGCCTTTTTGTGTTTAATGACCTAAAACCTTTGCAGAAAAAAAATGAAAAAGTGTTCTGTGTAAACTCCCTCTCTGGTAATAAATGAAGAAGAAAAAATCACTCGATTCTTCTTGGTATACAACATGTTTTTTTTTATTTTTATTAAACGCAATATCGATTTTAATAACGGTCTGATGAAGTTTGACTATTATTACTAGCCCCGCGGCATCCACATCTCTTTTGCAGATGAACCGTTTTGTTTGCCTGACAAACAGCAATCCAGTTGAAAACTAACAATTAAACAAGTTTTGCTAATAAAACTAATACAGAACTTTATGTTTGCGAAATTCTAATTCCATCGCCCAAGTCTAAAAACAATGGACTCCTCGAGAACCGATCAACTTGTTTGTGCCAACTTTACAGACGCTATTATTAATTATATATATATAGACTATATTATTTTAAGAGTCAACACAAACGAATAAAGCTCAAAGACAAACATGAAGACAGAATTATTTTCATACATTTATAAAAATGTCCGTTTTTACAAAAAAAAAAACGTTAACCACCCTTAACTTGAGATTGTATCTGTCTTATGATACATTTATTTTGTATGTAACTTTTCGTGACCAACCTAAAAAGTACTATTGTTTTAATGATTTTTGCTCTTGCCGAGTTAAGGCAATAATCTATGTGTTATCGCTCTTATTTTTCATTTTGTTTTCGATGGACTAATAAAGTGAATTTTTATTTTTTACTCGAGAAATCTAAAGGCGTTTTAAAACGTTTTTTTTTGTCGTTGTTCGTTTTGCTCTAGGCGCTTTTAATGAATGTTTCAAAAGTCGCACCGGTATCAGAGCCCCAAGCCATGGCGACATGTGTTTGCATACCGTTCACAGGTTCTTGCCCGTGTGTCAGGTTGACGGCGTTAATACTTTTTTAATTGCGACCGCATATGCAATTATTTATGGGCAACGTCCCTTTTTTTTATAATTCTTTTTTTTATTTAGTGATCAACCCACTCGGGCACGAGTGATCGCCGCCGGAAAAAAATATACATAAATGTATATTTTCCATAATATTTTCCTTTTTTTTTTTTTTGGAACGACCGGTCGAAGAACGTTATACTAATAATATAATACTGATTATTATTTTACAACCCCCCTCGCGCAGCGGTTAGGCCTACACTGGGCCGGGCCGTTGGCGTTTTGATAGCGTTATATATATTATGTGTACATTTTTTTGTTTAAATTGCATTTGCCCGAATTGTTCAGTCCGAGATTCATTTGCCGACATTATATTGTTAGTAGTATCTCGACGCATGAGAGTCGTTAAAGTGTATATATATAATATACATATACGTATATAATAATAACACTGAACTGAAATGGTGCTTTCCTCCGGTTTTCATTTTCCAAACGATTAGTAGAATGGCGAAAACGTCAACACTTTATACTTTACACCATATTATTATTATTATTATTATTGTAATGTCTGTTGCGCGCGGTATTCCAGAAATATGTCATAATACTTATAACGTCCCGTCCCGCCAACGGGTTGGCCGCGTGATTGTCTTTCATAATTAAAGTTCCAAATGGAATTCGTTTTTATCTAGAGCATATTATTTTTTTTTTTTATGGAGCTTTTTTAACGTTTATTCAATTTGAAATAACAAAAAAAGTACCAAATGAATTTCGTTTTCTTCTGCGATAAAAGTAGAATACAGAAAAAAGCGTTAACCATTTTCGCCGAAAATAAATATTGCACGCATTTACGTTTTTAACACACAAATCACGATTGATATTTTTATAAAAAAAAAAAAAACAGATGTATCAAACGATAATGATGTGATATGAGTAAATAAATAATGGCCAAGTCTTTGCTGCTGTGACGTTTTAAAAACAATATTTGTATGATATTGATCGGTAAACGACTTTCAAAAGAATCGTTTACACTTGTGCTGTTTTTTACTCACTACCCCAAGACTTAGGTTGTTTGATTTGGTTATAAAAAAAAATTGTTCGTTGTCTTCATCTTTCGTTGTTCAACAGATTTGCAACGACTTGATGCATTTGTGTGTGTATATATTTTTATATTTTTTTTTTAAGATTTCCAATCTCGCCTGCGCTTCTATTTGCATTCACCTAACAGTTTTTGTTTGTCGCCAACGGACGTATTGCGAATTGGTCTAGAAAATCACAAACCTTGGGATTTACTATGTACCTAATTAGTTTGTATTGTTGACGTTTGCCGTTTAGGCGAGTCAACGGCCAACCGACGATAAATTAAATTTAGAAAACTTAATTGAAAATCGACGACGCTAACAGTACGTTACAATCGAATCCAGTGCCGAGAAACAGAACACCGGCAAAATAAATGAAAAAATAAAATCCAGCTCGACGCTGAATTCAGGAAAAACAAATTTTCCTCAATTAATTGGTGTCATCACAAATAATAACACATCATATGTACAGATAAAACAAGCCACGGCATTAACATTAGAGGTTATATGTGAGATAGAATAGTTTAGGTTAGGTTAGAATTTAAAATTTTTATAAAATTTACAATTTACAAATCTTTCCGACCAAATCTCGTTATAATATACTTTTGATAACAGCTTTTGCGAATGTAACATTATTGTTTTAACTTTTAAAAAAATTAAGATTGTATTAGCCGTTTACAACGAATCGTGCGATGACAGATGAGAACGAAAATACAATTTTTATTTTACTCTCCTGTACATTTTTTTTTTTTAAATCGGTTCCTCGGTCATCGTTTCGATTCGCACACCACGTCAATTTAAAGTTGTAATTGGCGAGTTTCGCGTGCACTGTTCCAAAGGCGATCCCGTAGGAATACTATATAATATATAATATTATGTTATATCGATACACGGTATTCCTACCGGCAAAAGTTTCGGCCACTAAATAATATATTGTAGGATTGTCCAATAAACGTCCACGCGCTTAATTTGATCGCACGAAACACAAACCGTGACGGTAGATGTGCTTGTTAAAAGTAATAGTAATTGGAGTCCGGTCGGACCATGAGAAATCGGGGTCTATCCGGCCCAAAGTCGTCCCTGGCGAGTAGCTTCTCCTCCTCCTCCTCCTCTGCCTTTGGTTGGCAGGTCGTTAAGTACACGTCAACAGTGTGGTAAACGCGACCGATGATAATTATTGTCCAAGGCGACCTCCCTGTATATAATATACGTTGTACAATATGTAAAAGCCCCTCGTCTTCAGTTATGTCACGTGCAACGTCCACGGACGCTGTCAAACACCGACAACTGGTTCCTTGTGTTATTGTTGTTTTCATTTTTCCAAAAAAAAAAATTTGGTTTTCCAAACACTAACGGCCCGGAGGAATGTTTCACTACAAACAATAGCGCACTGATTACCATAAGTACATACACTGGAGCAATGATATGTACATCATTCGGGACTAACCACCAAACGCGTCACGGCCTGGGTTGTCGTCGACGAATCGTTTCGTTTGAACTTGTTGACAGATCATCTCGTCGAACAACACCCTACCGAATAATATGGTATTTAATAGGAGATAGCTTAGCGTTCTGAACTCCTACATATAATGTATTAAAAATTACACGATACGAGCACACAGAGTCAAAATCCGTGGGCTGCATTCTTTTTTTTTAGAAAATACATAACATGTCCAAAATACCGGTTTCCACGAATTATATAGGTACAGCCGGAAATTAGTCAACCGCAGCTGTATGTCCGGCGATAACGTCTGAGAGGGCTCTAATTTACTCCTGTAACGTTAACCCCAACTACTTTAAAAAGACATTTTTTTTATCCTCATCTCTTATAATATAATCTTGCCCGACATTGTTTTATCGGTTTGTCGTACAACGATAATGACCGGGCAATTAATTCGACGCTTGCCGACACGAAACGCATTAAATAAAAAATATAAAAAAAAACGTTTATAGGAGACCGAGTATAGCTGCTGGACGTGTCTCGATAACATTTATCATATCAAAATTGTCTAGCGGTAATTTGCCATAAGCTTATCGTTTAACGGCTGACAGCCTTACAAGCTTGGTACACCTCTATAACCTACGTGTAATTCGATACAAATAAAAAATACAAATATTAGGTTGGTTTGCGTCGCACTCGAGTTAATGGGTCTCTACACTACCACGTGAATGCATTATGTATGTATACCTGTTTCATATTTGTAAATAATAATATAATGTACACAAGTGTGATAAACGCTAAAGTCGAGCCATTAGACGCAGTCGTTTAGAATATCATATTTGAATTTCAACGAGGCGTTTCAATTGCTATAATATATTTTTTATTAATATTACTTCAAAAGTTCTCGCTCGGTACATCAAACGTCGTAAAGGCGCGACACATGATCATGAAAGATGAGGGGAAAAAATATAATGACCTATCAAAGAAGTAGTGCGCGTTTCCCAATAAAAAGCGGATTCAAAGGAAAACAAGCCTTTTTTTCTTTCTTTTTGAACTAATAACAAAATACATATGTACCGACTCGTCGTTAGGTTTTCTGTACACACGACAACGACTTTGCACGACGTCTTGGCACGCCTTTGAAGTCGAGTTCGGATCCCATTTCCGTTCGATTCCACGGCGAAAAAGTAATTCCGGCCGAAGGGTAGCTCTCTTCCGGTCCAAAGGTCTTTTCTATGCACTGATATTACACATATATATATACGTCTTGTATTGCCACCGTGTGTGCGGTTTATTGTCGAGCAATAAACCAATCCGCCCTCTGACCCAGCCATCCATGGCCGCGTATGTGCATTGAAAATGATCATTATTAAAGTTGCGCACAACTTTAGAACTGAATGAACCCACATGCAAAGATTTACAGCTATCGCCCGGACGAAAATGCAATAATTCAAATCTTGTATACAGGGTGATCCGCGTGTCTTACATCGGGTGGATCACCCTGTGTACAGTGCATGTACTCTCTTCCGGTGCAGTACATTACTTAAGAAGTAAATATTGCGAAGGCGACGGTCGTTAAACTAACGAAAAAACATTATTTCAATATACTGGGTTTATTGTTTTTGATCTTCTGCGATTGTCAAATGGTCCAAATGTCTTGTAAGCCTCGCAATAAAACCTAAACGATTCGCCAGGCCGTTGAAAAACGTTTTAACATTACAATACAAACATAGGCGATATTAAAAACGTTGGGGTTTGTTAGTTTAGGGGTGATAAGGTCAATAAAAGGGTTTTTATGAAGTTTACACCAACATTAAAACTTTTTACACAAAAAAATACTTCACATTCGAAGGGGGTTGGATTGTTTTGTTATATTTATTCTGACCGAGTTGCTGTCGGACACTGACTCGTGGTCGCGCTTATGGGGTGTACTTGAACATCATGTAGGGCCAAGACTAGTTAGAGTGAAACTATACCGAAC